>NC_138198.1:30009529-30733295 GCF_964194105.1 Spermophilus citellus | reverse complement strand
TAACATGTGAAATATTGACAAATCTGAGCAGATTCTGCTATTTCTGCTATGACTTGAGCAATGGTTTACCTAAAGACACATTATGAAGGAGACCATAGTTTCTCTATGACTTAATTTTTTGTCTGGCTATCAATGGCATCTCCCTTTCTACCTCCTTAATTCCAATTGTCAGGTCAATAAATACTTACTGGGTAGATGCAGTGTGCAAGGCACACTGAAATCTTCAACAATGTCATTAAAAGATGGTGAGGAAGGGAGCTAGAGTAAGCAGAAGACTTTGGAAGAGTTGCAAAGGCAGGTGAAACCTCACATACCAGCTGTTACCTGCACTCCCATCATGTTATATTTGAATCAAGTCTTCAAAACAATTCCCCAGCATCCTATCTATCAGGGAAACAGGCATGCACCACCACCAAAGTAAAATATTACCATTTGAGTTTTTCATTTTACTTTACATGCTATTTTAATTACTAGAAAGCTCCTTCTTTATGCCATGACTGTTTTATTTGCCAAATTTTCAACTCTTATTGGTATTGAACTTCCAATACTGCATCCAGTCTTTTCTATGAATATTAACATCAGACATATTTGAACTCATATTATGGTTTTTGTACCCTCCAAACTTTTCTAGGTTAAAATGTTGTTTACTCCCTATCGTTTGTCAAATAATATGACTCAATGCCCTACATGTAGTGAAGGTGTTACTTCAAAGATCATTTTCAGTCTCTAAAATGTGGCATGCTCAAATTCCAACACAAGACTGCAGTCACCATCCAGCAACTAACACCCTGTGTTGTTTAAGGCAAAAAGGATCTAGGAGATGGGTGCAGAGGGTGGGACCACCTTCATAAACACAGTGCAGCAATATCCCCACCAGTGAACAGAATCAAAACCAGAGTGCCTAGAGAGGCAAACCACCAGTTTTCCAGAAGTCTCATAGTTTTTCAGCAAGGCCCAGTCATCCCTGAGATGTGAATAAATTCCACCCTCTAGCACTACAAGGCATATGTGCAAGGCCTTGCTCTCCTAGAGTGCAATTATCAAGCCAGGCAGGCAAAATATGTCCTTTGGAGTTGGAGGAGAGAAAGATCAAATGAGTAATATATCAAACTTTTTTTATTTTGAATTAAAGTACACAGTTTAAGCCATATTTCAATTATGAGCTTGACATTACTCTTTAAGCAAATGACTAGAGTTAACAAGAGAGCTACTACATTTTGAATACATTGATTTTCTGCTTGGTGTAAACTCTAAATAGCCAATTAGAAAGCTTTGAATCATACAGACTCAGAGTACCTAATACATTCTGCAATATATTACAAACTGGAAACATTCAGATCTTTTAAGGTGAAATGAATTGAAAGCACATGATTTTACAACTTCAATATATAAATAGTAATGACTTACTAGCTCTTATCTGGCAATTTAAAAAATTGTCCACATTTTGCTATGCACATCAACTAATGTGTAAAACTACTGAGCTTAAAGGTATAAAGATACACAGATTTATTTTTCAAAAATGACTGTGAAATTAAATGAATACTTAATTGAACAATTTTCAGTTACAGAATATACTGATGTTGCCCTCCATTATTTTCAGAAGCAGCAGGGTATTTCCACTGTTGTGTCTCTTGTTTGCATCTTGCCGTAACACTCTGGTTGTCCACATTGAGCTAGGGCACCCATTTTATCAATCACAGAAATTCTCATCAGCTTCAACAGTGTTTTTTGAGTTAAGAATTAGTTGTCTTTTCTTGGCTTCATACCAAACACAGTTTGACCTTGTAGAAATGGTCTCACCGCTCAGTACCCAAGTTTCCCTATCTATAAAATTATATTAATGAAATGATAACACATATAATATCATCGAGAAGGGTAAAAATCTGTACTAATTACATTAGTACAGATTTGTTGTTATAATTGTAGTTTCAGGAAAGGAATGCCTGTCATGCTTTATAAGACCACCTCTCCATTAAAAAAAAAAAAAAAACTAAAAAGTACTTTTCACCAGATTTTTGTTCTGATATTTAAACATTATAAAAGAATTGAGAAACTGTAAGTGGGCTTTATCTTTCTGTGTGGTATGATTATTTAGCAAATAGATTGCATTTATTGATGCAAAGCACCTTCCAGTAATTTTTGCAAGATGCTGTCCTTGTGCAAATCTTTTGAGCTCAGAAAACTCAAGCATGGTCAATTCATAGCCAAGCAGCCTAAAGAAATGGAAGCAAATCTAGAACAAGATTTGTATCTTCAGTTTCCCTGAAGGGAAACATGTTAGTGGACTCTGTCTTTCCTTTCACCTATACTGGCCCTTCCTCTACTCCTAGGACACCTTCCACAGTTTCTTTCCACTGTCAGATGTAATGGCATTGTATCAACTTCTGTTTCCCCAGAAGGGGCCTGTGTAGTCTCTCCTCCACCCAGTTTTCCCAAGCAGGGCCAAGAGCTCCAAGTCCTTTGCCATTTTTCATATTACAATATGACTCAGGGCTCTAATTTCAGGAATCTGAAATCATATTGAGGCTTTCATAATTTTTTAAAGACTGTTTTATTAAAAAAAGAATGCATTACCCTTCTTGTGTGTCATTTGTATTTTTAAAAATAAATGAACAACTTTTGAAGCCTGATTTCAAAATCTCCGTGAGGAAAGGGACAGTTTTATTGAGGCAGTAGAGTATCCCCATATATTTAAATATCACACTTCCTCTGCAGTCACACGTCTAACCTCATGTGTAAGGTCAGCTCTGATATTGCATTATGAGAGAAGGTAGATAAAAGCTCAGCCCATTGCACTTCATCAAGTTCCACTTCAAGAATTAGTCATGCTCTGCTTGCTTGTGTTATGTCTGAATTGTCTTTTGTTTTAAAGATAGCTAGAGAAAGTTTAGAGAATACAGAATTGAAAGTGACCAAATGAATGGAAATATTTTCTTTGGGGACATCATATAATTAGGCTCTTCAGTCTGTAAAAATCAAAGCTGAATAGGCTCAAAGTCTACAAGTCTATAAAATTGAAAAGAATAGAGAGAGGATTGAGATGGACTTATTCATCAAATTCCAGAACAAAAGGCCCACTTTGAAGCTTGAAAAGGGAGGAATTAGGATAAATGGAATGAACTCTTCTTTTTTTTTAACACAGTGGGGGATAAACTTATGAAACTCATTATACCAACTATTACTATTCATTTAAAATATAAATAGACTCAGGCAAAGAGTCATATCTGAATAAAGATCAGTATTACATTACTAAGGAAGGTCTGGTTTTAGTTTAATAGGTGCTTTTGCTTTATTGTTATCCACATCTGGTTTAAGTTCTAGTACTTCCCTTACCTGAGAGACAGCTTAACCTTCAAAGTCCCAGTATGTATTTTGCAGTAGAGATAATAACAGTAAATACACCTTAGGATTATTGTGATAGTTAAATGAGATGGAGCAAGTTAGCTTCAGAATGGTACATGATGGTGAAGATGATGGAAACCAAGAGTAGAGGGGAAGAGAAAAAAGGAGAAGAAAAATAAGGAGGAGGAGGACAAAGTAGAGGAGGAGATGACAGAAGAGGATGAGAAGGAAGTGGGAGATGAAGAAGAGGAGAAAAAGGAAAAGATTAATGATGGTGTTAAAATCTGTTCAGGTTGATATCTGACCATTCTCAGCTGAATCCAAAATAGCATATCCCTGACATTTGTAGGACATCCTACCCAACAAAGAATTATATGGTTTAGAATGAAAATAGGACTTCATTTGAGTAATACAGATTTAGACCATAAATCTGCAGTGCGTAAGATGATTCCACTCACAATTCTCTTAATTATGGGTTCTAAGTTCTATTGACACACACAAACACGTGCATGAGCTCACACACTGCATGAATATTCACCCATACCTTGACTCTTTTGGCCCAATGAATCCTCATTTTTTTAAGAATGTGAACAGTTATGTTTATAGCTGGATATGACCATGAAATTCCGTGAAATTGAGCAATTTCTATTTTTAAATATAAACTATCTTTTGGTGTACACAAAAATCTGAAAGAGTTTTTCTTTGTTTTCATCCTTTTCTATTGGTACTGGATCTCTGACAATGGGAGCTACTGGAACCAGACAACAGTAAGTGGAAAGAAAGTAATTCCATGTAAAACACTGGAAAGTGCAACTCTACATACTCTCAACTTGCAATACATTAAAAATCAAGCCAAGCATTTTTTTTTCTTTTTCTTTTTTGAGCTTCTTCACAAAGGCCTGAAGGAAGGTATTATGTCTCCACTGGTTGATCACTAATACTGTTTTGCTTTACACTCTTGAAACATTTTTCCCCATTTTTAAAAATTTTTTAATTTTATAATTTCTTATTATGTTTTTTTGCTCACACATCATATGGCTCTCCATTTTTTCAGATATATTCCTTTTTCCTTTTATGCATAGCAAAGCCAACTACACCTCCACACTTCTTTAATAATATTCAATCATAAAGACTCACTAGAATAGGCCACTCCTGCACACATGTGTGTGCACTCATACACACACACAGAGTGAGTGCTCTCTTTTCCTAGGGGAAACACACTTCTAATGTATATGTGGGGCCTTCACACTTCAGGCTGAGGTGCTGATGTGCAATCTTCAAGTCTGTTCTATACAGAAGGAGGCAATGGGGCTGGGGGCTCTTGGATAAAATATTTGTTGCAGTTCAAAGCAAGCCGTCCTTTCTGTCTGTCTTTTTTCCTCTCTCCTTCTTTTTCTCTTTTTTTCCTTCCAAAAAAAAATATAAGTAGAAAGGACAAGAAGTTTTGATTAGCATTTAAAATGTTGTCAATTTTTTAATGAAAGCATAACCTCCAACCTTCAACTTCACACAAACTGGAGACAAGGTTGCAAAGCAAATGCTAATATATTTGGCACACTTTCTCACACTTGTCCTTCCATGAACTTTTCTTGTTGCTAATTTGTTATGTCAGCCCATATTAGTAGGTTTCAAAAGTCCAAACTGGCAAGTGTGGTCACCCAAAGAGAACCAGTGTTTGGAAGATCTTTAAATCAAAACATGGAAGCTGGGCATTTTATTAGCTGTGTACCTGTAGTCCTATTGATGTGACTATTTTAGCTTGGAGGAGTCGCCGAGTTTCAGCAGTAATCTTCAGAGTCTTTCAAAACCCCTTTCTGAATGTGGCATTTTTATTTAGGTAATAAATGCCTGCCAGTCAATCAACAACACTTATTGCAGGCAAATGATATATTTACCTAACTTCAATTGATAAGACCAAGGATAATAAAAGAAATACAAAATGAAATGATTTTCATCAAAAAGCATACTATTTTAATAGCAAAACAAGAAAACATACATGAAAGGAAGACACGGCAACACTGTGAAAAGCCAGGCATGGTGGCACACACCCGAAATCACAGGAGGCTGAGACAAGAGGAATGCAATCTGGAGTCCAGTCTGGGCAACTTAGCAAGACCACGTCTCAAAATAAAAATAGAAAAAGGTGGGGGTATTACTGAGTGGTAGAGAAGAGCCCTTGGGCTAAATTCCCAGTACCATGTGTGTATGTGTGTGTACACAAACACACACACACACACATACACACACACATGCATACACAATGAAAAAAAAATCTAAGTAAGTTTAAAAAATCAAAAGCAAACTGCTGAGAGGGATTGCTAATGGTGTTGTTAAGTCCATGTACAAGCGAGCGCAGGTTGGAATGTCTCTCTCAAAACAGCCAGATGTTCCAAGAAAGTGCATGGCAGCTTGTGCTCTCCTACCATTGATTTACTTAGAAGAAGCCAAGTAGCAAAACAGATGTATCAGGTCATCCCTGGCAGCACAAAATGGAGATGGAAAACAATGAGCCACACTGCACATGCAAAAAAAAAAAAAAAAAAAAAAAAGCAAAAAATTAGATATTTGGTTGTGGAGAGTTTTACTTGAATCTTATTTAAATGTCAAAAAAGGATCACTAAGCTTACTCTTACAATATGAATTGTCATCATGAATCTACCCCTAAAAGTATTCAAAAGCTTATGTTCACCAAAAAATATGCACATAGATGTTTGTGTCAGTTTCATTCATAATTGCTCCAAACCTGGAAACAACAAGATAATGGTATGTAACTAGATAAATTTGTACCTTCTGATGATAAAATACTATTCAACACTAAAAAATTAGCTATTGAGTTATGAAAAGGCATGGAGGAAACAATCTTACTAATTGAAACAAGCCACCCTGGGAATTCTGCATTATCTCTACACCATAGGATTCTGAGAAAGGCTCAACTGTTGGAACAGTGAAAGGATGAGCAGTTTCCAGGGCTGGGGACTTGGGAGATGATTTAGGCAGATCACAGAGGACTGAGAACAGTGAAATTACTATAAATGATGGTTTAATGATGGATGCATGTTTTTAGACATTCACCCTAACCCATAGAATGTAAAAGACCCAACAGTGAACCATAATGTAAATTATTGATCTTGGGTGAGTGTGATGTCACAGTAGGTCCATCATGTGTGACGAAAGCACTGCTCTTACATGTGAGGTTGATAATTGGAAACTAAGCATGTATGGAGGTAAGGTGTAAGGAAAATCTCTGTTTTCTGTGTCTCTAAAACTGTTCTACACCAATAATGTCTTTTAAAAAAAGCAAAGAAGACAGCCAAACTAGTTTCTACATCCAGATGATTTAAAACATTATTCTTTAGGTCAACCCAAGTGTGTTGCACTTTCCCTCTCCCTTGCTTTCTTTTTCTGTCTATTTCTCATTTTGGTTCATTCATTTATTTAAATGTCAAAAAAGGATCACTCTACCAACTCGAATGCTATGCAGGGCCCACTTGCAATAGGCAGGACATGGGTTATGCAAGATAGGGAAATGCAGTCAGAAAGAAATCTTCAGTCTTGAGAATTTTACTTTTTCTAGAACTTTCATGAGTCACCTAGTTTCCTGTTTTTCCCTGGGAATGAAACTTGTGGCATATTTTACTTTTGGACTTTATATTAACCTACGGGTTTAGCTCATCAGAAGTAATAAATACTCATTTCAGTTTATGTTTATGAATTGTAACAGGTATATATGGTTCTTTCTGGGAAAATATGTATTCATTCTCTAATGATGTGTGATTTTCAAATTCTCCCGCCACCTCATGGGGGTTGATTTATACTCTGGAAAAAACTCTGCCATTGTTGTCACAGTAGAGTTTTTATTAATGACAAAAGTTAAAAGTAAAACATCTTGTCAAAAATGGAATTTAATAAACTGAATTTTATTATAAATTGAAATATGCAAATCAGTAGAAATAAAATCAAAGATGGAGACTCTTAACATTGTAATGTGCCCCTAGCATGCTTTAAAAATAATAGTCCCTTAAAAATATATAGTCATAGAGTTAATATAGATAAGCTGACAATAAAAAAAATCATATTTATATTGTCTTTTCTCAGCCTCTGTATTTAACTCTAAAGTGTTAATGTTGTATTCAGAGTCTGGGTTAATTTAGGCAGAAACACACACACACACACACTCATCTTTATTAAAAATAGTAATTGTACAAGAATATGAGATATAAGAATTAAAAGTAAAGGTCATGAAATTTGATCATCTCCATATTTAAGGTTACCCTAAGTACTCTGCAAATAAAAAGGTGCTTTAATGTCGTGCGTGCCTGCACTTTCATCTCATTTAATATGAAACCCATAAAGATTGTTCCTGAAGTCATTATCTTCAACTGTTGAGAGCATAGATCATTACTAAGTGACTGAGTGTCATGAAACTCTCAATGGGATCCTGTTCAGGGTCTGATATATGTCTCTTGGTATCCATCAAGCTCAAATGATGTGCAAAAAAAAAGAAAGACAAAACTTTAATTTTTTGTGTGTGTGTAGTTTTCTTCCCACTTACGAAAAGCAACACCAAGGCAAATTAGTTGAAAAACTGAGGCCCAAGAAAACCAAAATATGATTTTACAAAGTCATGTGAGAGTAATTTTTAAATATTCCGGAGGAAAAATATAGTATATACCTTCTTAAAAAAGATTCATAATGCAAATATTTTCAATAGTGAAAGTTTCATGACTCATACCTTCTTTGTTTCTCTTCCCTAAACACAATTTAGATAATCCATGTAACAAGTATGTTCTGAATGGGTAATATTCATATAAACACATAGAAGAGAATTTATATATATATGATAAATTTAATTTTTAAAAAAGAGGTAGTAGCTAGGCATGTGCTGAATGCCTGTAATCCCAGCAGCTCAGGAGGCTGAGTCAGGAGCATCACAAGTTCAAAACCAGCCTCCGCAAAAGAGAGGCACTAAGCAACTCAATGAGATCTTGTTTCTAAATAAAATACAAAACAGGGCTGGAGATGTTCCCCTGAGCTCAATCCCCCTGATACCAAGGAAAGAAAAAATAAGAAAAGAGGTACCTAGTTGAACACGGTGGTGCAAGCCTGTAATTGCAGCAGATCAGTAGGCAGAGCCAGGAGAAGCAAAATGTTGAGGCCAACCTGGGCAACTTAGAGAAGCCCTAATCAACTTAGTGAAACTCTGTCTCAAAATAAAAAAAATAAAAAGGTCTGGGAATATAGTTCACTGGTAAAGTGCCTCTAGGTTTAATCTCCAGTATTAAAACAAACAAACAAACAAACAAACAAACAAAACAAACAACAGTCAACTGACTTGAGTAAAGATCGGTGAGAGCATTCTTGATGAAGAAGCATTAGAAATGAACTCTAAAGCGGGAAGAGGTATGAGAGGGAATTTCAAAGTGAAAGAATCTCAATGGTAATTTCATAGAACACAAAAACGTTGCTTGCAATAAGAAGAGATTATCATTGAAAATAATGTTGCTCTGAAAAAGTAGGTTGGAACAATTCTAACAGGCTAACTGATTAAAAATTTGCACTTGAGGCATGAAAAAGCTGACCAAAACACATACAAATACTTCTGAAGAACAAAATGAAAATATTTCCTGGTTATTTTCTCACACAGACCCATAGTACTCAGAAAGCAAGATGTCCCAGTTGTCCTCTATGGAAAAGACTATCTGGCAACATGTCTCATCAAGAGTGAGCCATTTCTGTCTTTAAAGAACTGAAGGGAAGTGTCCCTTCCAGTAAGTGGTAGTCATTGGTGCTCCAAGTGCCCCAGGGACAGGCTAGCTGATAGATGAGAGGATTTTACTATTTATATCAAAATGCCGAGGTGAAGGGGTCTGAGCTGGGCTGAAAGATGCTGATGAACTGTGGCTTGAAACCCTACCAGTATCAGGACCAAGAAAATATGTCACAGAGCATGTGGCTTAGGTCCTAGGCATGTTCACACTATGTCCCTGGCACAGTGGTCACTGAGTCAGAACAGGTGCCCAAGAAGGACACATTGGTTAAACGGTGATAAAGACAGATCTCCACTTTTTATGTTCCAAAGAGAAATGAACACATACAAGCTAGCTGAGACAAAGCCCTCCCCATAGCCTCCCCTGCCTTCAACTGCTGTTGAAGTGGCACCTCCTTTCTCCACAGAAAAGCCCTTTTCACCACGGCTGATTTTAGGACTGTCAGCAAAAGAGTCAATTGTAGATAAACATCCTGTTTTCATGTCACCCTGTTTACTTGGCCACTGGCTGAGAAGATACCAGCACTCCAGGTGCTGGACACCCCTTACTAGTTTTCATAAACATATCAAGTATAGTACTTTGAAGAAATGTGCAAACAAGGCCTCTGGCCTTGAGCTGGGCTTCACAGAGATGTCTACATTTTTAAGATAAGTTACAAGTGGGCTCCATGGTAACAGCTGGCATGGGGAGGAAAGAAAGGGGAGAAGAAGCTCTCCCCTTCTCAGGTGTTGTCCTTGAAGAGTTAACTTGCCCAGAACAGTGAAAGCAAAAGCTGCTTTTATGTGAATTTCTGCAGACTGTGAACTTCTGAGCCCCTCCCCTTACACGTTCAATATAAAACTCTGAAACTCCCTGAACTTGGGGTTGAGGGTATTGATTGATTACAGCAAAGGCTGTACCCTCTGAACCTGGCTGCAGCCAAATAAAACTGTTTCCTGCTGTCTTCAGTGCCTTGCCTCGTTTGTCCCTACATCACTGTGACAGTGAAAGTTTACCTCTTATGAACATCAATCTTTAAATCCAAGTTGCTTCACCCTGATCTTAAAGGATATTTCAAAAATCCAGATGACTGTGCAAAAAATGCAATGTGGAATTTTAAAATCAAAACAATTTTAATATACTCTCCTTATTCAAGTTAATTTCTCCTCCAGAAAGAAAGTTGAAAGTAGGTGTGATAAGTTAAAGATTATACAAACAGAACTGTTTTCAATAACTTAATTATTAGACTCATGCAAAAAAATCAACTTGCATGAAATGGTAAATATTCATAAAGCAATTTGGGCACAATCATACACACAAATCAGAAATGCCAGTGGTTTTGTCTGTTGCGTTTTTGAAAAAATAATGAAAACACAATTAGAGCTAAAAAATATTTTCTTCAGCTCCCTTTCTTTCAAACTTCCCCATCTTGTCTGGCCACTATCTGTAGATTTAACTTTTCTCTGCTATAAATGTTTGTGGCTGATGGTAGTGAGGATTTGTATCCTGTGGGGTTGGGGACTCAGTTTGGGAGGTGTCCAGATCTGAAACAGACAGACAGCACAGGTTACAGGACAGCCAGATTGGGATACAAAGCACATGAAACTAGATCTCAAAGATTAGGAAGCACTGCACCCAGGCAAGTCAGCCACAGAGAGAAAGGCGGAGCCTAGGCAGAAAGGAACATAATAGATATCTAATGATTTTTGTCAGTATCATTAAGAGATATTGTATTGTGTGCAGAAATATCTCTGTGGCTACAAATCATCTTTACAAAATCCACCTAGGGAAGCATCATGGGAATGAAGAGGTTATTATTCACAGCTGTTAAATCCTGGCTACCTTTGAGTAAAGGTCACCCACCCCCACTTTATTAATGGGTCCAGGACTTGAAAATATAAATATAGTCCAGTGACACACAGTAAATCATATTTGTATCCACAAAGCCCCTTTCATCAGAATACCTCAAAGTTAAGGAATGACCTTAATATTAAAATTACAAAGTACATGGGACTTCACTGGTATGGGCTAGGTGTGGGGAGAAAGAAGTCGAGGAACAAGAGAGACCCTCAGGCCTTACCATTGCACAGTTCTGTTAACACTACTCAGAATCCATAGCGAGAGTAGACAGATTCTTGAAGAAAATCAAGCCAATATCAACTATGGCTGGGATTGAACCGCCCTCCCCTTTCTGTTTACCTAGCAACAGCAGGGTTCGGCACCCCCTTTGTGGTAAAACTCTTTAATAGTAGGGTATAAAAGGGAGATGATTGATTTGAAGGAAGACACTTACTGCAAATCATTTTCACTGCACTTCTTCCATTAACCACCCTCCCTGGGGCACAGCCATAAGGCAATATTACAAATAACCAGCTTCTGTTGGAGCCAAAAGTAGAGCAGGCATGGAAATCCAGGTGGGCAGGGAGGGTGAACTGCCCTGAGGCCCACCTTCTTCATTGTCAGCCATTAACCAGAGCCCATTCTAATTCTTGCCACATCTTATTCAAAGCATCTATTATCTGGATGAATATTATGCCTGTTAGCATTCTAATGACAAAAAAAATGCTTGTGACTTTTACCCTCCTGACACAGATCTTTGGTTGCTAGTAAAGGAGTCCACAAGGCTTAGCAGAAATGAACAGTAGACTGTCCCCACAAGGATCTATCTTCAGGAAGGTGGTGGCCTTTGCTACTCATCATTTCTTTGATTACCAAATTTCCAATAGGAGGCTGACCGTTGGGGTCAGGCCAAGCAGGGCCACAGAAATAGACACAGGACTCCCCCAGAAGCAGTGCCAAAAGCTGAACTGTGCCTCTGAAGGAAATGAAAGGAAAGGAGGGAGGAAGGCTGCCCTCCACAGAATGCTCAAAGACTTAGGCCAGCCCTGGCCCTGACTCAGACCCTGACCTTTTACATGCCCATGGGGTACAAAGAAAAAATCCACCTACAATGAGATGACTTTATTCTAATGCCCCTGATACCAAATCCTTACCTCAAATGCCAATAACTCAATAACAACAGAGAAAACAACTACAGAGGATGTTTCTAACTGCCATCATTTATCCAGGACCCTCTCTGACTGCAGAAGCTTTCCTTAGGCTAAACTCTAAGCAGGACATCACACAGCTAGAATGTTATTTAGCTCTCCATTCAGAGGACTGTGACCTGTGAAGACACCTTGCTTAAGCAGCTCCAGAGTCTAAGCGTCCTCATTTCTCAGTTCCCAGAAATGGCTTGTGCATCTTTTCTGAGGTAAGAGAACCTGGATGTTTAATACTTGCCCTCCCAAAAGTTCTACATTTTGAACCATCACTTACCAAAAGAGAAAAAAAATACAAAAGCAAAGACATCATGAGCCTTTTAAAACTGACAACAGTTATTACAGAACTAGAAACCTTGTCCATTTAATCAGGCAAACACAAATATCCCCAACAGATTTCACTATCAGAACATATCAATCTAGAATGTTCCCCATCATTTTTACCCATTAGGAGACAGAGTATGACTGTTGGTGGCCATGACACACATTCATACGCTCCATTTTTTTTTTCTCCAGCCATTGAATGAGCCACTTCTAAATACAAAAAGCCCCAGTTCAACTGCTTATGTAAATATCACACAACTTCAAAGGAAGAAAAAAACTCTTAAAACTTCTATGTAGCAGAGTGAGCAGATACCAAAGCTGTTCTAGTCATAGCCTTCTCTTCAAAAAAGAATCTAGCCATGGCAAGAAATATTACATTGAGATCCTTGTTCATCTGTTGAACAAGGATCTGGGAGGTGACTGCTGAGAATTGTGACAATGCCAGGCACACTGGAAGCCCTTAATCTGTGTAAGTTTCCTTCTTCTGGAGGTGAAACATGTAGCAAAAGGTCCTGAACACTAATGGGCCTGAGAACCTAGGAAATCTCTTTAATGGCTACAAGAGACTTGTCCAAAGAACAAGCCAGGGAACCAAATGTATAATAGGAAGAATTACCTTAAATTAAATTGTAGGCTTGAGTTTAGGAAGATAGAGGAACAAGAAGGAATGGTGGGGTGGGAAACTGTGTGTGTGTGTGTGTGTGTGTGTGTGTGAGAGAGAGAGAGAGAGAGAGAGAGAGAGAGAGAGAGAGAGAGAGAGAGAATGCAGAGATTTAATCAAAATGCTTTCAAATTAGAACAAAAGTATAGTAGAAAACATTTCTAACAAGAGCTTGTTGAGCCTGATGATAAAATGGCCCATGATGTAATTTCAGATATATTGCTGGATGATGTTGTGGTTGTGCATCACCTGGACAGGAACTCAATTTCCTTCTCTGTGTAACTTCTTGGTTTCTACCTGAACTATGCAGGCAAGGTCAGACAGTTTGTCTTTGAAATTGGAAACCTTTCCATGATTTCTGGATTTATTACTCCATTTCAACCCTGAAAGAACTCCAGCACAGCAATAGTGGGTTTTTCAGGGCCAGCCACCTTTTTCCACACGTTTTACCCTAGAGAATACTATCATCACATAGAACCCCAAGCTGAAAGAAACATTTGTGAAAATTAAACATTGCTGATCCCAAAAGCAGGATTCTTGGGGCATAAAATTAATCATCCATTTATGATCAAAATGCCTGTTAATAAGAGATAAAAATTGAATGGTTTATTTTTAATTAACAGAGAAGTATTAATACAATCATAATTTTGGTCCACTAAAAATTGAATACTATTATAATGAAACAAAACTTCAGACTGCAAAGAACCAACACTGTCTCTCTTGACATAACAGAACTAATTTGATCCTAACCATATCTATGGAAATGAAACAGAATGAGTATTATTAAGTTTAAAATAAGGAAAAATAGGCTGAAGCACATAAAAATCCCCAAAACCTGGCTACAGCAAGTGAAAAAGTGGAATCTTGTTTCAGGGATTTTTCTGCTTCATAGTGAGTGTTCTGTTCACAGACTAAAATTTCATCCTCCACAAGAAATTTCCATCCTTATATTTATGGGGACCACTATGGGGTCTAGTTAGACTTCTGATGCAGTTTTAAAATTACAGTTATTTACATTCTAGTTGGCATGGCTGCTTTCTCTTGGGGATACATGGGGCAAAAAAATGCCCAAACTGCCAAGGGACATGCATGCATGGAGGAATGATAATCAGGGGCAATTCCCTGAGTCTCCTGATCTTTATCCCCTAGTGGAAACCTGTTTGTTGACATTTGTATTTATCATCTTCAGACTTTTCTCACTCAGAATTGGAAATTCTAACAGGGAAGAGAATCAGTCACCCTCCCGTCAGCTCATCATTATTATTTTGAGCCAACTCAATAATTGGCTGTGTTTAAAGATCAGTCTAAGACACCATGTGTGAAATACAACTGTGTGTCATATTTAGAATGAAGAAAGTGGCCCCGAAACTATGAAGCAAATGAAATTTCCTAAACCATAAGGTGAAATGAAAAAATCCTGTGCAATTCACATCCCCTCTGAACATCAGCTCATGAAGGATTGAACTGAAATCATGACAAAAGCCTCTCAAACTTGTCACATAGCATGTGAATTTTTACATGTGTGCTTTGGCAGATTGATTTATCAAGTAACATATTAGAAGTTAAAAAAAATGTGTTTCCCTTCCTTTTTTTTTTACTGAGGAAGTGTTGAGAGCCACAGCCAAAGGGACCCCAGCAAACTTCCAGCTGCCGGCTGATGATTGGTTCACAGCGGCCCCAGCAACATCTAGCTGATTGGCTCCTCTGCGGTGATGTTCACTGGGCTGTTTCCCCGCCCTTCAGACTGCAAAGCTGATGATTGGCTCACAGCGGCCCCAGCAACATCTAGCTGATTGGATCCTCTGCAGTGATGTTCATTGAGCTGTTTCCCTGCCCTTTCAGACCACGGAGCTGCTCATTGGGGGACTTCTTTGGCTCCTCCCATGCGACCCAGCCAATCGGCCTCAAAAGCAGGAGGATTGTGGGAGGTGGTGAGGCTTGTGTGGGTGAGAGGCTTGTGGGAAGCCGGTGGTGGCAGTTGGGCTCTGAGGGTTTTTTCCTGAGGAGCTGTTTTGTTTGGTGTTTGTAGTTCTAAAAATAAAGTTCATTTCTTTTGACAAGTGGCTCCTGAATTGTGCCCAGCCAGACTGTGGCAAGGAAGGGCAATCAAATTCATTACCTGAAGCTGTACTTAAAATAATGTTTTTATAGTGGCAGTCAGACATTTTTCCACCCCTCTATCTTTGGTATTCCCAACATATTTGAGGCAAGCCCACACACAATCCTCAAAGGATAGAATTTGGAAGGCTAACTAATGAGTTGAAAATAACATCTACACTCATAATCTACACTTGATCTCTTCTCTTGTTAAACCTCATAGCAACTTTCATAAAGAATAAATTTGTGACAAGCAGGAAAGTGTTGTCTATAATGTAAAAATATTGAATTAATGTAGTCTTGGCCTTCTTCTGAATAGAAACACATTTAAAATGATGATCATTTTAGTTTTTAAACAAAAATTTTATTTCAACTCAAAATCACTGTGTAATTTTCATCATAAACAACAACTGCCAAAGGATGAATTTAGCTCAAATGTGTACCCAATGGCCAAGAGTCTAGAAGTCCAGCACCAAAGCATGTTTAGTTTACTATCAAAATCACTGATAACACACCACTCAAGCCCCTCACATCTCATCCATCCCATTCCATCCTTTTCAACGGGGTCACAGAACAGAACCTCATTCCTTCCCAGTCTTGGCTCTGCCCTTGTTTATTTTAATCAAGTGCTCTAACTTATACTTCTCATGACTATATTCCTCGTGCACATTCCTAAAATCAAAATTCACACTTTCCTAGAAAATACCTGAAATACCTATGATTTTATCATTAATGTTCCAACTCTGCAAAATAAGTTGTATTCCCTATTTAGTGATTGATTCATGCTTACACTCTGAAACATTGAAAAATCATTTCCTGATGGCATTAGTGGCAATCACTGTATTTTCTGAGGAGCCTTAATGAACAATATTTTCCATCTAGTGGAAAACTTTTACTGTAGAGAGCTTGAGGTATCTTCAGAGCAAAGGAAAATTGGTCTCTGTCCCTAATTTTGCTCAACTCAATTTTCCATAGACAGCCACAAACAGGATGTGAGCCTCTAGCACGAAAATAAATCTGGACTTGATATCTGAAGCAAAAAAAAATCTAAATTAGTTTTATGATTTCCCTTTCTATTCCTTGGGTACCAATATTACACCTGAAATAAAATCACTGAAATGCGCTTTGGAGGATGTGTGTGTTTGGGGGGGGGGGGTATGTGCATATACAAATTTGTCAAGAAAGCAAATTGTGTTATAATTTTTTTTTAAAGAAAGAGTGGGAGAGAGAGAGAGAGAGAGAGAGAGAGAGAGAGAGAGAGAATTTTTTTTTAATATTTATTTTTTAGTTCGCGGCAGACACAACATCTTCGTTTGTATGTGGTGCTGAGGATAGAACCCGGGCCGCACGCATGCCAGGCGAGCGCGCTACCGCTTGAGCCACATCCCCAGCCCATAATTTTTTAAAGTTGTGATTGTGACAGTTGGACTTAATTTCCTTCATAATTAACATATTTGGAATATTCTATATTGGTTATATAAGTAAAGATGAAAAGAAACAAAGAAATTGAAGCAATCAATACAATGAAGATGAAATTATATTAATAAAAAACAGTGAAACGCATGAATCTGCCACCTGAACTTTGATGGCTCTCACATTTATCTTTCTCTCAAGAAGGTGCCATTGTTAAGTCATGACCTCAAAATCAGCAAGCCCGAGAGGAAAATTTTTCACCTCATCCTTGAGGCGCATTTCAAAGTGTTTTTCTAAGCAGGATACCAATAAGCATTCATAATAAAAGAAAACAGTGATAATATAAGATGGTGAAACTCCAGGTAAGTCAAGATTCTTATTTGACAAATTGCTCAGAACTTGAGTACATTCATGTATATTATAATTCCTCAAAGGAAGAAAACAAACACTATGAGGCATACCCCCTACTCAAGAATCCTTTTCTCAATATTGTACCTTATAGTATTATGTTCCATGTAACACCCTTTAGAGACCAGGTCATAGAGAATTATAAGTCCATTATAGACTGAGAGAGGGAAAAAAAAGTAAATAATTGAGATGCTAGAATAAATTAGGAATGAAAAGTGGAAATAGGTGAAGTTTTCCAAATTTATAAGCTAATAACCCTATATATAATGTCTATAGGAGACTGAGGCAATAATCATCAATGGCTGCTGATACTATTAAGACAGAAGCTGATGGCAAACTTTATAACAGATCAGGCTGGCAACATCTGAACCCAGGGATAAATCTTAACATCTTAAAGAGAGGAACAGACATTGTGTGTGTCACATGAGAATGCAATAGGAAACATACAATACCATCCATGAAGATATTTTCATGTCAGAAAAATAAAACTTGGATTGCATCCAATCTCTGTTTCCAAATACCAGTTTATAGGAACTAAGGAGGAGAAGAATACATTAAATGAAACCATGGGAATGTAACCAGAAAAGTCCAGAGTATGGGAATATTTTTAGAAAAATAAACCAACGACCTGGTCTTTCAACAAATGAATAATGTAATCTTTTCTGCACATAAATTATAAGATTAAAGAAAAGAGAACATTAAAGGTATCTTAAGAGAGACAGCAACCAAACACAATGTATGAAATTATTTGGATCCTAATTTAAAGAAGCCAAGGGGAAAAGGCATTTGTGAAACAATCAAAGACAAGTACTGACAGCATGATTTTAAGTAGCAATTATCAATATCATTTTAGATATGATAACAATATTATGGATATGTTTACAAAGCAAGTCATACTTTTAGAGAAAGATACTGAAGTATTTTGGGGTGAAATTAAAAGATTCCCTCGATTCATTTAAAGATAACTCAATATGAAAGAGATAGAAAAGGACATCCACTCAAGACTGGCTGCAAGTTGATAATTGTCAAGTTCAGTGTAGGCAGATGGGATTCATTAAATTATTTTGCTTTTGTATGTTTGAAATTTTCTATGATAACATTTTAAAATCAATGGCCTTCCATACATTTGGACTACGATATTATAAAGGCTTCTCTGCTATTCCAACAATGTAGCTTCTATACATCTGATATAAATGGAACACTGTGGTGATAAATGAGAGGCTTCCTTCTGATGCTGAGCATGTTTGTATCAACTTTAAGGCAACTGTATGACAAGTCATTGGCAAGTGTGTCTATAGGCTTCTATCTATGTAGAAAGATACTACAAATAGTGTATAAAATGAATATGGTTCATTTGAGTTTATAGCTACGATAAAAATGATACTGATTTAGGTATAGTTCTTGCTCTTGTCTAGAAAATACAATAATACCTTCTAGGTGATTCTAAAAATAACTTATTTTATACCCTGGGTGTATTTTCCCTTAGCAATAAATTGATAACGTTGTTTTGGAATTTTGGCTTTTAAAGTTTGAATTCATTTAAAATTTATAAGTAACATTTGAGCCAGGTGCAGTGGTGCACCCCTGTAATCGCAGTGGCTTGGGAGGCTGAGGCAGGAGCATCACAGGTTCAAAGCCAGCCTCAGCAACAAAGTGAGACTACAAGTAACCTAGGGAGACCCTGTCTCAAAATTAATAATAATAATAATAATAATAATAATAATAATAATAATAAAAAGAGTTAGGAATGTGGTTAAATGCCCTTGGGTTCAATCCCTGGTGCCAAAGAAGTAACATTTAAGAAATAAAATAGTACAGCTAGTTCCAACAATATATATTGTCAAATGAGTGAATGAGTTGTGAATATTTGGCTCAAAAATTCTATCTACTGTGGTGAGAGTCACAGGGAATCATTAATGTGGAATTATTATGCTTAGAAAAGACCTTAAGAACAGGTAATTTCAGGCTGCCATTCGCCTGCGTCTCGCAGACAAATTACTCAGGCGCAGGAAACTGCTTCTTGGGGCCTGCTCCTATCAGAACATACATGGAGCCCGGGGCAGCCGAATTCTGGCTCCCGGAACTGCTCTGGCCCAGGGCTAAGGAGCCCGCGGAGGATGCTTCTCAGTCCAGATCCTGCTGAGTGCTGTGGGGGCCAGAGGGGCAGAGCAGAGCTGCAGCCCGCGTCTAGAACAGCCCCAGCAACCCGCCAGCGTGGTATCACTTCACCCCAACTGCGGTGGTGGCTGAGCAGAGCTGCCGCCTGAGCCCGCAAGGTAGGCAGACCACCGGCCGATCGGCAAAATGGGCCCAGTGGTCTGCCAGCGTGGTAGACACGTCACACCAATGGGAGTAGGGGCACAGCAGAGCCGCCACCCACGCCCGGAGTGGGCCTAGTGACCCGCCGGCGTGGTATCGCTTCACCCCAACTGCAGTGGGGGCTCAGCAGAGCTGCCGCCCGAGCCCACAAGGTAGGCAGACCTGCGACCTACTGGCGGGACAGGCCCAGCGGCCTGCCGGCGTGGTAGACACGTCACACCAATTGGAGTAGGGGCAGAGCAGAGCCGCCGCCCACATCCGGAACAGACCCAACGACCTGCGGGCGTGGTAGTCACGTCACCCCAATTGGTGTAAGGGCAGAGCAGAGCCGCCGCCCGTGCCTACAATGTAGGCAGACCTGCAACCGACCGGCAGAACAGCCCCAGGGGTCCACGGGCGTGGTAGACACGTCACACCAACTGGAGGAGGAGCACAGCCGCTGCCCTCCCTGCAAGGGAGACTTTTCAACTATACAAGAGTAATATAAATATATAGGGGGAAAATTTCAAAAACACAACAGTTTCACCAAGCAGAAAGAAATGCGAGCAGTATGAAACGACAAGGAAAGAAAGGACCACAAGCAATGCAGGTCAACTCAACTTTAGAAGAGGTAATAGCTGCAGCAGATGGAATGTCAGATAAAGAATTCAGGATATACATGCTTCAGATGATCTGGAGTCTCAAGGAAGACATTAGACAACAAAATCAGACAATGAAAGATCACTTCGACAATGAATTACATAAACAAATCCAAGAAGCAAAAGATCAACTATACAGGGAGATAGAGGTAATAAAAAACAAACAAACAGAAATCCTAGAAATGCAGGAAGCAATAAACCAACTTAAAAACTCAATTGAGAATACTACCAGCAGAGTAGAACACTTAGAAGATAGAACATCAGACAATGAAGACAAAGTATTTCAACTTGAAAAGAACATAGACAGCTCAGCAAGACTGTTAAGGAACCATGAGCAGAACATTCAAGAAATATGGGACAAGATAAAGAGACCAAACTTAAGAGTCATTGGGATACAGGAAGGTATAGAGGTCCGAATCAAAGGAATGAGCAATCTATTCAATGAAATAATACGAGAAAACTTCCCAGACTTGACGAATGAGACAGAATCCCAAATCCTAGAAGCCTACAGGATGCTGAATGTGCAAAATCAAAAGAGACCCACACCTAGACACCTTATAATGAACATGCCCAGCATACAGAATAAGGAGAGAATTTTAAAAGCTACAAGGGAAAGGAAGCAGATTACATTTAGGGGTAAACCAATCAGGATAACAGCTGATCTTTCAACACAGACTCTGAAAGCTAGAAGATCCTGGAATAACATATTTCAAACACTGAAAGAAAATGGGTTCCAACCAAGAATCGTGTATCCAGCGAAATTAATCTTCAGGATGGAAGATGAAATTAAAACCTTCCATGATAAACAAAAGTTAAAAGAATTTGCAGCTAGAAAACCATCTCTTCAAAACATCCTTGGAAAAATATTTCAGGAAGAGGAAATGGAAAACAACAATGAAAACCAACAGTGGGAGGTAGGACAGTAAAGGGGGGAAAATAATCAAAGAGGAAAACAAACCATGTTTAGTAACATAAATAAACAAATATGGTTGGAAGAACAAACCATATCTCAATAATAACCCTAAATGTTAATGGCTTAAACTCACCAATTAAGAGACACAGGCTAGTGGAATGGATCACAAAACAAGATCCAACAATATGCTGCCTACAGGAGACGCATTTGATAGGAAAAGATATACATAGACTGAAGGTGAAAGGTTCGGAAAAATCATATCACTCATATGGACTTTGGAAACAAGCAGGAGTGTCCATACTCATATCAAATAAAATAGATTTCAAGCCAAAGTTAGTCAAAAGGGATAAAGAGGGACACTACATACTGCTCAAGGGAACCATACACCAACAAGACATAACAATCTTAAATATATATGCTCCAAACAATGGTGCAGCTATGTTCATCAAGCAAACTCTTCTCAAGTTCAAGAGTCTAATAGACCACCATACAATAATCATGGGAGACTTCAACACACCTCTCTCACCACTGGACATATCTTCCAAACAAAAGTTGAATAAGGAAACTATAGAACTCAATAACACAATTAATAACCTAGACTTAATTGACATATATAGAATATACCACCCAACATCAAGCAGTTACACTTTTTTCTCAGCAGCACATGGATCCTTCTCAAAAATAGATCATATATTATGTCACAGGGCAACTCCTAGACAATATAAAGGAGTAGAGATAATACCATGCATCTTATCTGATCATAATGGAATGAAACTGAAAATGAATGATGAAAGAAGGAAGGAAAAATCATGCATCACATGGAGAATGAACAATAGGTTACTGAATGATCAATGGGTTATAGAAGACATCAAGGAGGAAATTAAAAAATTCTTAGAGATAAATGAAAACACAGACACAACATATCGGAATCTATGGGACATATTGAAAGCAGTTCTAAGAGGAAAATTCATTGCTTGGAGTTCATTCCTTAAAAAAAGAAAAAACCAACAAATAAATGATCTCATACTTCATCTCAAAATCCTAGAAAAAGAAGAGCAAAACAACAGCAAAAGAAGCAGAAGGCAAGAAATAATTAAAATCAGAGCTGAAATTAATGAAATCAAAACAAAAGAAACAATTGAAAAAATTGACAAAACTAGAAGTTGTTCTTTGAAAAAAATAAATAAAATCGACAGACCCTTAGCCATGCTAACAAAGAGAAGAAGAGAGAGAACTCAAATTACTAGCTTATGGGATGAAAAAGGCAACATCACAACAGACACTTCAGAAATACAGAAGATAATCAGAAATTATTTTGAATCCTTATACTCCAGTAAAATAGAAGATAGTGAAGGCATCGATAAATTTCTTAAGTCATATGATCTGCCCAGATTGAGTCAGGAGGATATAGACAACCTAAACAGACCAATATCAATTGAAATAGAAGAAACCATCAAAAGACTACCAACTAAGAAAAGCCCAGGACCAGATGGGTATACAGCAGAGTTTTACAAAACCTTTAAAGAGTAACTAATACCAATACTTTTCAAGCTATTTCAGGAAATAGAAAAGGAGGGAGAACTTCCAAATTCATTCTACGAGGCCAACATCACCCTGATTCCTAAACCAGACAAAGACACTTCAAAGAAAGAAAACTACAGACCAATATCTCTAATGAACCTAGATGCAAAAATCCTCAATAAAATTCTGGCAAATCGGATTCAAAAACATATCAAAAAAATTGTGCATCATGATCAAGTAGGATTCATCCCTGGGATGCAAGGCTGGTTCAATATACGGAAATCAATAAATGTTATTCACCACATCAATAGACTTAAAGATAAGAACCATATGATCATCTCGATAGATGCAGAAAAAGCATTCAACAAAGTACAGCATCCCTTTATGTTCAAAACTCTCGAAAAACTAGGGATAACAGGAACATACCTCAACATTGTAAAAGCAATCTATGCTAAGCCTCAGGCTAGCATCATTCTGAATGGAGAAAAATTGAAGGCATTCCCTCTAAAATCTGGAACAAGACAGGGATACCCTCTCTCACCACTTCTGTTCAACATATTTCTCGAAACACTCGCCAGAGCAATTAGACAGACGAAAGAAATTAAAGGCATAAAAATAGGAAAAGAAGAACTTAAATTATCACTATTTTCAGATGACACAATTCTATACCTAGCAGACCCAAAAGGGTCTACAAAGAAACTATTAGAGCTAATAAATGAATTTAGCAAAGTGGCAGGATATAAAATCATCACGCATAAATCAAAGACATTCCTGGATATCAGCGACAAATCCTCTGAAATGGAAATGAGGAAAAACACTCCATTCACAATATCCTCAAAAAAAAATAAAATAAAATACTTGGGAATCAACCTAACAAAAGAGGTGAAAGACCTATACAATGAAAACTACAGAACCCTAAAGAGAGAAATAGAAGAAGATCTTAGAAGATGGAAAAATATACCCTGTTCATGGATAGGCAGAACTAACATCATCAAAATGGCGATATTACCAAAAGTTCTCTATAGGTTTAATGCAATGCCAATCAAAATCCCAATGGCATTTCTTGTAGAAATAGATAAAGCAATCATGAAATTCATATGGAAAAACAAAAGACCTAGAATAGCAAAAACAATGCTAAGCAGGAAGTGTGAATCAGGTGGTATAGCAATACCAGACTTCAAACTATACTACAGAGCAAGAGTAACAAAAACAGCATGGTACTGGTACCAGAACAGGCGGGTGGACCAGTGGTACAGAATAGAGGACACAGAAACCAATCCACAAAACTACAACTATCTTATATTTGATAAAGGGGCTAAAAGCATGCAATGGAGGAAGGATAGCATCTTCAACAAATGCTGCTGGGAAAACTGGAAATCCATATGCAACAAAATGAAACTGAATCCCCTCCTCTCGCCATGCACAAAAGTTAACTCAAAGTGGATCAAGGAGCTAGATATCAAATCAGAGACACAGCGTCTAATAGAAGAAAAAGTTGGCTACGATCTACATACTGTGGGGTCAGGCCCCAAATTCCTCAATAGGACACCCATAGCACAAGAGTTAATAACTAGAATCAACAAATGGGACTTACTCAAACTAAAGAGTTTTTTCTCAGCAAAAGAAACAATAAGAGGGGTAAATAGGAAGCCTACGTCCTGGGAACAAATCTTTACTCCTCACACATCAGATAGAGCCCTAATATCCAGAGTATACAAAGAACTCAAAAAGTTAGACAATAAGATAACAAATAACCCAATCAACAAATGGGCCAAGGACCTGAACAGACACTTCTCAGAGGAGGACATACTATCAATCAATAAGTACATGAAAAAATGCTCAGCATCGCTAGCAGTCAGAGAAATGCAAATCAAAACCACCCTAAGATACCATCTCACTCCAGTAAGATTGGCAGCCATTAGGAAGTCAAACAACAACAAGTGCTGGCGAGGATGTGGGGAAAAGGGTACACTTGTACATTGTTGGTGGGACTGCGAATTGGTGCAGCCAATTTGGAAAGCAGTATGGAGATTTCTTGGAAAGCTGGGAATGGAACCACCATTTGACCCAGCTATTCCCCTTCTCGGTCTATTCCCTAAAGACCTAAAAAGAGCATGCTACAGGGACACTGCTACATCCATGTTCATAGCAGCACAATTCACAATAGCAAGACTGTGGAACCAACCTAGATGCCCTTCAATAGATGAATGGATAAAAAAAAATGTGGCATCTATACACAATGGAGTATTACTCTGCATTAAAAAATGACAAAAATCATAGAATTTGGAGGGAAATGGATGGCATTAGAGCAGATTATGCTAAGTGAAGCCAGCCAATCCCTAAAAAACAAATGCCAAATGTTGTTGAGAGCCACAGCCAAAGGGGCCCCAGCAAACTTCCAGCTGCCGGCTGATGATTGGCTCACAGCGGCCCCAGCAACATCTAGCTGATTGGCTCCTCTGCGGTGATGTTCATTGGGCTGTTTCCCCACCCTTCAGACTGCCAGCTGATGATTGGTTCACAGCGGCCCCAGCAACATCTAGCTGATTGGCTCCTCTGCAGTGATGTTCATTGGGCTGTTTCCCTGCCCTTCAGACTGCCAGCTGATGATTGGCTCACAGCGGCCCCAGCAACATCTAGCTGATTGGCTCCTCCACGGAGCTGCTCATTAGGGGACTTCTTTGGCTCCGCCCACACAACCCAGCCAATCGGCCTCAAGAGCAGGAGGATTGTGGGAGGTGGTGAGGTTTGTGTGGGGGTGAGAGGCTTGGGGAAGCCGGTGGTGGCAGTTGGGCTCTGAGGGTTTTTTCCTGAGGAGCTCTTTTGTTTGGCGTTTGTAGTTCTAAAAATAAAGTTAGTTTCTTTTGACAAGTGGCTCCTGAATTGTGCCCAGCCAGACTCTGCATTAAAAAATGACAAAATCATAGAATTTGGAGGGAAATGGATGGCATTAGAGCAGATTATGCTAAGTGAAGCCAGCCAATCCCTAAAAAACAAATGCCAAATGTCTTCTTTGATATAAGGAGAGTAACTAAGAACAGAGTAGGGACGAAGAGCATCAGAAGAAGATTAACATTAAACAGGGATGCGAGGGGGAGGGAAAGCAAGAGGGAAGGGGAATTGCATGGAAATGGAAGGAGACCCTCATGGTTATACAAAATTACATACAAGAGGAAGTGAGGGGAAAGGGAAAAATAATACAAGGGGGAGAAATGAATTACAGTAGAGGGGGTAGAGAGAGAAGAGGGGAGGGGAGGGGAGAGGAGGGTGGATAGTAGAGGATAGGAAAGGCAGCAGAATACAACAGACACTAGTATGGCAATATGTAAATCAATGGAAGTGTAACTGATGTGATTCTGCAATCTGTATACGGGGTAAAAATGGGAGTTCATAACCCATTTGAATCAAAATGTGAAATATGATATGTCAAGAACTATGTAATGTTTTGAACAACCAACAATAAAAAAAAATCATAAGACTAAAAAAAAAAAAGACCTTAAAATCTCATTTTGTTTGATCCTTGTTCTCTTGGCAGAATCAAACTGAGATGTAACAAAGCTAGAACTGCATAACCAGGCTTCTCCCACTAAGCTACTACTATTGTTTGATCTTAGGTAACCATATAGTGAACTTTCATGTCCTTATTTCTCTACTGAGGCATGTGAACTAGGTGGAAGGCCTCAAATCTCCCCACAACACGGGATGATGTTCACAGCAGAGCACACAACCACATATTTGTTGAAATTATTGGGGGTCCCACACATAAAATAGGTCACAAATTATTAGTAATTCCTGAGCTACTAAGTACATCAGGATGCAAGTGAGAACTGCTCCTGTAAAGGCAAACCTGAATTTTCTCCAACTTCAAATGATACATGTCAAATGTCAATAGTTTACAAACTTAAGCAATTTCTCCATTATTTCTAATGTATTATTCAGGCTACTTTTCACAACTGATCAAAACAGATGAAGGTTTATATATTTTGAACTGAAAAATTTCTTAGATTTCTCAGAATGCTAATGTGGTTTATGTTTTCATCATTTTTCTCCTGTAAAGTCTCAGTATTTACATTTATTTTTTAAGGTACTTCAAAGTGATCTATAAATATCCAGGCATGTGAAAAGCCTTTAAAATGACAAAAAAATTCATTGAGTACTTGTTAAATTCCAGGCACTCTTCTACATGCACACATCTCTTATACAAATGGTAGGTATACTATGGAACATGGCAGAGGAAGCCTAAAATAAACACAGACAAATCCAACTAGAAAAGTCAAGAACACAACTCAAGAATGTGGAAAGCAAAAGGAAATTTCCCCAAATCATAATTATTATCTTCAAAGAAATATTTAAGAGAACTTTCAGCCACAAAACAAGATTCTGTAAAATACTGACCCCTAAGAAACAAGGAAAATGTCTTAGAAATTAAAATTACAGTAGTGATTTTTTCTTAATTGACGGAACAGCAGAATGTTCAGGAGAAAAAAAAGAGCTGGGGTTGTGACTCAGTGGTAGAGTGTTTGCCTATCACATGGGAGGTCCTGGGTTTGATTCTCAGCACCACATATAAATAAATAAAATAAAGGTCCATAACTAAAAAACAAAAATGATAAAAGAATAAATTTTTTTAAGAGAGAGTGAGAGAGGAGAGAGAGAGAGAGAGAGAGAGAGAGAGAGAGAGAGAGAGAGAGAGAGAGAGAGAGAGAGAGAGAGAGAATTTTTTAACATTTATTTTTTAGTTCTCGGCGGACACAACATCTTCGTTGGTATGTGGTGCTGAGGATCGAACCCGGGCCGCACGCATGCCAGGCGAGCGCGCTACCGCTTGAGCCACATCCCCAGCCCCAGAATAAATTTTTTTTTTAAAAAAGGAGAAAAAGCGTGCTACCGCTTGAGCCACATCCCCAACCCAATCCTTGGTACATTTTCTATCTACTGCAGGCATGCTGCCAAATGTTTAAAAGCTTTCTACTTTGAAGCACAAGGCAATAGAAA
Organism: Spermophilus citellus; assembly: GCF_964194105.1. Classification (NCBI taxonomy): domain Eukaryota; kingdom Metazoa; phylum Chordata; class Mammalia; order Rodentia; family Sciuridae; genus Spermophilus; species Spermophilus citellus. The sequence goes on along the minus strand of NC_138198.1, from coordinate 30,705,876 downwards.
AAGATGGCAGACACACAAAACAAGTAAAAGAGAAATACTTCTCTTAAACAAAAGCTGAATGTGGTTAAACTCAAACTGAGCTTTTGAATTATGTCAAAGCCAGGATGCAAAACCACACTGGAAAAAACATAAAGCCCTGTAAGTAGCAAGTTAATGAATCAGAAGAGCAAAGCAACATGTGCCTAGAAAAAAAGCACCCTGAAACATTTTACTGTCAGTGATTTATTTCAGGTCTATGTGGCCAGCCATTTGTTTATTCTATTGCATATCATCTGTTTTTCAGTAGAGAGGTTTCAAGTTCTTCTCATTACCTACCTCATATCCAACAGAAAACAATTTATGATAGACATAGATTTAAATCATCTGGATTCACGTTCAGTTGGAAACTCGAGTTGCCCCTCCTTTATATTTAGCAAATGCTTTAATGGGATTAGCAAATTGTGTTATTATGAGGTACTTATGGAGAGACCTTTTTTTACAATGACAAATGATGTTAACAGTTTCATTTTGGGTGTTTAATAGCAGTACAGAAGATTTCTCTAACATTACAGAAATTGCTGTGATAGACCATAAAGTCTTATTGCAAACACTGTTCATATCTTTTATTTCTGAGAGTCAATGGATATGTGTATTGGGATATAGCAGGGTCTACAGTGGGGAATAAAGAACAAGTTGCTTCACTTTTAAGGGGACATGACCCTTTGGGCCATGGGCCTAAAAACCACCTGGTTCTTATGTGTTTGTCTCATTTCCTAAACCCCACAATTGTGGCTTTGTTTGTCTAGATGCTTCTGAGAGAAGGCCATCCCCAGACTTCCCCACAGAAAAGTGTGTGCTACAGACTCCAGCTCATCATCACCAATTGACTTCCATATTAGGGCTCACTTTGATTCAATCTACAGAAGAGCCAATCATTCAGAGAATACAATTTCTTGTTGAAACTACACAGGCGATGTGTAAGGTGTTAATTACCATATTTATAAGAATCCTTGCTGCTTTCATGGAGAGGAGGTATCTGATGATAGGGCCCAACAGCTGTCCACAGTTCATGGTTGACATCTGAAGGCTGAGAAACTTCCGTCTTGAGGTTTACTTGATTTTCACTAGTCCTCACCAAATCAGAATTAGATATATTTGGGGGGGTAAGTGGCATCCTCGTGGATGTCTGATGGACTCGGTTTACTGAAAGTGTTAAGTGACATTTGTACTAAAGCTTCATGGATGAGGAGTGAATTTTCATGACACAAACCCTCAGATCAATTAAATTCCATTGCCTGTGTAAAGAAATACAGAAAAAGTACTATAATTTATCCAGCAACTTAAACAAATGTAGTAAAGTGTTTATTTCTACTAGAATCTCACAATCAAGACCTCAATAAGAGTGACATCAATAAGAATATCACCATTTACTCTTTCTTCTCATTCCATTTAAATGAGCTAGAAACCAAAGCTTTCAATTCTCACTATGTACAATGTATTTTATAACAAAGCTGAAGTGTCCTAGACTATTAAAGAGTTTCTACTTTATTTTAATCAAAGACAGAACATTTTAATTTTTACTAAATAAAAATTGAAAACATATCCATATATACATAAGGAATTTGCAATAAATGTAATTTAGCAAACTTGAAAGAAAAATCAGATGCAACACAGTTCTTATATACTCATTAGCTTTTACAACTTCAAGCATTACAATAAAAAGCATACATGCAACACATATAGCACAGAAAACTAAACTCCTGGGATAATGGAATTGCCAAGCCTTGTCAGAGAGCATGCAAAGAAAACACATAATCTTCTGAGAAAGATTTCATCCTACTCAGACACATCCTATGTCATTTATTAGCATTGAGGCAAGATAGAAAAGATAGGTAGAAAGGAAACAAAAGGGTGAGGAAAAGAAACTGTATCTTTAACTCCAGAGCCTATGGGAAAGCTCCTCTCACCTTTTATCCTCAGGCCAGTTTCTCCTCCACACCTGGAGCAAACTGAATCCAGCAAAGTAGAAAATGAATAATTACTGACAAATGTATGAATTGTAGAATTATTATCCTATAAGAATAGATTATATAAACAGGGTCCTTCAAATACTGGAAAAATGGCATGGTCACAGTGAACATGCTTCTAAGGCAAACCTGCCCTCACCTCACTGGGTCAATCTGATTCTATGTTCCTTCCTCAGGGGGTGTCTCTGAATACAATGATCCAATAGAACCTTGGTCTTTAAAATTTCCATGTTTTAAGCCAAGACACATGCATTGCTTCTGAAAGCTCCTAGCTTTTATTATATACCAATTTGAGACGCTTTTGTGAGCTCTTACACAACAATGAGTAACACCAGTGTTTGTATAGCATCCTGGGAGGACTGAGCTTGCCTTTGAAAGCTGCTTTGACACCCTGGAAGAGCCATACCTCCTTGCTTCCTGGTGGAAAGGCTGCTGGGAGTCTACTCTGCCAGCTGTGCTTCCAGAGACACTGCAGGCCCTGTTGGGTGCCCATGCTCTCTCTCTCTCCCTCTCTACCACCCTCTGGCCCTCACTCAGCCACTCCAGGTTTTGCTGGTACTCCTGGAGCTGATGGTCCAGCTCACTGCAGTTCTTCAGCAGAAGCTCCTCCTGTGTCTGGCACTCCCATTCCCTCGCCTGCAGCCAGCTCTCCTTGGCCTCCTGCTCCTGCTGATGCTGGTCACACCTGCGGTGCCAGGTGCCAGGTGCCAGCGCTGCTGTTCCTACTGGAACTGGTGTTGGAGCTTATGGATGTTAGCCAACTCCTCACGCTGCTTCTCCAGGTTGCGGGACTTTTCCTGGTCTTGGAAGGAGCCACCTCGCAAAGAACGGCTGGGAGCCAGGCTCTCCTGATGGAGAATCAGCTTGTGGATCTCAATGTGGCTATCCTGAATGGTCAAGGAGGCCTATAGGGCAGCAGAGGACAAATGAATAAACAAGCTTGTGTATTGTTTGCCTCTTGGGTTGGAAGCATCCCTGAACACAAAATGTATAATCAAACTATTTCTCTTAATATTCTGTGCTTTTTCCAAATTACATGTAAAGACAGACTTTGGCATTTCAAATAGGTTTATCTTTAGTTCTTAATGACATTATCTGGGAAATTACAGAGAGAAGAAATCATGCACAGAATCAATATCATTTTTCCTTAGTGTCTGAGGGGATTGGTTCCAGGATTCCCTTAGTGTTTGCACATAACCTACACACATCCTCCTGCATACTTTGAATCATCTCTAGATGACTCATAATTCCTAATACAATGCCCACATATCACTTCATGTGCACAAAGCCAGTGTAATACTCAGCAAGATGCAAACTCAAGTTTTGCTTTTTGGAACTTTATGAATTTTTTCCCTACATTTTCTATCCTATGTTGTTTGAATCAAAGGATGCATAAAATGTGGTTACAGAAGGTTCATTTTACTCAATCCCTTTTCTGGAAATGTCATTGGTTGCCAGCTGTTGGATAATATTTAAGTAAGTCTACTTAGTAATAATACAGTACATAAACACATAAGACTCTACATTCTCATTCTAGACCTCATTCTCTTTCTGAGTTCTCCCTATTAATAAATTAATAGTCACATTAATTTAAAAATCTATGTAAACCTAGTAATATCTTTTATTTGAATCCCAAACCAGAAATTACTTGAGTCACATAGGTTGCTTTCATAAAGACATAAAAATAAAAGTCAACTATTTTGAGAGATTTGATAAATATCTCTTTATAGCATAATGTTTAAGGATAGCAAGTTAATGCTATTTTCAGGATATATGTAAATGGCTGAATAGTCTACTTACTGTTATGTCTTTTCATTTTCACAGGAAGGTCATATGTAAAACACTAAGCTGAAATTCATTTGTTTAATAGATTGCTAACAGGAGGCTGGAATGATTAAAATAGATACCCTAAATCCCAGAGGACTTAACAAACATATTTTTTAAAAAAACATTTTGAGTTATGGTATCTGCCTATGAAAAGTTTGGCAACATCACAGAATATAATTGCCAAGATTTGGATAGATACCACTAAGCCAAAAAATTCTCTGTGAATGTCCTTGGAAGTTTTTCATTTTGAAAGTTCCCATTTAAAGTGCAAAGATGTACAGAAGGGACAGATTGAAAATGGACACATACTGGGTATCTGGGTATGTGTGTGTTTTGGCTCATATGAGAAATCATTACTCTCTATTTAGGAATAAATTCACATTTTTCCTTTCTAAGAATTTTTTAAACAGTCCATGTAACATATGCTGGGAAGATGGGGGTTTGGATATTATTAGTTCTTTGTTAGTTCAGAAGTTTTCTATACTTTTGAAAGTTAGAGAAGTAAAATATATTTTAAATGTGTACCCATTTTAGAGTAAGACTCAAAAAGACATTAATGGGGCCTTTTGAAATGAAATTCATATTTTTAGATTTGAGAATTATTTTTAAAATTTCAGGCTCCCTTGAATATTTGGTTAATGACCTTTAAGGGCTGTTAGAGAACAATGATTATCATTGAGAATAGATGATATTTAAAATGCTCTTTAAATATGAAATAATTAGCACATAATAAACCACTCAGGACTCGCTGACCTGGCAGAACACGGGCAATGATAACTCTCATGTAAGGATTATCATTAGAATAATTCAGCATGAATATGAAGACTTCTTTGTGTCTACTTATCATTTGGGATAAGACTATTTTCTTCCCTAACACAGAGGTGGGATTCAAAGATTGGATATTCATTTCCCAAATTAAAGTTTGCACTTATATTTAGGAGAGAACAGCACTTTTTTAGGAATCCACAATTTATTCTCTCTTTACTTATTTTGCCAGAATATCTGTGCCTTTTCCTTTTTTCACTCATTCTACCTATTTTCTGACCCTATTCTCAAATGATCAAATTTCATTTTCATCTCATTCAGACACGCTTATAACATTAAGCATGGATAAGAAATTCAGCTTCTAAAGAGATGACTGTACCATGAACGAAAATCTTTCAGAGACCATATCCTTATTTTTTTATCTTTATTTATTTATTTATTTATTATTAGTTGTTCAAAACATTACATAGCTCTTGGCATATCATATTTCATACATTTGATTCAAGTGGGTTATGAACTCCCATTTTTCCCCCCATATACAGATTGCAGAATTGGGAGGGAAAGGGAGAGAGAAGGGAAATTGCATGGAAATGGAAGGAGACCATATCTTTAGAGCAGCCAAAAAGTTTTAGCCTGGTTGAAAAAGTCTACTGTAGACTTTGGTGTTTCCCACGTGGCTTCAACCTAATGCATTGAAAAAATGAGGTCATTTAGGTCACAGGGCATTTTGAAACTTGAATCCACTTGGGGCTGCATTCAGAGTTGAATAGAAGAGAGATGAACTTGTATTTTACCAGGTAACACAACCCAGGATGCTCAAGTTTTTTCATTCCTTAGTTGACATTTAAAAGAAAGCATATTTTTAAACATATTTGTTTTACATGATAGATTCATCTCTAAGAACACCTATTCCAGATCAGCATCTCTGATGTAAGACACTAAAGGCAATCCCACAAACTGTGAATAAGGAACTTACTATCACCACTGTTAATTAACAGACTTTCAGAAGTTTCATCTGAAGCAATAAATTAAGAAAATGAAATTGATAGGACTATTAAAGAACAGTTAAATAACTAATATTTTCAAATTTTTATTTTCTACCTGGGATATACTTTAAAGAATCAATGGGAAAACTATTAAAATAAAGAAGTTAATTGAGTAGACCAGTTAAAAAATAAATACATAAATATCAATACCTTTTCTTACAATCATTAGGGAAACATATATATAGTGCCTATATGAAGATATCCTAAGCTTTCTAACAGAACATAAAATAAGAGATAACTGGCCCATGTTCTTAGACAAGAGGACTGGTTATGGCAGAAGTTCCAATTCTCTCCAATTTAATTCACAAATAAAATAAAATTTTGATTTTGTGGCCTTGGTAGGAAATAATTGACAGAGTGATTCAAAAGTTCTGGTAAAAGTATATGTAAATATATGGAAAAATAAGAGGAGACTAGCACTGTCATATATTCAAATGTAATCCAAAGTTTTATTCATTAATCAATGTGATAATAATGAAGTCTTGATGTAATTGGGTTGAAGTATAAATAAGGACACAGCAAATGCAGTATGATTTAACATTTTTTGGTGACAAATTAGACTTAATTTCTTTTAAGATTCAAAAGGTATACAAATTGAAATATGAATGAATAATAAACCAGGAAGGGTTAAGAAGTTTAGTCTCACTAGTAATCACAGAAATGCAAATTAAAATAATCAGATTCTTGACCCATTTTCAAATTGAAGAGAGAAAGACAGAAAGAAAGAGAAAGAAAAAGAAAATAGCTCTAGTAATTTATCCTGAAGAAACTGGATAAATTATGGCTACAGAGATCAACGTACAAGGATGTTCACATTTTGTGTTATTAATAGTACAAAAGTGTAGCTAATCAGTGATTGCATAAATTTCAAAGACTTGAATATTACATATTCATTGAAAATCATGCTGTTGCAGGATAGAGGATGGCACAGACAGGTGTTGCTAACATATATACACAAAACAATCCAGAAATCTGGAGGGATGTGCACCAGATGATGGTGGTGATTCCTCTCCACAGACTCACAAGCCATTTCTTTTATCTATTTGTATTTCCAAATTTCTTCAAATCCTTTTTACTAGATAAACATTGATTTTATAGCATTACAATTTTTTAATCAGTAAATTAAGCAACTGGGTACCCTGACCTTCTTTTTTTGTGTATGACCTGAGGGATCCCTCGGCACTCTAATCCTCAATTCAGACATATTTTTATGCTTATTTTTCCTTGAAAAAGAATAAGACCTTTGAGACTAGTCTTGTGGTCCTTTTGCTTTTGTGGACTTAACCCTCAGCACAGTGTCCAGCACAGACAGAGGGGATATTCAAAAAATGTTAAGCGATGGGGAAGGGAAAAAAAAAAAAAACAAGACAGCGGATGGATTATTTAACTCCTAAGTGCTCCTAAGGCCACATGTGTAAGTGAAAAAGTTTAGGTGTGGATTTAAGTTTTCACCAGAAAATGTGAAGTCATGCTACACTCACCTAAGAGCTTCATTGTAAATGTAAATCCAGAACATATTCATCACTATTTTCTAAAGATATGAACTGTTTTATGGTTTCAGAGAAGAATGATACAAAATGTAGTAGTGGTGTTGCCTCATGATTACAAAACCAGGTGAAGTTCAGCTCATCTGGCTGGCTTACTCTTAGGGGGTTGGTATTCTTCTGAGATCACTTACTACCTCTCAAGATATTCTAATTTCTAAAGTCTGGGAATCATCAAAGTGAATTGCATTAAGAGAAACATTCACAAGGTCAAAGATTAGCAGTAGGTCGTTACCTGAAGGTTATATAAAAGACAGGTTAAATTCTGTATAGCTTGTATAATCTGAAAAATAAGATGATATATATCAAATTCTTGAAAACCTTTCATTAGCTACAATCAAAAAAGCATAGTCATATATTTAAAGCATACATAGCTTATCTCTGTGAAGATTCTGAAAAGCGTCTATATTCCACCTACAAAACATAAAAACATAAGAAAATGAGCCACTCTACCATTTGTAAAAGCTGTTCTAAAATGCATGACCCGCATCCTCTCTAAACTCAGTTACCTCATCTATAGTGACTCTGAATCCTCCTAGGAAGGAAAACCTATAGGAACCCCCACTTGAAAGCAAGAGCCTCCCTCATGCAAACTTGGTGTTAGGGATGCATGGCAAGTTTTACCAAGCTAGGTCTTAAAACAAGGGAGGACTGAGAGGAAGTCTTGCAAGGGACACATATTTACTGCATGCAGACCACATTATAAACTGAGCACTCTGTGCCCAGGTTGAAGTTGTCTCCTGAGTCAGACTGACCCCTTATATCCTAGAGGCCAGATTTAGAAGACAGAGAACATTCTATCAGGCCTCCAGCTCCCTGCCTCACTGGCTAAAATAGTCCCTGGTTGGGATAAGAAAACTGGTCTCCCCCAGAGCCTGCCTCAATTAGACTTCACTGGGCCAGTGCAAAGACTATAAATGAGGCCACAGGAGACCATCCATTCCTTGGGAAGTGGGTCTATGCTTCATTCTTTGTCCTGCCCACAGCACACATTAATGGAATATGTGGATACTGAGGGTTTCCAGTTTCCAGAATTGAATTAAATTTTTGCTTATTCATCTATTGTCTTTCTTCTCAAATTGTATGTAAACCAGTGAGTATCAGGACTTTGTATATTCAATATTATATCTGCAAACCTAAGAATGATGTCTGGCATGCAACGAACACTTGAATTTGATTGCACTCCACTCAATAAGTACTGATCACCCACTATTGACTCTGTGCTTTATCCTATGGGAGATCATTTGACTCCCTGATCTTCAAGAGCCTACAGTCTCAAGTATGCTTCTTATTTTCATCTGAGAAGATCTAATTTTAAGTGTAAAAAACAGTCAGCCATGGTAATGTTTTCAGGTAACTTTCAGCTTGTTAAATGCAATCATTTCAGGTTGATGATGAGCTAACCAGATCTTCTCTTCCCCCATATGGCAAATTAAAAATTTCATTACTGAGAAGCCCCTCCAATAGAGAAAAGACAAAGCCTGAATAAAGGAGATGAGATTTAAAAGGCATTAGATCTCTGCTCAACCCTTTGGAAGATAACAAGGACTAAGTATCTCCATTCTTTAGTGAGTTTTGGAGTTTTTGCTTTTCTACTGCTTCTGTCCTTGCCCATCCAAATTTTATTATTTTTGTAGCAAGAAATCCAATGGTATAGAATTTTTATACTCTAAAAATTAAACACATAGAAATGAGTTGCCTTGTGCTACCCAAGAACTACCATTACTAGTGAGAAAGGAAATTGCACATTATCCTTTTAATGGAGTTGGTCTGCCACCTTGTGGTTCAAGAGCATAACTGCAATTGGTGATTAACAGGATTTCTGCCATTGGGTTTTTGGAAGGGGGTGGTGGTGTTTTGTTTTTTTAATTCTTTCAGTAATATGTTTTAACCTTACCTTATTAAGTGAGATAATGGGAAACTATCCATTATACAATTTTTAAGAGTGTTATTTCAAGTGGTACCTCAGCGTAGTTCCTCAAAATGCCTTATTAAGTGCCAAATTTTCTAGATAGGTTAATACAAAGAGGAACCTGGACACTTAATCTCGATTATCCTCCTGTGACTAAATAATGGATGGGAGCTGCTGCAATGGCTTTCCATTCAAGATTAAACTATCACTGACCAACTCTTCCTCCCTCCCTCCCTCTTTCCTTCCTTCCTGATAACACGAAAACAGTTAAAAGCTACAAAACAGATTTAAAAGTGAAGTCTGTACTGAGAAGGATGAAAAGCAGAAACATTTTAAGACACATAAGTTAGAAAGTTTACAATCAGAAAACATAAAACATTATATATATATATATATATATATATATATATATATAATGTTTTATTTGTTTTGTCACATTCACTTTCCTTATAAAGTTTTAAAATTACAGTTGTCTTTCCTATGTTTTTTTTTAAATCTTTGAACTTTTTCTCCTAGCCATATGTAATACATACATCACCTTACACTAATTAAAGCTAGACCCTTTGAGGCCCTTTCACACATAGTATTTCAATGAAACAATGTCTAATCAGGATGCTGATGAAAAAGATATTTACTTTGTGGTGCTGTTTATAAAATTCTTTATTTGATGTCATATTTTTTAAGAGAGAGAGAGAGAATTTTTTTAATATTTATTTTTCAGTTTTCGGTGGACACAACATCTTTATTTTATTTTATGTGGTGCTGAGGATCAAACCCAGTGCCCAGCGCATGCCAGGCGAGTATGTTACCACTTGAGACACATCCCCAGCCCTTGATGTCATATTTTATACCAAATACAAAATGCTACGTTTACCACATATAGATGACATACACGTTTATGTTCTTTCCTACACTGGCACATGCTGATACTTGATAATGGGCCTCATTCAGTGCAATATCTGCACTTTGCCCCTCTGATGCCACAATCAGAGGTCTCCCTTTAAACCACAAGTCAAGTGGTTTGTCACTTGGCCTTCTCACTTCCTTCATGTCTGCTTTCATAGCATTATATCAAAGAGGCCTTCCCTGGCCACCCTATCTAAAATGGAACCATTCTAAGTCTGTCACTCTCTATCTCTTCTGCCTTGCTTATTTTTCTTTATAGCACTTGATGCAGCCTCCATGTTTATTTCTTTATATTTTGTTCTTCCTAAATTTAACTTCTTGGAGAGCAGGTATTCATGTCTTGTTCTACTATATCCTAGCACCAAGACAATGGTACACAACATATAGTAGGTACTCAATAAACATTTTTTTCATTTGTCAAAACAAATCCTTTACAATACAACCTTCCTTCTTTTTGTGCTGCTGCCAGTAAAGAGGCTGCCTGAGGAGGCTCTCCTGGATCAGGCTTAATGAGGAGGTAAGGTTCTAGATGGACATCCTCAAAGCCACTCAGCTCCCCCAGTTCAGCATAGATATGCAGCTTTTCCTCCAAATATGTGCAAATTTGCTGGTCTTGATTACTGAGTATTTCTATGGAATAGAATTTACCATAGAAGTTTATCACTACCATGAATACAACAAATTATATAAATATTCAAGTTAGGAGATAAATATGCTACTTAGTGAGTTGTGTGATCTAAAAGGTAAAGCTAATGCCATTGGGTAGGACAGACCCAGGTTCAAATATTGCTTCTTCCACTTAGTGACTGTGGCCCCCAGCAAGTGACTTATCAACACTCTCAGCTTCCTCTGCACTTCATTCCCCTATTTCCAGAAAACCCTGCAAAGTTCTTCTTTGTTTATGCAAGCTGTTTCCTATTAAGACTAGACACCCTGCTCAGGAATAAAAATTGAGGCAGCCCTGTCCAGAATGAGCAAATGCCCACAGGGGGAAACAACACAAATAGACATGCAAATAAACAACACAAATAGACTGAAACTCCTCAGTCCTCAGCCAGTCATGGTCAAAACCAAGCATGCTGGCTTATTTCTTTGTTTCTAAACACCCAATTTCTGGGACCACCCTTGCATGAATCCTTCTCTCCTGATTTCACTATGTTACAAAATTCTTAAACCTAAGAAAACTTAACCAAAATCTAATCCAGGAGTTCTCAGCCCTCTGTGCTCCTCAAGATTACCTGGGGGAGTTTAAAAAATACTCAGGTCTACTCTGCACACCTCACTGATTCTGAGTCAGTTGGTTGAGGATGAGCAACCTCCTCAAGTGAGCTAATCTTACTTTACAGACTTGTATTTGATGGCCAGAACTATTGGGTTCCTTGTGCAATCATAAAACTACAATATGACAGTGTTGGACCTAAAATTAAACCATCAGGAAGCAATTCCGACATTCATCAGTACCACACTGCCCAGTTACTGTTTCATGCATGCATTTCTGTGTGTTTTAATCATTTAGGTAAAAGAAGGAGATTGGATAGTATCAGGATGTTTTCCTGGAAGGTGGTCAGTGCAAGCCTCAGAAACACACAGTTAACCTTCCATTCATGACACCAGGGTTTTCCCGATACCCAACTAGCACACCATGACCAGGGAGCCAGAAGGGCCCACACCATACCTTGACATGGCTGAGTTCTGGCCACTCTGGCTTCAGCTTTCCACTTCTCTTCATAGGATTCACTTGTCCTTCCCCATTCTTCTTCTGGGCAACTTTAAGAGACAATAGTCAAGGGACACAACTGAAACTAAATCCAAGTATGTGTAGGATCATTAGGAAAACATGGAAACTTGGTAATAAAATTAATTTATAAAAGCAAAAAAAAAATCAGCATAAAGAGAATTAGTGATGCTCCCTGGCCAAGAGCTTGGTTTTCTTGAGAGAAAAGGACTATGAAAACTATAACATGATTCTCAAAGTCAGCAGTGTAGGATGACTCAAATATTCACACACACACAAACACACACACACACACACACACACACACACACACACACCAACACCCATGTTTGGTACAAATAAGATAATAATTTTTATTTTTTACAACATTTGGGTGTTTTAACAGGTGAGAGTAAGAGCACTGGGGGATGGAATTAGGGAACCATACTGAGTGGATACAGTGGAGATAGAGAAATTTTACATAATAGTAAAATCCAACTAATCAAATTACCATTAAGAGTGATGTCTTGCACCCACATTTACACAAACTGTCCTTGAGTACCCAAGAGAAATAGATTGATTTAGAACCTTTAGATCCACTAATCTAAAAACATTTATTGAATGATTCCTCAATACAAGGCACCCAGAGGTACGCATGACATGTCCCTGCCCTCAAGGAGCTTCCAATCTGATGAAATAAGCACATACATATGTACATACATGTAAAAGATAAGATCCACAAGCACCAGATAAATGCCTTAGAGAGCAAGTGCTAAGGGATTCTTCATGAAGCAGGCGAGGACAGAAGCTGTACCACAGTGCACAGGCAGAGGGAAGGGGAGGGCACTGCATACAGAGAGGAGTGTGGACTACAGACCTGCAGGTGACGCGCTGTCACTATCACAGGCAGGTGCAGGGGCAGGGAGCAGACCATTCTGGCTGAAGCAGCATTTTCATGCAGGGGAGACACGATTTTAATATTTTTTCCCAATTGAACAAGCACATTCCATGGACCAAAGACAGAAGGAAATGTTACCTTTCTACTGCCTGTTGGATCCACCTCATCCAGTTATTTCGTTCCTCCTTGGAATTGGTGTGAATTTCATACATCTGGGGACCAGCTGATGAAGCACTGATCAGAAACATTCCTCTCTCCTCATTAGCAACTTCTCTAGCAATAAGCTTCTGAAGGGAAATAACGGATGGCTTCTGATTCTACATAAAATAGGAGGATGTGCAGATGAACCCGTGTCCTTTCTAAGGGTCACACGGAACACATGAGCCATGGAAACACAGGACTAGGGAAACCTTTATTTCACTTCCCACTTTTCAAAGGAGCTGAAGAAGTTGATAAGATCTCTAAGGGAGAGGGTATGGAGAAGAAAGAATGGAAAGAAAAGGTTTAGGGGAATGTTTGTGCTTACCAATTAGTGGTTTAAAAAGTCAACTTTTTAAAAAGAGAGAGAAAAGTCAGAGAACTCATTTAAAAAAAAATATCAAAATTCTGTGGTCGGGGATGAGGGATTTTTCTATGAGGATATGAAAAAGGAAGCAGTCTCTAAAACATGACAGATGGAGAAGGATGATGGACCTGAAGAGTCCCTTGAATTTGGCAGTTAATAGCAATATAGTTTCAGTGATTATTTAATGGGCACAAATCCCCAGAAATCAACAACATTGACTATAAAAAAAAAAAAGGTAAGAAAGAGAAGGCCAGACCTTACATTCCCCAGATGTCACCAGCTTCTTCTGCTATTGTCCTATACAACCCAGCAACAGAACTGCTACAGTTCTATCTGTAGGCATCTCTCCTCACCAGCCAGATAAGCCGATTAGTGGACAGCGTGTCTAATTCATCTTTCTGTGCCAGGCACACTGTCTTGCACACAGCAGGCTCACAACAAATATATTTAACATAATTCCACTGGAGAGAAATAGGAGGAAAGCCTAAAATGTGAAGCCACACTGTGATTCAGCCACCTGTTCTATGGACATTCACTGTAGTCCTTAGATGCCTCACGTGCAGCTCTGGAGACCCAAAGATGAAGGGGACCCAAAGATGAAGACAACCCTGATTGACACTGACTTGGACCAGGAGCTGAAATAACGGCCAAAAGAATGCCTGCCGCTGAGCAGTGTGGGGGTGAAAATGAAAACTTGGCTTTGGTTTGTGGCTCTCGACACTGTTTACAGAGCTGGCTGCAGCGTGTGGTTTTCTTTCTCCCTCACGGACTGAGTGACACCTTTACCCAGAACATGCTGCTCTGTGCACCGCTGCTGGCTCCTTGGCACTGGCTTGTCTGCCCTCCTGACACTGCAGTCATCACTGCCACACCCGGAGTTCTGTGCCAGGGGGGACCTGGAGTACCTCCTCCATGTTTTTTAAAGTAGCATGAAAATATAAGATGGGACAGACAATTGGTCTACCTGGTTCTGTGCTTGGCCTCTGAAAATGGAAGCAAAAGCAATTTTGTGGCAAGCCTTCTCCAATATGGCCTTCTGTAATGAGGAAATGTCTTCTGAGCATTGTTGTTCTATTACAGCCCTATTATCTGAAGTATCATCTGCCTCCCTTGATTCAATGTACTGTTTCAACTTTCTCAGATTACAAGGTTGATGGTGTCTATATGTAAAAATTCAGGGTGGGTTTAAATTGCTTAAAACATAAGGAAGAGTGAAATCACTTGAGTCAGAGTTATTGGGGGAGGGGCACTGGCAGAGTAAGATTTTGTTTTGTTTTTATTTTTTTGTTTTTGGTGTCAGGTATTGAACCCAAGGGCATTTAACCACTGAGCTACATCTCTAGCACTTTTTATTTTTTATTTTGAGACAGGGTCTCACTAAGTTGCTTAGATCTTCGCTAAATTGCTGAGTCTGGCTTTGAACCTACGATCCTCCTGCCTCAGCCTCCCAAGCCACTGGGATTACAGGTGCCACCTCACCTGGCATGATACGATCTTTAAAAAGTGAAGAATAGATAAAGGGATGTAAAGTCTCACTCATTAAATAACATTTAGGCCAGAAGATACCGAGGCAAACCCATCACTACTCAGTAATCATGTGAACCACTAAGCTGCAAACAAGAACTCAAATTCCTAGGAGAAAAGGCAACATGGCTTCTCTGGAGACAGATATTAAACATTGGTAATGCAAAGATGTTTATTTGTACCATAGCATTTAAAAACCATTTCTTACAAAATAAGTTGCCAACATTTAAAAATGGAGAGATTCTACCATTAAAAAAAAAAACAAAAAACAAAAAAACACCTCTAGGATTCTGTGTGCTTGGTAAAACAGAAGATTGGCAATACTAGGTACATATTCTCATTTAAAAACAATGACGATGGCTGAGTATTGGCTCTGCTAAGCTGGAATGTGTATTCACTAGTTGACAGTCTCCATCATTCTCTGCTGCCTCCGCCACACTGACTCCTTGATGCTGAACTGGGATTCATTCACTTCCATTCCTGCCCAATCCCTATGGACATACAAAGCTAAAGACCAATGATGCAGGGAAAGACAAAAAGGAGCTGCTCCCTTTAGTTCTGTTGTTATATCATATCCACTTTGCACTGATTCTGTTAGTGACTGATTCCAAGGGAATGAAAAGATTTAAGATTGCTTCATACTTTGAACTTGAACTAGCTGATCTACATGTTCATTGTCGTTTTTATTGTTTAATTTAGAAATTGTCTTATTTAATATTCAAGGGATGCTTCTTAGACTCAGTATCTGAGGACTTAGTGAACTTATCTATACATTTTGTAGGTTTGGTTCCCACTCATTCCCAGCTGAGTCCTCTTTAAAAACAAATAAACAAACAAACAAAACCATCTGGTAAGGACACTACTCTATCTTCTTACTACTTTCAGATGCTTAGCTTCTGGCTGTTTCCCAGTTCATCATGTCTTCTATAACATGCAGCAGGATAAACATCTTAGTACTAATGAAGGTTTTTCTAAAGGGCACAAGGAATGAAGAATCTCTCTTTTTGATCTGAGTGTGAGAATAATTTTCTGAAACATTAGGATGGGAACTAGGAAATGAGGGTATCTGTGTACCCCTAGCTAATGCTTCAATTCTCCAAGATGTTCACTAAAAGAGACTGATGGCGCAGGGACAGATATAAGAGATGTCAGACAGATGTAACTAAAAGGTCTATGAGCAAACAGCAGGGTGCACTTGACACTAAGAATAAAATCCTGCTTTCTCTTTTACTCCCTGGTATCACCCTTATGATATGAATGTAGAAACAATATTAGCAACATTTTACTATTGTTCATGGCCAAACACATTTTACCAAAAACTAAGTAGTGGCTGCCTTCATTCTGATATTTGACTAACTGCATTCCAAACTGCCTGCTTGTGTGGTCTATGGGTGGTCTATGCAGATCATGTGAGATAAGAGGCCCAGATCCATATCTCAAGTCATACTGTAAGTTGAGCATCATGTGGGAGGGAAAGGGAGAGAAAAGGGAAATTGCATGGAAATGAAGGGAGACCCTCATTGCTATACAAAATTACATATAAGAGGTTGTGAGGGGAATGGGAAAATAAACAAGGAGAGAAATGAATTACAGTAGATGGGGTAGAGAGAGAAGTTGGGAGGGGAGGAGAGGGGGGATAGTAGGGGATAGGAAAGGTAGCAGAATACAACAATTACTAATAGGGCATTATGTAAAATTGTGGATGGGTAACCGACGTGATTCTGCAATCTGCATTTGGGGTAAAATTGGGGGTTCATAACCAATTTCAATCTAATGTATGAAATATGATATGTCAAGAGCTTTGTAATGTTGTGAACAACCAATAAAAAAATTAAAAAAAAAAAGAAAAAAAAAAGTTGAGCATCATGGCTTGACCTGCATCCATATGCTTTACTGCCCAGAAAACACAACGATCATACTGTATCTAATTCTTGATTAATCTGCCAGTCATTTGGCTTGAAATACCACCCAAGAAGCAGGATTTGCTTCTCTTTCTGGCCTTCAGTTTTGAAGAAATCTCAGTTTCTATTAAGATATGCTGAGATTTTCCTTCTTCCAGCCTGGTTTTCACCATCCCATGGATTAATCAAAACTGTTCCCTTCACTTGCCATTTTTTTTCTCCATATTCCTTCAGAATATCCCAGATACCAGAGAGGCAGCTGGAAAAATCAGCAAGTTTTCATGAAAGTTGCAATAGTTACAATGCAAATGCATCAGGGACATGGGGCTTGTTGAAGGCTTCATGTCATCCTCTGCTTTAGCTCTGTGAAAAACATTTCACCTTTGAACAACTCAGCATGGCTGAGCAGAATGAAGAAGCCTCTCTAGCCAACTGACATGTACCAGCAAACACTGCTCCAGCCGCCTCACCCGAGAATCTCATCACCACAGACACGCTTCTTTGTTTTCTTGGAACAGCAAGATAGAAACTTCATTGAGCTTTGAATTTTCCAAAACCAGATGGAATCAATGCTATCTGCTAATGTACCAAATAGCATGTCATTCAATGGATAATAGATACATTTTACAGAGCCATCACTGTACTGCCCCTGTCAGTATTGTCTCTTGGATTCTTCTTGTTAACAGAGCCTGATGCTCCATGATGCCCATAAGAAGTAAATGGATGCTATCTTCCTTCTCCACACCATTTTGGACTACATAGATGTTATGTAAGAAATGTGATAAAGTGTTGGCTTTCACTAAACCTAATTACGACTCAATAATAAGATTACACATTACAAAGGTAAGTGTTATTCACGACCTTAGTCATCAGAATCGGTTGTAGTAGAAATAAGAAAGAATCTTCTTCAGATGTCAGGATGGTGTTCACTTGTTTGGAAGAGGGAACATTATAATGACAGTTACAAATGGGGCCAGCAAGCAGCACAACAAGGCAATCCCAGTAGGAATAGAAGGAGCAAGATGCTGAAAGTGACCCTTTGTTCCTAGCATTTAACATTTCAGTCATTAGATCTGAGAGAAGGATATGGGGTTTGGGGATAAGAGGAAAGACCAAGATAGACATAACAGAGAAGTACCCGGGGTTGGGGGGCAGGGGGCCTCAGGGAAGTGCCTATTCACTATCTAGTACCAAAGTACTACAATTTCTTCACAATTCAAATAGTTACTAAATCAGCTGTAAAATCACTAATAATAATGGAACTATATGAGGTGCATTTTATTTCACTAAGAATTTCAGGCATTTTTTCCCAAGGAAATGCAGAAAGAAGTCTTATTAAAAATATGCATCATATAGTCATATACTTACTACCGCTGCAAAGATGTATGTCTGGTCTTTTTCTTGTAAAAAGCACAGCACATCAGTTAGAAGTAGAGCTAGGATATCTTCAAAGAAAAAGAAAACATTACTAATGTTAGTGATGCAAACCATATTTCAAATGCCTTTATTAAATATTCTAATTTCATGCTTCCAATTTAAATAAATTGAATAAAAATTAAGTGACTCAGATTAGTCTAATTATAAAACTTTTATTAAATCCCCAGTATTTTGATCATGAAGGATATACAAACAACTTACTAAAAAGCCAATTTTAAGTGTGCATGTTTGTATGTACAACTATACGTATACATACAGAATTTAAATTGCAGATTTCAAAATGGATGAAAAATATCTTACAGAAAGAAAGTCATAATAGACTGGAGCAAGCCCTTACATTTAGGGGAAAACCATGCTCAATTAAAAATGTAAAAAGGGGACTGGGGTTGTGGCTCAGCAGTAGAGCACTCACCTAGCATGTGCAAGGCCCTGAGTTAGATCCTCATCACCACATAAAAATAAATAAATAAAATAAAGGTATTGTGTCCAACTACAACTAAAAAATAAATATTTTTAAAAAATATAAAAAAGCAGCTTCCACATCAACTTATACATGAAAACCTGCTCCTTTGTTTCATGGAGAGTTGAGTGAAGTTTGAGTGTTTAGATTTCTCTTGCAAATTGTTTACAAAAGCCCACCTTCACTGGAACCACTGCACACACAGGCTAACCTGCACAGTGAATCTGTTAAAGGGACAAGGAACAATCAGATCTATGGACAGTGGTTAATGCTTTTTCAATACAACATTGCACCTGTCAAACAACAAATCCCATTTCAGACATTAGCTGAACTTCCAACAAAACCTGATCATCCTCCTGTGGATAATGACCTTGATTTAAACAATTTAACTAGAATTTAACATTTTCTTCCCCTTGTTGATCACCTGAGAACATTACTATGATGAAGTGTTAAAAACAAGGAGACCAGGCCAGTAGCTCTTATTCCTGGCTGCAAAGCAGACTTACCTGGGGAACTTTAAAACATCCCTCTGAGCTGGTTTTCATCCCTTCACTGACAAAATCAGAATCTTGGGAGGAGACTTAAGCATTATTGGGTTTTTTTTTTAAGCTCCAGGGGTGATTTTAGCATGTAGCCAGAGTAAAAAAGCCTGGGTCAGGCAAGGTCCTACCTATATGACCTCAAGAATGGAAATCAGCTGGTTTAGAGTCTAACCAGATTAAGAGAATTGAGTTAATGCCATGAGCAAAAGGTAGCCTGAGGAAGTACTTACAACAGGGCCAGCAAGCAGGTGGATGTGTGTTACAGTGCTCAATAACAAAGACAATATTCAGAGTTTTCTCACTTGCTCCCTTCACGGTCTGACAGCTTCAGGCTGACGTGGCACACAATGGGCCCCTACCTGTGTAGGTGTGATAATACCTTGCTATCAACACAACTGACAGAATAATATTCCTGTGCCAATGATGAGCAGAACTCTCAGCTCCTTTAATTTTAGACATCACAAACATGCACATTCATAAAAATACATAGGAAAGTTGTTGGTCGGGACAGCAAATTCCCATCAAAGACATGATCACTGGTCACACTTGCCTATTGAACTTCACAACTTGATCTTTCAACTGAAAAATCAAGTGTCTGTGTATGCAGTCCTACCACTCAGAACCATCCTTCCTCTGAAAACCTGTCTTCTGTTGCCTGAAGAACAGGAATGAAGGGAGGAGTGTGTCTGGTGTAGCCACCTTTGAAACGTCCCGTGGTGGTTTTCTAGTAAACGAGGCCATCATACAGCAGGGTCCGCTCTGTACTCATCAGGTCCTGCTTTCTAAACACGTGGCCATTTTTCAGCATTGTGTACATTTTGTTTTCGATCTTACTTAGGATCTCAAGCCATTTTTGTTTTTTCTCATATTCGTTGACTTTCAGATCCATGGCTGCAGTCATGTCTTTAATTAAGCAAAGAGCTTTGCATAAGTCTTTATGTTCTTCAGTTCTTTCTGCATGGGAAAAAGAGAGAAAGAACACCATACAATAAGCCACTGAAAGAACACCATCCAATAAGAGCACTGGAAAAGAAAGGGGCTTTTTTCTTTAGTTTTTAAATATAGTTATATCCAAATAGCAAAAACTCCATGGGAAAAGTGCTGGATTAAATTCAAATACTACATTATCACTCTGCACTTCCCACCCCCCAAAAAGAAACATTAAGATACTTGATTATAAAAGATTTGCTTTATTAAACATGTTTTCAGGGACAATAAGATAGCTGAGTTCTATTCCCTGTAGTAGGAAATGTGTCACAGCCAATTCAGGGCTTCCTTACACCTTCCTAGACATAGCAATCCAATAATTACTGCACCAAGTTTCTAAGAACTGAAGCCAACCGTGGCATCTAGTCTCCATCCTCTTATAAACGCAGCCATGGGTAACCTGAGTGAACTTCAGATTTATTTGCCTTCCTGGATCCCTTCTTCCATAAAAAATAATATTCAAAACTGTGTTTTCCAGCCATGTTGGCATACCTATGAACATTATAATTACAATATTTTCTTTGAGGTGGATGTGTGTTAGAGTGCTCAATAACAAAGATGATGTTCAGAGTTTTCTCACTTGCTGTGAAATAAATTAATCTATTTTTAAGAGCTCCAAACAGTGCTTAATAGGCAAGTCAGTCATGCTCATGTCACCAGAGCAAATGATTATCAATTCCAGTAGTTACACTTTCAACCGCTGGCCACATGCTCTCATTTCTGTATCACCTTAAGAAAGTACTCTGGAGGAGTTTCTGAAATAGCCTCCTGAAGATGCACAGAAATGAAGTGAGCTCTTTTCTGTATTTGATGATAAGGTCACCTAAATGATGTTTATGAGGTGACTGGAACTCAAGGGCTAAAGAGAAGATGACAAAAGAGAAACTGGGAGAGAAACCAAAGACTCTCTAGAGGCTAGAACTGAAGAAATATATCTTAGAATGAGCAGTCAGTGGAGAATGGGAATCAACCCTCAAAAGGGTCTAAATATTTCCAGGATCTAAACATCTTCATAGATTTGGGAGGGTCTGATCAGAAAACCTCAAGGAGCAGATCCTGATGCCCATCTGTACAAGGAAGATTTTCTCTCTCGCTGCCTGTCAAAGAACACACCTCACTTCTTGACCTGCACATAGCCCTTCCTCCACGAAAGGTTCTAATTTCTTAAAAGCCTGTTTTACTACTAGAAAAGCTAAGTAGAGAAAATCAGAGTTGAGTTACAAGGTCAAGGAAAGGTCAAGAAGAGGCTCTGTTTTGACAAATTACTTCTTGCAAAGCTTAGTTACCCAAAGAGAACAGCATGGGCCTCCCTGGGAATCCTGTTAAAAATGCTTGTTTTGGGCTCTGCCCCAGACCTACTCATTCAGAATCTGCACCTAAATAAGGTTTCCAGGTAAAGGATATGGCTAATATAGTTTGAGAAACACTGCTGTAACAGAGTCATGGAAACTAATGTCCTCAGAAGCTCAGGGAGTAACTGACCATTGGTAAGGTCTGACCTGAGAAGGCTTCCATTTGGTCACCATGCCACTATGACAGAAGGGCCATAACTTACAGCTTCTAACATACATTAGTTTATTCATTCTACCAGAAATTTGGTGTGGGATTATTCTTGGAGTAACACTAGTTGACTACCATGATCTGACAGATTTTAGTTCTCATACTATTATAGTAAACTTAAGAGAGAATATATAAACTAAATAGCCTTAATTTTGCTTTCATTCCTTTACTGAGAACAAAATTTATGAGGCTTTTCTTTTTGTATTATTTTTATATTTTTTTGTACATTAAATTATAGAAAGTAATAACAATGAGACATAAGAAACAAACACCATAATTTTTGCCTGGACTTAGTTCTAAATGTGACTGATAAAATGCAAAGAATAAATTATGTATGTCTGCTCACCTAGACCTCTTCCAAAAAGAAAAGTTGAGTTTTGTAGAGTGGGTATTTAAGATCTCATTACCATTTCAATTGTTTCTAAGTCAATTGTTAATAATAATAAAGGCTATAACAACAGGTTCCCTTTATTGAGCACTTTGCTTTTGCCAGGTTCTTTCTGCTGGGCACTTTCCCAGACAATCTCACTTAGTACTCACAACAATTCCATATGGCTAAGATGATCATTCTCAGAGCACATTGCAGAACCTATAACAGAATGGTTTCAACTTGGTGCCAGACTCAGGCTGGTCAAGCAGTGGAATGCTGCAGGGCCCAGTGCAGTGAAACTCCCAGGGTGGGACCCAGGGCTGGGATATAAGCATGATCCAAACACTCAGCTTATAACTATCCATTTCTCTACACTCCCCTGGTGTCCTTATTTCTTCCTAACCAGCCCAGCCTCCAGGCATGTCCATTAAATGTATATTTTTGCTTCCCTCATCCTTTTGTCTTGCTCACCCTTGCAAAACCCAGACCCAGTAGGCTCTTCTGTACTTCACCAAGCTGAAAGAGAAACAGGCATGGCCTACATTCAGTGCAGCCCCAGCTCAGTCCACAACACTCCATCACCCCATGACCACAACACTCCATCACTCCGTTTCCATCACCCCAGAAATGGAGCCATATGCACTCATTCTCTGGTCTGTACTGACAGAGATTCTTGGCTGGGCCAAGTAGTAGTCAGGTCCCTTAACTCTCCTCTAAGCTACTCTGTGCACTTCAATATCAAATCCAGACTGAGAAGATCTCCAAATCTGATCAGGCTCCTCAGCCTCTGCCATGCCCAGGTAACATCTCTGATCACCTAGGTCTATCTGCAGTAGAATCTTTGGTTGGTTGACCCATAATAATATCTCTATCTCCTCTTAATTCATTTTCTATCCACTGTTCCCCAACCTGCTTTTTGACTCTCTATCCATTTGTTTTTGCTGTAGGCACAGATTAGCCTAATCTCTTTTTCCCATGTGAATGGTATTACATTATAGTGGTCCCTATACCTAGTGCATCAACTGATCAGGAGTAAAGTCTTTTGTGCCATGTTTTAAGATGTGTTGTAGAATTGTTTCTTTACTTAACATCACAGTCTTTCCTACACATTCCCCCATATTCTGGATCAACATCCTCTTTAGCCTAACTTCTTCACTGATGGTGTCCTCTCACTCTATCTTGAGCTACCCTGGTAGCTGTATCTTTTCCTTCAGAATACAACATACTGTGAGGCTCCTCGTCTAAAAGCCAATAGTCATGGCACCCCACTTGCACCTTATTCCTGTACTTTTCTATCAGAAAATTGTCTGGACATGGTTACCTACATGAGCTTATCTTCTCATAGCCCTCCCTTGATGTTGACTTTGTTCAAGCTGCAGTCTCTGGGCCTGTATTTTCTGGGACAATGGTCCCCTTCTCCCATCTGCACCTGCTTAGCTGATGGTCACTTTGGGCTAACCCCTCCTCACTGGCTCTTCTCTCTCTAATCCATGTACCTTTCTTGTCTCCAATTCTAAGCATAGGTGAATAAAGGCTACCACCCAGTTCATTCTGCAGAGATTCCTTAGATCCCTGCTTCACACCACCACTCACACCACTTCTTTCCAGTGAAGTTCCCTCTAAGCTCTTGAATTGATACCCAGCAGGCCTCTTTAGGTTACTGTATGCCCAACAAAACTCTTCATTGTCTCCTCCCTACCTCTGCCTCTTCTTTAACAATCTCTCAACTACAAGTTTAGGGTAGTTTATGAAGGGCTGACTAAACTTTGAAGCCCTACATGGGTGCCTGTGCTACAAATTCAGACTACCTCACAGTAGAGGGTTGTGTTTGAGTCTGGCCAATAATTAAATGTACATTGCTAACATTTTTGTTGCTGTGACAAAACAGGTATAGTTTATTTAGGCTCCTGGTGTCAGATATGTTCAGTTCATGGACAACTAATACCATAGCTCTGGCCTGAGCTGAGGTACAATGTCATGGAGGAAGGATGTGGTGGGGAAAAGTAGCTCCAGACAAGGTAATCAGAAGGAGAGAGGGTGGGGAAGAGAGATAAATAATTTCATTTCATCAGGGACACAATACAAACCCCAAAGGAATGCTCTCAGGGTCATACTTTTTCCAACCACATCTACTTGCCTACAGTTTCCATGCAGATAATTCATGTAGTGAATTAATTCAATGTTTAACTCTCTCGTTATATAGTCATTTCACTGATAAGCATTCTTGCATCATCTCATACATGAGCTTTTGGGGGAAACGTCATATCTAAAGTACAATAATAATAATAAAATAGAAAAATTAAAAAATTACATTGTAATAAATTTTAGGTGATTGTTCTCTCTCTCTCTCTCTCTCTCTCTCTCTCTCTCTCTCTCTCTCTCTCTCTCTCTCCCTCTCAGTATCATATTATATTTTACTCACTATTCTCATTACTCTTGTGTTACTTAATCCTTGGAAATTGAAACCATGAATAGGGGGAGAGGTGTGGATACTACTGTATCAAGAGAGAGAGAGACACAGAGAGAATACAGCAAGGGACAAAGGACAATCATAATGGTAGCAAATAAAAGTGTTCAAAAGCCTAGTGACAACTGTAGTTAAATGATCTTAAAACAGTGGACAGCCTCTCAGGGTGAAAATGAGCATCAGTTGTTTGTATTATTTATATGATGCCCCACAAGCAGTCAAATGTAAAGAGAATCAAAAGGAGACAGAAGCAAGGTACAGAGGCAAAGTGGCAGAATAGCAGGATGGCAGAATGGCAGAAAGGCAGAAAGCCCTTGCCCAAGCTGTCAGCCTTATTCATATCAATAGTTTATATTAGGTCAATGGCATTAGTAGGACATTATTGTGCATTGTGTCATTAGGCAGGTTACAGAGTTAGCAATATCATGAAGCTTATTCCTCAATTACATACTATACTTGCAATGTGCAATGTTAGGAGATTTGTGTAGCTCTCAAGAAAGTCCATTGTTTAAAGTTACTGTTATGCGGACAGGTTCAGGCACAGCATAGCATGGTGAAACATTGGGGTTGTCTAACAAGAGAGTTTCTTTATTTCCAGGATCTGAGTGCCTGAGGTCAAGGTCAAGGGTGATAAGACTCTAGCACAGAGCCTCCTTATGAAGGCAATTGCCACAACAGCTAGGCATTGCACATGCATTTGTTATCTTACTAGTTCCTGGGAGAAACTACAAAACATTCCAAATGTGGAAAACAGGGTGCCCCCAAGAGTTTGCTTACCAGAGGAGCACTTTCCTATACATTTCCACAGTTAGATCCTTACAGTCTAATTAGAGATGAGTTTTCATATGGGAAGTTCTATGCATAGAGACCAAAACTCATGAAACTCTGTAATAGACTGAAACGTCTATGGGAAGCTGGGAGGGGCTTTCTTCCAGCCAGATGTCTCCTCCTGGGGTGGAGGCAGTACCTGTGGCCTGCCTTATTTCTCCTTGACCTTGCAGGGCCTGCAAGGGGGTCAAGGACTTCTCTCAGGCCACAGTGAACTTATTCAGCCCCAGGCTGTACTAAAATTTGTACAAGCTCAATAAAATGGCCATTTCTGGAAACATCTAGAAGCTGTACACCTAAGAGCTTGAAACTAAGTCATAAGAAGGGAACTGCCATATAAGTGATTAGCCTGTTACATAGACAAAACCATTGGTATTGTGACTATTATTTTCATTTCTAATTTGGTCTCTCTTTTTCTGATTGGTGTGAGCTAAAGAGAGTTTTTTAAAACTTGCTCACTGATAAGTGGGAAAAAAAGAATTTCTAATTAAAATCCAGAGTACAACATGGAGAAACCTTTGTGAATGTTGTGCATACATGTGTGTGTGTGTGTGTGTGTGTGTGTGTGTGTGCATGTTTCACTTGTAGTAGGAATCATCACCATCTCACCATTGCTACTTGAATTTGAACAGTAATCTATGCTCCTAAATTTGAACTAAGTTTCAGAAAAGTTACAAAATGAGAACATACCTTTGTTAGATGAGAAGAAGTGTGGTACTGTGTCTGTCTTTACAATCTGTAATGTTCCAGATGAAACCATCCATAATTCAACTGATAGCTTTTCATCCTCAAGGAATGCTCTTCACTTAAAGTTGTTACAGCTATGCTGAAATTGCTGTAAATAGGTGTGCAATAGTGAATGCATACAGATTGATTTCAGGTACTTGAATGATCACATTTCTCTCAGTAGTCATGTGGAAAATTTGTGAAATATATTCTGAAATAGTTCATTAGAGTAACATTGTATTTCTAGATATGAGAAACAGGGGATGTAGGAAGTTTACACTTTGAAGAAATAAAAGCACTGAGAATAAAGATATTGCTGTATACAAATTATTACTAATGGAGATTTTCCCTCAAGAAAAGCATGAATAAAGACTTAGGTGGAAAAGGAATCCAATTTTATGTAATATATTACACTTAAAGTTATGTTCCTCAAACTTGAATTGGCAAAATGTGAAACAACAAGATAAAAAAGTACCATTATCTTATTTTTATTATGCAACTTACTATATTCTTAAACAAAAAAATACTATATATACATAGGGAGATCAATTATATAAAATTCCATTTCTCAATGTATAGCTGTTATACTAATTATGTTTTTTCTCTTTTTAATTTCATATTGCATTTCTCTTACAAACTTTAAAACTATAGTTCATTAATGCCTATACAAAGTATCAATTCTAATATAAGAATGAAAATTAATTGAGGATAATAAGGCTATTACCTATAGAACATACAACTTGTCAAACTTAACTTTCAACATCTATATAGACTCGCCTTTATTATTTTGTTGCTTAGCCTATTATTAGAGACAAAATCAAATTATACATTTGGTAAAAAACAAGGCTTTCTTTTACTGTGATGCCCTTTTCAGCTCAATAACATTGACTTTAACAATCTTCACAGGTATAACAAGTAACTTTTGACAATTTTCTTGGCCAAATAAAAATCTTTATTAAGTAAAAAAAAAGTACCATTAATAATGAAATAAACTAATTTTATTAGCTTAGCAAGAATTTTATGAATAAATTAGAAATAGTTTTATTTTAAAGGCCCTAATTATTTTGCTTCATTTTTATTATTTGTGATATTTAATAAAATATTTAAAAATCTATTTGATAATCTCAAGGTTTAAATGATAGCCACATAACAATGCCCAGAAAGACAAAGCCTTGCTTCATTTAGGTGAACTTTTATCATAAAATATCCACATCAAGTCAATGTATTCTTTGGGATATATATGTATATAGATAGATAAATAGATATATACACAAAGACACACTTACACACATATTGAAAGGGTAAAGTTTCTAAGCTGCAAAGCCTGAGTTAAAATGTAAAGGACTAGGTATTGTAAAGTTTCTGAACTGCACACAGAACCTGAAATTCCTGAGGCAGTTAAGACAATGCCCGGTACTGCCCACTTAGTTTTTTAATAACCTAGGACCCTGTGCAGCTTGGCACATAGGCACCTCAGGACCCAAACCAATCAGTTTGAATGTACCCCCCTTCTTAGGACTGACCTATCACTCCTGCCTGACCTGTTCCCACCAATGAATGGACTAATCATGTTTGAGAGTTGTCGTTCAATTTTCCCGCACCTCATGATGATTTGCTCCAATGTATGCAAAGCCCCCGCCCTCCCCAAAAAGTGTACTTAAGCACTGCTCAACCCCTGCTCGGGGCTCTTGGCCACTCTCCCTTCTTGAGTGAGCCTGGAGCCCCAGCGCGCTGGATTGGATCCTCAGTAAACCCCCTTTTGCTGTTGCATGAGTCGATCTCTTGGTGGTCTCTTCCTCCGACGTTCGCCGGACCCTTATAATATCTTCTATGACAATGCAGAATTCCCACTATTACCCCTATTGCACTGATCTTTCAAACAGATGGGAATTAGCAGCATTAAATGAATTAAAATAGTCCTAATAGAACCTTTTTTTTAATGCACCAGTTCCAAGTACATCTGGCTAAAGAAAAAGCATAGTGAGTGTTTGATCTGAGCGTTTAATCTTGTTTTGATTTTCCAAATTCATCTATGGGAGTTTGTTTGGAGATAATGGCTGTTGCTTTCAGTAGTTTCTTCTGGTTGTATTTCATGATTCTACTTTGTGTGTTTGTATGTGTGTATGTCCATGTGTGTGCAAATACACTTGGAAATAGAATTGACCAGTGTACAGTTGTAAGTGCTGAAAGCCAAAATACTTTTCAAATTCAGTTCTATAGCAATTTGTTTAGAAATTTCTGTAATTGAACAAGTCACAAGTTCATATTAATGGAAGTAACAGAATTGATGGAAAAGAAAAATTCCACAGTTCCCACTGTATTTAGTGACTTCTTTTATTTGCATATCCTTTTATTACTGCCCCGTTTATATCTCTTTTTCTGTGTATTTAGTTATAATGTGAACACAATCTTCTTCCTACTTTTTAAATTAATATTAAAACATTTGCCTGGCTATCCCACTTTGTCTATACCCAAAGACTTAAAATCAGCATACTCTATTAGCTCAGCCACATCAATGTTTACAGCAGCTCAATTCACAGTAGCTAAATTATGCAACCAAACTAGGTGCCTTTCAGTTGATGAATGGATAAAGAAATAGGTATATAGACACAATGTAATATTACTCAGCATTGAAAGAGAATAAAATTATGGCATTTGCAGGTAAATGGATGAAGTTGGAGAATATCATGCTAAGAAAAGTAAGTCAATCCCAAAAAACAAGAGGCTGAATGTTCTGTATGCTAAGTGAATGATGATCTGATCCATAATGGGGAGGGGGGCATGAGAAAAATGGAGGAACTTTGATTGGGTAAAGGGGAGGAAATATTGGGAAGGGGCATTGGGGTAGGCAGGAAAGATGGTGTAATGAGATGGATATTATTAACCTAGGTAAATGTATGACTGAACACATCATGTACAACCAGAGAAATGAAAAATTGTGCTGCAATTGCGTAAAATGAATCAAAATGCATTCTTCTCTAATATACACCAGAAAAAAATGGGGTGTGTGTGTGTGTGTGTGTGTGTATACCAGCTATTGAACTCTGTATACTCAACCTCTGAGCCATATCCCCATCCTTATTTTGTTTTTTTTTTTTAGAGACAGGGTCACACTGAGTTGCTTTTGCACCTTACTTTTGCTGAGGCTCTCTTTGAATTTGTAATATTCCTGCTTCAGCCCTTTAAACTGCTAGGATTATAGGTATGCACCATACACACGCTAAAAATTTGGTTTCTTCTGATTATTTTCTGCAACAAGTACAAATATTCCAAGATAATTTTAGATATCTTAAAATCAGTATACTAACGAAGGTATGAAATTTTTTCCCCATCATATGCCATCACAGAGAAATGGGGCTTTTACAAAAATTCATTTCACTTAGTTTTTTTAAAAAATCTTGTATTAAGAATATTTTGTAAGCAGAAGTAATAAGAACCTGAGTGAAAATATGGCTTTTTGGAGCTGAGGTTGTGGCTCAGAAGTAGAATGCTCACCTAGCGTGTGCAGGGCCTTGGGTTCAAAACTCTGCACCATGTAATAATAAATAAGTAAAATAAAGGTATTGTGTCCAACTGCAACTAAAAAATAAATAATTTTTAAAAATATGGCTTTAAATATAAGTGTATATTTCTGTGGCTCAAATTCAGGACTGAATAAAAATTACAGAAATTTTTTTGTTTCTTTCTGAGGATAAATACCGAAAAATTAAGAAACACTTTGTTACAATTCAGGATCTCTCCAATGATTAGGAGAGATACCAGATGGAAATAAATATTTTTGTACTTACAAATTGGAGTCAAGCATTGAAAGAGAGCCCTGTGTCTAAACTTTTATTGGGTTCAAGGAATCATCCAAACAGGTGTCCTGTGGGGAGTTTTAATTAGTGGGTTTAAAGCAGGCAGGCAGGAGTTCCAGGTGATCACACTGTGACTGAGTGATGGTCACTGTGACAGATTTTCACTGTCTGTGTAGGCTGTGGGGCTCAGTGGAGAGCTTCAAATAGTTGTATCTTTCTGTCCCATGGGGAGATGTTCACCAAGAAGTGGTTGTGAGTCAAATATCTAGATAGACCCCTTTGAGGATCTAGGAGGATTAGGAGGTCTAGGAATTATGTAAAGGGTGAATGAGCCCTGATTCTGACACAAAACATTTAAACATATTTAAAATAGATGTACAGACAACAAAAAAATAAATAAAAAAATGACCCAGACTCAGTGGTCCATGCCTATAATACCACTACTCAGGAGGCTGAGGTAGGAGTATCACAAGTTCAATGGCAGCCTGGGCCATTTAGTGGAAACCTGTAGCAAAATAGAAATTAAATTTTGGGAAATTTGGGGATGTAGCTCAGTAGTAAAGCATTTGCCTAGCATACAAGTAACCCTGAGTTCACTCCACAGTACTGAATGTGTGTGTGTGTGTGTATGTGTGTGTGTGTATGTGTGTGTGTGTATAAATTCACTACAAACTTTAATTAGCACTGCAATTTTTAAAAGCTCAGTGTAGAATGCAGAAAATAACATGAAACTTTTATTTTTAAACCTTTTTTGTGGTAATTACTAGAAGTCACAAAATTTATAAAATAATATACATTTTTAGCAAGCAGAGCTGGGATGTATAGTAAAAATGAAAGACAAATAACATGAAACTATAAGAAACATGAAAATTTGTAAATCTCCAAAATAGCAATTTTAGCTCTTTTCTCACTCAAGCCTAGTAACTTGACAGACCAGTGAAAGATCATAGAAGTGCTAAAAATCATAAAATTATTCTGCCCTTAGGTGTTCCAAATCCATTGCAAGAAAACATAACTGGCTGTAATTTGTGTAACTACTGATAGAAAATAATTCATCCTCAACCAATTCCACATTTTGACAAAATTTTCACTTTATAACACTGTGTATTTGGCCTTTTCTGCTCATTAGTAATCTTGTATATACTGGGCCTTTCCAGGCTGATCCTTTGAAATGAAATCTCTTGTGTTTTTTTGGATGATTCTATTGTAAATGTCACCCCCCAATTTACAAAGGTTTCACTATCTGCTGACCTAAAACAGCTTAGATATTGTAAAGGTAAAATTTCTAAGCTGATTCTAAGCCGCAAAGGCTGAGTTAAAGTGTAAGAGACCGGGCATTGTAAAGTTTCTAAGCTGCAGGGCCTGGGTTAAAAAGTAAAAGACTAGATATTGTTAAAATTCCTCTGCTACCCCTCAAACCTGTAATCCCTGTAGCTGTTAGGACAATACCCGAACTGCCCAGTAAATATTTCCACTGTTTCCACTGGTTGTTTAATAACCTGGGATTCTGTGTAGTATTTCACGTAGTCCTTTAGGCCCTAAGATCAATCAGTTTGAATGTGTACCCCGCTTAGAAGTGACCAATCACCCCTGCCCAGTCTGTTCCCGCCAATGAATGTACTAATGTTTCAGAGTTGTTGTTCAATTTTCCCGCGCCTCATAATGATTTGTTCTGATGTATGCAAAGCCCCCCGCCCTTTCCAAAAAGTGTACTTAAGCTCTGCTTGACCTCTGCTCTGGACTCTGGGCTGCTCTCCTTTCTTGAGTGGGCACGGAGCCCCAGCATGCTGGTTCAATAAAACTCCCCCCTGCTTATTGCATGAAGCTGGTCTCTTGTGGTCTCTTTCTCCGACGCTTCGCCGGACCCTTACAATATAACCTTAAATATTAAGCTACTATACAACATGGAAATCTTCACAAAAAGAAAGATTCACATAAATTATGTCACAATTAATTTTAAATCTTCTTAATGAGAAAGGGACATCATTGTTGAGGTTACAATTTGTTATAACTTTTACATTCTTCCAACACCTTAGCCTCATAGCTTTATTTGACCCTAAAAAATAAGTAGCTCTTTTTGGCTTTCCTAGTATGTTTTCTGAAGTTCATCTACAAATTTCTACATCATGGATTGACCCCTGGGCTTTGTGAAAGCCACAGTTGTCTTTAGTAATTGAAAAAAAAACAACATTAAATTATACATAAAAACAAAAGTTAGCAACAAAAAGCCTAAAGTGATTGTCATTTAAAATATATTCTGGATAGATTTACATGTGAAATGGTGATCTGAAACAATGTATATAGAAATAAGTGTAACTTAAAGTTTTAAAATCAATGCACATGCCCTAAAGGGGCTCCCCTCCCTATCTTTTTGCCCATTTCACTTAAATGCAGCCAAATGGGCAAAAAGATAGGGAGGGGAGCCCCTTTAGGGCATGTACATTGATTTTAAAACTTTAAAACCTTCTCCTTCTTCTTCAGGACCCCTTATTTTCCACATCAACTTCCTTCCGCAATAGGCATACTTTTTTTATCTTACATTCCTTTCTCCCCTTTCCATCCCCTTGTTTGCCCTGCTCATGAAAGAAATTGTAAATTTCAAAATGCATTTTACCAGTTCAATAGAACTATATATTTTTATATTCTGCATAAAAGAGTAGTTATATTTTATTATGTCTCAAAATAATTTCTTAAAACATGATTCTGTTTAATGCTTATGTATGTAATGATAAATATTATTTTCCTTTGATTCAGTGACCGTGAATGGTTACTGAAAGTTTACCCACCCCCTTTGTGTATTGGTGACTTTAGTTCACTCTACACATGGTGGTTTTGTTGTTTTGTTTTTTGTTGTTTGTTTTAATTTCTATAGGTCAGAACTTAGGCTTTGTGTTCAAACATAAAACCAATCTTTGAAATAGATGATTCTTGTAGATATAGACACTTTTAAATGCTCTATTTTTAATTGTGATTGTTAAATAATTTCCTTTGATAGTATTTTCCCCATCTAGTATTGTGAACTCTGATGTTGGCTGCATTGAGTCAGTATAATTCTCACCCTCTCATGTGAGTTTTCCTAATCAGAGTGAGTGGAGACTGTAGCTCCTAGTGAACACTGGTGAATGGGAGAGATGTCTGTTGGGATTGGGAAGAGGGACAAGGAAAACAGTTGCATTCCAAGCAAGTTTTTTTTAAAGAATGCTTTTACTTTTAATTTTTTTCAGTTGTATATATAAAAGGGTGAAGTTTCTAAGCTGCAAAGCCTGAGTTAAAATGTAAAGGACCAGGCATTGTAAACCTGCTTCTAAACTGCAAAGCATGGGTTAAATTCCTGAGGCAGTTAGGACAAGGCCCTACTGGCCATTTAGTGATTTATGGCCTGGGGTCCTGTGTAACTCCTCACGTAAGCATTCAAGACCCTGTGCTGCTTGTCACGAAGACATTCAGGGTCCGAACCAATCAGTTTAAATGTAACCCCCTCCTTAGGAAAGACCTATCACTCCAGCCAGCCCTGTTCCCGCCAATGAATGTACTAATCAAGTGTAAGAATTATTGTTTGATTTTCCCAAGGTGTAAGGTAATTTGTTAAAGGAGACTGTGATGTATGCAAAGCCCCCAGTCCTCCCCAAAAGGTGTACTTAAGCATTGTTCAACCCCTGCTCTGGGCTCTGGGCTGCTCTCGCTTCTTGAGTGGGCCTAGAGTCTCAGCGCGCTGAATTGGGATCCTCAATAAAAATCCCCTTGTGTGTTTTGCATGAAGCCAGTCTCTTGTGGTCTCTTCCTCCGACGTTTCACTGGTCCCTTACAGATAGACTCAATATCTTTATTTTTTAAATCTTTTTATGGAGTGCTGAATATTGAACCCAGTGCTTCACACCTGCTGGGAAAGTTCTCTAATACAGAGCCACAACCCCTGTCCCCAAGCAAAATTTTTGAAGAGAATGCCATTTCAACTCTTTTTCAGACTATGGGTTAATATATACAGATATATTATAATCTCCAGAGAAAGTTCTGTGTGTATCATGGGGAAGCATCAATGGTAGGTAGGTATTCTTCTTGTGAAGCTGGTTGCCTCTGGAGCAGGGGAGAAACTGGAGAAATACACATGCTTCCAATGCTCTGGGTTTAAAATTACATGTAATCCTAAGTGTGGATTTTACTACCTCAATTGGCACAGATGACATCAGAATCAGACATACCCTCAAGTCCACCATGGCATTCAGCTGAATTCCTGCCTTTTAGAGACAGGCTTTTTCTTCAAAGGGAAGGTCTTAAATTAAACTCTGGGTATCCAATTTTTAGGAATCAACAAGGATTTATGATTGATAGAGGAGGAGGAGGTCTGGACATGGACAATTCCCTTCCACCTGCTTTGAAAGAGGCAGCTGGAGGGAGTAATTACAACCTGCTCGAAACTTGTCTCCTATTTCATCACCTCCCATTTCTCACCTACCCTGACTTCTAGGGCGTGGGGATTACTTGGTACCTCAATAAGCAGGTAAATTACTGGTAGACGGAACAGCCCCTGCAAAAGCCTCACCTGACAGTTAACAAAACAAGGCCCAAGGTGCTTAATAAGACCAACTGTGCTGGAATTTTAACCCCACAAAGCCACTAAAAATTTATTTTGTCCCCCACCCTATCACTGTTGCTGAAAATCAGCTCTAAGACCCTATTCCCTACATTTTTTATCTATGTTTACCCCAATTACTCTACCTTTTCCTAGCTGTGCCCTGTGCTAGCAAGCACCACAGGTTCCAACTGTGAAAATGTTCCCATACGCACCATTTCTGTTTTGGGGCACTAGAATCTCCTTGAAATGCTTTGGCAGTTTGTCCATAGTCTGGACATAGCTTCACACTTGCTGTCTACTTCTGGGTCTGGCATTGCTGCCTCCTATAAGTCTGACTGAGTCAACTTTTATTGGCACCTGATGCTGACTTAGCCTCAAATGTAACAGAGAAGTCCAGACTGTACCAGTCATTTCCCTGCATGCATCTCTTGTAATCAGGTGGCTGAGACATTTCAGCTGCAATAGTGAGCTATGGAAGGCTCTGAGAAAGATCAAGTGTGAAGATGTGAATTGTACTTAAAGGACACCCACTGCCTGGAGTGCAATGCTGAGTGTTTCCTTCATTCTTTTACTGGCAGTGTTCTTCAGGGTCAAGAAGGGGATGCTCCAGGCACTTCTAGTGGTTGTGAAGTGGCACCCGCTTTCTCCACAGAAAAGCCCTCTTCACCATGGCTAATTTTAGGACTGTCAGCAAAAGAGTCCATTGTAGATAAACTTCCTATTTTGGTGTCACCCTGTTTACTTGGCCACTGGCCGAGAAGATACTAGCACTCCAGGTGCTGGACACCCCCTTACTAGTTCTCACAAACGTATCCAGTATAATACTTTGAAGAAATGTGCAAACAAGGCCTCTGGCCTTGAGCTGGGCTTCACAGAGATGTCTACATTTTTAAGATAAGTTACAAATGGGCCCATGGTAACAGCTGGCAGGGGGAGGAAAAAAAGGGGAGATGAAGCTTTCCCCTTCTCAGGTGTTGTCCTTGAAGAGTTAACTTGCCCAGAACAGTGAAAGCAAAAGCTGCTTTTATGTGAACTTCTGCAGACTGTGAACTTCTGATCCCCTCCCCTTACACACTGGGTATAAAACTCTTGAAACTCCCTGAACTCGGGGTTGAGGGGATTGATTGATTACAGCAAAGGCTGTACCCTCTGAACCTGGCTGCAGCCAAATTAAACTGTTTCCTGCTATCTTCGGTGCCTTGCCCCGTTTGTCCCTACAACAGTTGCAACTGCCCAGGAGAAGTGAAAATGTCTGGCTGCCAGCACCTCTCTAGCCAGCACCTAATGTTGGCCTGTGGGTCTCTTCTCTACCTGTGAGCTGCATCCTGTGATGCAGACATCTGACATCAGTCCCAGCACCAGGCTTGTGAGAGCCCATAGACAGTGACTCAGAGAAATGTGTGGAGGTCAGGAGGAACTCATAAGGGAATGAGAAACATGCTTTCTTTTAGAGTTGATCTGAGAGTGACCCTGTGCCTAAGAGACTGATAGTTATCCTGCTTAGGTCCCAGGATTATCTGGGTGGGATAGGGCCATTGCTGGAAAAGACACCTGTGAACTTAACAGGTTCATGAACCAGAGAAGACAACTTTTTTAAACCTGTTTGATGGGGTTCATGTCACTTGCCATGCAGAAGACCCTCATCAATAGAGATCACCACGAAGCCACTAAAAATTTACTTTGTCCCCCACCCTATCCCTGTTGCTGAAAATTGACTCTAAGATCCTATTAGCTACAATTTCTCTGTCTATAACTGTCATGGGGGGGGGTATTGTGAAGTATTCAGTGCTTTATTCACTCAAACTACTCAATACAGTTTCACTCTATAGGTTCTGAATCAAGAAAATGACAATCCTTAATGCTAGGCACTGCAATATACATAATCAATTCACAGAAAACAATTCTAGATTAATTATAAGCACTGCAAAACAGGCTTAATCAGGATAGGCTAATGACAGACATTCCCTCTGCATGCTAAGTTCAAAAGTCTTAAGCCTTAGGCTTTATGTCCAGCAGATTCACACTAACTCAGACTCCGGTGACCAGGTCCGGAACCAAGGCAGGCTTTTTCTGGCTTGGAGGGGATGACCAGTTGAGGAGAGGGAGAAGTTGCAGCTCTCAGAAAGACCGGATGAGGCAGTAGAGGTTGAGAGCACTGAGGATCCTGTAGAGGCTTAGGAAATGATGACAAGTGATGGAATGTCAGGTCCTCATCAGGCTCTCCAGCTCCAGTTCATCCTTGTTTCTGCTGGCTGAAATCCTGTTTATTTGCTCTATTATTTATACTAAATTTGGGGGCTTTTGACCCCCCCCCCTTCAATCCTTATCAGCTGGATTACTCAGTGACATTATTTACCTTGGGGTCAGAAACAACTGTCTGGTGGTCTCCACCCTAATCTTCTCACCTTACCCTCTTATCAGATGAGGACAGCCTGCCAGGGGTTTCACTCTGTTTATCTGGGTGAGGGGAAGTAACTTGTTTGTGGCTATACTGGAGGGCTCTGTGGGTGTGCCTGGTGAAACTGCGGGTTTCAAACTGGAGTTTTTAAAATGGAGTTGCTTAGGTTAAGGCCTAAGACCATCCAAACAATACCCCAGGTACTCTACCTTTTCCTAGCTATGCCCTGTGAACATTGTGTGCCCTGGGTGGGAGGGTCCTCTGTGTTTGAACCTACCTGGTGTGTGTGTGTGTGTGTGTGTGTGCGCGCGCGCAGCTCAGGCTGCAGGGATGCGAAGAAACTCAGCAAGTTTCACATTCATAGAACCCTACACATCTGGATGTACTTTACAACAACTGCATAATCTATGCTGTAATTCCTCTAAGATCCTTCAGGACCATGGCCATCTTCAGTATTTGTTCAGCTTCAGGCATGAGCTCACTGCCTTCTGAGACAACTTGCTTTATTCAGCTGATTTACTACACATTATCTTCTCTGATAGTGGGGGCACAGCCCATTGTGGCTGCTGAAGTCTTCCTTGCACTTAACCCATAGAAGGTGAGAGAATCAATCCCCCGACAGACATGGCTGGTAGGCCATATGGGTCCTTTCTGAGCACAGTATTCCTCTCTGATGGCTCAGCATCAGCCACCCAGAACCAGGACAGGGCTAGGGACCACAATGGCTTTGGTGCCAGTAAAAGATCCAGGCAAGAGTGTTCCTTATTGGAAAATTGAAACTTTCAAATACCCAGCTTGAAGTGCTCCTGAGAGCTGCCTTTAAGCTGTCAGCTCTACAAGCCACAGGAAAGAGCATTGCATGCCCTCAAGGCTCATCCTGTGGCCTCAGCTCCTGCCCCACCTCTCTGAGCTCTGGCTTCTTCTATCTCTACTTCCTAGGATTTGGTGAATGCTCAATAAAATACTGCACATAAAGTGTTAGCACAGGCGTTCACTTAACACAGGCTGCACAGGGTAGCTTCTGTCATTGTTATTTTTATTGAGGACAACAAACATCACCTGCACAAGGGTATAAAGTGGGCAGATCAGGAGTACAACTCCAGTTGTGTTGCTTCCTGAGAGAGGTAGGACAAGCCCCAGTACCTAGGAGCCCTGCTTCCCTCAAGGTTAGAGTGGGTAATTGGAGGGTGAAACATCAGCAATCTGAGTCTTCCTTCAGGGCTCTCTGCCTCATTCCTGCAATAGCTCCATTGGTAGATGGCCTCCCAAAGCCAGCAGGCCCAGGGGCTGGTGGAGGGGGATGGTTACAAAAATTTGAGAGCTGCTTCCAAGTACAGAATCCTAGAAAGGATGGAACTCAATAGTGCCCATCAATAGCTCCTTACCCCAAGCAGTAGTACCACATCATGCTGTCACACCTAGTGGTAACTGATGTCCTTCCTCAGAGGTGAAGCATTAATTTCCTTTATGGGTACCAGTTTGATCATGAGATGGCTCAGAGTCTGAGGATCCTCTACAAGAGATAGAAAAGGCCAGTCCTGGATCATTTGTGACAAGGTCATCAAGGGTCCATTCCAAGAAAAAGAAGGAAGACAACCTCAGAAAGAAACACACACTGTGAGGGATGCATTGGGAAGGATAGTACAAACTTGGGGAATTTTAATGTGTTTCCTGTGCAAGGAGGTGTGGGTTCCTGCCAGGCACCTACATTCCTGTGGTGTGAGCGATTTAAGAAAATTGGCTCTCAGTCTATAGGGACTCTCACAAGTGTGGTCTTCATCTACTCCTACACTGCAGATTTAAAGAGGATATATTTATTCAAAATCCTGATTTGAAATCCATGTTTGTTGTTGTTGCTTTAATCAATCTGTTTTTATGCTAGTTTTCATTTGTATCTCCTACTTATTATGTTGATATTTGAAGTAACAATCATCCAGCCAAAGAGAAAGATAAAGTGAACTAACCAGAGCTACAGAAGTCATGACATATTCCTTTGAAAACAAAGGGAGCTCTTAAGAGAAGCCAACATGGATTTTCTACTAGATACAGATTGAAGGGAGATAAATATTTGCCAAATGGAAAAAGCATGCTACTGAGGAAAGACAAACTCTTTTTCAGCTTCTCAAAAGCCATGCAAAATAGAAACCAAAACCAACAGGGAATACATTTAAAGTCTCACTTTTTGGGAGTCCCATAGAGGGTTTGAAATTTAACACAAAATATATCATTATTTTTTAAGCCTTCATTTTTAGAGATTGTTAACTCTTCCAGTTGATTTTTCAGGTCATGGAGAAAGCTGCTAGTAATTTGAACCCTGCCTAAAGAAAACAGATCATTTCATTTGTGAGCAAACATTCATAGACTTGGACAACAACACTACAATAGCCTATTAATCTTAGAATAACATGTATCCCTTTCAAACTCTGCAAATTTTTAAATAAGAGTTAGAATTCAATTAAAGATAGTTGACTATATTGTAATCAGATGGCATTGTAATCACATGACATTCATACTTAACTAGAGCACATAAAAATAAACTTTGTTACTTTAAAGACTTTTGTACACTAACAGAATAAATATAATTTAGCTACCCATTCTAAACATGCTGAATGCTATTAATATTGTATAATATCCTGGAAAGATTACCTCTTTTTTGGAAGAGAGACTAAACATTTTTATAATTGTTTTGCATATAATTTTAATATTTTTGTCAAAAATTTAGATATTTAATTACAAAAAAAAAAGAACCAAAACTTTACTTTGTATGGCAATACAGGAAATAGGGTATTGATTTTAAACTTTATGAAGCCAAGCAATTAGGTACATTTGTAATACAAGTCAATTAATCTATAAAATGAATTAAGTTTCATCCTGCATGCAGAAGCTACCTGTACATACTATTTCATATTTTCTCTTTTAAGTTGCTTTCAGAAAGGAGATATTCAACCTTGATGAGTGCTACATCTCATAGACTAGTGGAAAAGATGTGAATTGTGTGGTTTGAGTTGGAGGCTGTTCTGGGAAACTCCTGAAAATTCAGTTTAAAACTGCTATGGAAATGCAGACAATTCCAATTGTATGACACTTTTATGAGGGGTTTTTAATAGAGATAATATTGTACTTAGTGACCACACACGCCTATGTGCACATAGGAGAAATGTGGAAATTGTAAAGTAATGAAAGTGAATTCTCTAAAGCCCGGTTGAAAACTAATTGTGAAACTTCCAGTGGAAATGCACTGCAATTGCCATTTCCATTTAAAATGAACAGCAGTACAAATGGCACATGTGCCTAAAGACTGAGAACTTGCCCACATGATCTGAAATGAACTCATGGATCATAATAGTTCATCTAGGGACTAATTTCAAGGAGCACATTGATAAATAAAGTACATCATCAATTGAAGCTGCCTGTAGGTACTGTTACAGTACTGCTCTTTCAAGTTTTTCTCAAAAAGTACATATAAAGTTCTGTTGATTTTTTCATCTAACAATTTGATAGGAATAATTTTAACAGTTTGGCATTATTTTAGTGGGAGATGAGGGTCAGGAAACTGAGATATGAAATCAACAGTTTATTAATTGCACCAGCTGCTCAGAGGGATTATTTCCAAAGCCTGAGCCCTGAGCATAGCAGAGCTTTTACTTCTATACATAAGTTACTCCTTAGAAAAAGAGAAGGTGTATAAAAAATACTTATAGAAATGAGGGCTGGAAACTTACCAAATTTGATATAAAACAGAGTCATCTTGTTTCAATGCTTCCCCTTCGTAAAAGGGTATGTGGGGGGAAGGTGGATATATTGGTGTGTGTGTGTGGCGGGGGTGATGGGCATAGGTGCGACACATGCAGTTGAGGGGAGAAATAAAAAATGTACATGCACTATGCTATTTTCAATGCTTTATTCACTCAAATATCTCAATATAATTTCACTCTATAGGTTATTTTGTCTTTCAGTATTTAATTTAGTTGTACTTGGATACAATACCATTATTGTATTTTATTTTTATGTGGTGCTGAGGATTGAACCCAGTACCTCAAACGTGTTAGGTGAGCCTTCTACCACAGAGAGACAACTCTTGCCCTTCTACAGGTTCTTAATAAAGAAAATGACAATCTTTAATTCTGGCCACTGCAATAGACATAATCAATTCAAAACAAACAATTCCAAGTCAATTCTAAGCACTGTAAACATACTTAATCATGAAACATTTATTACAGACATTCCCTCTGCTTGCTAAGCTTA
Organism: Spermophilus citellus; assembly: GCF_964194105.1. NCBI lineage: Eukaryota > Metazoa > Chordata > Mammalia > Rodentia > Sciuridae > Spermophilus > Spermophilus citellus. The sequence continues at coordinate 30,664,878 of NC_138198.1, read as the reverse complement.
AGTGCCAGATCTAGAGTCTCAAGTCTTGGGCCTTAAGTCCAGCAGATGCACACTCACTCAGACTCTAGTGATCAGGTCAGGAATCCATGGAGGCTTCATCATGGCATGGAGCTGATGAGTGGTTGAGGAGATATGATAATGAGAAGTCCTTGTTCTCATCAGGATCAAGATGTGGCTGTGGAGTTGGAGAATGGTGAGGAGGAAACAGAAGATCAGGTAGATAATGAAAAGAGTTGGGATGTCAGTCCACGTGTCCTCATCAGGCTCTCCAGGATGGGGGCATCAGTGTGGCTTGGTTGAATGTCTCTTCATTTGCTACATAATTTATATTAAATTTTGGGGTTTCTGCTTGCTCTTTCAGTCCCTATCATATATGACTGGGTTTCTTAGTGATGTCTTTCACTCTGGGGTCAGGACATCTGGTCTGGTGGTTTCTGCCCTGATCTCTCACCTGTGACTCTTATCAGACAAAGGCAAATGACAGTGACTTCACTCTGAGTTTTATCAGGGTTGTGGGAAGTGACTTATTTTTTTCAGGCCATGCCTCATGAAAATATTAGAGGGCTCTGTAAACTTGTCTGGTAGGGACTCCAGTTTTATTTTAACAAAGAGTTTTAAAATGGAGTTGCTTAAGCTAAGGCCATCCTCACACTGTGTGTATAGACATGTTCCCAAAATTTCTCTTAAAGTTTAACTTACGCTAATTTTACAAACAAAAATACTAAAAACATACAAAAATGTCTCTTGAGGGTTATTTCAGTTTTTATACTTAAGTTTTGTAAGGTTGTAATAATAATGTATCAATTTGGTTTTTTTTTGGCTAAACCCTTTAGATGAAGAGAATAAAATAAAATTGGAAAAATTTTATTTAAAATTAGCATAGGTAAATAAGCATAAGAGAAATTTCACTTCTTTGCTGAATTGATCAAGGCAAGAACATATTTATGGAAGAGTTGAAATTTCAAAGAGAAGAGATCCTGAAAGTAATAATCCCAGAGAAATAAAAATTCCAAAGGTAATAAGAATTTTCAAACGCTATGAAATTGATGGATCTCAGAGACCTACAAGGAAGCAGGTGATGTCTGGTTTCCAGGAGAAAAGAATATTGAATAGACTGAGGTCTTCTCTGACAGGGTGAACAAGTGGAGTTTGAAGGAAGGATCTAGAAGGTCCAGGAGGATGGAGGACATGTTGGCTGGAGGGCAGGGCAGAGGTGTGGTGCTGACTCTTCTTCTTGTCCTTCCCCAAATGACAGGAGTCCTTTGTGATGAGAGAGCACAGCTCTGTGACATGGGCCTGGGCCCTACTTTCCATTGCTTCAGACATTCAGGACTCACTTGTCCAAGTGACATAGTGCAATTTAGATGATGGAGAATTCTCTCTTTCCTCTAAATAGCATGAATGCCACTTGGCTGAATCCCAGCTTCACCACCTGGGCAATGGATATGATCCTGGCCTTTGCATGTGGACTGGGCATCTTTCTCCTTTTATTGCCCTGCCTCCAAGGTAATCCATCCTTCCCACAACCAAGGGAAAAAGAAAAACTCAGGAAGGTAAGAACCCTCAGGTCACACCCAACAACAACAAAAATGATTCTCCTTTGTCTACTTTCCACTTTTCCAAAATAGGTAGACACACTTCACAAGAGAAATTTCAGGATAGAATAGAGAATCATTCTGGGGTAGGCAGGGCAGGGCATGGAGAGAGAGTGCACTAGGATTTCTCCTATCTGAATGTCTCAGACCATATAGAGAGGTCTGGACTCCTGAGAGTGCTGGGTACCTCTAGAGAAGGACAGGCCCTGAGCACTGCTCCGTAACCTTCTCCTGGTAAGTGTCTCTGGAACAAGGCTTCCCTCTGTATTGGGCTGATGTGGGCCTGAGGGCCTCCATCACAGGCTCTCAGGTCACCTCTGGCCTTAGGAAATAGAACCATGCCTGGCAGCTGAGAAGAGCCTGTGGAAATGAGTACATTTTTAAGCAGAAGATCAGTGACTGACAACATTAATGGTGTAGTTTATTCAGAAAAATCCCCTTTTCTGCTTTCCAAAGAAAAAAAGAAAGTATTTTGCCTCTGTAATAATGTTCTCTGAATAAAAGGGTTTCCACTAGGTAACTGTAAAAGTTCTGCTGTTTAGAAACATGGAATGTCTACAGCTGGTCTAGGAGATCACAGGGAGAACTGGGCCTCAGCCTCTTTTTCTATATTGTCTGTCAGCATGTGAAGGTGAAGAAGGTGCTGTACAAGAACAGGAAAAAGAGTGGAACTCTGAAAGGTAAGGTACCCCAGAGGTGGTTGTTGTCCCCTTTCTCCAAGGGTCCAGATCAGTGCCCCAGAGGATGTTGGTGGCAGAGACCTGAGAGGGAAGATGCTGAAAAGGAAATTATCATACCAGAGACACTTCTCAGATTCTGTTCTTAGAACGTGTGGTGGACGAGAGATGTGTGATGTCCAGTACGGTGGTGTTGGTGGCACTAGAGCAGCAGTGCCTAGATATGGAGGTGGGACGGTCAGGTCCAACGGAGGTCAAGCTGTTTCATTTTGTTAAGGCCAATTTCTCTTTGAGGTAACCAATCCTTTCCCACGATAAGGTGCTTGTGAGGATCATGGAGGTGGATGGAGGTAAAAACACCCTGCAAATGATAAAATGTGGCTCTTCCCAGAGTCTTTATATGACTCTCACTGGTCATTTGGACTTGGACACTGAGGCTTAACCTCCAGTTTCATCTCTCATGATCTCCCCCAAGGGGGCATTGCACTTAACATCCTATAAAATCTGGGATCCTACCTTCTCTACCCAATTCATTTTCCATTTTCAGCTTCAGGCAATCGCCTGAAGAATCTGATGGAGATTCAGAATCTGATTTTACTCCTGCAAAGGTGAGGAACTTTCCAGTTCTCCAGTGTTTTTTCCATCAGGATCTGTTATGTGATCACTGGGGTTCAAGGCTGATTTAGTAGGAATACTCCAGGTCATAGTGGAATGTGACTGAAGTCCTGGTGGTAGGAATAGGAAGAGTTTGGTGAAGACAGTGTGTGGGGCAGTCGAGGGTCCATAGGCCATAGGTTTTCACCCCTGCCCAGCCTCTTGGTCCTTCCTGCTCCTGGCTCTAGCTTGTGCCTCTTGTCTCCTGCAGTCTCCTAGGGAAGCTGTGGGACAAGGACAGTTCTCCTCTACTGGTATTTGAAGATGCTGCAGGTGAGGTGTTCATGCAAGAGCCTACTGAAGTTCAAAAGCTACCTCATCAACATTTTGGAGATCCTTCTACCATCTTACCCCCATTGGGTTCTCCAGCTCCTCTGACAAAACACACTCTGCCTCTGGCCTCATCCTTATCAGAAGAACATGAACACAAGTCTAACTTCAATAGAATCTCACTGGACATTGTTCCACAGAGCTCCCTTGTAGGTCACTCATACTGGGCATCCCTGATCACAGCCATCTCAGGCCTAGACTGCATAAGCTATTCAATTTCATTCCTCTCCTGGTGGTGGGAAACTGCAAAGCTCTTATTTTTCTCTACCTGGGTAAACAAATCCAAGCAAGAACATCTTTTCCACCATCCTTCAGATGTCACACTCTGGGTAGACCCCACACGTTGGCAGGTAGAGTCTGGAGGCCTCTCTTTCATCAACTCTGATGTACAGATGCTGCTGGAAATGCTAATCACCAAAAGAGTGGAACTAAAATTATGGGAGAAAAATTCTAAAAACGGGTCCTCTTTCAAACAAATGAGTCCAGATTACACCCTGTATTCTCTGGGAAACATGTTGGAGTCACTGGGTAGCAAGAGAGACACCACTGCACAAACCTTCTGGAACACAAAAGAAAAACCAGAGAAGCTTCATGATTCTCAGAATTTCTTTTACAACAAGGTCTTGGGGGGGACTTTAGAGAAAAAATACAGCCAGCTGTTCTGGGGCCTGCCCTCTCTGCACAGTGAGTCCCTGGTGGCTACTGCCTGGGACTCTAAGAGGTCCTCTACCGCACAGTGTAAACATGTAGCATTCAACAAAGTCTCAGAATCTCTCTCAGTACAATATCAGGATGAAGAACCTCCACAGCTTTCCCAGGAGGAGCCCTTGGCCCAGGAAGAGGCCCAATCCCAACTTTTGACGCAAAACTTGTCCCCATCTGTGGCTCTGGGTCAGACTCTGGCTAGCACTTCATACACTTTTCCAAACTTACCACCTTCTTCATCCCAGATTAAGTCTGGCACAACTAGCAATAAATCTGAAAAGGAGGCACAGTCTTTCCTCCCAACTGAAGATCAACATTCAGAATGTCCCCTGCAGAACCGAAGGAAATGGAAGAAGGTCTTATTCTCTGAGATCAAAAAGACTCTGGAAGTCATTAACCAGCCAGCTCTCAACCTTCCCCAGGGAAGTGGGGCCTCCCAAATTTCCAACTCTGTCTCCATAGTTGCTGGGGATTCTGCCAACCAGGAGCTAGAGAAAAGACTCCAGCAACATATTCAAGGAGAGTTAATCAGTGATCAACCACAGCTAGACATTCACTGTAGATTTCTAGCATCTCAGGAACAAATGCATCCTCAGGATAAATTTCCAGGGAAGAGTCAGTGCCAGAAAAATGACAAGCCTGGCTCCTCACAGCCTAGCCAGTCAGTACTTACTGATAATGATCTGCAGAAGATGGAGCAGCCCAGCCAGTCAGCACTTGCTGGTAATGATTTGCAGAAGATGGAGACTAAGCACTCTGAAAGACTCTCTACAATGGGCTCTATAACATTCAAACTAGATTTCCCAAACAAGGGTCTAGAACCAGAACTCCAGAAGCAGCCAGTAGATTTATCCTGGAGCTCAGGAAGCACCTCAGGGAAGGCTCAGAATGATAATAAGGAGGTTTCAGAAAGTTATTTGAGGAGGACTAGGAAGGATAGTTCACAAAGTGACTTAGCTATAGGCCTAGAAAAGAAAATTGTGGAAAAAATCCTGCAAGACCATCTGAGCAGAAAGTTAGTGCAGATCAAGGAGGGCATGATCCTAGTGTGTGTGCGTGGATCCTGGCTTGCTGCCAACTATGCTCTTCCAAAGTACACAAAACCCATCTATCTAGCCTCCTCCAAGTACCAGCAATCCTATGTAAACACTGTTAAGCAGCTTTCCTTCCTTGACCCCGGAACTCACCTGAAGCTAGAGACAGATATTATGAGGTCTCGGGTGAGGCACAGATGGAATCCATCACTGCAGGCTCTTGATGCCATTAATTGCAACTTAGGTGAGGCTCAAACCTCACCCCTTCCACAGCCTGCTATTTCCTCCTCAGCCTCCAGTGACTACAGAGCCATTTCCATTGCCAAAATTGGCAGTCTCCTGGAAGAACTTCCTCAGAAAGGTGTGGGAAAGAGGATAATAAGAAAAATTTCATTTCCCACTTTACAGAATCCTCTTCCTGCACCCTCACCTTCAGAGGTACAGAGTACCATGCAAGGAACCCCACTGGGTGGCAGTCAGAGGACCTCAGATGCCTGTATGCCTTCTCGAACCTATAGCCATCTGCACATAAACCAACAGAGTAGAGTTATAAGGGGGATTGGAAAAGCTAGCCTGGAGCCCAATCCAAGCCTGGATATGACCAGGATTGAGACACAGAAAGAGACTAAGGATGTGGCCTCAGAAGACCCATGTTCTGGTGTGACAATGCTGGAAATTAAAGTAGGGACCCAATCATCAACAGCTGGAAAGACCAAGGAGACAGATGTGGAGAAGAAGAAATCATTCGAATGGGAAGTGACTATGGGAGCCTCTGTGATGGCAAACTCTCAAACCATCAATTTGAATGTGAAGAACATAGGGTCTCTTGGAAACATGAATAGCCCCTCTCCTTCTAGAATTTCTATTTCACAAGATCCAGGAGACCAAATCCTGAAAGAAAATATAGGTAATGTTGTTCAGCTCAAAGTGGAGTTTGAGTCAGAGGAGCAACCCCAAGACATGGTCACTGGAGTGCTGCAAGATTGCCACACTAATGAGCTCTCCACCACAGATATTTTACCATCTCAAGTGTCCCTGTCCAATTCCAAGAGCTTTTTCACGATTCACAAGTCAATTTCCCAAGTTCTATGTGATGATGAAATGAAGGCAGGGAGCAGCCAGGAGCAGGAGGAATCCAAAGTCACAAATGTTGAGGTTCCTGGAAAGGAAGACACTGAAAAGATTTGTATAAATGAAAGCCAAGAGAGCTTTGGGAGGTCCAGACCAAAAGAGGAGGAAGAAATTTCCCAAGACTGTGGGTTGAGTCCTTCTGACAAAGTCCAGGAAATAAACACTACTTTAAGCAAGTCCTTCCCTTGCCTTCCAGAAAAGGGACAGAATCCTCCAGTAAGCTATGGTAATATCAAAATGAAGGACTTTATGGAGTCTTTTAACAATCATCAAAAAGGAAAAGGGAAGGAAAATTCCTTGAATAAAGTCAACCTCCTGACAGCTACCACCCATACCCAGAAATTAACCAAAAGACAAATATCCAAAGACAGTGTAGTGGTTGAACCCCAGGCCCTCATAACAGTTGTAGGACAGATCCTGATGGATAAGCTGGGACTTCAATGTAGAAGTGGTCCAACAGAGGTATATGGGCATAAAGAAGAACCCCCGACCCTATTGGGTAGGCAATTCTGTCAACCCAGGGGTTCTTCCTACCCAGATAAAAGACAAATGTTTAGAGAGATTGCCTCTCGTCCCCAAGCCAGCCCCAGTGTCCACAGCCCCAAGAACAAGTGGATCAGAGACAATAATTGGACCTTCAAGTCTAGGAATGTTGAGCCTCAAGCCACCGGCTTCCAGCTAAGGCCAATTGGGGTGAGCACTTTGAGCCACCTTCACCATTACCCAACATGTTTTTTTCAAAATGGTGATGTTCATGGTCAACCAGGTCTTGTTTACCATGAGTTTCCTGGTGAAAAGCCTTTCAGGAAATATTGAATTCACAGAGAGGGGAAATGTTTTGTCATCATGCGAACCCATTCTCTAAGGACGAATGTCTTCTTCCCTTTTGGGATTTCAATTGCTTCCCAATAAATTTTTTTCCTTTTCTCATCAGATATATTGATTTTTGTCTGTATCCTCCTGTGGGGTATGAAGGGGGTTGGTGTCTGCTCTTCCTCAGAGTGGCTTCTAGAAGGGACAGGACATTCAGAGGAACCACCCTCATCTCAGATTATCTCATTGTACCTGAAGGATTCCTCATTCAGTCATCACAGAAACAAACAAGAGCATGCCTTGAGCCTTCTCAGGATGAGGCAATCCTTTGAAGACCCCACTCCACAGTCTGACTCCATCAGTCTTTTCCTTGCTTTCCTTCTCTCTGGAACTTTATACAGCTTTGGGGAATGGGTGTATAAAAGTGACAGATTCTAGTAACTTCACATATTACAAAGTAGGCATGGGAATGTTGGGGAGAAATTAGTGTGTTGGTCTTAGAGTCAGGAAAACCTTGCTCCTTAGATTTTCTACTGAGAAAAGAAGTGTGTTTGATGGGGAAGCCCCTTCTCTCCCTGATAGTGTTTGGAATGTAGATGGGACCTGTCAATCCCTCTTAGCTCAGCCTTAATTACATGGCAGTGTCACTCAACTCCACATCTGCTTCCACCATTTTCTATAGCAGCAGCCAAGATAGAACTTGCAGCTCTGCATCTAGGTGGGGCTACAAAGTGCTGCTGAGTGCTGCATGCCCCCTGCCCATGGTCACCTGTCTTCTCCTCTAGAAGGGACTGTGCATACACTAACCAACTGATGGTAGTATATGGTAGATCTAAAGTGGAATGTGTAGAAGAATTGATGTTTAGAGCCAAGACAGGAAGAAAAGTGGAATTGGATGCCATATAGAGTGCCATGGACAAGAAGCCACTGCCTTCCCATGCTAACTGCCAGGCTAGCATGAGGAGACCAGATGGGCTGAGGTTTTCACTGGTTCAGCCTGGACCAATACCAAGGTCAGTCTGTTGTGGTTTCCCAGACTGCAGGACTGGAGAAAGATCTTTAGCTCTAACACACACTAGAGAGAAAGCAAAAGACTTCAAGCAAGGAAGGTTAAATTCCTAAGAGAAAATTTAGTAAGTCTGCTTCTGTCAATCTTTGCCTCTTAAATTCCAGAACAGATGACCTGACATTTGGTGGAGTATCCAGGACTAGGGAACTCTGGCTGAGACTCAGTCTAGGGACCTTGACACATGCACATGGCCTTAGCACTGCTTCCATGGACAAATTGGGTATCTAAAAGGGTCGAGGACCTGGCATAGGGTTTCAAAGCAGTTTTCTCCAGGCTTCTAGAATTTGCTTGTCCAAAGACAAATGGGTGAAGAGATGATTTGACAGAATTTGTATATACAAATAAAAGTGACCTGTCCAAAATGTGGGAGTTGACTAGACTGGAAGGCGATAAATATTGGTTTCTGCTGGGCCTCAATCTTCTTCTAGGAGAAGTTTCCTCTTTCAGGGGTCATCCACACAGAAAACCATGATGGCTGTAAAACAGTGAGAGGAGTTATCATTTCCCTGGGCCATTCCATACTATTCCACATGCTTATGTGGGGTGGGCAGTGGGCTTCACCATAGTGGTCTTATTTATTCCATGGTGGAGATGCCTGTGCCAGGAAGTGCCACCAAGGAACAGAATACACTCATAGGTCCAGTCTCCACACCTGTCGGGATTCTGAATGTGGGACTAGGAGGTAAGTTGGGATATGGATTGCAAAGTTCTCTGCTGAACCAGGCCCTGTGTCTCCTGAAAGGATGAGTAGTACAGAGGGCCACGTTGATAAACCAGCCTGAAACAGCAAAGATCAAATCCTGTGACTACTGGTGGTTCTGCTCTATGAAGGGCAGTAAGGTCAGTGAGAGGGAGACCCCACAAAGACCCCCTGGAGACCTCCGCACAGATCCACACTGAGACCTCCAGAGACTCCACAATATCTTCAGAGATTCCCACAGAGACCTCCATAGATACTGTCACTGAAACCAACAGAGAGGTCCCAAAAGAAGCCCCACAAATCTCTCCAACTAAGAGGTATTCATAGTCTACAAATGAGATCCTTAAAGAGATTTCCAACACATACCCACATCAAGAACAATTTCTCAAAGACACTTGGAGAGAAACCTCAGAGACAACACACTGAGAAGACAGACCTCCCACAGAGAACTCATATCCATTCTTAGGAGCCTGTGCAGCCACACAAGAATAGGTCTTTTGCAGTGCACCTTACCAAAGTGGAATTACAGGAAGGAGATCTTCAGCTGAATCTAGCTCCTTGGAATGCCCACATATTTGTGTATTTGAATAATGTCATTTTTCTTCTAAAAAAGCGTTAGTTTCCACATGCAAATCTGTAAAATCCTTTCCTAAAGATCTGTAAATTATTTCCTAGTTTTTCATTAGCTTGAGTACTGACCCCAAATTTAAGGAATCACAAACTTCAAAAATGAGTAAACGTCTGCCAACATCTCATCACAGATAACAAAATATTTTGGTGGTGATGGGAATGGAACTCAGTAGGCGTGTCTATGGAGGTCTTGTAGGTCTCTGGAGGTCTCAGCATGAGGGATTTGTGAAGTCTCTGGAAGTCTCAGTGTTGATCTTTGTTGGTGGCTCTGTGGAGGTCTCTGATGGGGACTCTGGAAGGTGTCCCTGTCACTGGCCTGACTGTCTTTCCTGGACAAGTGCACCAGAATTTACAGTCAGATGGAAACTTCTCATATTATGCAAATGTCCTACCACTGAGCTATACCCAAATTCCTGATGAGATAAATGTTTTATTTTGTATAATTTTAGTAATCAACCATCAAAATGGCATAGAGGACTGCATTTTTGTTTTATTGGGGACAAGTCCTGAACTCAAAATTACTGAGTTTTTAGGTTGGAAAAATGATGAAGTGGATGCTCAGTAAAAGCACTTGGGAGCAAGATGAACCAGCAGACATAAAAACTGACTCACTCTAATTTACTTTCACCTGCACAAAGGATTGTGGTGGAAAGGATGGATTATCCTGGAGGCAGGGCAATAAAAGGAGAATGAGCTCCAATACACATGCAAAGGCAAGCATCATATCCATTGCCCAGGTGATGAAGCTGGGGTTCAGCCATGCAGGATTAACACTATTTAGAGGAAAGAGAGGATTCTCCATCATCTAAATTGCACTATGTCACTTGGACAAATGAGTCCTGAAAGTCTCTTAAGCAATGGAGAGTAGGGCCCAGGCCTATGTCACAGAGCTGTGCCCTCTCACCACAAAGGAATCCTGTCATTCAGGGAAGGACAAGAAGAGGAATCAGCACCACACCTCTGCCCTGCCCTCCAGCCAACATGTCCTCCACCCTTCCTGGGCCTTCTAGATCTTTCCTTCAAACTCCACTTGCTCACCCTGTCAGAGAAGACCTCAGTCTATTCAATATTCTTTTCTCCTGGAACACAGACATCACAAGCTTCCTTGTGGCTCTTTGAGCTCCATCAATTTCAAAGTGTTTGAAAATTCTTATTATCTCTGGAATTTTTATTTCTCCGGGATTATTACTTTCAGGATCTCCTCTCTTTGAAATTTCAATTCTTCTATACAATATGTTCTTGCATTGATCAATTCAGCATAAAAATGAAATTTCTCTAATGCTTATTTACTTATGCTAATTTTAAATAAAAGCTTTCCAATTTTACTTTACATTTATAATTATCTATTCACAGCACAATTTTTATAACTTTATATAAAGTATGTTAATGCCAAATTATGCTATTATACATGAACTCTCTCATTATTTTTTGCATTACAATACTTAATACACTTTTATACCACAATTTATCATATGCCTGTTTGTATATAAGATATGTTGGCACCAAATTCACATCTTCATACGTGTATTTTTTATAATAATGACCATCTCCTTCCACCATCCTTGCTATTACCCTTCTCCCTCCCTTTCCCTCCCACCCCTATTCCCTATCTAGAGGTAATCTTCCTCCCATACTCTCCACTGGCTCTAGGATCAGTGATTCCTTTGACACAGAATGTACAACTTAAAAAAATTCTAAAGGAAGGCTTTGGAATGGAAGAAATAGTTCATTTTTTATGGGCCAGAATATATGTGCCTTGACCAGGCAAACTTCATTTTACCCTGACACTCCATTTCACATAAGAAATGTTTCTCCCATAAGAAAATCCACCTCAGCCACCCTGATCTTGCTTAGCATACTCTGCTTAGAAATGCACAGCCTTGGAAAATATTTCTGTTAGTCTTATATAATGCAATTGTTCTCTTTTTAGTTCTCATTTGTTTTCCACTGTTCCCTGACTGTGCTGGGTCATTCTGACCCACTCCCTTCATTGCTATGGTTTTGACTCACTGGTGGCTTTTTTTTCACTATAAGACTGTACCCTACCTTCTACAAAGGGGCCAAATGTTGCTACAAGGTCTTCTCCAAGGAGATGACTTGCCTAATGTCCTTATGACCCACTAATGAATACAGGTTCTATGGCTTGCTCCAAGACTTACCCGCTGATTTATTTCAAACATGCCACAACACATTCTTAGATTTGAGAACACTGGATTTATTTCTAAAAGGGTGTATGAGGGTGGGGGATTATATTTGGGGATTTCTGTGTGTGTGTGTGTTTATGTGTGCATGTGTGTGTCATGATGGGCAAAGGTGCGACATAGGCAGTTGAGGGAAGAAATAAAGAATATACATGTGCTAGTGCCATTTTCAATGCTTTATTCACTCAAATCACTCAGTACAACTTCACGCTATAGGTTCTCTTTTTTTTCAATATTTTGTTTTAGTTGTAGTTGGACACAATACCTTTATTTTATTTTTTGTGTGGTGCTGAGGATTGAACCCAGGGCCTTGCATGTGCTAGGCAAGCACTCTACTACTGAACTACAACTCCAGCCGTTCTTAATCCTTAATGATGGGCACTTCAATAGACATAATCAATTCAAAACGAACAATTTTAGGTCAATCCTAAGCACTACATACATACTTAATCATGACAGACATTCCCTGTGCTTGCTAAGCTCAAGTGCCAGATCTAGAGTCTCAGGTCCTGGTCCTTAAGTCCAGCAGATGCACACTCACTCAGACTCCACAGTGATCAGGTCAGGAATATATGGAGGCTTCTCATTGGGTGGAGCTGAAGGCTAGTTGAGGAGAGGGTCATAAGGAGAAGCTGCTGTTCTCATCCAGGGTCAAGATGTGGCTGTAGAGTTGCAGAGTAGTAAGGATGACGCAGAAGATCAGGTAGATGATGAGAAGAGTTGGGATGTCAGTCCACATGTCCTCATCAGACTCTCCAGCATGTAGGCATCAGTGTCATTTGGCTAAATATTTGTTCATTTGCTACATCATTTATACTAAATTTTGGGGTTTCTGCTTGCCCTTTCAGTCTCTATAAGCTGTTGCTGGGTTTCTTAGTGATGTCTTTCATTTTAGGGTTAGGACATTCTAGGGTCTGGTCGTTTCTGCCACAATCTCTCACCTCTGATTTTTATCAGGGTAAAGGCAAATGACAGTGACTTCACTCTTGAGTTTTATCAGGGTTGTGGAAAATGACTTATTTTATTAGACTCTGCCTGATGACAATATTAGAGGGCTCTGAAGGTTTGTCTGGCGGGAATTCCAGTTTTATTTTAACATGGAGTTTTAAAATGGAGTTGCTTAGGCTAAGGCCATCCTTAAACTGTGTGTGTAGACATGAATCCCAAAATGTTCTTGAAGTTTAACTTTTACCGATTTTACAAAAAAACCCTACTAAAAACATACAAAAGTATAGCTTGAGAGTTTATTTCAATTTTTGTACTTAATTTTGTAAATTTGTAATAATCATGTATCAATTCTTTTGTCTAAACCCTCTAGTTGGAGCATTAGACCCAACATGGCGGCCAGTGAGGAGGCAGCACTTTCAATGCCTCCGCGGTAACGGGATCAAAGAGACTCATCAATACACCTACATGCGTCCTGCTGAGAAACTTCTAGTAAAATTCCGCTGAAAGGAGACCTGCCGGGAACTAGTAAGTTTAATTGGAGGTGTCAGCTTGTCCCAGACAACTGAATCTCGGCAACGCAGAGCAGGGGCACAGTCCCGCCGGCCGCCGCAAATGGCTGCAGCCCACACGTTGCAGTGAACATAGGAGCGGGCGCTGCCTGCCTGGGCCCACGCCAGCCTGGCTCTGTGAACCGCCGCCGGCAGCTGCCCACACGTTGCAGCGAACTTGGGAACAGGCGCTGCCTGCCTGGGCCCACGCCGGCCCGGCTCTGTGAACTGCCGCCGGCCGCCGCCGGAGGGCCGCTGCCCACACGTTGCAGCGAACGCGGGGACGAGCTCTACCTGCCTGGGCCCCCGCCCGTCCGGCTTTGTGAATTGTCACCGGCCGCCGCCCGGCGGCTGCTGCCCACGCGTTGCAGTGAGTGTGGGAGCGGGCGCTGCCTGCCCGGCCCCTGCTGGCCCGGCTCTGTGAACCGCCTCTGGCGGTTCGGGGCTCCAGACGACCACCCCTCACCTGCCAGCCCGGCGCTGCAAACGACCCCCGCGCTGCAAACGACCCCCGACGGGCTGTGCAAAAGGCCCCACCTACACGGTGAACAGCAGGAGTGGATACCCGCCCAGTCCGGGAGGAAGAACTGCTGCACAGAAATTGACTCCCGCCTACTGAGAGGAGAAACTTGGCCCGTGGGCATAGCTCCATCTACTGGAAGAACAGTTAATCAAACGCTAGGTCTGCATTTATAATTTTTTTTTGCTGTCTTTTTAAATGTTTTTTTAATCCATTTTATTTTATTTTATTTTATTCCATTTTTTAATTTCATTTTTCATTTATATTATTATTATTTTTTCTTTAAATTCTTTTTAATTTTCTATTTTTTTCTCTTTCCTTCTTTTCTTCTGTCTTTACATTTCTTTTCAATTTTCTTATTCCCCCTTCCTTGAATTCTACCTGCTTACTCTCATTCTCTTTAGTTACTTCCTCCCTTCCCTTCTAATACCTTTCCTCCCAAGCATGAAATAAATTTATAGGAGTAAACAGTAACTCAGCAGTCAAACAGAAAAAGAAGCAACATGAGCAGCCTGAAAAAGCAAGGAAGAAAAGGAGTGCAAACAATGCAGGGCAGCCTAAATATTCAGGAGGATATAGAGTCATCAGAAAAATGGTCATATAAAGAACTCAAGGAACACCTTAGACAGATGGAACGGAACCTTAAAGAGGATACGAGACAGCAAATTCAAGCAGCGAAAGAACACATTGAGAATGAATTACATAAACAGATAAAAGAAGTTAAGCATCTTTATCAGGAGACAGAGATTATAAAAAAGAATCAAACAATAATCTTAGAAATGAAGGAAATTATAAACCAAATTAAAAACTCAAATGAGAGTATCACTAATAGAGTGGAGGAAGTAGAAGCCAGAACGTCAGATAATGAAGACAAAATATATCATCTTGAAAAGAGACTAGCCAACTCAGATAGGCTGGTTAAAAATCACGAGAGAAACATCCAAGAGATATGTAATAACATAAAAAAATAACAAATTTAAGAGTCATCGGGATAGAGGAAGGGATAGAGATTCAAACCAAGGGAATGAGTAACCTGCTAAAAGAAATAATTACAGAAAACTTCCCAAAAATAAAAAAGGAAACAGATATACAAATTGTAGATGCATACAGGACACCGAGCACACAAAATCACAGTAGACCAACGCCAAGACACATTGTTATGAAGATATCCAATATACAGAACAAAGAGAAAATATTAAAAGATACAAGAGAAAAGAGGCAGATTACATTTAGGGGTAAACCAATAAGGTTAACAACGGATTTTTCCTCACAGACGCTGAAAGCGAGAAGATCCTGGAACAACGTATTTCAAACACTGAAAGACAATGGATGCCAACCAAGAATTCTGTATCCAGCAAAATTAAGCTTCAGGTACGACAACGAAATAAAAATCTTTCATGATAAACAAAAGCTAAAAGAATTTGCAGCCAGAAAACCAGCATTGCAAAGCATCTTGAACAAAACACTACACGAGGAAGAAATGAATAACAATAACCAAAGCCAACAGTGGGAAGTACCTCAGTAAGGACAGACGGTGGGGGGAAAGCTAACCATGGAGAAACAAACTAAATTAAAAAAAAAGAGATAAATAATCAAACATGGCTGGAAATACAAAACATACATCAATAGTAACTCTAAACGTTAATGGTTTAAACTCTCCAATAAAGCGAGATAGGCTGGTAACATGGATTAAAAAAACAAATCCAACAATATGCTCCCTCCAGGAAACACATCTGACTGGAAAAGACGTACACAGGCTGAAGGTGAAAGGTTGGGAAAAAATATACCACACACACAGTCCTCGCAAGCAAGCAGGGGTGGCCATCCTCATATTGAATAAAATCGACTTCAAGACTAAATTAATCCAAAGGGATAAGGAAGGACATTATATACTGTTAAAAGGAACCATTCACCAACAAGACATAACAATTATCAATATTTATGCACCAAATAATGGTGCTGTGACGTTCATAAAACAAATTCTCCTCAAGTTCAAGAATCAAATAGACCACAACACAATAATTATGGGTGACTTCAACACACCTCTCTCACCATTGGACAGATCCTCCAAACAAAAGTTGAATAAAGAAACTATAGAACTCAATATCACAATCAATAACCTAGACTTAACTGACATATATAGAATATATCAACCATCTTCAAGTGGATATACATTTTTCTCAGCAGCACATGGATCCTTCTCAAAACTAGACCATATATTATGCCATAGGGCAACCTTCAGTAAATATAAAGGGGTGGAGATAATACCATGCATTTTATCTGATCATAATGGAATGAAACTGGAAATCAATGATAAAAGAAGGAAGGAAAAATCCTACATCACATGGAAAATGAACAATATGTTACTGAATGATCAATGGGTTACAGAAGACATAAAGGAGGAAATCAAAAAATTCTTAGAGATAAATGAAAATGCAGACACAACATATCCGAAAATATGGGACACAATGAAAGCAGTTTTAAGAGGAAAATTCATCGCCTTGTGGTCATTCCTCAAAAAAGAAAAAAACAACAAATAAATGAGCTCACACTTCATCTCAAAGCCCTAGAAAAGGAAGAACAAAACAACAACAAATGCAGCAGAAGGCAAGAAATAATTAAAATCAGAGCAGACATCAACGAAATTGAAACAAAAGAAACTATTGAAAAAATTAACAAAACTAAAAGTTGGTTCTTCAAAAAAATAAATAAGATAGGTAGACCCTTAGCCATGCTAACGAAAGAGAAGAAGAGAGAGAACTCAAATCACTAACATACGGGATGAAAAAGGCAATATCACAACAGATGCTACAGAAATACAGAAGACAATTAGAAATTATTTTGAAAACCTATATTCCTATAAAATAGAGGATAGTGAAGACATCGATAAATTTCTTAAGACATATGATTTGCCCAGACTGAGTCAGGAGGATACACACAATTTGAACAGACCAATATCAATGGATGAAATTGAAGAAGCAATCAAAAGACTACCAACCAAGAAAAGCCCAGGACCGGATGGGTATAGAGCGGAGTTTTACAAAACCTTTAAAGAAGAATTAATACCAATACTTTTCATGTTATTTCAGGAAATACAAAAAGAGGGAGCCCTTCCAAACTTATTCTATGAGGCCAACATCACCCTGATTCCGAAACCAGACAAAGACACCTCAAAGAAAGAAAACTACAGACCAATATCTCTAATGAACCTAGATGCAAAAATCCTCAATAAAATACTGGCGAATTGGATTCAAAGGCACATTAAAAAAATTGTGCACCATGATCAAGTAGGATTCATCCCTGGGATGCAAGGATGGTTCAATATACAGAAATCAATAAATGTTATCCACCACATCAATAGACTTAAAGATAAGAACTATATGATCATCTCAATAGACGCAGAAAAAGCATTTGACAAAGTACAGCATCCCTTTATGTTCAAAACATTAGAAAAACTAGGGATAACAGGAACTTACCTCAACATTGTAAAAGCTATCTATGCTAAGCCTCAGGCTAGCATCATTCTGAATGGAGAAAAATTGAAGGCATTCCCTCTAAAATCTGGAACAAGACAGGGATGCCCTCTATCACCATTGCTATTCAATATAGTTCTCTAAACACTGGCCAGAGCAATTAGACAGACGAAAGAAATTAAAGGCATAAAAATTGGAAAAGAAGAACTTAAATTATCACTATTTGTGGATGACATGATTCTATACCTAGAAGACCCAAAAGGGTCTACAAAAAAACTACTAGAACTAATAAATGAATTCAGCAAAGTGGCAGGATATAAAATCAACACACATAAATCAAAGGCATTTCTGTATATCAGCGACAAAACTTCTGAAATGGAAATGAGGAAAAACACTCTATTCACAATATCCTCAAAAAAAAAAATAAAATACTTGGGAATCAACCTAACAAAAGAGGTGAAAGATTTATACAATGAAAACTACAGAACCCTAAAGAGAGAAGTAGAAGATCATCTTAGAAGATGGAAAAATATACCGTGTTCATGGATAGGCAGAACTAACATCATCAAAATGGCGATATTACCAAAAGTTCTCTATAGGTTTAATGCAATGCCAATCAAAATCCCAATGGCACTTCTTGTAGAAATAGATAAAGCAATCATGAAATTCATATGGAAAAATAAAAGACCCAGAATAGCAAAAGCAATACTAAGCAGGAAGTGTGAATCAGGCGGTATTGCAATAACAGACTTCAAACTATATTACAGAGCAATAGTAACAAAAACAGCATGGTACTGGTACCAAAACCGGCAGGTGGACCAATGGTACAGAATAGAGGACACAGAGACTAATCCACAAAGTTACAACTATCTTATATTTGATAAAGGGGCTAGAGGCATGCAATGGAGGAAGGATAGCATCTTCAACAAATGGTGTTGGGAAAACTGGAAATCCATATGCAACAAAATGAAACTAAATCCTCTCCTCTCACCATGCACAAAAGTTAACTCAAAATGGATCAAAGACCTTGATATCAAATCAGAGACTCTGCGTCTGATAGAAGAAAAAGTTGGCCCCGATCTACATATTGTAGGGTCGGGCTCCAAATTCCTTAATAGGACACCCATAGCACAAGAGTTAATAACAAGAATCAACAATTGGGACTTACTTAAACTAAAAAGTTTTTTCTCAGCAAGAGAAACAATAAGAGAGGTAAATAGGGAGCCTACATCATGGGAACAAATTTTTACTCCTCACACTTCAGATAGAGCCCTAATATCCAGAGTATACAAAGAACTCAAAAGATTAGACAACAAGATAAGAAATAACCCAATCAACAAATGGGCCAAGGACCTAAACAGACACTTCTCAGAGGAGGACATACAATCAATCAACAAGTACATGAAAAAATGCTCACCATCTCTATCAGTCAGAGAAATGCAAATCAAAACCACCCTAAGATACCATCTCACTCCAGTAAGATTGGCAGCCATTATGAAGTCAAACAACAACAAATGCTGGAGAGGATGTGGGGAATAGGGTACTCTTGTACATTGCTGGTGGGACTGCAAATTGGTTCGGCCACTTTGGAAAGCAGTATGGAGATTCCTGGGAAAGCTGGGAATGGAACCACCATTTGACCCAGCTATTGCCCTTCTCGGACTATTCCCTGAAGACCTTAAAAGAGCGTACTACAGGGATACTGCCACATCAATGTTCATAGCAGCACAATTCACAATAGCTAGACTTTGGAAACAACCCAGATGCCCTTCAATGGATGAATGGATTAAAAAAATGTGGCATCTATACACCATGGAGTATTACGCAGCACTAAAAAATGACAAAATCATGGAATTCGCAGGGAAATGTATGGCACTAGAGCAGATTATGCTAAGTGAAGCTAGCCAATCCCTAAAAAACAAATACCAAATGTCTTCTTTGATATAATGAGAGCAACTAAGTATAGAGCAGGGAGGAAGAGCAGGAAGAAAAGATTAACATTAAACAGAGACATGAAGGGGGAGGGAAAGGGAGAGAAAAGGGAAATTGCATGGAAATGGAGGGAGATCCTTATTGTTATACAAAATTACATATAAGAGGCTGTGAGGGGAATGGGAAAATAAACAAGGAGAGAAATGAATTACAGTAGATGGGGTAGATAGAGAAGATGGGAGGTGAGGGGAGGAGGGATAGTATAGGATAGGAAAGGTAGCAGAATACAACAGTTACTAGTATGGCATTATGTAAAAATGTGGATGTGTAACTGATATGATTTTGCAATCTGTGTTTGGGGTAAAAATGGGAGTTCATAACTCACTCGAAGCATATGTATGAAATATGATATGTCAAGAGCTTTGTAATGTTTTGAACAACCAATAAAAAAATAAAAAAATAAACCCTCTAGTTAAAGATAGTAAAATAAATTTGAAAAGCTTTTATTTAAAATTATCATAACTAAATAAGCATAAGAGAAATTTCAGTTCTATGCCAAGTTGATCAAGGCAAGAACATATAGTATGGAAGAGTTGAAATTTCAAAGAGAAGAGATCATGAAAGTAATAATCCCAAAGAAATAAAATTTCCAGAGATAATAAGAATTTCCAAAACCTTGAAATCATGGAGCTCAAGCAGAGATTTACAAGAAAGCAGGTGATATTTGGGTTCCAGGGGAAAACAATACTGAATAGACTGAGGTCTTCTCTGACAGGGTGGGCAACTGGAGTTGGAAGTAAAGATCTAGAAAGCTCAGAAAGACAGAGGACATGCTGGCTGGAGGGTGGGGCAGGGGTGTGGTGCTGCTTCCTCTTCTTCCCCATTCCCCAATGACAGGATTCCTTTGTGATGAGAAGGCACAGCTCTGTGACACAGGCCTGGGTCCCATTCCCCATTCCTGAAGAGAATTCTCAGGACTCATTTGTCCAAGTGACACAGTGAAATTCAGATGAGGGAGAATCCTCTCTTTCCTCTAAACAGTGTTAATGTCCCATGGCTGAAACCCAGTTTCATCACCTGGGCAATGGATATGATCCTTGCCTTTGCATGTGGCCTGGTGATCTTTCTCCTTTTTTTTTTTTGCCCCACCTGCAGGGTAATCCATCCTTCCCACTACCAAGGAAAAAAGAAAAAGGAAGGTAAGAAAACCCTCAGGTCACATCCAACAACAACAAAAACAATTCTTTTATCTAATTTTCTTTCCACTTTTCCAAAATAATTAGACACACTTCTCAGGACAGAATAGAGGATCATTATGGGGTAGTCAGGGCAGGGCAGAAAGAGAACGCACTAAGATTTATCCTATCTGAAAGTCTCAGACCACATATAGAGGTCTTGACTTCCAAGAGTGCTGGGAACCTGTGGAGAAATAAAGGCCCTGAGCACTGCTCCATCAGTCACCTTCTCCTGGTAACTGTCTCTGAAACAAGGCTTTCCTCTGAATTGGGCGGAAGTGGGCCTGAGGGCCTCCATCACAGGCTCTCAGGTCACCTCTGGCCTTAGGAAGAAGAACCTTGCCTGGCAGCTGAGAAGAGCCTGTGGAAATGACTCTATTCTTAAGCAGAGGATCAGTGACTAAGGACATTCAGGGTGTAGTTTATGGATAAAATCCCCTTTTGTGCTTTCTACAGAATAAAAATGAAGTATTTTAAAACTTTAAAATTGTTTTCTGAATAAAAGGGTTTCCATTAGCTAACTGTAAAAGTCCTGCTGTTCAGAAACATGGAATATCTACAACTGGTCAAGGAGAGCATAGAGAGAACTGGGCCTCAGCCTCTTTTTCTATATCATCTGTCAGCATGTGAAGGTGAAGAAAGTGCTGTACTAGAGCAGGAAGAAGAGTGGACCTCTGAAAGGTAAGGCTCTGTGCTTTTACCCCAGAGGTGGTTTGTAGTCCCATTTCTCCAAGAGTTCAGAGACCCAGAAGATTTTGGTTGCAAAGACCTGAGAGGGAGGATGCTGGGAAGGAAACCATACTGGAGACACTTTTCAGTTTTGTGCTCAGAAAATGTGGTGGGCCAGGTGTGGATGACTTCCAGTAGGGTGGTGTGGGCGGCACTGGAGCAGCAGTGCCTAGATATGGAGATGGGACTTTCAGGTCCAACTGAGGTCAAGCTGTTTCATTTTGTTAAGGCCAATTTCTCTTTGAGGTAACCAATCCTTTCCCACGATAAGGTGCTTGTGAGGATCATGGAGGTGGATGGAGGTAAAAATACCCTGCAAATGATAAAATGTGGTTCTTCCCAGAGTCTTTATATGACTCTCACTGGTCATTTAGACTTGGACACTGAGACTTAGCCTCCAGTCTCATCTCCCATGATCTCCCCCAAGGGGGCATTGCACTTAACATCCTGTAAAATCTGGGATCCTCCCTTCTCTACCACAATTCATTTTCCATTTCCAGCTTTGGGCAATCACCAGAAGACAATGTGATGGAGATTCAGAATCTGACTTTACTTCTGCAAAGGTGAGGAATTTCCCAGTTCTCTATAGTGTTCTTCCCATCTGGATCTGTTATGTGATCCCTGAGGCTCAAGGCTGAAGCTAGTAGGAAGACTCTACTAGCTTAGAGTGGAATATGACCAAAGCCCTAGTGTTAGGAAAAGCAAGAGCTTGGTGAAGCCAGTGTGTAAGGCAGTGGAGGGTCTATCGGCCACAGGTTTTCACCCCTGCCTAGCCTCTGGGCCCTTCATGCTCTTGTCTATAGCTTTTGCCTCTTGTCTCCTGCAGTCTCCTAGGGAAGCTCTAGGACAAGAACAGTTCTCCTAAACCACTACATGAAGATACTCCAGGTGAGGTGTTCATGCAAGGGCCTGCTAGAGTTTAAGTGCCACCTCATCAACATTTGGAAGATCCTTCTACCATCTTATCCCCATTAGGTTCTCTAGTTCCTCTGACAAAACACACTCTGCCTCTTGCCTCATCCTTATCAGAAGAACATGAACACAAGTCTGACTTCAATAGAATCTCACTGGACATTGTTCCACAGAGCTCCTTTGTAGGTCATTCATATTGGGCATCCCTGATCACAGCCATCTCAGGCCTAGACTGCATAAGCTATTCAATTTCATTCCTCTTCTGGTGGTGGGAAACTGCAAAGCTCTTATATTTCTCTACCTGGGTACATAGAAAATCCAAGCAAGAATATCTTTTCCACCATCCATCAGACACCACACTCTGGGTAGACCCCACACGTTGGCAGGTAGAGCCTGGAGGCCTCTCTTTTATCAACTCTGATGTGCAGATGCTGCTGGAAATGCTAATCACCAAAAGAGTGGAACTAAAAGTATGGGAGAAAAATTCTAAAAACGGGTCCTCTTTCAAACAAATGAGTCCAGATTACACCCTGTATTCTCTGGGAAACATGTTGGAGTCACTGGGTGGCAGGAGAGACACCACTGCACAAACCTTCTGGAACACAAAAGAAAAACCAGAGCAGCTTCATGATTCTCAGAATTTCTTTTACCACAAGGTCTTGGTGGGGGGCCTTTAGAGAAAAAATACAGCCAGCTGTTCTGGGGCCTGCCCTCTCTGCACAGTGAGTCCCTGGTGGCTACTGCCTGGGACTCTAAGAGGTCCTCTACCGCACAGTGTAAACATGTAGCATTCAACAAAGTCTCAGAATCTCTCTCAGTACAATATCAGGATGAAGAACCTCCACAGCTTTCCCAGGAGGAGCCCTTGGCCCAGGAAGAGGCCCAATCCCAACTTTTGACGCAAAACTTGTCCCCATCTGTGGCTCTGGGTCAGACTCTGGCTAGCACTTCATACACTTTTCCAAACTTACCACCTTCTTCATCCCAGATTAAGTCTGGCACAACTAGCAATAAATCTGAAAAGGAGGCACAGTCTTTCCTCCCAACTGAAGATCAACATTCAGAATGTCCCCTGCAGAACCGAAGGAAATGGAAGAAGGTCTTATTCTCTGAGATCAAAAAGACTCTGGAAGTCATTAACCAGCCAGCTCTCAACCTTCCCCAGGGAAGTGGGGCCTCCCAAATTTCCAACTCTGTCTCCATAGTTGCTGGGGATTCTGCCAACCAGGAGCTAGAGAAAAGACTCCAGCAACATATTCAAGGAGAGTTAATCAGTGATCAACCACAGCTAGACATTCACTGTAGATTTCTAGCATCTCAGGAACAAATGCATCCTCAGGATAAATTTCCAGGGAAGAGTCAGTGCCAGAAAAATGACAAGCCTGGCTCCTCACAGCCTAGCCAGTCAGTACTTACTGATAATGATCTGCAGAAGATGGAGCAGCCCAGCCAGTCAGCACTTGCTGGTAATGATTTGCAGAAGATGGAGACTAAGCACTCTGAAAGACTCTCTACAATGGGCTCTATAACATTCAAACTAGATTTCCCAAACAAGGGTCTAGAACCAGAACTCCAGAAGCAGCCAGTAGATTTATCCTGGAGCTCAGGAAGCACCTCAGGGAAGGCTCAGAATGATAATAAGGAGGTTTCAGAAAGTTATTTGAGGAGGACTAGGAAGGATAGTTCACAAAGTGACTTAGCTATAGGCCTAGAAAAGAAAATTGTGGAAAAAATCCTGCAAGACCATCTGAGCAGAAAGTTAGTGCAGATCAAGGAGGGCATGATCCTAGTGTGTGTGCGTGGATCCTGGCTTGCTGCCAACTATGCTCTTCCAAAGTACACAAAACCCATCTATCTAGCCTCCTCCAAGTACCAGCAATCCTATGTAAACACTGTTAAGCAGCTTTCCTTCCTTGACCCCGGAACTCACCTGAAGCTAGAGACAGATATTATGAGGTCTCGGGTGAGGCACAGATGGAATCCATCACTGCAGGCTCTTGATGCCATTAATTGCAACTTAGGTGAGGCTCAAACCTCACCCCTTCCACAGCCTGCTATTTCCTCCTCAGCCTCCAGTGACTACAGAGCCATTTCCATTGCCAAAATTGGCAGTCTCCTGGAAGAACTTCCTCAGAAAGGTGTGGGAAAGAGGATAATAAGAAAAATTTCATTTCCCACTTTACAGAATCCTCTTCCTGCACCCTCACCTTCAGAGGTACAGAGTACCATGCAAGGAACCCCACTGGGTGGCAGTCAGAGGACCTCAGATGCCTGTATGCCTTCTCGAACCTATAGCCATCTGCACATAAACCAACAGAGTAGAGTTATAAGGGGGATTGGAAAAGCTAGCCTGGAGCCCAATCCAAGCCTGGATATGACCAGGATTGAGACACAGAAAGAGACTAAGGATGTGGCCTCAGAAGACCCATGTTCTGGTGTGACAATGCTGGAAATTAAAGTAGGGACCCAATCATCAACAGCTGGAAAGACCAAGGAGACAGATGTGGAGAAGAAGAAATCATTCGAATGGGAAGTGACTATGGGAGCCTCTGTGATGGCAAACTCTCAAACCATCAATTTGAATGTGAAGAACATAGGGTCTCTTGGAAACATGAATAGCCCCTCTCCTTCTAGAATTTCTATTTCACAAGATCCAGGAGACCAAATCCTGAAAGAAAATATAGGTAATGTTGTTCAGCTCAAAGTGGAGTTTGAGTCAGAGGAGCAACCCCAAGACATGGTCACTGGAGTGCTGCAAGATTGCCACACTAATGAGCTCTCCACCACAGATATTTTACCATCTCAAGTGTCCCTGTCCAATTCCAAGAGCTTTTTCACGATTCACAAGTCAATTTCCCAAGTTCTATGTGATGATGAAATGAAGGCAGGGAGCAGCCAGGAGCAGGAGGAATCCAAAGTCACAAATGTTGAGGTTCCTGGAAAGGAAGACACTGAAAAGATTTGTATAAATGAAAGCCAAGAGAGCTTTGGGAGGTCCAGACCAAAAGAGGAGGAAGAAATTTCCCAAGACTGTGGGTTGAGTCCTTCTGACAAAGTCCAGGAAATAAACACTACTTTAAGCAAGTCCTTCCCTTGCCTTCCAGAAAAGGGACAGAATCCTCCAGTAAGCTATGGTAATATCAAAATGAAGGACTTTATGGAGTCTTTTAACAATCATCAAAAAGGAAAAGGGAAGGAAAATTCCTTGAATAAAGTCAACCTCCTGACAGCTACCACCCATACCCAGAAATTAACCAAAAGACAAATATCCAAAGACAGTGTAGTGGTTGAACCCCAGGCCCTCATAACAGTTGTAGGACAGATCCTGATGGATAAGCTGGGACTTCAATGTAGAAGTGGTCCAACAGAGGTATATGGGCATAAAGAAGAACCCCCGACCCTATTGGGTAGGCAATTCTGTCAACCCAGGGGTTCTTCCTACCCAGATAAAAGACAAATGTTTAGAGAGATTGCCTCTCGTCCCCAAGCCAGCCCCAGTGTCCACAGCCCCAAGAACAAGTGGATCAGAGACAATAATTGGACCTTCAAGTCTAGGAATGTTGAGCCTCAAGCCACCGGCTTCCAGCTAAGGCCAATTGGGGTGAGCACTTTGAGCCACCTTCACCATTACCCAACATGTTTTTTTCAAAATGGTGATGTTCATGGTCAACCAGGTCTTGTTTACCATGAGTTTCCTGGTGAAAAGCCTTTCAGGAAATATTGAATTCACAGAGAGGGGAAATGTTTTGTCATCATGCGAACCCATTCTCTAAGGACGAATGTCTTCTTCCCTTTTGGGATTTCAATTGCTTCCCAATAAATTTTTTTCCTTTTCTCATCAGATATATTGATTTTTGTCTGTATCCTCCTGTGGGGTATGAAGGGGGTTGGTGTCTGCTCTTCCTCAGAGTGGCTTCTAGAAGGGACAGGACATTCAGAGGAACCACCCTCATCTCAGATTATCTCATTGTACCTGAAGGATTCCTCATTCAGTCATCACAGAAACAAACAAGAGCATGCCTTGAGCCTTCTCAGGATGAGGCAATCCTTTGAAGACCCCACTCCACAGTCTGACTCCATCAGTCTTTTCCTTGCTTTCCTTCTCTCTGGAACTTTATACAGCTTTGGGGAATGGGTGTATAAAAGTGACAGATTCTAGTAACTTCACATATTACAAAGTAGGCATGGGAATGTTGGGGAGAAATTAGTGTGTTGGTCTTAGAGTCAGGAAAACCTTGCTCCTTAGATTTTCTACTGAGAAAAGAAGTGTGTTTGATGGGGAAGCCCCTTCTCTCCCTGATAGTGTTTGGAATGTAGATGGGACCTGTCAATCCCTCTTAGCTCAGCCTTAATTACATGGCAGTGTCACTCAACTCCACATCTGCTTCCACCATTTTCTATAGCAGCAGCCAAGATAGAACTTGCAGCTCTGCATCTAGGTGGGGCTACAAAGTGCTGCTGAGTGCTGCATGCCCCCTGCCCATGGTCACCTGTCTTCTCCTCTAGAAGGGACTGTGCATACACTAACCAACTGATGGTAGTATATGGTAGATCTAAAGTGGAATGTGTAGAAGAATTGATGTTTAGAGCCAAGACAGGAAGAAAAGTGGAATTGGATGCCATATAGAGTGCCATGGACAAGAAGCCACTGCCTTCCCATGCTAACTGCCAGGCTAGCATGAGGAGACCAGATGGGCTGAGGTTTTCACTGGTTCAGCCTGGACCAATACCAAGGTCAGTCTGTTGTGGTTTCCCAGACTGCAGGACTGGAGAAAGATCTTTAGCTCTAACACACACTAGAGAGAAAGCAAAAGACTTCAAGCAAGGAAGGTTAAATTCCTAAGAGAAAATTTAGTAAGTCTGCTTCTGTCAATCTTTGCCTCTTAAATTCCAGAACAGATGACCTGACATTTGGTGGAGTATCCAGGACTAGGGAACTCTGGCTGAGACTCAGTCTAGGGACCTTGACACATGCACATGGCCTTAGCACTGCTTCCATGGACAAATTGGGTATCTAAAAGGGTCGAGGACCTGGCATAGGGTTTCAAAGCAGTTTTCTCCAGGCTTCTAGAATTTGCTTGTCCAAAGACAAATGGGTGAAGAGATGATTTGACAGAATTTGTATATACAAATAAAAGTGACCTGTCCAAAATGTGGGAGTTGACTAGACTGGAAGGCGATAAATATTGGTTTCTGCTGGGCCTCAATCTTCTTCTAGGAGAAGTTTCCTCTTTCAGGGGTCATCCACACAGAAAACCATGATGGCTGTAAAACAGTGAGAGGAGTTATCATTTCCCTGGGCCATTCCATACTATTCCACATGCTTATGTGGGGTGGGCAGTGGGCTTCACCATAGTGGTCTTATTTATTCCATGGTGGAGATGCCTGTGCCAGGAAGTGCCACCAAGGAACAGAATACACTCATAGGTCCAGTCTCCACACCTGTCGGGATTCTGAATGTGGGACTAGGAGGTAAGTTGGGATATGGATTGCAAAGTTCTCTGCTGAACCAGGCCCTGTGTCTCCTGAAAGGATGAGTAGTACAGAGGGCCACGTTGATAAACCAGCCTGAAACAGCAAAGATCAAATCCTGTGACTACTGGTGGTTCTGCTCTATGAAGGGCAGTAAGGTCAGTGAGAGGGAGACCCCACAAAGACCCCCTGGAGACCTCCGCACAGATCCACACTGAGACCTCCAGAGAC
Source organism: Spermophilus citellus (assembly GCF_964194105.1). Classification (NCBI taxonomy): domain Eukaryota; kingdom Metazoa; phylum Chordata; class Mammalia; order Rodentia; family Sciuridae; genus Spermophilus; species Spermophilus citellus. Next base: position 30,637,339 of record NC_138198.1, on the reverse strand, counting down.
TCCACAATATCTTCAGAGATTCCCACAGAGACCTCCATAGATACTGTCACTGAAACCAACAGAGAGGTCCCAAAAGAAGCCCCACAAATCTCTCCAACTAAGAGGTATTCATAGTCTACAAATGAGATCCTTAAAGAGATTTCCAACACATACCCACATCAAGAACAATTTCTCAAAGACACTTGGAGAGAAACCTCAGAGACAACACACTGAGAAGACAGACCTCCCACAGAGAACTCATATCCATTCTTAGGAGCCTGTGCAGCCACACAAGAATAGGTCTTTTGCAGTGCACCTTACCAAAGTGGAATTACAGGAAGGAGATCTTCAGCTGAATCTAGCTCCTTGGAATGCCCACATATTTGTGTATTTGAATAATGTCATTTTTCTTCTAAAAAAGCGTTAGTTTCCACATGCAAATCTGTAAAATCCTTTCCTAAAGATCTGTAAATTATTTCCTAGTTTTTCATTAGCTTGAGTACTGACCCCAAATTTAAGGAATCACAAACTTCAAAAATGAGTAAACGTCTGCCAACATCTCATCACAGATAACAAAATATTTTGGTGGTGATGGGAATGGAACTCAGTAGGCGTGTCTATGGAGGTCTTGTAGGTCTCTGGAGGTCTCAGCATGAGGGATTTGTGAAGTCTCTGGAAGTCTCAGTGTTGATCTTTGTTGGTGGCTCTGTGGAGGTCTCTGATGGGGACTCTGGAAGGTGTCCCTGTCACTGGCCTGACTGTCTTTCCTGGACAAGTGCACCAGAATTTACAGTCAGATGGAAACTTCTCATATTATGCAAATGTCCTACCACTGAGCTATACCCAAATTCCTGATGAGATAAATGTTTTATTTTGTATAATTTTAGTAATCAACCATCAAAATGGCATAGAGGACTGCATTTTTGTTTTATTGGGGACAAGTCCTGAACTCAAAATTACTGAGTTTTTAGGTTGGAAAAATGATGAAGTGGATGCTCAGTAAAAGCACTTGGGAGCAAGATGAACCAGCAGACATAAAAACTGACTCACTCTAATTTACTTTCACCTGCACAAAGGATTGTGGTGGAAAGGATGGATTATCCTGGAGGCAGGGCAATAAAAGGAGAATGAGCTCCAATACACATGCAAAGGCAAGCATCATATCCATTGCCCAGGTGATGAAGCTGGGGTTCAGCCATGCAGGATTAACACTATTTAGAGGAAAGAGAGGATTCTCCATCATCTAAATTGCACTATGTCACTTGGACAAATGAGTCCTGAAAGTCTCTTAAGCAATGGAGAGTAGGGCCCAGGCCTATGTCACAGAGCTGTGCCCTCTCACCACAAAGGAATCCTGTCATTCAGGGAAGGACAAGAAGAGGAATCAGCACCACACCTCTGCCCTGCCCTCCAGCCAACATGTCCTCCACCCTTCCTGGGCCTTCTAGATCTTTCCTTCAAACTCCACTTGCTCACCCTGTCAGAGAAGACCTCAGTCTATTCAATATTCTTTTCTCCTGGAACACAGACATCACAAGCTTCCTTGTGGCTCTTTGAGCTCCATCAATTTCAAAGTGTTTGAAAATTCTTATTATCTCTGGAATTTTTATTTCTCCGGGATTATTACTTTCAGGATCTCCTCTCTTTGAAATTTCAATTCTTCTATACAATATGTTCTTGCATTGATCAATTCAGCATAAAAATGAAATTTCTCTAATGCTTATTTACTTATGCTAATTTTAAATAAAAGCTTTCCAATTTTACTTTACATTTATAATTATCTATTCACAGCACAATTTTTATAACTTTATATAAAGTATGTTAATGCCAAATTATGCTATTATACATGAACTCTCTCATTATTTTTTGCATTACAATACTTAATACACTTTTATACCACAATTTATCATATGCCTGTTTGTATATAAGATATGTTGGCACCAAATTCACATCTTCATACGTGTATTTTTTATAATAATGACCATCTCCTTCCACCATCCTTGCTATTACCCTTCTCCCTCCCTTTCCCTCCCACCCCTATTCCCTATCTAGAGGTAATCTTCCTCCCATACTCTCCACTGGCTCTAGGATCAGTGATTCCTTTGACACAGAATGTACAACTTAAAAAAATTCTAAAGGAAGGCTTTGGAATGGAAGAAATAGTTCATTTTTTATGGGCCAGAATATATGTGCCTTGACCAGGCAAACTTCATTTTACCCTGACACTCCATTTCACATAAGAAATGTTTCTCCCATAAGAAAATCCACCTCAGCCACCCTGATCTTGCTTAGCATACTCTGCTTAGAAATGCACAGCCTTGGAAAATATTTCTGTTAGTCTTATATAATGCAATTGTTCTCTTTTTAGTTCTCATTTGTTTTCCACTGTTCCCTGACTGTGCTGGGTCATTCTGACCCACTCCCTTCATTGCTATGGTTTTGACTCACTGGTGGCTTTTTTTTCACTATAAGACTGTACCCTACCTTCTACAAAGGGGCCAAATGTTGCTACAAGGTCTTCTCCAAGGAGATGACTTGCCTAATGTCCTTATGACCCACTAATGAATACAGGTTCTATGGCTTGCTCCAAGACTTACCCGCTGATTTATTTCAAACATGCCACAACACATTCTTAGATTTGAGAACACTGGATTTATTTCTAAAAGGGTGTATGAGGGTGGGGGATTATATTTGGGGATTTCTGTGTGTGTGTGTGTTTATGTGTGCATGTGTGTGTCATGATGGGCAAAGGTGCGACATAGGCAGTTGAGGGAAGAAATAAAGAATATACATGTGCTAGTGCCATTTTCAATGCTTTATTCACTCAAATCACTCAGTACAACTTCACGCTATAGGTTCTCTTTTTTTTCAATATTTTGTTTTAGTTGTAGTTGGACACAATACCTTTATTTTATTTTTTGTGTGGTGCTGAGGATTGAACCCAGGGCCTTGCATGTGCTAGGCAAGCACTCTACTACTGAACTACAACTCCAGCCGTTCTTAATCCTTAATGATGGGCACTTCAATAGACATAATCAATTCAAAACGAACAATTTTAGGTCAATCCTAAGCACTACATACATACTTAATCATGACAGACATTCCCTGTGCTTGCTAAGCTCAAGTGCCAGATCTAGAGTCTCAGGTCCTGGTCCTTAAGTCCAGCAGATGCACACTCACTCAGACTCCACAGTGATCAGGTCAGGAATATATGGAGGCTTCTCATTGGGTGGAGCTGAAGGCTAGTTGAGGAGAGGGTCATAAGGAGAAGCTGCTGTTCTCATCCAGGGTCAAGATGTGGCTGTAGAGTTGCAGAGTAGTAAGGATGACGCAGAAGATCAGGTAGATGATGAGAAGAGTTGGGATGTCAGTCCACATGTCCTCATCAGACTCTCCAGCATGTAGGCATCAGTGTCATTTGGCTAAATATTTGTTCATTTGCTACATCATTTATACTAAATTTTGGGGTTTCTGCTTGCCCTTTCAGTCTCTATAAGCTGTTGCTGGGTTTCTTAGTGATGTCTTTCATTTTAGGGTTAGGACATTCTAGGGTCTGGTCGTTTCTGCCACAATCTCTCACCTCTGATTTTTATCAGGGTAAAGGCAAATGACAGTGACTTCACTCTTGAGTTTTATCAGGGTTGTGGAAAATGACTTATTTTATTAGACTCTGCCTGATGACAATATTAGAGGGCTCTGAAGGTTTGTCTGGCGGGAATTCCAGTTTTATTTTAACATGGAGTTTTAAAATGGAGTTGCTTAGGCTAAGGCCATCCTTAAACTGTGTGTGTAGACATGAATCCCAAAATGTTCTTGAAGTTTAACTTTTACCGATTTTACAAAAAAACCCTACTAAAAACATACAAAAGTATAGCTTGAGAGTTTATTTCAATTTTTGTACTTAATTTTGTAAATTTGTAATAATCATGTATCAATTCTTTTGTCTAAACCCTCTAGTTGGAGCATTAGACCCAACATGGCGGCCAGTGAGGAGGCAGCACTTTCAATGCCTCCGCGGTAACGGGATCAAAGAGACTCATCAATACACCTACATGCGTCCTGCTGAGAAACTTCTAGTAAAATTCCGCTGAAAGGAGACCTGCCGGGAACTAGTAAGTTTAATTGGAGGTGTCAGCTTGTCCCAGACAACTGAATCTCGGCAACGCAGAGCAGGGGCACAGTCCCGCCGGCCGCCGCAAATGGCTGCAGCCCACACGTTGCAGTGAACATAGGAGCGGGCGCTGCCTGCCTGGGCCCACGCCAGCCTGGCTCTGTGAACCGCCGCCGGCAGCTGCCCACACGTTGCAGCGAACTTGGGAACAGGCGCTGCCTGCCTGGGCCCACGCCGGCCCGGCTCTGTGAACTGCCGCCGGCCGCCGCCGGAGGGCCGCTGCCCACACGTTGCAGCGAACGCGGGGACGAGCTCTACCTGCCTGGGCCCCCGCCCGTCCGGCTTTGTGAATTGTCACCGGCCGCCGCCCGGCGGCTGCTGCCCACGCGTTGCAGTGAGTGTGGGAGCGGGCGCTGCCTGCCCGGCCCCTGCTGGCCCGGCTCTGTGAACCGCCTCTGGCGGTTCGGGGCTCCAGACGACCACCCCTCACCTGCCAGCCCGGCGCTGCAAACGACCCCCGCGCTGCAAACGACCCCCGACGGGCTGTGCAAAAGGCCCCACCTACACGGTGAACAGCAGGAGTGGATACCCGCCCAGTCCGGGAGGAAGAACTGCTGCACAGAAATTGACTCCCGCCTACTGAGAGGAGAAACTTGGCCCGTGGGCATAGCTCCATCTACTGGAAGAACAGTTAATCAAACGCTAGGTCTGCATTTATAATTTTTTTTTGCTGTCTTTTTAAATGTTTTTTTAATCCATTTTATTTTATTTTATTTTATTCCATTTTTTAATTTCATTTTTCATTTATATTATTATTATTTTTTCTTTAAATTCTTTTTAATTTTCTATTTTTTTCTCTTTCCTTCTTTTCTTCTGTCTTTACATTTCTTTTCAATTTTCTTATTCCCCCTTCCTTGAATTCTACCTGCTTACTCTCATTCTCTTTAGTTACTTCCTCCCTTCCCTTCTAATACCTTTCCTCCCAAGCATGAAATAAATTTATAGGAGTAAACAGTAACTCAGCAGTCAAACAGAAAAAGAAGCAACATGAGCAGCCTGAAAAAGCAAGGAAGAAAAGGAGTGCAAACAATGCAGGGCAGCCTAAATATTCAGGAGGATATAGAGTCATCAGAAAAATGGTCATATAAAGAACTCAAGGAACACCTTAGACAGATGGAACGGAACCTTAAAGAGGATACGAGACAGCAAATTCAAGCAGCGAAAGAACACATTGAGAATGAATTACATAAACAGATAAAAGAAGTTAAGCATCTTTATCAGGAGACAGAGATTATAAAAAAGAATCAAACAATAATCTTAGAAATGAAGGAAATTATAAACCAAATTAAAAACTCAAATGAGAGTATCACTAATAGAGTGGAGGAAGTAGAAGCCAGAACGTCAGATAATGAAGACAAAATATATCATCTTGAAAAGAGACTAGCCAACTCAGATAGGCTGGTTAAAAATCACGAGAGAAACATCCAAGAGATATGTAATAACATAAAAAAATAACAAATTTAAGAGTCATCGGGATAGAGGAAGGGATAGAGATTCAAACCAAGGGAATGAGTAACCTGCTAAAAGAAATAATTACAGAAAACTTCCCAAAAATAAAAAAGGAAACAGATATACAAATTGTAGATGCATACAGGACACCGAGCACACAAAATCACAGTAGACCAACGCCAAGACACATTGTTATGAAGATATCCAATATACAGAACAAAGAGAAAATATTAAAAGATACAAGAGAAAAGAGGCAGATTACATTTAGGGGTAAACCAATAAGGTTAACAACGGATTTTTCCTCACAGACGCTGAAAGCGAGAAGATCCTGGAACAACGTATTTCAAACACTGAAAGACAATGGATGCCAACCAAGAATTCTGTATCCAGCAAAATTAAGCTTCAGGTACGACAACGAAATAAAAATCTTTCATGATAAACAAAAGCTAAAAGAATTTGCAGCCAGAAAACCAGCATTGCAAAGCATCTTGAACAAAACACTACACGAGGAAGAAATGAATAACAATAACCAAAGCCAACAGTGGGAAGTACCTCAGTAAGGACAGACGGTGGGGGGAAAGCTAACCATGGAGAAACAAACTAAATTAAAAAAAAAGAGATAAATAATCAAACATGGCTGGAAATACAAAACATACATCAATAGTAACTCTAAACGTTAATGGTTTAAACTCTCCAATAAAGCGAGATAGGCTGGTAACATGGATTAAAAAAACAAATCCAACAATATGCTCCCTCCAGGAAACACATCTGACTGGAAAAGACGTACACAGGCTGAAGGTGAAAGGTTGGGAAAAAATATACCACACACACAGTCCTCGCAAGCAAGCAGGGGTGGCCATCCTCATATTGAATAAAATCGACTTCAAGACTAAATTAATCCAAAGGGATAAGGAAGGACATTATATACTGTTAAAAGGAACCATTCACCAACAAGACATAACAATTATCAATATTTATGCACCAAATAATGGTGCTGTGACGTTCATAAAACAAATTCTCCTCAAGTTCAAGAATCAAATAGACCACAACACAATAATTATGGGTGACTTCAACACACCTCTCTCACCATTGGACAGATCCTCCAAACAAAAGTTGAATAAAGAAACTATAGAACTCAATATCACAATCAATAACCTAGACTTAACTGACATATATAGAATATATCAACCATCTTCAAGTGGATATACATTTTTCTCAGCAGCACATGGATCCTTCTCAAAACTAGACCATATATTATGCCATAGGGCAACCTTCAGTAAATATAAAGGGGTGGAGATAATACCATGCATTTTATCTGATCATAATGGAATGAAACTGGAAATCAATGATAAAAGAAGGAAGGAAAAATCCTACATCACATGGAAAATGAACAATATGTTACTGAATGATCAATGGGTTACAGAAGACATAAAGGAGGAAATCAAAAAATTCTTAGAGATAAATGAAAATGCAGACACAACATATCCGAAAATATGGGACACAATGAAAGCAGTTTTAAGAGGAAAATTCATCGCCTTGTGGTCATTCCTCAAAAAAGAAAAAAACAACAAATAAATGAGCTCACACTTCATCTCAAAGCCCTAGAAAAGGAAGAACAAAACAACAACAAATGCAGCAGAAGGCAAGAAATAATTAAAATCAGAGCAGACATCAACGAAATTGAAACAAAAGAAACTATTGAAAAAATTAACAAAACTAAAAGTTGGTTCTTCAAAAAAATAAATAAGATAGGTAGACCCTTAGCCATGCTAACGAAAGAGAAGAAGAGAGAGAACTCAAATCACTAACATACGGGATGAAAAAGGCAATATCACAACAGATGCTACAGAAATACAGAAGACAATTAGAAATTATTTTGAAAACCTATATTCCTATAAAATAGAGGATAGTGAAGACATCGATAAATTTCTTAAGACATATGATTTGCCCAGACTGAGTCAGGAGGATACACACAATTTGAACAGACCAATATCAATGGATGAAATTGAAGAAGCAATCAAAAGACTACCAACCAAGAAAAGCCCAGGACCGGATGGGTATAGAGCGGAGTTTTACAAAACCTTTAAAGAAGAATTAATACCAATACTTTTCATGTTATTTCAGGAAATACAAAAAGAGGGAGCCCTTCCAAACTTATTCTATGAGGCCAACATCACCCTGATTCCGAAACCAGACAAAGACACCTCAAAGAAAGAAAACTACAGACCAATATCTCTAATGAACCTAGATGCAAAAATCCTCAATAAAATACTGGCGAATTGGATTCAAAGGCACATTAAAAAAATTGTGCACCATGATCAAGTAGGATTCATCCCTGGGATGCAAGGATGGTTCAATATACAGAAATCAATAAATGTTATCCACCACATCAATAGACTTAAAGATAAGAACTATATGATCATCTCAATAGACGCAGAAAAAGCATTTGACAAAGTACAGCATCCCTTTATGTTCAAAACATTAGAAAAACTAGGGATAACAGGAACTTACCTCAACATTGTAAAAGCTATCTATGCTAAGCCTCAGGCTAGCATCATTCTGAATGGAGAAAAATTGAAGGCATTCCCTCTAAAATCTGGAACAAGACAGGGATGCCCTCTATCACCATTGCTATTCAATATAGTTCTCTAAACACTGGCCAGAGCAATTAGACAGACGAAAGAAATTAAAGGCATAAAAATTGGAAAAGAAGAACTTAAATTATCACTATTTGTGGATGACATGATTCTATACCTAGAAGACCCAAAAGGGTCTACAAAAAAACTACTAGAACTAATAAATGAATTCAGCAAAGTGGCAGGATATAAAATCAACACACATAAATCAAAGGCATTTCTGTATATCAGCGACAAAACTTCTGAAATGGAAATGAGGAAAAACACTCTATTCACAATATCCTCAAAAAAAAAAATAAAATACTTGGGAATCAACCTAACAAAAGAGGTGAAAGATTTATACAATGAAAACTACAGAACCCTAAAGAGAGAAGTAGAAGATCATCTTAGAAGATGGAAAAATATACCGTGTTCATGGATAGGCAGAACTAACATCATCAAAATGGCGATATTACCAAAAGTTCTCTATAGGTTTAATGCAATGCCAATCAAAATCCCAATGGCACTTCTTGTAGAAATAGATAAAGCAATCATGAAATTCATATGGAAAAATAAAAGACCCAGAATAGCAAAAGCAATACTAAGCAGGAAGTGTGAATCAGGCGGTATTGCAATAACAGACTTCAAACTATATTACAGAGCAATAGTAACAAAAACAGCATGGTACTGGTACCAAAACCGGCAGGTGGACCAATGGTACAGAATAGAGGACACAGAGACTAATCCACAAAGTTACAACTATCTTATATTTGATAAAGGGGCTAGAGGCATGCAATGGAGGAAGGATAGCATCTTCAACAAATGGTGTTGGGAAAACTGGAAATCCATATGCAACAAAATGAAACTAAATCCTCTCCTCTCACCATGCACAAAAGTTAACTCAAAATGGATCAAAGACCTTGATATCAAATCAGAGACTCTGCGTCTGATAGAAGAAAAAGTTGGCCCCGATCTACATATTGTAGGGTCGGGCTCCAAATTCCTTAATAGGACACCCATAGCACAAGAGTTAATAACAAGAATCAACAATTGGGACTTACTTAAACTAAAAAGTTTTTTCTCAGCAAGAGAAACAATAAGAGAGGTAAATAGGGAGCCTACATCATGGGAACAAATTTTTACTCCTCACACTTCAGATAGAGCCCTAATATCCAGAGTATACAAAGAACTCAAAAGATTAGACAACAAGATAAGAAATAACCCAATCAACAAATGGGCCAAGGACCTAAACAGACACTTCTCAGAGGAGGACATACAATCAATCAACAAGTACATGAAAAAATGCTCACCATCTCTATCAGTCAGAGAAATGCAAATCAAAACCACCCTAAGATACCATCTCACTCCAGTAAGATTGGCAGCCATTATGAAGTCAAACAACAACAAATGCTGGAGAGGATGTGGGGAATAGGGTACTCTTGTACATTGCTGGTGGGACTGCAAATTGGTTCGGCCACTTTGGAAAGCAGTATGGAGATTCCTGGGAAAGCTGGGAATGGAACCACCATTTGACCCAGCTATTGCCCTTCTCGGACTATTCCCTGAAGACCTTAAAAGAGCGTACTACAGGGATACTGCCACATCAATGTTCATAGCAGCACAATTCACAATAGCTAGACTTTGGAAACAACCCAGATGCCCTTCAATGGATGAATGGATTAAAAAAATGTGGCATCTATACACCATGGAGTATTACGCAGCACTAAAAAATGACAAAATCATGGAATTCGCAGGGAAATGTATGGCACTAGAGCAGATTATGCTAAGTGAAGCTAGCCAATCCCTAAAAAACAAATACCAAATGTCTTCTTTGATATAATGAGAGCAACTAAGTATAGAGCAGGGAGGAAGAGCAGGAAGAAAAGATTAACATTAAACAGAGACATGAAGGGGGAGGGAAAGGGAGAGAAAAGGGAAATTGCATGGAAATGGAGGGAGATCCTTATTGTTATACAAAATTACATATAAGAGGCTGTGAGGGGAATGGGAAAATAAACAAGGAGAGAAATGAATTACAGTAGATGGGGTAGATAGAGAAGATGGGAGGTGAGGGGAGGAGGGATAGTATAGGATAGGAAAGGTAGCAGAATACAACAGTTACTAGTATGGCATTATGTAAAAATGTGGATGTGTAACTGATATGATTTTGCAATCTGTGTTTGGGGTAAAAATGGGAGTTCATAACTCACTCGAAGCATATGTATGAAATATGATATGTCAAGAGCTTTGTAATGTTTTGAACAACCAATAAAAAAATAAAAAAATAAACCCTCTAGTTAAAGATAGTAAAATAAATTTGAAAAGCTTTTATTTAAAATTATCATAACTAAATAAGCATAAGAGAAATTTCAGTTCTATGCCAAGTTGATCAAGGCAAGAACATATAGTATGGAAGAGTTGAAATTTCAAAGAGAAGAGATCATGAAAGTAATAATCCCAAAGAAATAAAATTTCCAGAGATAATAAGAATTTCCAAAACCTTGAAATCATGGAGCTCAAGCAGAGATTTACAAGAAAGCAGGTGATATTTGGGTTCCAGGGGAAAACAATACTGAATAGACTGAGGTCTTCTCTGACAGGGTGGGCAACTGGAGTTGGAAGTAAAGATCTAGAAAGCTCAGAAAGACAGAGGACATGCTGGCTGGAGGGTGGGGCAGGGGTGTGGTGCTGCTTCCTCTTCTTCCCCATTCCCCAATGACAGGATTCCTTTGTGATGAGAAGGCACAGCTCTGTGACACAGGCCTGGGTCCCATTCCCCATTCCTGAAGAGAATTCTCAGGACTCATTTGTCCAAGTGACACAGTGAAATTCAGATGAGGGAGAATCCTCTCTTTCCTCTAAACAGTGTTAATGTCCCATGGCTGAAACCCAGTTTCATCACCTGGGCAATGGATATGATCCTTGCCTTTGCATGTGGCCTGGTGATCTTTCTCCTTTTTTTTTTTTGCCCCACCTGCAGGGTAATCCATCCTTCCCACTACCAAGGAAAAAAGAAAAAGGAAGGTAAGAAAACCCTCAGGTCACATCCAACAACAACAAAAACAATTCTTTTATCTAATTTTCTTTCCACTTTTCCAAAATAATTAGACACACTTCTCAGGACAGAATAGAGGATCATTATGGGGTAGTCAGGGCAGGGCAGAAAGAGAACGCACTAAGATTTATCCTATCTGAAAGTCTCAGACCACATATAGAGGTCTTGACTTCCAAGAGTGCTGGGAACCTGTGGAGAAATAAAGGCCCTGAGCACTGCTCCATCAGTCACCTTCTCCTGGTAACTGTCTCTGAAACAAGGCTTTCCTCTGAATTGGGCGGAAGTGGGCCTGAGGGCCTCCATCACAGGCTCTCAGGTCACCTCTGGCCTTAGGAAGAAGAACCTTGCCTGGCAGCTGAGAAGAGCCTGTGGAAATGACTCTATTCTTAAGCAGAGGATCAGTGACTAAGGACATTCAGGGTGTAGTTTATGGATAAAATCCCCTTTTGTGCTTTCTACAGAATAAAAATGAAGTATTTTAAAACTTTAAAATTGTTTTCTGAATAAAAGGGTTTCCATTAGCTAACTGTAAAAGTCCTGCTGTTCAGAAACATGGAATATCTACAACTGGTCAAGGAGAGCATAGAGAGAACTGGGCCTCAGCCTCTTTTTCTATATCATCTGTCAGCATGTGAAGGTGAAGAAAGTGCTGTACTAGAGCAGGAAGAAGAGTGGACCTCTGAAAGGTAAGGCTCTGTGCTTTTACCCCAGAGGTGGTTTGTAGTCCCATTTCTCCAAGAGTTCAGAGACCCAGAAGATTTTGGTTGCAAAGACCTGAGAGGGAGGATGCTGGGAAGGAAACCATACTGGAGACACTTTTCAGTTTTGTGCTCAGAAAATGTGGTGGGCCAGGTGTGGATGACTTCCAGTAGGGTGGTGTGGGCGGCACTGGAGCAGCAGTGCCTAGATATGGAGATGGGACTTTCAGGTCCAACTGAGGTCAAGCTGTTTCATTTTGTTAAGGCCAATTTCTCTTTGAGGTAACCAATCCTTTCCCACGATAAGGTGCTTGTGAGGATCATGGAGGTGGATGGAGGTAAAAATACCCTGCAAATGATAAAATGTGGTTCTTCCCAGAGTCTTTATATGACTCTCACTGGTCATTTAGACTTGGACACTGAGACTTAGCCTCCAGTCTCATCTCCCATGATCTCCCCCAAGGGGGCATTGCACTTAACATCCTGTAAAATCTGGGATCCTCCCTTCTCTACCACAATTCATTTTCCATTTCCAGCTTTGGGCAATCACCAGAAGACAATGTGATGGAGATTCAGAATCTGACTTTACTTCTGCAAAGGTGAGGAATTTCCCAGTTCTCTATAGTGTTCTTCCCATCTGGATCTGTTATGTGATCCCTGAGGCTCAAGGCTGAAGCTAGTAGGAAGACTCTACTAGCTTAGAGTGGAATATGACCAAAGCCCTAGTGTTAGGAAAAGCAAGAGCTTGGTGAAGCCAGTGTGTAAGGCAGTGGAGGGTCTATCGGCCACAGGTTTTCACCCCTGCCTAGCCTCTGGGCCCTTCATGCTCTTGTCTATAGCTTTTGCCTCTTGTCTCCTGCAGTCTCCTAGGGAAGCTCTAGGACAAGAACAGTTCTCCTAAACCACTACATGAAGATACTCCAGGTGAGGTGTTCATGCAAGGGCCTGCTAGAGTTTAAGTGCCACCTCATCAACATTTGGAAGATCCTTCTACCATCTTATCCCCATTAGGTTCTCTAGTTCCTCTGACAAAACACACTCTGCCTCTTGCCTCATCCTTATCAGAAGAACATGAACACAAGTCTGACTTCAATAGAATCTCACTGGACATTGTTCCACAGAGCTCCTTTGTAGGTCATTCATATTGGGCATCCCTGATCACAGCCATCTCAGGCCTAGACTGCATAAGCTATTCAATTTCATTCCTCTTCTGGTGGTGGGAAACTGCAAAGCTCTTATATTTCTCTACCTGGGTACATAGAAAATCCAAGCAAGAATATCTTTTCCACCATCCATCAGACACCACACTCTGGGTAGACCCCACACGTTGGCAGGTAGAGCCTGGAGGCCTCTCTTTTATCAACTCTGATGTACAGATGCTGCTGGAAATGCTAATCACCAAAAGAGTGGAACTAAAAGTATGGGAGAAAAATTCTAAAAACGGGTCCTCTTTCAAACAAATGAGTCCAGATTACACCCTGTATTCTCTGGGAAACATGTTGGAGTCACTGGGTGGCAGGAGAGACACCACTGCACAAACCTTCTGGAACACAAAAGAAAAACCAGAGCAGCTTCATGATTCTCAGAATTTCTTTTACCACAAGGTCTTGGTGGGGGGCCTTTAGAGAAAAAATACAGCCAGCTGTTCTGGGGCCTGCCCTCTCTGCACAGTGAGTCCCTGGTGGCTACTGCCTGGGACTCTAAGAGGTCCTCTACCGCACAGTGTAAACATGTAGCATTCAACAAAGTCTCAGAATCTCTCTCAGTACAATATCAGGATGAAGAACCTCCACAGCTTTCCCAGGAGGAGCCCTTGGCCCAGGAAGAGGCCCAATCCCAACTTTTGACGCAAAACTTGTCCCCATCTGTGGCTCTGGGTCAGACTCTGGCTAGCACTTCATACACTTTTCCAAACTTACCACCTTCTTCATCCCAGATTAAGTCTGGCACAACTAGCAATAAATCTGAAAAGGAGGCACAGTCTTTCCTCCCAACTGAAGATCAACATTCAGAATGTCCCTTGCATAACTGAAGGGAATGGAAAAAGGTCTTATTCTCTGAGATCAAAAAGACTCTGGAAGTCATTAACCAGCCAGCTCTCAACCTTCCCCAGGGAAGCTAAGCCTCCCAAATTTCCAACTCTGTCTCCATAGTTGCTGGGGATTCTGCCAGCCAGGAGCTAGAGAACAGACTCGAGCAACATATTCAAGGGGAGTTAATCAGTGATCAACAACAGCTCAGCCCTCCCTATAGATTTCTAACATCTCAGGAACAGATGCAGCCTCAGGATAAATTTTCCGGGAAGAGTCAGTGCCGGAAAAATGACAAGCCTGGCCCCTCACAACCCAACCAGTAAGCACTTGCTGGTAAGGGTTTGAAGAAGACGGAGTCCAGGCATACTGAAGGACTCTCTACTATGGGCTCTGCAACATTCAAACTAGTTTTCCCAAACAAGGGTCTAGAGCCAGAACTGCAGAGGCAGCCAGTACATTTATCCTGGATTTCAGGAGCACCTCAGAGAAAGTTTAGAATGACACAATAAGGAGGTTTCAGAAAGATACTTGAGGAGGACCAGGAAGGGTATTTCAGAAAGTGACTTATCTACAGGCACAGACAAAAAAAATTATGGAAAAAATCCTGGAAGAACATCTGGGCAGAAAGTTAGTGCAGATCGAGGAGGGCATGATCCCTGTGTGTGTGCATGAATCCTAGCTTGCTGACAACTATGCTTTTCCAAAGTCCTACATGCCACAAACCCCATCCATCTAGCCTCCTCCAAGAATCAGCAATCTTATGTGAACAACTTTCAGGAGCTTTCTTTCCTTGAACTTCCAGGAATTCACCTGAAGCTAGAAACACATATTGTGAAGTCTTAGGTGAGGCACAGGTGGAGTCCATCCCTCCAGGCTCTTGATCCCATTAATCGCAAGTTAGGTGAGGCTCAGTCTAACCCCACTCACAGCCTATTTTTCCTTCCTCAGCCTCCCTTGACTAAGGGGCCTTTTCCAATGCCCAGGTTGAAAGTCTCCTGGAAGAAATTCCTCAGAAAGGTCTGGGAAAGAGAGTAATAAGAAAGATTCGTTTCCCACTTTACAGAATCCCCTTTCTTCATTCTCACCTTCAGAGGTACAGAGGAGCTAGAAAAGAACCCCAGTGGGTGGCAGTCATAGGACCTCACAGGCCTCATGCCTTCTCATACCTATAGCCTTCTGATGATGAAACAGCAGAGCAGAGTTACTAGGGGGATTTGAAAAGCTAGCCTGGAGTCCAGTCCAAGTGTGGATATGGCCAGGTAAGAGACACAGAGAGTAAAGATGTGGTCTCAGGAGACCCATGTCATGGTGTGACAATGCTGGAAGTTAAAGTATGTTCCCAATCATCAACTAAGGAGAGAGAGAGGTGGAGAAGGAGAAATCCTCTGAATGGGAAATGACAGTGGAAGCCTCTATAATGGCAAACTCCCAAATCATCAATATGAATCTGAAAAACTTAGGGTCTCTGGGAAACATGAAAAGCTCCTACCCTTCTAGAATTTCTATTTCACAAGATCCAAGAGACCCAAATCTGAAAGCAAAGGTAGGTAGTGGTGTTCAGCTCAAAGTGGGGTTCAAATCAGAGAAGCAGTCCTAAGACCAGGTCCCTGGAGTCCTGAAAGATTGCCACACTAATGAGCCCTCCACCATTGATATCTTGCCTTCTCAGGCATCCCTGCTAACTCCCAGAGCTTTTCCAGGATTAACAAGTCAACTTCCCCAGATATATGTTATGATCTAATGAAGGGAGGAAATAGCTAGGGGCAGGAGAAATCCAAAGTCACAAATATTGTGGTTCCAGGAAAGGATGAGAATGAAATGCTTTGTCTAAATGAAAGCAAAGAGAGCTTTGGGAGGTCCAGACCAGGAGAGGAGAAAGAAAGTTCCCAAGACTGTGGGTTGAGCCCTCCTGACAAAGTCAAGAAAATAGACACTATTTCAAGCAAGTCCTTCCCTTGCCTTACTGAGAAGGTACGGTATCCTCCAGAAATCTAGGTCAAGAACAAAATGAAGAACTTTCTGAAGTCTTTTAACATTCACAAAAAAGGAAAGGGGAAGGAAAATTCCCTGAATAAAGATAAGCTCCTGACAGCTACAACCCATACCCAGAAATCAGCTACAAGCCAAATATCCAAGGACATTGGGATGGTTGAACCCGAAGCCCTCACGACTGTTATTGGACAGATCCTGATGCACAAGCTGGGACTTCAACATAGAAGTGGTACAACAGAGTTATTTGGGCATAAAAAGAACCCCATACCTTATTGGGTAGGCAATCCTGTCAACCCAGGGGTTCTTCCTACCCAGAGCAAAGGCAAATGATTAGAGATTGCCTCTGGTCCCCAAGCCAGATCCAAGGGCCACATTGCCAAGAACAATCGGACAGTAATTAGACCTGGAAGCCTAGGAATCCTGAGTCCCCAGCCACCCACTTCCAGCATAAACCAATTGGGGTAAGCACTTCAAGGCACCTTCACCATTACCCAACATGTTTTTTTCACAATGGTATCCTGCATGGTCAACCAGGTCTTGTTTACCATGAGTTTTCTGGTGGAAAGCCTTTCAGGAAAAATTGAATACATGGGGAGAAAAATTGTTTGTCATCATGTGAACCCATTCTCTGATGACTAATGTCTTCTTCCTCTTGGGATTTTTATTTATTTTTCAATAAATGTTTCTTTTCTTTCTTTTTTTCTAATTAGACATTTTAAATTCTCTCTGTATCCTCCTGTGGGGGTAGGGAGGGGTAGGGATCTGCTCTTCCTCAGAGAAGCATCTGGAAGAGACAGGAAACTCAGATGCCCACGCACATCTCAGATTCTCTCATTGTACCTGAAGGATTCCTCATTCAATCATTACCAAGAACAAACAATAGAATGCCTTGAGACTTCTCAAGATTAGGCGACCCGGTGAAGGTCCCACTCCACAGTCTGACTCTGTCAGTCTTTCCCTTGCTTTCCCCCTCTCTGGAACTTTATAAGCTTTGGGGAATGGGTGTAAAAAGGTGCCAGAGAGTCTAGTAGTTTCACATATTTCAAAGTAGGCATGGGAAAGTTGGGGGTGAATTGATGTGTTGATCTTAAAGTTAGGAAAATCTTGTTTCTTAGATTTTTCTAGTGGGAAAAGGAGTAGGTGATGTTGCAGCCCCTTCTCTCCATGATAGTGTTTGGAATGTAGATGGCACCTTCCAACCCTTCTTAGCTCAGCCTTAATGACGTGGCAGTGTCATTCAACACCACATCTGCTTCCACCATTTTCTAGAGCAGCAGCCAACATAGAACTTGCAAGAAAGCACTTGCAGTGCTGTTGAATGCTGCATGGCCCTGCCCATGGTCACCTGTCTTCCCCTCTAGAAGGGACTGTGCATACACTAACCAACTGATTGTAGTGCATGATAAATCTAAAGTGAAATTTGTAAAATAATTGAAATTTGTAGCCAAGAAAAGTGGAAGAGTGAAATTGGATGCCATAAAGAGTGCCACAGACAGGAAGCCACTGCCTTCCCATGCTAGCTACCAGGTAGCATGAGGAGACCAGATGGGCTAAGCTGTTCACTGGGTCAGCCTGAACTCATTCCAGAGTCACTCTGCTGTGGTTCCCAGACTGTAGGCCTGGAAATGAGCTATTTCTTTATCTCTAACACACACTAGAAAAAATGCAAAGCATTCAAGTAAGGTAGGTTAATTTCCTAAGAGTAAATTTAGTAAGTCTGCACCTGCACATCTTTGCATCTTAAATTTCAGAACAGATAACCTGACATTTGGTGGAGTACCCAGGACTAGGGAACTCTGGCTGTGACTCAGTCTGGGGACTTTTACACATACACATGGCCTTAGCACTGCTTCCATGGACAAAGTGGGTATTTAAAAGGGTAAAGGGCCTGGCATAGGGTTTCAAAGCAGTTCTCTCCAGGATTCTAGAATTTGCTTGTCCAGAGACAAATGGGTGAAGAGATGATCAGACAGAATTTGTACATACAAAAGAAAGTGACCTGTCCAAGATGTGAGAGTTGACTAGACTGGAAGGAGATAAATATTGGTCTCTGCTGGGCCTCACTCTTCTTCCAGTAGAGGTTTCCTCTTTCAGGGGTCATCAATACAGAAAACCATGATGGCTGTAAAACAGTGGGAGGAGGGATCATTTCTCTGGCATATTCCATACTATTCCACATGTCTATGTGGGGTGGGCAATGAACTCATATAGGGGTCTTATTTTTCCCTGGTGGAGAGTCCTATATCAGGAGGTGCCACCAAGGAACAGAATACACTCATAGGTCCAGTCCCCATATCTGTCAGGACCCTGAATGTGGGACCAGGAGGTAAGTTGGAATATGAGTTAGAAAAACCTCTGCTGAACCAAGTCCTGTCTCTCCTGATAACCACTGTAGCCTCTAGGGTGGACCCAGCAACAAGAATGGAGCTTGGGACAAGAAGGACTGGAAAGGATCTGGAGTCTTTAGCCTACCATTGCTGGATTATCTCAGGGATGCAAACTGTAACTTAAAGGAATAAAGGGACTGAACATGAACTTCAGAGTTCCTGAAAAGATTAGTGTTACATATGGCAATGTTGATAAACCAGACTAAAACAGCAAAGAACAAACCCATGGCTTCTGCTACTGCTCCTCTATGAAGGGCAGCAAGGTCAGTGAGAGGGAGACACCCCATAAAGACCCCATGGAGATCTCCAGAGAGCCCTCCATTGAGACTTCCAGAGACCCCACAAGATCTACAGAGATTCCCACAGAGATCTCCATAGATACTCCCACTGAGACCACCACAAAGGCCCAAAAGAGGCCCCATAAGGGCCTCCAACTAAGATATTCAGAGACCCAAATGAGATCCCCCTAGATATTTCCAACAGAGACCCACATCAAGAACAATTTCTCAAGGAGACTTCAAGAGAAACCTCAGAGACAATACACTGAAAAGACAGACCTCCCAAAGAGAACTCATATCCACTCTTAGGAGCCTGTGCAGTCACACAAGAACAAGTCTTTTGCAGTGCACCTTACCAAAGTAGAAACACAGGAAGAAGATCATCAGCTGAACCTACCTCCGTGGAATGCTGATGTATGTCTGTCTGTATTTGTACAATGTCATTTTGCTCCTGAAAAAGCTTTTCAGATTCCATGTGCAAGTCTATAAATTCCTTTCCTAATGATCTGTAAGTCCTTTACTAATTTTTCATTAGCTTGAGTTCTGATCCACAATTTAGGGAATCACAAACTCCAAAAATGAGTATACTTCTGCCACTATCATAACTGATAACAAAATATTTTGGTGGTGCTAGAAATGGAACCCAGTGGGAGTGTCTATGGAGATCTTGTAGGTCTCTTGAAGTCTCAGCATGAGGGATCTGTGGAAGTCTCTGAAAGTGTTGGTCTTTGTTGGTGGCTCTATGGAGGTCTCTGATGGAGACTCTGGAGGGTGTCCCTGTCACTGGCCTGATTGTCTTTCCTGGAGAAGTGCACCAGAATTTACAGTGAGATGGGGCCTGCTCATGTTAGGCAAATGTCCTACCACTGAACTATACCTCAATTCTTGATGAGATAAAGGTTTTATTTGTATAAGTTTAGTAATTAACCATCAAAATGGCATAGAGGATTGCATTTTTGTTTTGTTGGGGACAGGTCTTGAACTCAAAATAGCTGACTTTTTACGTTGGAAAAATTTTGAAGTGAGTGCTCAGTAAAAGCACTTGAGAGCAAGGTGAACCAGCAGACATGTGACTCGCTCTCATTTACATTCACCTGCACAAAGGATTGTGCGGTTGCCAAATTTTCTGAAATATATGATATCTTTTTAAAAATAAAACAAGCCATGCTCTCAAACATAAAACTTTTCAGAAATAAGACATTAAACTACAAATCCTAATGCTTTAATAATACCCTCAGTGGTACTAAACACTGTGACCCTAGGCTGTGAAACGGTACACCATGACCAGTGCCAAACCATAGCAGAGGGTGGGCAACCCAGGGGTTGGTAAGCTGTTCTTCTTGAGTCTTCTGAGGAAATTGTATGCACAGTATAGAAGGGTCCTCAAGTGGTGTTGAGCAGTTTCAGTTTCACTTGTTTCCCATTCCCCAAAGACAATGATGACGTAAAAATGTTAAATGGAAAATTTCAAAAAATATGTTTTCAACAATTTACATATATATTTTTTTCTATATAATTATTAGTTACTGTTACTATCTTATGTCAAACTTATGTCAATCTCTATCATAGATGTGTGTATATATGTATATGTGTATGTATGTGTATATATATATATATATATATATATAAATATAAATATATACATATGGAATATCATGGGAAGATTTTTTAGATCATGTAAGCAATTCTAGGTAAAGAAAAGATGACTCAAGACAAATATAGTGGCTTGACTAGAAAGGTGCGAGTGTTAAAATGTTGGACAAAATTAAACATTAGATCAGTATCTGACATGCCAGTTTAAGCCTGGAAATATAAGAAACATTTTCTTCCACTGCATTACTTCAAGGATTCTGAGAGATTATTTAAGTAATAATGCAGTTTGACACAAGGCAACACCTGAAGTTGTTAGTACTTGTCACTTAAGTATGACAAGTTGAGAAGCAGAAATATTTCAGTTTTGATTTCAGAAGAAATTTCTTAGACACATCTTAGATACAGACAATGTGGTAAAATAAAAGCCTACCGAAGTCAAACCACTGTAAACTACCTTCCTTACCCTTAATTAATCCCATCTGGGATTAATTCCACTGATTAGATTAAAGCTGTAACCCATTTGCGTCTCCTCCAAACATTCTTATATTGTCTCACATGTGAACTTTTGGGAGACACCTCACATCCAAGCCATAACACAAACATTCAAATATTATAAATGGTTTCTTCATTTTATGTTATTACTCATTGATACTATACTGTTTTCTTCAGGAGTTATGTTGTGGGGCTGATTAGAATCCTTGGCCCACCACTGGCACAAGAAATTTCATGACCAATAGAGATAAGGAATATTAAATGAATGGTAACAGTAGGCCCAAGCTGAGACAATTTGAAGGAGGGAGAATAAAACAATCAAAATCTTATCAGTGAATATAATATTGATTAATTTATACATTATCAAAATATATAAAATTTGGGAGTAGGAGAGTTAAGTCAATATTAGAAAATGCATTCAAGTTTGCAAGGCACTTCACTCCTGGTCTGTTTATTCCCTCAAGTATTGACTGAATTTGATTAGGAGATCTATAAGTTTTCAATAGTTTCTCAAACTCTAGATTTATGTCTCCCAATTGAAGCTAAAGGTTTCCCCCCAAGGCTTCATTTTTTTTTTCCCCCACTGGTGAGTGGAAACAGAACATAATATGCAGTGATAGATAAACAGAAATGGGACTGGTACTCACACCAAGATGTGAAAATATAGAGCAGTAATACAGCAGTTGTCCATAATCTTTGATTTTGCCTTAGATCTTTCAGGTATCTGTGGTCAATCATAGTCTAAAAACATAGCATAGTACAATAAACTACTTTGAAGAACAGAGATAGCACCACACCCACATAACTTTTATTATAATATTTTCTCATAACTATTCTTATTGCTTAACAATTGAACTTTATATATGTGTGCAGATACACACACACACAATTAGTATATGTATATATGAACATGTGTATGTTTTAGCCTCCTTATGATTATATTGCCTAATTCCAGTTTTACTTGGAAAATACTGGGTTTTTTTTGTTTGTTTTTTGTTTTGTTTTTTATTCTGCAAAAGATGGTACATCATAATTATACAGGAGATTTGAAGCCTGAGTCTCTCTCCAGAAGTTTCTGCTAGGTCTGCCTGTCCTTGAGTTGGGGAAATTCCCTCTGTGTTCAACTACACTGAGAATATCTTCAGCTGACTTCAGATCCCCCTCACTCTGTCTCTAATATCCCTGAATTACATGAGACAAAAGAGTTAGCCCCTCAGGAAAACCCTGGATGTTTGTACTACTGATCCACTATGGCTTTGTAATGAATGATCAAGCATGTGATTTGTCTGAGAACATGAAGAACCTGAAGGGCACATTGGATATTTTTCTTTCTTCTCAAGAAAAAGTGAAGGTACACATTGACCTATTAGTAAAAATTGAAACACATTTAAAGGTACTGGTAAAAAACAAACTAAGAACTCTTTGTCTAGTTCTAGATTCCAAACATTTTCTCCTAAGTAAATTTTTTTTCTAAATACTTTAGAATCTTACATGTTATATTCAAGTCTGTGATCCATTTTGAGTTAATTAATGTGAAAGATGTTAGGGTAGGTTGAGAAAATTAAACCTTTAGTTTTTTCTTACGTACCATGTGTTGAAAAGATTCTCTTTTTTTTCAAATAGTGTTGTATCTTAGTTAAACAGGAATTGAGCATATTTCCATGGATTCAACCTGGAGTTCTTTGTTTCACTCTTCTGCTGATTTCTTTACCTATATCACACTGATTGTTAAAGTAACCATAATGTAAACTCTCACTGTCCCATAAGATGATTTAAGTACTTTACTCTTTTTCAATAATTGTCTTAGCTATATGAGGTGTCTTTCTGCATACATGTTTAAAAGCTTATCTATATGCACAACAATTTTGCTGAGATTCTGATATAAATCCCATTAACTTCATTAAGAACTAACATCTTTACTTTCCTGATTCCTCCAAACTATGAAAGGTTGTCTGAATTTAATTTAGATCTTTTTTTTCCACCTACTTCATGAACACTGTTTTTTCATCCTACAGATTCTGTACAAGTTTTGACAGACTTATGACTAATATTTTATTTCCTTTGGAACAATTATCAAGGTCTTACATTTTAAATTTCAGTTTTTGTGAATTCATTGTTGGTATGTAGAAATGTGATGGGTTTTGAAATGGAAATCATGTATCCTGTGAACTTGCTGTAGCTTAATTTATTATTTCTAGTAGAGTTTTGTAGATTCTCCCTGATGATCCATAGTTAATCATGTATCTTCTAATTTGTGGAAATAGCACTAATGAAAGTGGACATCATCTGAGAATGAGCACATCCTCTCTTCAACTGTTAAGCATGATTTACCTAGACACTTTTTGTAGTTAAAGCACCTGATAAAGTTCAAGAAGTTCATTCTATTTCTGGTTTTCCAAGTTTTTTTTTTTTTTAAACCACGAGAAGGTGATATACTTCTTTGTGCAATGCTGTTTTTCTGCATCAATTTACATAGCAAATATTTTTTAATCTTTTTTGTATTTTTTTTTTAATTTTGAAACAGTGCCTTACTAAATGGATGAGGCTAGCCTTGAACTTGTAATCATCTTGTTTCAGTAGGAAACAGGGATTGCAGGCATGAGACATCACACCTGATTACAAATTATTTCTTCTTTAGAATGTTAATATAATGCATAACACTGAAAGTTTTGAATACTTAATATCTAGAATAAATCTCATGAGCAATCTCGATCCCTATTTCCTTTTAATTCCCCTTTGTGTTATTTTTATCTGGTTTTGATATCAGAGGAATATTGTTTCTTTAAAGAATTATTTGGGGATTGACTATTTTCTGCTGTAGTTTGTGGAACATTGGTGTTAATTCTTTGAATGTTTGGTAAAACTTTCCAGAGAAACCATCTAGGCCTCGAGATTGTAGGGGAGAGAGTTCTGTAATTATAAATTTAGCTTCTTTAATAATTATAAGAGAAAACTCTTCAGGATATCTATAGACTTAGATTTGGCTACCTGTGGTTTGTGAGAAATTGTTCCATTTCTTATAAGCCATGGAAATGATGCATGTAATATGTAGTATTCACTAGTTTTCATTTTAATGGCCCCAGGGACAGCTATATCTTTTTCTCTGATTTTTTATTTATTTCAAATATCACTCTATTTTACCCTTCTCAGTATTCCCAGCAATTTGCTGGTTTTATTTTTAAATTTATTTTTAAGGAACCTGCTCCTTATTTTATATTCTTAATTATTTTTCTGATTTTTTAATGTCACTGATTTCCACTCTTATATTTATTTTTTTTCTTCTTATGCCTGTTTCCAGTTTATCTCTTTTTTATCTAGATTCTATAGGTAGAAAATGAGACTATTAGTTCGAACTTTTCTTCTTTCATAATGTAAGCAATTAGTGCTACAAAATGTCACACTAGGCTCAGTTTAGAAATGTATACACATTCTCTTGTGCTGTTTTCATTTTCATTCAACTTCACGTATTACATAATGATAAAAGGACCAATCGAGCCTTCCTTTGAGCCCCTTCCTCTTCTACCTGTACTTAGTAAAATGGATGTTGTTTAATCCTGAAGTGTCTCAAAATTTTTGTATTAGCTTTTTCATTAATTTCTAGTTTGAGTTCAACATTAACTGTAAATCCACTTGTATTTTAAAATTTCTTTCAAAATTGTCGTGATATATTTTGTGACCTAGAATATGGCCCATCTTGGTAAATTCACCATGGATTTTTGCAAAACTGTGTATTCTATTGTTGGGTGGATTGTTTCATATATATCAAGTAGTGTTGGTTGACTACTATTCAGCTGTTATACAACCTAGCTTATTTTTCTGACTACTAGCTTGATAAAATGGAATATTGAAGACGTGAACTGAATTGGAGGCTAATCTATTTCTACCACCAGTTTGTGCTTCTTATATTTAGAGGTCATGTTGTCCAGGATGTAGACATTTAAGCATGCCACATGTCTTTCTTGTCGATTGGTCCTTTTATCTTGAGTAGTTAATTTTTCACTTATGTGTACATTAACACTAACAAAAGCCAATCCTACTTGTTAAGAAGTTTAAGTTGGGGGGCTGGGGATGTGGCCCAAGCGGTAGCACGCTCGCCTAGCATGCGTGTGGCCCAGGTTCGATCCTTAGCACCACATACAAATAAAGATGTTGTGTCGAGACCCAACATGGCGGCGGGCGGAGAGGCAGCGTTTTCAATACCTCCCCAGTGATGGGATCATAAAGACGCATAGATAACGCTTAGATGCTACCAAAGGAGAATCTCCTAGCAAAATTCCACTGAAGAGAGACCAGCTGGGAGCTACTAGGATTTTTTTTGAAGCGACAGATTGCCCCACGAGATGCAGAGGTCCAGATCCGCCAGCCACAGTCCACGTGCCGCAGCGCATGGCTGCAGGCCCATCCGCCTGCAGCAAAAGCAAACACAGCAAATGTGACTGGGTCCCAAGCCTCCGAGACGCAGCTTGGCAAGAAGAAGTCTTTAGCCAAGCCTTCATGAATTAGCGAGCTGGGAGCTGAAGCCAACCGGGACGGACCAGTCCCACCCCTCCCTTCAGACACTCTGGCAAGAAGCCTGGGGCCTGCCATAGCAGAGAGGTGACGTCATCAGAGTTCGGCCGACGGAATTCCTTCCCAGCAGAATCCACTTTAGCAGGTGTGTGACTCCCTCCCCATCCAGATACAAGCAGCCAGAAACTTCAGGGACCTCTCAGGGGTCGTGTCTGTAGGGAAGTAGAGGGGATCCCCGACCCCCAACCCCCCATATCACCAGCGGTGACTCCCAAGGTCCTAGCCACCAGTTTACCACAGCACTGGGGCTTAAATGGGACACACAGTGGGGCTGCAAGTGTAACTAGATCTCTGGGGAACCGCTTCTGGTGAACAGGACCTGGTTGGCTGGCTGACAGGAGGAAGGGGAGTGAGGGCCGGAGAAGTGAAACTGCTCTGAACTGACAAGTCTGAGAGACTCCCAGGAGACGCCTTACAGGGATTGCTATGGGCAGGTAGAGAGCAGAAGCTCCGCTCGGAGGGCACAGCTCCGCCTACTGGAAGAGAAGAAAATGGATCTCTAAGACTTCAATATTTTTTTTTCTTCTTCTCTCTCTGTTCCTTTCTCCCCTTTTCCTTCTCTCTTTCTTTCACATTTCAAGTTTTATTGTTCTTTTCATTCTCCTCTAAGAAGAGGAATTAAAAAATAGTGCCCAAAACTAACAGTGGGAGGTATCTCAATAAAGGGGGAGAAAAATAACCAAAGAGGAAAAACTAGCCAAACTAAAATAAATAAATAAACATGACTGGAAGCACAAACCATATTTCAATTGTAACCTTAAATGTTAATGGCTTAAATTCACCAATCAAGAGACATAGGCTAGGAACCTGGATTAAAAAAACAAATCCAAAAATATGCTGCCTTCAGGAGACTCATATGATAGGAAAAGACATACACAGGCTGAAGGTGAAAGGTTGGGAAAAAATCATACCACTCACATGGCCCTCGGAAGCAAGCAGGAGTGGCCATACTCATATCAAATAGAATCAACTTCAAACCTAAGTTAATCAAAAGGGATAAAGAAGGACACTATATACTGTTAAAAGGAACCATCCACCATCAAGACAATTGACAATTTGTATGCACCAAACAATGGTGCTGCAACGTTCATAAAACCAACTCTCCTCAAGTTCAAGAGTCAAATAGACCACAACACAATAATTATGGGGGACTTCAACACACCGCTCTCGCCATTGGACAGATCCTCTAGACAAAAGCTGAACAAAGAAACTATATAATTCAATAAAGCAATCAATAACCTAGACTTAACCGACATATATAGAATATATCAACCATCATCAAGTGGATACACGTTCTCAGCAGCACATGGATCCTACTCAAAGTTAGACAATATATTATGCCATAGGGCAACTCTCAGTAAATATAAAGGTGTGGAAATAATACCATGCACCATATCTGATCATAATGGAATGAAACTGGAAATCAACGATAAAAGAAGGAAGGAAAAATCCTACATCACATGGAAAATGAACAATATGTTACTGAATGATCAATGGGTTACAGAAGACATAAAGGAGGAGATAAAAAAATTCTTAGAGACAAATGAAAATACAGACACAACATACCGGAATCTATGGGACACAATGAAAGCAGTCTTAAGAGGGAAATTCATTTCTTGGAGTTCTTTCCTCAAAAAAAGAAAAAACCAACAAATAAATGAACTCACAGTACACCTCAAAAACCTAGAAAAGGAAGATCAAAACAACAGCAAATGTAGTAGAGGACAAGAAATAATTAAAATTAGAACAGAAATCAACGAAATTAAAGCAAAAACAAAAAACATTGAAAAAATTGAAAAAACTAAAAGTTGGTTCTTTGAAAAAATAAATAAGATCGACAGGCCCTTAGCCATGCTAACAAAGAGAAGAAGAGAGAGAACTCAAATTACTAACATACGGGATGAAAAAGGCAATATCACAACAGACACTACAGAAATACAGAAGATAATTAGAAAGTATTTTGAAACCCTATATTCCAATAAAATAGAAGATAGTGAAGATATCGATAAATTTCTTAAGGCATATGATTTGCCCAGATTGAGACAGGAAGACACACACAATTTAAACAGACCAATAACAAAGGAAGAAATAGAAGAAGCCATCAAAAGACTACCAACCAAGAAAAGCCCTGGACCGGATGGGTATACAGCGGAGTTTTACAAAACCTTCAAAGAAGAATTAATACCAATACTTTTCAAGCTATTTCAAGAAAGAGAAAAAGAAGGCGCTCTTCCAAATTCATTCTATGAGGCCAACATCACTCTGATCCCAAAACCAGACAAAGAAAGAAAACTACAGACCAATATCTCTATTGAACTTGGATGCAAAAATTCTCAATAAAATTCTAGCAAATCGAATACAAAAACATATCAGAACACTTGTGCACCATGATCAAGTAGGATTCATCCCTGGGCTGCAAGGCTGGTTCAATATACGGAAATCAATAAATACTATTCACCACATCAATAGACTTAAAGACAAGAACCATATGATCATCTCGATAGATGCAGAAAAAGCATTCAACAAAGTACAGCATCCCTTTATGTTCAAAACATTAGAAAAACTAGGGATAACAGGAACTTACCTCAACATGGTAAAAGCTATATATGCTAAAGCTCAGGCTAGCATCATCCTAAATGGAGAAAAACTTAAGGCATTCCCTCTAAAATCTGGAACAAGACAGGGATGCCCCCTATCACCACTTCTATTCAATTTAGTCCTTGAAATACTAGCCAGAGCAATTAGACAAAAGATATTAAAGGCATAAAAATAGGAAAAGAAGAACTTAAATTATCCCTATTTGTGGATGACATGATAATATATTTAACAGACCCAAAAGGGTCTACAAAGAAACTGCTAGAGTTAATAAATGAATTCAGCAAAGTGGCAGGATATAAAATCAACACGCATAAATCAAAGGCATTCCTGTATATCAGCAACAAAACTTCTGAAATGGAAATGAGGGAAACCACTCCATTCACAATATCCTCAAAGTAAATAAGATACTTGGGAATCAACCTCACAAAAGAGGTGAAAGATTTATACAATGAAAACTACAGAACCCTACAGAGAGAGAGAGAAGAAGATCTTAGAAGATGGAAAAATGTACCCTGTTCATGGATAGGCAGAACTAACATCATCAAAATGGCGATATTACCCAAAGTTCTCTACAGGTTTAATGCGATGCCAATCAAAATCCCAATGGCATTTCTTGTAGAAATAGATAAAAGCAATCATGAAATTCATATGGAAAAACAAAAGACCCAGAATAGCAAAAGCAATTCTAAGCAGCAAGTGTGAATCTGGAGGTATAGCGATAGCAGAGTTCAAACTGTACTACAAAGCAATAGTAACAAAAACAGCGTAGTACTGGTACCAAAACAGGCAGGTAGACCAATGGTACAGAATAGAGGACACAGAAACCAATCCACAAAAACACAACTTTCTTATATTTGATAAAGGGGCTAAAAGCATGCAATGGAGGAAGGATAGCATCTTCAACAAATGGTGCTGGGAAAATTGGAAATCCATATGCAACAAAATGAAACTGAATCCCTTTCTCTCGCCATGCACAAAAGTTAACTCAAAATGGATCAAGGACCTAGATATCAAATCAGAGACACTGCATCTGATAAAAGGAAAAGTTGGCTACAATCTACATACTGTGGGGTCGGGCTCCAAATTCCTTAATAGGACACCCATAGCACAAGAGTTAATAAGAAGAATAAACAAATCGGACTTAAACTAAAAAGTTTTTTTCTCAGCAAGAGAAACAATAAGAGAGGTAAATAGAGAGCCTACATCCTGGGAACAAATTTTTACCCCTCACACTTCAGATAGAGCCCTAATATCCAGAATATACAAAGAACTCAAAAAAATTAAACAATAAGATAACAAATAACCCAATCAACAAATGGGCAAAGGACCTGAACAGACACTTCACAGAGGAGGACATACAATCAATCAACAAGCACATGAAAAAATGCTCACCATCTCTAGCAGAGAAATGCAAATCAAAACCACCCTAAGATACCATCTCACTCCAGTAAGATTGGCAGCCATTATGAAGTCAAACAACAATAAGTGTTGGCGAGGATGTGGGGAAAAGGGTACACTTGTACACTGCTGGTGGACTGCAAATTGGTGAGGCCAATTTGGAAAGCAGTGTGGAGATTCCTGGGAAAGCTGGGAATGGATCCACCATTTGACCCAGCTATCGCCCTTCTCGGACTATTCCCTGAGGATCTTAAGAGAGCGTACTATAGGGATACTGCCACATCAATGATCATAGTGGCACAATTCACAATAGCTAGACTGTGGAACCAACCTAGATGCCCTTCAATAGATGAATGGATAAAAAAAAATGTGGCATCTATACACAATGGAGTATTACGCAGCACTAAAAAATGACAAAATCATAGGCTTTGCAGGGAAATGGATGGCATTAGAGGAGATTATGCTAAGCAAAGCTAGCCAATCCTTAAAAAACAAATGCCAAATGTCTTCTTTGATATAAAGAGAGCAACTAAGAACAGAACAGGGAGGAAGAGCATGAGGAAAAGATTAACATTAAACAGAAACGAGTGGGGGGAGAGAAAGGGAGAGAGAAGGGAAATCATATGGAAATGGTAGGAGACCCTCAATGTTACACAAAATTACATATAAGAGGTTGTGAGGGAAAAGGGGGGGAAACAAGGGAGAGAATTGAACTACAGCAGATGAGGTAGAGAGGGAAGATGGGAGGGGAGGGGGAATAGAAGGGGATAGGAAAG
Source organism: Spermophilus citellus (assembly GCF_964194105.1). Classification (NCBI taxonomy): domain Eukaryota; kingdom Metazoa; phylum Chordata; class Mammalia; order Rodentia; family Sciuridae; genus Spermophilus; species Spermophilus citellus. Next base: position 30,607,256 of record NC_138198.1, on the reverse strand, counting down.
GCAGCAGAACACAACAGTCACTAATATGGCATTATGTAAAAATTGTGAATGTGTAACTGATGTGATTCTGCAATTTGTATTTGGGGTAAAAATGGGAGTTCTTACCTCACTTGAATCAAATGTAAGATGATATGTCATGAGCTTTGTAATGTGTTGAACAACCAAAAAAAAAAAAAAAAAAAGATGTTGTGTCCGCTGAAAACTAAAAAATAAATAAATATTAAAAAATTCTCTGTCTCTCTCTCTCTCTCTTTCTCTCCCCCCCCCTCTCTTAAAAAAAAGAAGTTTAAGTTGGGGTAGTATATCATTTTTCATCCTTTTACTTTCAAGCTATCTATGCCATTGTATTTCAAGTGAATTTCTATTAATAGTGTATTTTTGAATCATTTTCCTTTACACCCACATGGACATTCTTTTTTACAGTTATAAACATATGCACTTTATGCTTATGGTAATTTTTATGTGTTAGGACTTAAGTATGTTAATTTATTTTATTGTTTCCTGAATTTTTCCTTTCTTGTTCCTAACCTTCTTATGGGTTACTGAAATACCTTTAGGTTTATATATTGATCTTTGGGCTTTTATGTAATCCTCTTAATTATTTATTTAATTTATTAGCATTACATATGTAACTTACCAGAGTCACCTGATATTGATGCTTTATCACTTCAAGAAAAGGGGTCATTAAGGTCTCTTTATCCTCTCTACATTAAAAAATGGAAATTACTTAACTCCTATATAGGCATTGGATGCCATATCAGATGTTATTTACAATTTTCCTTCAAATGTCAAATAGGATTTTTTCTGTTCAGATGTGGTTCAGCAATTCCAAACACAGTATTTCTCACTAAAGCAAACCAGATAGCCCCACCCCAAAGACCCTTGCTGTAATTAAGTATCTACTCTTGTTAGATCAGAAGGATGTATACAGAAGTTATTGTGGTTGGTAATTTCCACTTTCTGCAAATTCCAGATCCGCACACAAAAAGGTGTGATGGAAAGTCTGTAAGATTGTTGTTCAAAAGATATTATCTCTATTTTCTTTGTAAAGACTTATAAGACTATTGTCTGGCCTTAAAAAGCACTTTCAGAGAACACAAAGAAAAAAATATTTTTATGTAAACCTCCACTTGCCACACAGACATTCTGGGTATAAAGTTCAAAGAGTTTCCAAAATTTTTGTTTAGAGGAAGAATACTTAGGCAAGAACCACCTTTGAACCCTGCAGTCAATAAACGTGGTTCCTGACAATTCTTCAGGTATCCAGACTCTTCTGACGTATTTCATGATTAGTTTAAAAAGCTATTTACAAAAAGTTTTATTCTACTACTTTTACTTTTAAATATATTGAGCACTTCTAAATATATGAAGGACTAGATATTCCACATAAGGATTATCCACTAGTCGCACAGCACTGGTAAGTAAAATTGCACATGTAGCAATGGTTATATTCTGAGGTGTCTCCTAATATGATCTTTTTGTCCTTAAACCTTTTCCTCCGCACTTCTCTCTACTTTCAGTCCACTGAACAAATGCAGTCCTATGTAACAGACATGGCTGAATAAATTCATATCCAAAAGTCATTTACAGGGGGCAAGTTTTCTATGAATTTCAACACAAAATGTACAAAATGTGCTAATTTTACTAACTACTTGTTCATACACTGGCAACCTCTTTAATACCTGGAGAATAGATGTTGCAAAATTAGGACTCATATACACTATATACACAGCAAAAAAAAAAAAAAGGTACAAAACACAAAAAACTGATGTCTGAAAATATCCAAGTATAAACACACTTATTACCTTTTGCAATTGCTTACCTCCCACCTCCTCCACATCACTGAGCAAGTACAGACAGTACTCTACTGCTCATAGAGGTTGCTTAACAGTTCCATTCCCAAAAGAAAATATTTAATATGAATTTTTGCAAAAAGATATTTACACAGTAATATTCTATTACCTCTACATTTAACATACATCTTGGCACTTCTAAACATCTAGACAGATTAGATTTTTAAAGTAAGGACTCAATTTGTCCAGTACGTACATGTCAGTCTTGAGTATGTGCACACTGTAACAATATTTCTAATTTGAAAGTGTCTTCAAAATATGAGAATTCTGGTCCTTCACCACCCCCCCAGTGGGCTATATAATGTTCAAATTTTCAGAAGACAATCCTTCCCAGGAATTTTAACAAAAAACATACAAAATTTGCTTACTAATTCTACTTTTGTCATACACTGACAACCTCTTTAACATCTAGAAAGACTACAAGAAGATTAGGACTCATTTATCCTTTCTATAAACTACAAATACTGCAAAGTAAAACAAAATCCATAGATACAATGGACAACTCTTGCCTCAAAGTAAGCACATTGGCATGGTGCTCCCAAGGAACAGCACACAACTCTGTACTACTCAACAGGGAGTTGCACCCCCCCCTCAAAAAAAAAGTTCATAAGAACTTTAACAAAAAGAAATTTATAAAATGTGTGCTATTTTCCAACTATATATACAGTAAGGAGGGATGAAAAACATACACAAAACAATGGTTATTATATGAAAAATGTCATCTACATAACACCAGTCTGGCACAGGACCTCCTTCTCAAAGCCAAAGTCTTCTCGAACTCACTGAAGAAATATGGACAAGTGTCACTCCTAGAAGTGGTCTAACAAATCCATTTCAAAGTCACTTCCAGAAGACACTTGTGTTTTTTTAAACAAATGGGAGTTTACAAAACATTATTCTAACTCTGTCATATATTGGTAACCTCTTTACACTTAGAAAGTGCAGATGTAGCTCAAGTTTTAAAAGTTTGTGTGTCGGGGGGCAAATTGAGAACAGCTTTTTCATATCATATACACAGGCCTCCTATAAACTGCCAGTAAATATTACCAAAGGATGATGGGCATTTCCAATCAAATTTGGTATATTTCTCTTACCTTCTCTGTCTTTGGTATCAGGAGCACCAATCACCCCAGGCCACTAACCCTTCCACCTTTCGCAGTCTGAGGCTTCTGCTCACCTTCCAGGGAGTTCAAAGCCTTTGTTTGCCTTGTGGGGTCAAGATGTGGTCTAGAGAAGCCAGCACAGAGCCATCATGGGGGTAGGGGCGCCCTAGTCTAGGCAGCTCTACTTAACACATGGTCTAGCTCTTGGACGGCCCTTCGCCTTCTTGGGAACTGAAGCCCCGGCCGGCCTCCGTGGCCTTTGGGTGGCCATCGTTCTTGCCATGCCAGGACAGGACCGCCGCCACCCGCCCCCCAAAGGCGGCACGCGCCCAACAGCTTCTTCAGCTGGGAGAGACAGGATTGGGCCAACAGTCCCAAAGCGGGGTCCAACAGTCGCTTCGCTATCAGGTCATCTAGCCAGGGGGTTAGGCTCACCAGCTCTTCACAGCCTGGACCAGCCAGTGAACAGTTATAGTGGGACCTCCAGGGGGTCTACAGGGCAGACGCTATGGCTAGTCCCCGAGCCCCCAGCTCGCCCTGGGGCACGAGGGCTCCAGAGCCGCCCCTCCCCCCTCCGTGTTCTCCCTTACGCCCAGTCCGCACTCCATTACTCACCATGTCAAATAGGATTTTAAAAACACATGAGAAGGCGCGGCCCCCACCACCCACGGCCTCCTCCACCCTCCACGCGCGCGCTGCCCTGAGGGCTCCCAGTACCTGACGAGCCGACCTTGTGCTGGGAGTACTGCAGTCGCCTTCGCCAGTTGCTCCCTCCTGGGCCGGGGCTTCCGGGGGGTCGGGCCGGGGCTTCCGGGGATCGGGCCGGAAGCGGACTTCAGCTCCTCGCCAGAACCGCCGCCTGCTGGAGGGTCGGGGAGGAGCCGCCGCCTCCTGTGCAGACTGCCGAAGATTCCGGGCCTTAAAGGGATGGGAGCAGCGTGTGGCGCTGAGAGACCCGGTCCCTGGGGCTGCGGGACCCCCTTCCCGTCAGCACCCACGTCTAGACCCAGCGCTTGGAGCCTGGTGCAGGCGGCGAGGAAGACCCGACGCGCCCTGGGCCCGGGGACCTGGGGCTGCTGAGACTGGCCGGAGACTCAGCCGAGAGTGCGACCGCGAGCCACCGGCAGCCCCAGATAGAGAGCCTGGGCCAGAGGGTCCCGTCCTGGTGCAGCTGGCAGTTCGAGGCCCGGCGACTCAGGAGCAGTAGGCGACGCAGGTCCCTGAGCCAGTTCCACCCCAGCCCCGGAGGGATTCTCAGGTCCCCTCCCCACGGCTCGCAGACTTCCCTCTGTTTTTCCCTTGTGCTTTCTGGAGGATTTTATCTCTAGCTCTAGAACTGCCTTCCGCTAACTCTAGGTTTGCTTTGGGAGATAACTTGTTTTGCTCCAATCCGCATTCCCTTTCCTTGACGCTCATCAATCGGATGTTCTAGATGACTGAATGGAGTTTTGAGTTGGACTTTTGTGTCCCCTCCGGAATGGGGCTTGATCCTAGAGCACTGGGGGTCGGGTGGAGGTGTTACTGTAAAATGCAAGTTGGATAAAAGGAGGACCTCTCATCTAGAAAGGTGACAATGGATTTGGGCTGACAGTCAGTGGAGACAAGTTCAGTCTGTGAAAGAAGATGGAGCAGCCATGTGGGCTGGAGTACAGACAGGTGATTGAATCATCAAGGTGAATGGAACTCTGGTGACTCATTCGAACCATTTGGAGGTCGTGAAACTAATCAAATCTGGTTCTTATGTAGCTCTCACTGTTCAGGGACGCCCTCCTGGGTCGCCCCAGATTCCACTTGCTGAATCTGAAGTAGAACCATCAGTTATTGGACATAAGACTCCCATCATGACATCCCCTCACTCACCTGGAGCATCTGGGAATATGGAGCAAATCACTAGTCCTGTGCTCATGGGGGAAGAAAGTAATGTGGTTCGTAACCAGAAAGTAGAAATTCTGAGAAAAATGTTGCAGAAAGAACAGGAATGGCTACAGTTATTGCAGGAAGATTACAGCCGATCGCCTGCCCAAAGATTGCTAAAAGAGATACAAGAACCCAAGAAACACATTACTCAGCTGAAGAGCAGTTATCCAGTCACAAGCTCTGCTCAGGATGGAGCTGTAGTTACTCCCTCCAGGCCTTTAGGTGATGCCTTAACAGGCAGTGAGGCAGAAATGGAACCTGGAGATGGACTGGGCAGGACTGACTGGAGCAGTGGAGATGCATCTCGGCCTAGTAGTGACAATGCAGATAGTCCCAAGAGTGGCATGAAAGAGAGGATTTATCTAGAGGAAAGCCCAGAGAAAAGTTAAACAATTCAGGACACTGACACACAGTCACTTGTTGGGAGTCCCTCAACCCGTGTTGCACCTCATATAATTGGAGCAGAGAATTATGATTTTGGTACTGAACATGAAAAGATCAATGAGCAGTGCAGCTGTTTCCAGAGCATTGAGTTGCTAAAATCTTGCCCTGCTTACTTGGCTGTTTTCTTACACCATGTAGTTTCACAGTTTAACCCAGCAACATTGCTCTGTCATCCCTATTCAGACCTGTACAAACAGACCAATTCCAAAGAAACTCATCACATCTTTCTTGAGTTTCATCAGTTCTTCCTGGATCTATCTGCACACCTGAAGGTTTCTGTTCCTGATGAAATATCTGTAGATCTAGAAAAGAGGAGACCTGAACTTATTCCTGGGGATCTACATCACCACTATATCCAAACTATGCAAGAAAGAGTCCACCCAGAAGGTCAGAGGCACTTGGAAGATTTTCGGCAGAAACGTAGTATGGGACTGACCTTGGCTGAAAGTGAGCTGACTAAACTTGATGCAGAGCGAGACAAGGACCAGGTAATTTTGGAGAAGGAGAGGGCATGTGCAGAACAGTTCATTGCCAAAATTGAAGAAGTGTTGTTGACTGCTCAGGCTGTAGAAGAAGAAAAAGAGTTCCACAATGCAGTATGTTATTCTCCTGTATATGAAGCATTTGGGAGCAAAAGTGAAAGAACCTCAAAATCTGGAGCACAAACGGGGTTGGATTGGATTCCTTCCAAAAATCAAGCAAAGTATGAAGAAAGATAGAGAAGGCAAAGAAAAAGGGAAGCAAAGAGGATTCCCTAGCATCCTAGGACCCCCAAGGAGACCAAGTCATCATGACAATAGTGCAATTGGAAGGGCCATGGAACTACAGAAGCCACTCCACCCTAAACATTTATCCATGCCTTCATCTGTGAGTCTGGAACCCCAGGACTCTGCTAAGGTGCGGCCATGTGGCTTAGAAAATGAAGGAACAGACTGGATACCTTTCTGCCAATTCCGTATCCTCTGTAGCTTTAGGGTCCACTCTTTCCCAGGAAGTAGGGAAAGAAAATGATATAGGATCAAAACAAGTTGGAGAAACACCAGCATCTGGAGACTCATTGGATGGCACACCTCATATTCCCAATACCATATTTGATTTTCCCACCTCCTGCATTAGTCCAAGTGCAGGAGGAGGAGTTTAAAGTAGAAAAGGTGATGGAACCTGGGAAACCAAAGCCCTTTAGAAAGTTTGACAGCATAGCCTTTGGAGAAAGTCAAAGTGAGGATGAACAATTTGAAAATGACCTAGAGACAGAGCCACCCAACTGGCAGCAGCTTGTTAGTAGAGAAGTGTTATTGGGACTCAAACTTTCTGAAATCAAAAACAGGAAGTGATTAATGAATTGTTCTACACCTAGAGAACTCATGTTGGAACATTGAAGGTTCTTGATCAAGTATTCTATCAGTGAGTATCCAGAGAAGGAATTCTTTCACCTTCAAAACTACAGAAGATTTTTTTCAAACTTGGAAGATATTATTTAACTTCATGTTGGACTGAATGAACAAATGAAGGCTGTTTGAAAGAGGAATGAGACCTCTGATATCGATCACATTGGGGAAGATCTGTTGACCTGGTTCAGTGTACAAGGAGAGGAGAAGTTGAAACATGCTGCTGCTACATTTTGTAGTAATTAAACTTTCACTCTGGAAATGATCAAGTCTCTTCAGAAAAAGAAATCTCGATTCCAGACATTTGTGCAAGATGCTGAGAATAATCCACTTTGTCCTCAGCTGAAAGATATCATTCCCACCCAAATGCAGAGGCTAACTAAATACCCACTTCTTTTGGATAACATTGCCAAATAGAATAGCCAATGGAAAGGGAGAAGGTGAAGAAGCTGCTGATCACTGTCATAAGATCTTAAATTATGTAAATCAGGCTGTCAAGGAGGTAGAAAACAAATAGCACTTAGAAGATTATCAGCATCACCTTGATGCCTCCAATATGAAGTACCCAAATGTTGAAGAACTCAGGAGTTTGGATTTAACAAAAAGGAAGATGATTCATGAAGGACCATTGGTTTGGAAGGTGAATAGAGACAAAAGTATTGATCTGTACACATTGCTGCTGGAGGACATTCTTGTTTTGTTACAAAAACAGGATGATAGGCTGGTGTTAAGGTGTCATAGTAAGATTCTGGCATCTTCAGCTGATAGCAAACACACATTTAGCCTGTCATTAAGTTGAATACAGTGTTGGTTCGAAAAGTGGCAACAGACAACAAAGCTTTATTCGTCATCTCCATGTCAGACAACGGAGCCCAAATTTATGAATTGGTGGCACAGACAGTCTCTGAAAAGACTGTCTTGCAGGACCTAATCTGAGGAATGGCTGCCTCAGTGAAGGAACAATCCACAAAGCCAATTCCATTACAGTTGCCAGCTTTTGAAGGAGACAATGATGAAGAAGAACCACCAAAATTAAAAGTAGAACAGCATGGCATTTCAGTCACTGGTCTACAAAGTCCTGACAGAGATTTGGGATTAGAGTCTCCCTTACTATCATCAAAACCTCAGTCTCATTCACTGAGTATCTGGGAAATCAGAGGCAGATGATCTTTTTGTGACTGAGACAGTTTGCCAAGGAACTGCATACAGATGGGACAATAAAGGTAAGTTGAGAAAATTATAACAATCCCAGATCCACACTTGCCTGTCTCATAAGAATGGTGGGCATTGAATATACTAAGGAATTTGGGTCTGTTAAAGCAGTTGCTGGTACAGCAACTTGGTTTGACTGAGAAGAACATTCAGGAAGACTGGGCCACATTTCCCAAGTTATAGGATAACCTCTCAGGGGTTGCAGGCAGATAGTGAAATCCAGAACTCTGAAAACACAAAGGCTTATCCTGGTGAATGACAGATGCCCTTTAGAACTGGAACTGCTGACATTGCAGCTTGTTACAGTCCACGGACTTCAACTGAATCTTCTGCTCCATGGGATTCAGTGGTACTGGCATCCCAAGATAGCCAGGCAGGTAACATTTTAGTAAGGGACCCACATGATTATGACCCCAGAGATGCCTGCCACAGAGCCAGAAGAGGGTCTTGATGAGAGTGGAGAGCACTTTTTTTGAGGCCCGTGAAGCACATAGTGATGATAATCCATCAGAAGGTGATGGAGCAGTTAAAAAGGAGGAGAAGGATGTTAATTTATGCATCTCAGGAAACTGATCCTTGATGGCTATTAAACAATGCAGCAGAGCTCCACAGCTCAGGAGGTTGCTTCCTCATTTACGCTGAAGCCGGTGTCAGGCATCCCTTCTATGGACTCCATTCACCATCAGCAGCATTCTCCCCAGAATGCTCATTCTGACGGGGCAGGTTCACCATTCACCCCAGAATTCCTGGTCCAGAGGCATTGGGGAACTATGGAGGATTCCTGTTTTGAGATCCAGAGCCTCTCCTCTTATACAGATTCACAAAGCCAGATCATGCAGTACATTCATAAGATAGAGGCTGACCTTGAACACTTAAAGAAAGTGGAGGAAAGTTATACCATTCTTTGCCAAAGGCTGGCTGGATCAGCCCTCATAGACAAGCACTCAGATAAAAGTTAAAGCTGAGTGTCCTGGAGGTGACTGCAGGTTGTTGGATTTTGAGCATTTGCCTTGTATCAACCACATCCTGGTTCCAGTGTGGACACAGAGAGAGTGTGGCAGAGGATCTGCCTATGAACCACTTGGGGTTAGCCATGTCCTGAAGTGCCCAGAGCAGGACTAGTTCTTCACAGTCTGGCAGCTGCACTGGTCTGTCAGTGAGGGAATGTCTATTCTCTCACTCTCCTCTCCTCACTGTTGGAAAGTTGTTTTTATTCAGAACAAAAACCAAATGTATGGAGCTTTGGGTGTAGGACATGAAATTGTACTTAGACATAAGAAAAAGAAAATCAGATGTATTTATTTCACTTCATTCCGTATTTAAAAGCACATTTTAATTTTTGTTTTGCCTTGTTTTATTTTAATTTAGTAGTGAGAGTTCTAGTCCTTTGTATTTAGTACACCCAAGGATCAATTGCTCCTGAAGTGAAAAGGTCAGGATGTGGTATTAGGAGGTTGCGTAGAGAGGATATGAAGCAGAGGGAGGAAAAGCATCCCATATTCACTAGTTGTGTTCCATACCCTCTGCTGTGCAGCAGGCTGATTTTCTGAGGGTCACCCCAAAGGCATGGTGGTCCCTATGTACAGAAGATGTGAGCTATGTGCTGCCCAGAGGTTAGAGAGTAGTGGGCTTCCTCTCACCCTAATGCAAGCACTGCTTCTCTGAAGCTGGGATATACCCCCAATTAACAGGAATCCTCAACATACTAAATAGCAGGCAAATGGATGAATTCTCTTCTGTTGTCATCTTTTCTAATGAGGGTTGGGATTTGGGAGGGAAAGGAAAGCAAATTTTTTATTTTCTTCACTATAAATTTTTTATTCTTGGTATTGTTTCATTTTTATAATTCTACATTAGACTTTGGCATTTGTAAAATCATTCCTGCAGATAAGGCAGGAAGTAAGAACAAATAAATGGAAATGCTTCAGTGGTGGTGGGGGTTGCTAAGGAATGTTTGGAAGGTTATCTAAAATGAATCTACTGAGTTGATCCATGGCTATCATAAGCCACGGGTACTGCTGGATTATAAGGCCAGTAAAATATTAGTACCCAGAGGTTTGACTCTAATTTTTTGTACTGATGGTGTCAAAGGGCTCTTTGAGTCACAAGGAGAGCCAGGGTGGAGTGAAAAAGATGTGGTGGAGAAGGCAGACTGTTCACACAAGCTCCAGCATCACTTCCTCTGATCATCACTGCCACAACTCTGTCCATACTGGGCCATGACTGACCTTAGGAATTGCAGACCAGAGCATACACTGGATACTGTAGGCAAAGTGTTTGTAACTGCCTGCTCTAGGATGAATAGCAGTATTGGCAGCACCTACAGAGGATACATATGTCAGAATTATAACTTGAGAACTCCTTCGTTTATATTGGCTTTCTGTGGTTTTCTTTGTACATTAGGTAAATGTATTTTTGGAGTACTTTGCTAACTAAAATGAATTCATTTGTCAAAGTTGTAAATTCTGTTAATAAAGAAGGAGTTCACTCATTAAAAAAAAAAACATATGAGAAGCATCATCTATGACATATATCCCCTTTTTGCCCCCTGGCATTCCTTTCTTTTTGAAGTTCAAAGATGTCTTCTATTATGAATTTCTTTTTGTTTAGAGAACTTAATACATTTTTAAGAATTAGTTTACTAAAATCAAATTCAAACACAAATTCCTCTTCATCCCTGGATGCCTTTCTTTCTTCTTCCTTTCTGATGGTTCTTTTCTTTTAGTACTTCCAAAATGTTAGGTCATTTCCTCCTGTTCTCCATGTTTCACAGATGAGTAACCTAATTTATGTCACCCTCTAAATACACATTTCTCTAGGGCATGCTTTCCAGAATATTTCTTTGATTTAAGCTTTGTTTGTAGCATCTCGTTTTTCATTTTTAACTTTGAAAAAAATGATTTTGGTGGTTTAATTGAATTGTTTCTACATAACCTATGAAAATAGCAGTTTTAAAATAAGTAAATGGCAATTTGTGGATAAATTTATGTTAAGTGATTAAATGTCTTTGAAATTGGTACAGGTTCAAGGTTAACCAAGGAAGTTTAGCAAAAAGATCTCAGCTACTGAATCCATCACTATAGAGCTGAGCACAACTTCCCAAGCACACTGATGATTCTGAGAGTACTTGATCTACCCATGGTTCTGGGTCATTTTGGAGGGTGCAACATGATAAGCTGAGATTCCCCAATTCTGAAACTTATCTAGCTCTGGAGCAAAAGAAATATCAAGGCATCCATATTTAGATCTCTATTGTTTCAGAAGAAATTACCACAAATTTAGTGATATAACACAATACCTCTTTACTAACATATAATTCTCAGCATGACTGGATTCTCTGCCTGTGTATCACAAATATGAATTCAAAGTGTTGGCCCCATGAAGCCCTTATCTGTACATTCTAGAGTAAAATATGCATCCAAGATCATTGAGGTTGCTAGAAAGTTTTTTCTTATTATGACAAGATGTTGAGGGCCATAGCCAAGTCGGGATGATGCATGGCATTTTTGCCAGAAGTAGTGGTTGAGAGGTGATGCCAGCGAGTTCTCACGGAGTTCCCGTTGAGTTCCAGTTGAGCTGTCACGGGGATTCCCACAGAGATCCCATTGGTTGAGGAAGTGCCCGGAGGAGGGATATTTCCGGCTGCTGGTTGCTGGACGAGCCGCGTGGTGTTCGGGAGAAATTCCCGGGGAGCGTGTGTGGAGTGTTCTGGTGGAGTTCATAAATAAAGTTTGTTCCTGCTTCAGTGGCTCGTGATTTGTGCCCAGCCAGACTGCGGCATTTGGCGGCCCGTGCAGGGAACGCATGAAGCTCAGGGGTAAGTGAAATTGCTCGCCCCTAAGGGAAGGCGAGAGAATGGGTGACCATTTCAAAAAACAATGTGTTCTTGTTTTGATTTGTTTTGTTTTTGTTTCAAGCTGTCTATCCCTAGAGCTTTCTCAGGCAAACTGGGAAAAATGGTTGGCTCAAGGTTTGAAGTTGTTCGTCCCTGAGGAATAGATAGAAATAGACCACAAATGCACATGTCAAGAAAAGAGGAAAATTGATACAATGATTTTTTTGTTCCGTTTTTGTTTCATTCTGTTTTGGTATTGTTTTGTGTTATCTTATTGGGTTGTGTTATCTTTATAGTAGATTAGAAATTAGTAAAAAAACAAACCAAAAGAGTGTTAAGTAAATTGTTAGAGGTTCAGACCATGGAGAAATACATTTTAGATCAAGCAAAAGAGAAGGTCTCTCAAGCTAGTCAGATAGAGGAAGAACATTTAAAGGAAAAGGGGTTATTAGGGAAAAAGCTACAACAGGAAGCTGCTACTAACACCGTTCTATCACCAGAGGGCATAATTCAACCAACAGATCCACCTATGGAGACAGCTGAGTGGCCCTCAACCCCCTTAGTTGATAGACGGGATCCTGAGACAGGACCTCAAAGATTAGCATGCCCTGTACTTGAGCAGGCAGGAGAACAGCGAATTCACCATGCTTTAGATTTCAAAACAGTGAAGCAGGTAAAGGAGGCTGTAACAACCTATGGTCCCCAAGCACCCTTCACTGTAAGCATGGTTGAATCGATTACCAACTTGGACATGACGCCACAGACTGGGCTAGCATGTGTAAATCTGTGCTAAATGGAGGACAATATTTGTTATGGAAAATTGCCAATGAGGCATTTTGCACAGAGACCTCTAGGCGATATGCAGCAGCCAGATACCTTCAAAGAAATCTAGATATGTTGTTAGGAAAAGGACCTTATGAGGGTCAACAGCAACAAATTAATGATCCTGCTATATATGCACAAATGGCTGCAGATGCAGTTAGGACATGGAAAACTTTACAAGGACATGGAGATTTACAAGGTCAATTATCTAAGGTAATATAGGAAGCTAATGAACCTTACACTGAATTTGTAGATAGGCTTATTCAAACAGCTACCAGAGTTTTTGGGGATACAGAACAAGCAATGACATTAATTAAACAACTGGCTTATGACCAAGCAAACCGTTGGTGCAGAGAGGTCATTAGACCATGGAAATATAGAGATTTAAACACGTATATTAAATTATGTAGAGACATTAATGAACAAGGGCAAGTCTTGGCAGCTGCAGTACAACAGGCTTTAAATGCCAGGCCAAAAACATGGTACAATTGTGAACAAACAGGACATTTTAAAAGGAATTGCCCCACAGGAGGAAGGTTTAACAAAACTAGGTATCAAAGGAATACAATACTGGGGATTTGCCCACGATACCATAGAGGGAGACATTGGGCTAATGAATGCCATTCTCAAACCACCATAGAGGGTACTCCATTATCAAAAAACGATCAAGGACCAGATGTTTACCCACAATATCGTGGAGAAAGGCATCAGGCTCCATTGCAAAAAACGGACAGGGGGGCCCAATGCTCCGGGGCCCACGACCACATATATATGGGGCACTGGAGGAACCCAGAAACACCATGGAGGAACCCAGCAACACCATCAGGGTAATGCCCAGGACACATTATCCATCAGATCTCTCATCAGACGAACCAGAGGGAGCGTAGGGTTGGACATCTGAGCCTCCGCCAGAGCAATACTAACTCCATAGATGGGAGTTCAAATCATTCCCACAGGAGTAAAAGGATCTCTTCCCCAAGGAACAGTAGGCTTACTATAGGGATGCAGTTCTTCTACTCTAAAAGGACTTATGATAAGTCCTGGGGTAATTGATCGCGATTATGAAGGTGAAATAAAAATTATAGCTAGTTCTCCAAAGGGTATATCAGTAATTTCACCAGGAGATAGAATAGCACAATTATTAATAATACCCAGCCTACATGATAAATTTTCCAGTTGTAGTATAGAAAGAGATTCCAGGGGATTAGGCTCCACAGGTGTAGAGTGAGCTATGCTGTCTTAAAATTTAGATTCTCGCCCAATGCTAAAACTAAATATTCAAGGACATGAATTTAATGGGCTACTTGATACAGGTGCAGACCTTAGCATCATATCTCATCAACAATGGCCAAAACATTGGCCATTACAACAAGCCACTCAAACGTTTCAAGGCCTAGGAGTGGCGACTAATCCCCATAGAATTGCAGTGGTATTAGATTGGAAGGATCCTGAAGGATGTGAAGGAACTATACAACCATATATATTGGATCATCTTCCTATAAATTTATGGGGACAAGATGTTCTAGATCAATTAGGTTTGATATTAACAAATAACATCAATCCAAATGTACCCACTATTAGGGCTAGACAAGGTTTCAGGAAAGAAAAAAAATTAGGAGAACAAGAACAAGGTATAGCAGCACCAATTCAAATAGATCAAGGAATAAATAGACATGGATTGGGTTTTCAGAAGGGGTCACTGAGGCAATAAAAATTACTTGGAAATCAGAAAGACCAGTTGGGTTCCTCAGTGGCCCCTGACTAAAGAAAAGAAACAAGCAGCCCATGACCTGGTCAAACAACAATAAGCGGAGGGACATATACAATCTCCCGTATCTCCCTATAATACTGCCATTTTTATCATCAAAAAGAAATCTCGTAAATGGAGATTATTGCAAGATTTAAGAGCCATTAATAATGAGATGGTTATTATGGGACCTGATCAATCAGGGATTCCTCAATTGTCTGCTTTGCCAAAAACCTGGTACGTTTTAGCTATAGATATTAAAGACTGTTTTTTCAATTCCAATTCATCCCGAGGATAGTCCAGGTTTTGCATTTACTATCCCTGCACTGAATCATGAAGGTCCTGATCAGAGATATGAATGGAAAGTACTCTCTCAAGGGATGGCTAACAGCCCAACTATGTGTCAAATTTATGTTAACAAATCAATCCAGCCACTTAGAAATCAAAATCCTGAACTACAAATATTTCACTATATGGATGATGTATTATTAGCACATAAAGATAAAAATACATTCCTAGAATGTTATGCCACACTTACAGATTTATTAAAAATTATAATGTAGAGATAGCAATAGATAAAGTACAATTAAAACTTCCAATTAATTATTTAGGAGTTCCATTATCCTCAACCATGGTTCGTCCACCAAAAATTCAAATACGATCAACTCAAATGACTTAACGACTTTCAAAGGTTATTAGGAGACATAAATTGGATAAGGCCTTATCTAGGCATACCAACAAGAGAGTAGGGACCTTTATTTGATATCCTAAAAGGTCCATCAGATCCAAATTCACCCTGCATGTTAACGCCAGAAGCAACAAAGGTATTAAAAATTATTGAAACATATATGGAAAATATGCATTTGGATAGAATTGATATGTTTGCCTTTATTATTTATTGTAATACCAACAAAAATATTCCTACAGGAGTATTTTAGCAAGATGGTCCATTATTGTGGATACATTTATCTTATTCTCCTAACACTATTCTTACTAGGTATCCTGAGGCTGTAGGACAATTAATACTCAAATGAATAAAAGCAGCAAAGGGAGTGTTTGGAATTTCTCCCAATAAAATTATTACTTCATATACTATGGATCAAATTGATGAGTTAGCTAATGAGTTAAATACTTGGGCAATAATCATGTGTAAATCTAATGTTTCATTTGATAATCACTTACCACCTAATCCTTTACTGTCTTTTTGGTCTTCACATCCTGTAGTTTTTCCAAAAATGACAAGAAAAACACCTATCATGAATGCTCCAAATATATTCACTGATGGGTCAAATAATGGTACAGCAGCAGTAGTTACCCCTGATCAGACTTTTACATTTTTAGTACCCAAACAATCAGCTCAAAAGGTAGAGCTTAATGCAGTATTACAAGCTTTTGTGATGTTTAAAGATTCTGTATTTAATTTATTTTCTGATAGTCAGTATATAGTTAATGCTATAGTATCCCGTGAAGATGCTTGTAGGATTTCCACTTCCTCTACTGTTTTCTCTTTGTTTTGCACTATACAAAGTCTAATCTGGGACAGAAAAGATCCATTCTTTATAGGACATATCAGAGCACATACAGGATTGCCTGGAGTGGTTAGTTTGGGCAATGATTTAGCAGATAAAACTACACATGACATACATATTTTCTCTACACTAGAAGAAGCTACAAATTTTCATAAAAGGTCCCATGTCAATGCTAATACTTTACAAAAACATTTTAAAATAACTAAGGAACAAGCTAGACAAATAATAAAACAATGTCAAAATTGTGTGACCTTTTTACCACAAGTTAATCTTGGAGTCAATCCTAGAGGATTGATACCTAACCATATTTGGCAGATGGACATCACACACTTGCCAGAATTTGGAAAATTAAAATATTTGCATGTTACAGTTGATATTTCTTCTGGATTTTTGATGGGCTCCCTTCATGCCAGAGAAAAAAACTAAATATATTATAGCTCATTGCTTACAAAATTTTGCTACTGTGGGCATTCCAAAACAGTTAAAAACAGATAATGGTCCTGGCTATACCTCTACCTCTTTTAAACAATTTTGCTCATCATTTGGCATTACTCACATAACAGGAATCCCATACAATCCACAAGGACAAGGCATAGTTGAAAGAGCTCATCAAACTATTAAAATGTACTTGTTAAAGCAAAAAGAGGAAATTGGAAAGGGGTGTTTATCCCCCAAAGATAAACTTAAAATAACCCTTTTTACTCTAAACTTTTTAAATTTGGATTAATCAGAGCTCAGTGCTGCGTAAAGGCATATGTGTCCAAAAAATGTACATAAGCCTAAGGTACTTTGGAAGGGTATTCTAACATGACAATGGAAAGGTCCTGACCCAGTGATCGTCTGGAGTCCAGGTTCTGTTTGTGTGTTTCCACAGGGAGAATAACAGCCAATTTGGATTCCAGAGAGACTAACCAAAGTGATTTCTACAGACCAAAAAGAAGATGCTTTGACTCAAATCCATAACAGCTGATATCCAGAGCTCCAGCATGGCTCTTCTTACATCTGTGACAGTGATTAACCAGGATGCTTTTTTTCAATATCTATTTTATTATTGCCTTTTCCCACATCATAAAGTTCTATTTTATTTTTTGAGCTCATACAGACCTAGGTTAATGTTTTTCCTGATCAGTTTTATTTTTTGACTGTAGAGTTTTTAAACATTGCAATGGAGATTTCACCTGTGTAAAGCTACAAGGCCTTTACTATTGTCTTATGTGTTGTATGTTTGTGTGCATACTTGTATTTTGTGTTGTGTGTCTGTATGTGCGTATGTCCATATATCATATATGAGGAGCGCTCATGAAAAAATGGATCCGAATTTTTTTTATTCACGTGATTTAAATGGTTTAATTTAAATTGGGTAAACAGCTGTTGAGGATTGTTTTAATATGTGAACAAATAAGGAGGTTAACAGATCTCTTTGTTTACTTTCACCTTTCTTTTCATTATATTTAATAATTCTGTTCAGGATAATGTAAATTGTTCAGAAAATTGTTTTCTTTGTACCTGTTGGAATGTTACATAATTTTTTTTTTAGCATCCTTGCCAGAATTCCTATCTTCATCCCAGTGCCGGTGAAGACAAAGATAAAACCAAACTACAGCTTCTTCGATAGTTATCACAACAAACTGTATAAACTGATGCATCAATGAATAATAATTCAACAAGTAATGCTCAATCAAGGAGTTGATCTACTTTGGGAGGAAATGGACATATTGATGGATTCCTCTGCTTTGAACTGCTTGCAGAACTTGTCTGGGCTATGTATCATTTGTATGCATTGTGAACTATCTGTTGGTGCAGTGAATTGTGGTAGTGCTGGCGTATCTTTGCTGATGATGTCACTGGTGATACAATTTTTCCAAAGGAGCCATCAATTGGCTTGGTGTCATGGCATTTCTGTATCCTCCACCCTTCTGCTAGTGATGGTATAAAATTTGGGGGCCAACAGAGGTGAGGCAAAGGACCTCACCCCCCCCACTGGCACCAAGGCCAAATTTGGGGGCCAACAAAGGTGAGGCAAAGAACCTCACCCCCACTGGTGCAAAGGCCTATCCACAGTATGGCTGTATCCTGGACCGGTAGTCAGTGATGGGTATGATCCAATTGCAGTGGTACCAACCTAAGACAGGAGGCTGACGCCTAGAGGTCAGCTCATCCGATGCTGGGTAAGAACCATGTGTAGTATTGGACAGCCTAACATGCACGGTACCTAAGCCACATTGCTTGTTGTTTAATTAAACAGAAGGGGCGAGATGTTGAGGGCCACAGCCAAGTCGGGATGACGCATGGCATTTTTGCCAGAAGTAGTGGTTGAGAGGTGACACCAGAATGTTCTCACGGAGTTCCCGTTGAGTTCCAGTTGAGCTCTCGCGGGGATTCCCTCAGAGTTCCCATTGGTTGGGGAAGTGCCAGAGGAGGGATATTTCCGGCTTCTGGTTGCTGGATGAGCCCCGTGGTGTTTGGGAGAAATTCCCGGGGAGTGTGTGTGGAGTGTGCTGGTGGAGTTCATAAATAAAGTTTGTTCCTGCTTCAGTGGCTTGTGATTTGTGCCCAGCCAGACTGCGGCAACAAGAGTGGGATTCTGCTTCTTTGTTCACTTTCAGTCATGGTCCAATTTCAGTATCTGAAACCTATGTGCCCCCCCACCCCCACATTTCTTCTCCTGTGTTCTATCTTCAAGCCAGCAATGGGTTATCAAATCATATTTCCTTCAAATCTCTCTGACTTTTTCTTGTGCTGTTCATGTCTCTTCTGTCATAGGACACAGATTTGACCTTCTGCTTAAAATATGAAAAATCATCCCTATTCAAACAATAATGTCCAAAGTCCTCACCATGGTGAAAACACTGGATACCCCCTTTCCCTCAGCGCTTCCCTCTTACCACATTCTTACTCTTCTCTCCCCTGCTCAGTTTACCCCTCTGCTCTGTCTTAAAGATGTCATGGTCTCACCTCAGTTTCTTTATACTTGATGTTTTTCTGTTCTTGGATTTTTGACTTGGACATTTACATGACCCAGGCTTGATTTCCTTCTGCTCTGCTAGACAGATGTCATGACCATAAGAACTTCACAGAATGTCTTACTAAAACCAAAACAGAACCATACCCACCTCCTTATTTTTCATTCTTCATTCCCCTTTCTACCTTTTTTCCTTTACTTTTTCTTTTAATAGAATATATATATATATATATATATATATATATATATATATATATATTTCTTTTATTTAATAGAAATTATATATTATATATATGACAAAGAAATACATTACAATTTTTATTACACATATAAAGCACGTTTTTCATATCTCTGGTTATATACACAGTATATTCACAACAATTAGTGTTGTCATACCTGTATGTTGGATAATAACAATCATCACATTCCACCATCATTAATAACCCCATGCCCACTCCCTTCCCCTCCAAACCCTCTGTCCTATCTAGAGTTTGTCTATTCCTTCCATGCTTCTTCTCCCTATCCCACTATGAATTAGCCTCCTTATATCAAAGAAAACATTTAGCATTTGTTTTGGGGGGGATTGGCTAACTTCACTTAGCATTATCGTCTCTAACTCCATCCATTTACCTTCAAATGCCATGATTTTATTCTCTTTTATTGCTGAGTAGTTTTCCATTGTGTATATATGCCACATTTTTATTATCCACTCATCTATTTAAGGTCATCTAGGTTTGTTCCATAGTTTAGCTATTGTGAATTGTGCTGGTATAAACATACCCACTTTCCTATTTTTCACTTTTCATTCTCCTTCCCACTTTACTCTATTTTTAGTAATTATTTTGAATTTTTTTTTATTCTAGGAAGAATTCTAGAGGGAGTATATTATTGGTATAATTTTATTAACTAAACTTTTCAATTAACTTGGATTTTACTATTTTACACTTCTGGTTTGTTTCAGTTTCATTATTCACAGCAGCAAAGGAGGGGCATTGTTTTGTAATAGTCATCATGATTCCTTCATCTCCAATAATTTATGGCAATCTCTCAGCTGTCCCTTGTTTTTCATGATCTTGACCTTTCAATGAGTACTATTAGCTAATTGTAGAGTGCTGTATGTAGTATCTGGGGGATAAGGAGTATAGAAGTGAGATGATCTTTTTATCACAGCATATGGGGAGGAGGTATCACTGAAGAAATTAACCACAACTACTTGGTAAAGTATGGGACAATGGTCAGCATCTCACAGGGGGGTTCTTCCTGCCAAGGAGGGTGTAAGCCACAAGAAAAATTAAAGTCTAGAATATTAGTGAAGAACAAAATACCAAGAGTCAGAAATATATTTTTAAAAGCAGAACCTCTGATAGATTTAATCCACATGGGTGCTGGAGCTAGACAAAAGAAGATACTCCAGTGGCTTATTGAAGGGAGTACATAAAAGGCAGGGATAAGATTTTAAGGGCATAGTTTTGCATCATGATGTTTTGCAGTCAGCAGGTTGATTGGCATCTTGGCAGAACACCCCCTTCTCAGAGGGGCTGTGTAGCTACAGTAGGTCACCCAATCTCCAGTGCTGTGTGGGACCTTTGGCAGAGCTTGAATAGGGCTCACAAAAAGTCAAAGCTGTCAACTAAAGAAAATATTCACTTTACCTCTTCTAATGTTGTATTGTCTTGCATTGTTTGTGGTCCTTTCTTTCCTTTTCTTTTTATTTTGCATGTTTCTTTCCAGCTCTGTTATACTGTTGTGTTATTGTTTTTACCCTATAGATTTATAATGGTTTTGTATATTTCTGAAATCTCTCCTATGTGGGGAAAAACAATGTTAACAGTTCCCAATATCAACAATACATCAACTATGAGCAAATTTTCATTATTAAAAATTTATATTTAGTCTCTATGTCTAGAGATGTTGTATTCAATTATTATTTAAAATATAGTCATAAGTTTTATAAAAGGCATACTGTTTCTGGTGATGTTTAGAGAACTGAAGGTCGGGCATAGGACATTATGTTAAGGGGAAAAGGTGTGAGGGTATGGGGTTAATCTATCTTAGCAACTTTGGAGAAAAACTCTAATAATAGACAGGAGATAGTTTATGAAAGAATGCATAAAATCAAACTCCTATATGTATTTAGAAAATTATCCAAAGTAAAAATAGTGTAAATTAGGATGTTGAAAGTGGGAGAGAGGGTGGAAGAAAAAAATATAAAGGAAAGAAACAGAGAGAAAAAAGAGAGGGAGAAAGAAAATAAGAGAAAAAAAGGGAGGAGGGGGGCATATGCAATTCCTCTATATTATAATATTCTGGTATTTCAGTTCTTTTTTTTTAAAGAGAGAGTGAGAGAGGAGAGAGAGAGAGAATTTTTAATATTTATTTTTTAGTTCTCGGCGGACACAACATCTTTGTTGGTATGTGGTGCTGAGGATCGAACCCGGGCCGCACGCATGCCAGGCGAGTGCGCTACCGCTTGAACCACATCCCCAGCCCCGGTATTTCAGTTCTTAAAGTCCTATTTCATGCAAAGTTCTTGGTTTCACATATGTTGGGGTTGTGAAGATCAGAGGGGGAAATGTAGAGGAAAATAGATGAGAAAACAAAAGAAAAAAGAAAAAGAAAAAAGTCTCTTAGAATTTTGTTTTCTTTTCTTCCAGTAGGTGGTGTTGTCTATTCCAAGCTTGAGTCTCTGCCCTCAGGGTGGTGGAGGTAACAAGTGTGAGAGGGCCTGAGCTTCTGCCTGGAGCCTTCTTGCTCTTAGTCTCTCTGAGTCGGAAACCAGGTGCCTGTACAATTGTAGCTCTGCATTGATAGCCATGTCCCCCCAAGAGATTGTGAGGAAAGTTTTGAGTTATCACAGCTGGGGTGAGAAAGATGGCAACTGGGTACCTGATCAGCTGCTAGACTATGCTAGTAACTATGTCCACCTATAGATGGTGAGTAAGGTTTTCCAAGATGGATTCCATCTGTTTCTCAAGTCGGGTGTTTGGTGAAGTGGGGGGGTGCAGGGATGACCTTGTACTGTGGCCAGAGCTCAGTCTGGTGACTGGTAAGCAAAGTTTTTGTGTCACCACACTCAGCTCTGTACTTGCTCTGTGCCGCAGCACTCAGCTCCACAGCGCTCAGCTCCACCACTTGCTCTCACTGGTGTAAACCTTTAGACCTGCTTCTCCATCAGAGAGCAGCACTCCATCCAACCCCAACTGTTCTTCAAGATCTACATGTGCTGACTCTATTTCTTCCAATCTCCCATTGCCTCTTGCCAGAACCTCCTAGTTTGGCCACAATGGTCATGACAGAGGGTGTCAGGAGTCAAAGGCTTCAGAGTGCCTAAAACTGACTTCATCTCAGACATCTGGTAATGGCTTTTTGGTGTGGTAGTAGAATTTTGTTCATGTTGCCCTTGTGGATCAATAATATCTTAGGTCTCTAGAGGTCACCCCAAAGTTGCTGTGCTTTGGCCAACTGACCCTGGCCCTACACAAATCCCT
Source organism: Spermophilus citellus (assembly GCF_964194105.1). Taxonomy (NCBI): domain Eukaryota; kingdom Metazoa; phylum Chordata; class Mammalia; order Rodentia; family Sciuridae; genus Spermophilus; species Spermophilus citellus. The sequence continues at coordinate 30,584,956 of NC_138198.1, read as the reverse complement.
TCTCCCATAGTCCTTCCCTCTACTCAAACAGCACTGCTTTGTCATGTTTTTACCCAGGAGACCAAAGTAAGAACTGATGGTGATTGACCCATTGTAATATGAAGAATCCCTGGGGCTGAGGACCACTGCAGTGGACAGGCAGAACTTCCTCAAGTGCTACAGGGGTCACAGAGGCCTGGACACTATGCTAGAGGCCACAGAACAGTTCATGTGCCTAGTGAAACTGGTGGTGAGGTACACCTCTTCACAGCCTACATTGTCCTATGCTCTCCCTGGTTTCATCTCCTGCAGTCCTCATCTGCTCCCTATACCTTTTATAGTCTATTTACTTGCCAGGTACTTCCACTGTTTGAGACTTGGGTGCACATTCATGTAAATATTTCACCCAGTTTCCACCAGGGGCACATTTCTGTCTGCCACCCTTGCATTCTGCACTGTTCCACCCCAAGTGTGGAGAGGGTTCTTAGCCCATGGTCTTGAAGTCTCCATGCTACCTTTCAAAGCTGCAACCGGGTGCTAGGAAGTGACTTTTCCAGACAAGGTCCATCCTTTATGCATTTGGCTGTAGGCCACAGTCTCCATGAACCCATTGGTGGGGTCTGCTTCTACTCCAGTGTGTGCAGCTAACTAGGTAACACTGCCCTCTGCAGCTCCTTTCATCTTCAGCTGCATTCTGCAGGTCTGCAGACAATTGGGCAATTCTTCACACTCTCTGAATATTCCATGAACCACCACTACCTTAACAGGGTCTCAGGCCCCTGCTTTGCTAGTCCCTTGCCTTCTACTGATGCTGCCTGGATGCCCTCCCTGATGCAGGAGTACACACTATGGGCTGTATCTGGAAGCACTCAACTGGCACTTAGAGTGCCTAAGAGTAACCAGAGAGTGGAAGATGAGAGGAATGCTCAACCAGGGTGGTACCACATTCTGTCACCTGACACATCTCATGCCTCTCCATATATTGTCCGTGGGCTGCTACTGGTTCAGGGAATGGCATGAAATGAGGACACATGTATCAGAGGATGGCATCTGACATCTGTTCCAGGGAAGGCCTGGCAATGCCAAGACCTTCTCCATAAGACTTGGTGGAGTGAGTCATGTCAGGTGTCACCTTTAAACTCCTCTTTCTTCGTCCTACATAATGGATTGGCACAAATTCCTTCCTTTTGGTTGGTGAAAAAAATTTCCCTAATGTATAGTGGTAAACAGTGCTGAACTCCAGTCTCTTTCACACTGGCATGGGGTTTTTGGGTCTTCCTGTGTAGACAGACCAGCATATCCAGAAGCCTCACAGTTCCTAAGCTAGGAAAATCAATATGAGTCAGTTGCATTTTAGAGGCAGATAGTATGATCTCCTCAACATTATCCACTTGGGGGAAATGTTTGCTTCAACTTTTTTTCTAGTCTTATTTATTGTCTGGGACACCTGTGGAGTGTGATAAGGCTAAGTTAAAGCCTCTAACTGGAATTTTTTTTATAAATCTGGGTAATGAGATAAGGGCTGGCTAGAACCATCCTGTAAGGTCTGAGAACTTCAGGGTTACTCCATAAGCCCACCCTATGTTTGCTCATGGAGTGTGATCTTCTGATTTACCTATCTTAATTTCTTTTCCCAATTTCCCTTGTGGAAAATTATGAGGGCCCTAGGCCTATGGGTGTTTGGATGGGTTGTACAAGTCTTGCTTCAGCTCCCATCCAGCATGGGCCCCCTCAGGTTCCTTCTTCCAGGCTCAACCATATTATCCCAGTGGCTTGACACCTGTTGGAGTTGCAGTAGTGGGGGGCTGGTAAATAGATAATATTTCTGCAAGATAGGCATAGGCTGTAGAATGTCTTCACCAAAGAATCTGGTGTGTTTTTCCACAGGGAGTGTGTATGCTTACCTTCCCTGCTTGTTGGCAAGTATATTGGGCCTTTGGATGTGTGTTTAGAATTCTGATTGACTAAATACCTGGCACCTGACCTTGCTGCCACTCTTACTGGTCCTCTGGCTTGTAGGATGCCCTTGTTCAGCTGAGCATCAAAATCTGATGCACTGCACTTCTCTGTCTTTATGCCCTACTTCTCTGCCTCCAGTCCAATCCAGTTACTATAAAAATTTAGTGTCTTGTGGATACACCCAAAGTTGGTTTTAATTCTTTTTATTGCACAATTCATGAGTTACAGGGTGAAAATTTAATACATGTATACATTGTGTAATTATCAAATGCATTTTCTTAGTATCTATATTTCTCAAAATACTGTAAAATATTTCTTAATAGTCCATATTAAATCAAGTTGTGATATTTTAATACATGTATATATGTGATGATTGAATCACAGTAATTAACACTTTCTTCCCTTAATAAAGTATAAATCCTTAAAAACTACTGGGTCAAAAAAAAGTTGCATGGGAAAAGGTACATATGTAGACACCAATGAAAACACTACATATCAAAGCAGGAACAACTGCTGAAATGAAAGATTAGAGATAAAAATATATCTCAAAGTTTTAAATAATTGCACCTCAAGAATCTAGAAAAATATCTGAGTACATGTTAATCTAGTCAAAGGAAGATAATATTAAATATTAGAATAGAAAAAAATGAAACAAAGTATAAACATACAAAATCAATTAGGCAAAGAGATTTTTTAACAGAATAACACAATTCACAAATTCATAGCTGGATTTGCTTGGAGAAAAGTGAAATCTTATGACTAAAGTCACAAGTGAGAAAACATACAATGTATGCCACAAAACAGAACAATTACAACAAATAGCCTTGATAATCTTTGAAAGAATAGTCAAAGCATTCTTTGACTTTAGTAGTACAAAAAGAAATCATATATATGAATACCCAAGGATTTAGCAAGCAAAGGGAAAAGGAAATAAGCAATAATAAGTGTGTTGGTGAGTTTTCCATCACTGTGACAAAATACTTGAGTAAAGCTGCTTTAAAAAAGGAGAAATTTCTTTTTGCTTGGCCATGTTGCTCTTGGCATAGGGCCTAGTGCAGCATGGTATCACATGGAAGTATCACCTAACAGAGGAAGCCTGTACACTAAAGAGTTACCAGAAAGCAAAGAGAAAGAGGCAGGTGTTGGGGGTATCCTAATATCCTCTCCAAGGGGAAGGCTCCAGTAAACTAATTTTGTCTCACTAGGCCACTCCCTCAAAGATACCATAACCTCCCAGTAGTGCTACATGCTAGGAATTACAACTTTAACACATGGAATTGTGGAAACATCTCAGATTTGAACTATAACAAGTACCAATATCAAGCAGTAGAGTAAAACAGATTAAGTCTGGAACATGTGGAGAAAGACTAAAACCCAGACAGCAAATATAGGCAAATAAGAGGCTAGGCTATTCAGCATAGCAGTCACAAATACTTCAGTAATTGTGGGACATGAACCAGAAATAGTTGTCTTTGAAAAAATACCACTTCACATGGAGTATCAGAATGGCCTTCGAAGATTGGCACAAATATGAGGAAGTTAACAAAAGCAGAAAAAAAAAACAAGAGTAGAACAATAATATGCAATACTACATTTCAATAAATAATATAGCTACAGAGAGCAGGAAAATTTTCTAGAAACCCAGTCAACCAAGATCAAATGCTTAAGGAACATAAAGTCTTAATAGAACAAAAATGAGATTGGGATTTGAACCATTATTCAAACCTCCTTTAATGTACATTTATAGACTAGATAGATTCATTGCTGATTACTATCACATATTTTAAAACAACTAAACCTAATTCCCGCAAACACTTACAAAACTTGAAAAGAAAAAAAAAACCCTCAACTCAGTCAATGAAAACATCTTTACACTGATGCAATGACCAAAGTTATACCAGGAAAAGGGGAGTTTATATCATATACCTTATGAAAACTGATGCAAAAACTATGAACAATAAATTAATAAAAGGAGCTTAAGAACATGTTTACAAAATTATATACCATTTTGTAGATATTTTTTCTAAAATTCTAGGACAGTTCAACATGCAAAATTAAGAAATCTATAAAAGAGGGAAGTGCAAATATGCATACTAATGTCAATTGATGCAGAAGAGTATCTGAGAGAATTCAATACTGTTGCCAAAACAATGCTAATATCAAATCAGCCCAAACCACATGAACCACTTTAATCACCAAATATTCCTTTACACCCTCAAACTCACCCTAAGCCCTTACCTCTCATTTGTCTTTTCTTTTCACTTGTAGATGGACACAATACTTTTATTTATTTATTTATTTATTTATTTATTTATTTATTTATTTATTTATTTAATGTGGTGTCAATCTGCTTTAAGAAAACAATCTGTTATGACCTCCATGAAAAACTATTTTTGATGAAGGTTGGAAGTTCTTTCCCTTGACCCCCAGCCCACCAAGGATGGCAGGTGACCTTCTGTATCCTCTCAAATTGCTTCAATTTTCAAAGCCTGTAGCTGAGAGGACATTTGCTCAGCCACCTTGGAGTGGCATACTAAGGATCCAGGAGCATGTCCCAAGCTTAGCTGTGTGGACAGGTCAGAATGGGACTGTTCCTTCCCACACAGTAGAAGGAAGCTATTCCATACAATGTTCCCTGCACACAGGCCAACCAGAGTTATGAGGGTCACCATTCTTGTAGTCATTTCCTCAGGCCATCTCAACAAACATCCACCAGCAAGGATTTGGAACACTGAATTATTGTGGACAGACAAAGTGCCTGCAACTGTGCTGGGAACACAGGGAATTCAAGCATCCCAAGTTGGCAGACAGGGCAGTGCTTGCTCATCAAATAGAGGTGTGGGTGGCAAACAGTGGCAGCAAGTGGAGACAAATGTAGTAGAGGAAGGAAAGGAAGTAAATGGATGGCTGGCATGTGAATTACCAGGTTTTGGGAGTGGGATACTGGTAAAGGCATAGTTTTTGGTGCAAGGGAAAAAAAAGGCAATATGTAGGAACAAGTAGGAATTCCCTCCCCAGCCTGTTTTCCTAATCCCTAGCAACTGACCTCAAATTATTCATGACTAATGAAATTTTATGACCTGAGCACTAAAACATCACCAATATTAGAATCCCAACAGCACCTTTTTCATTGAGAAAATCATAGTCCCAAAATTTATGGTCTAATCCTAATTTAACCAAGAACATACCTGAAACTCAAATTCATTACCATCCTAACCACCACAAACACTTACCTTCACCCTAATCTCCAGAAAGAATAGTCTAATCAGAGACCTGATGGGAGGGTCAGCAGCTTTGGGAGACTGGAGTTCTCTGGTGGCCCAGGCTTCCTGCACCCTGATGGTGAGTGACCCCATCCAAAAGCCCCACATATCCAGGAGGACCCTGTCAATGCTTCCCAGCCTGAGCCATGGTAGACAGAACTAGTACTACTGTTGTAAGGGACAGAGGAGGCAGAGCACTGAAGATAGCAGGAAAGAGTTTTATTTGCCTGCAGCCAGGTTCAGAGTGTAAAGCTTTTGCTGTAATTGATTAACCCCCTGAACCCCGGTACTTTTCAGAACTTTATTCCCAGCATGTAAGGGAAGAGGCTCAGAAGTTCAAAGCCTGCAGAAGTTCACATAAAAGCAACTTTTTCTTTCACTGTTCTGGGAAAGTTAACACATTTAGGATAGTACTTGATAAGGGAAAAACTTCTTCTCCCCATTCTTTTCTCCCCATGCCACCTGTTACCATTGAGCCCAATAGGTAATTTCCTCTTATCATAGAAATGTAGACACTTATGTGAAGCTGCAGCTCAAGGTCAGAGCCCTTGTTAAATTTTTTTTTTTGTATCACATTTTTCACTTGTAAACACACTTTTACAAACTACTGTACTGGATAAATGTTTGTGAAAAACTAGAAAAAGGTGTGTTCAGCACCTGGAGTGCTGATCTCTTCCAGACCAGTGGCCAAGTAAATTAGAGCAACAGGAAAATGGGAAGTTTAACTATATTAAACTGTTTTGTAGAGACTCTTTTGCTAATAGTCCTAAAATAAATTATGGTGAAAATTTCTGAAGAAACTTAATTAAGATTTTCTTGGATAAAGGGTGCAACTACACTTCCTTCCCTCACCTCTCTGAGCCTTATCCACAACCCATAGTAACCACTCTGTGGCCTTCCTAGGCACCACCACTAAGTCCTCAAGCAATGCCTCCTAGGCTGAGTTTCACTGGACATTCCTGATCTGGTTCAAAAATCCCCTGTGCTGACAAGCTACATCTTATCACATAGACTTCCCCAATGTCCCACCATATGGCCCCACTCCTGACACACAGGTGCAATCATAGGTACACAGTCCACCAGCTACCTGAGTTGTGAGTTCCTGCGGCCTTATAAGTCACTTCCTGGTAGTGTGTTAGGGCTTCTGCTGCTCCTGTCCCTATCTTTGCTGCCCTCTTGGAAGGTGGAGCCACCACCCTCTCAATGCTGTCCCAGTTATGCTTGGCCTTGCCATAGTGGTCCCCTGGCTTCCACAGCTATGAATTGTTTCCCCTGGAGCCCCAGCCTGGAGCAGCAAGGAGAGCCAAAGGTAGTAAAGCCCACTGTGCAGGGATGATGTGTAGGTGGGCACCCTGACTGGAGAGGTGTTAGGGGACCACTCAGTGGGGTAGTGCATGAGGAAGGGGGAGGAAAAAGATTAGGTGGGGGATTTGGGTGGAGAATCTGGTGGGGGTGGGGGCCCTGGACCAAATGAGAGAGGGGTGTAGTAAGAAAAGCACAGCATGGGGATTATAGATAAATTTACTTACATTATTAATGTGTAAAGGTATTGTATATCTTGTAAATATGAGGAAGCAGAGATGAATTCTATATATACTATATTCTATATATATATATGCAAATTTACACTGAAAATTGAAAATTTAAGTTAAAATGCACATTAATTTTATATTCTTGTTGCATTGGGTTTTAATATAGAGGTATGAAAAGGAAAATACCAAATTTTGTAATGGCCTAGGGTTAGGGTTAGAGAATTAAGATATGGGGACATATGTATATTCATAACAATGTGTTTGAACTTATTTGTGAAAACACAGAAACTTATAAGATCTGAAACAGAAACAAGTAAATTGTGAGTCATATGAATATATGTTTGTAATTATGGGATCACTTGGATGAAATCTATATATGACATATTGTGATGTGCATTCAAATTTAATATTAAAATTAAAATAAATGTCATAAGTCCTTAAATTTATATTCTTGGATATATAAGCAAGTCTCATTAGATTTATATAAAAATTATGAAAAACATAATAAAAATATACTACTACATTATGGTTAAAATTAGAGAATTAAAATTAATATGGAAAAATGTGAATATTCATAAGAATGTATTTGTTACTATTGCTCTATAGTATAGTTTAAAATCTGGAATTGCAATACCACCAATTTCACTCTTCCTGCTTAGAATTACTTTAGCTATTCTGGGTCTCTTATTTTTCCAGATGAATTTCATGATTACTTTTTCTATTTTTGCAAGGAATGTCATTGGGATTTTGATGGGAATTGCATTGAATCTGTAAAGTGCTTTTGGTTATATGGCCATCTTAATAATATTAATTCTACCAATCCATGAGCAAGGTAAATCCTTCCATCTTCTAAGGTCTTCTTCTATTTCTTTCTTCAGGGTTCTGTAGTTTTCATTGTATAGATCTTTCACCTCTTTTGTTAGGTTGATTCCCAGGTTGGTTTTTTTTTTTTTTTTTGAGGATATTGTGAATGGAGTAGTTGTCCTCATTTCCATTTCAGAGAATTTGTCACTAATATACAGGAATGCCTTTGATTTATTGGTATTGATTTTATATCCTGCCACTTTGTTGAATTTATTTACTAGTTCTAGAAGTTTCTTGGTTGAATTTTTTGGGTCTGCTAGGTATAAGATCATGTCATCAGCAAATAGTGCTAGTTTAAGTTCTTCTTTTCCTTTATTTATGTCCTTAATTTCTTTTGTCTGTCTAATTGCTCTGGCTAGTGTTTCAAGAACTATGTTAAATAGAAGTGGTGAGAGAGGGCATCCCTGTCTTGTTCCAGATTTTAAAATGGAACCACCATTTGACCCAGCTATTCCCCTTCTTGGACTATACCCAAAAGACCTAAAAAGAGCATACTAGCGGGACACAGCCACATCATGTGTTTATAGCAGTATAATTCACAATAGCTAGAGTGTGGAACCAACCTAGATGCCCTTCAATAGATGAATGGATTAAAAATGTGGCATTTATACACAATGGAATATTACTCAGCACTAAAAGATAACAAGATCATGGCATTTTCAGGCAAATGGATGGCGTTGGAGCAGATTATGCTGAATGAAGTTAGCCAATCCCTAAAAAACAAATGCCGAATGTCTTCTCTGATATAAGAGGGGGTGACTCAAAATGGGATAGGGAAGAAGAGCATGAGAAGAAAACTACCAGTAAATAGGGAAGAGAGGTGGGAGGGAAAAAGAGGGAGAAGGGGAGTTTCACTGAAGATTGAGGGAGAACCTCATTATTATACAGAATACATATATGATGTTGAAATGAGAAAAAGAAAAAAAAGTGTGTCACATTAGATTGGATAGAGAGAAAGGATGGGAGAGGAGGGGAGGAGTAAGGAGGATAGGAAGGGCAGCAGAATAGAATAGACAATATGATTGATGTATGTACATTCCATGTATGCATTATATGTCAAAATTCATTCTGCTGTCATGTATGACTAAAAAATATAAAGAAAGAATAAAAAATTTTAAAAAAAGAATGTATTTGTTACATCATACATAAAAATATAATGGTTCTGACACAGTAAAAAATGAAGTGTGGGTTTTATAAATAAATATTCTAGAAATATGTGCATAGATGAATGAATTGTATATATAATATATTGTGATAAGTATGCAAACCTAACATTGAAAATAGAAAACAAAAGTCAAAATATACTTTACAATTCACATTCATGTGCATTTATTTAAGTCACATTAGGTTTGAATATAAAGGTATGAAAAGGGTAATATCAAATTTTGTTTTTGGCTAGGGTAAAGTTATATTATTAAGATTAATATGGGAAAATATCAATATACATAAGAAAGTACTTATGAAATATGTGAAGACATATATATATGTACATATGTACAAGATCTAAAACAGGGATAATTAAAATGTTTATCATATATATATATATATATATATATGATTGCATGACTCATAAATATGATATATTATGTATCAAATTTAACATTGACTATTAAAGCAAAAGTCAAAATACAATTTAAAATTTATATTTGTGTACATGAATTTAAGTCACATTAAGTTTAGTTGTAGAGGTATGGAAAAGGTAATATCAAATTTTGTACTGACTAGGTTTAGGGTTAGAAAATTAAAGTTAAGATGGGAAAATATAAATATACATAAGAATATGCTTGTAAAAAATATGTGTAAAAATATATATGAACATACAAGATCTGAACAATGGAAGAGTGTAAGTCCATTATGTCCAATGTCCAATGCTGGGGAATTTTAGTATTCAGTAGCTGCAAGATTTGGAATGTATGCAAATAAAAAGTTTCCTTTTGTGTTCTTGGGAAATTATCCAAAATCTGATTCACTATAGTGTAAAGCAAAAATGGGTGCATCAGATCAAGAACCACAGAATAAGAATGAGGCAACAAAAGAAGGTTTATTAGGGAGAGTTCCTGGGCAAGGTTCATGGGTTCCTAAAAGGGTGAGGGCCCAGAAGTTGCAGGCAGGAAAGACAAAAACAATGCTAATAAGGAAATCTGGAGGTAGGAGGGCCTAGGCCATCTAAATTGCAGCTACCTTCATCAGGTTGGCCAAGCCGAGTTTAGGGGGATCATGTCTGTTGCGAGTTGGTCAGGAATGATGTGAGTTGACAGGGCGATTGCTTCAGTCAGCAGGAACCCATGGTTGTTGGGGTCTGTTGCCATGTCAGTTTCTGATTGGCCATTTGGGTTTCCTCAGCCAGGTGGAAAGTCCCCAACCACAAATGCCATAAAAGGAGAAAGGAAAGGGAAACCTATGGACCTACCACATTGTAAATATGTAAATTATTTTCTTATTTGTCCCTCTGTAGATCATACAAAATCATATATATTGTAATTCCTAATTTTAGATATAAAATATGAGTTTGAGAAAAGTTATCCATTTGGGACACACAATTTTTGAGTGCCACAGGCTGTCCAAAGAAGAAATTATTACCAACAATTTGGTCTACTCAGTTAACCCCTATTTGAGATTAATTCACTGATTGGGTTACCATCTTACATCCCAATTCTTTCTTCTCTGAACCTTCTGGCATTGCCTCACACATGAGCTTTTGGGGGACACCTCACATTTAAACTGGAACACTAATAGAACCAACTTTTAACCCACTTTGTTAGAAGAAATCATGACAAATATTTTAAAACTCACAGATGATATATTCAACATGAGTGCTCTGATGTAATCCTGAGCATATATTATCTTATTATAGAAGGAGGAAATTGGAAGTGTGTTGAAACTTACTAGGAAGGAAAGAATGATTTAAAATTATTTTAAGCCAATCCACATTCTCACATCAACCTGTCTACATTTGTCTTTAATCTTCCAGATGTTAATACTAAGGTGTTCTTTAACAATGAGAATAAGTCTGATGAAATAATGTGCCCACATTATGAATAATAAAGTTTAACTGCTTAATATTTATTATATCACCTTCTGTTGGAACAGTAAAAATGGTGATTCTGAACTTCTATGGGGAACCTCCTATGGGGATGACTAAAACATTACCCATCTCTGTAGTATGTCCCCAACAGGCAGTGAGAAGTTTTCCACAGGAGATAAAAGAACTCTTGCAGAAACCAGAGTACAATTTATAAGGAGGAGCTGCATTTATTTAAAGCTAATCTTGAACTTCCAGCATTTTATTTTAGGTAGCTGTCATCTGAAAAACAACAAAAAACAGAAGTAAAGTTATTTCATTTTCCTACACTAAAGTTGAATATTGAAAAGTTACATAACATTCTAAACAACTTTTTTAAATCTATTTTTGTAGATTTAAGTCTCCTGAATATTCAAAACACTAACACTAAAATCTCCATCAACATATAACATATATTCTCTCTCTCCCTCTCTCTCTCTCTCTCTCTCTCTTTCTTTCTCTCTCTCTCTCTCTCTCTCTCTTTCTCAAGGATTTCACAAATTATCACTACTAATGGTCACATTCTGAAGATATTCTAAAGTGTTGTTGATCTCTCTAATATCCAAAAGTTTTCATGCCAGAAATAAAACACTCCAGGTTACTTGTGCATTTCTTAGTACTCATTGTATGAATGTCCTAAGACTACTAAAAAATTAATATTACTTTAAACTTTAAGTAAATGAGTCTCTTCTATATGCTGATATACATTTTGTCATTATAGTAAATGAAAACTTAGATATGTAAGAACCTCATATTTTCCCCAATATTAATGTTTGCAATTTTATTTTATTTCTCTTGAAAACTGACTACATTCTAAGAAGTTCAAATATAATAACAGTCAAAATCACGTGCTTATTACAAAAGTTACAATATTACAATATTATTTATTCATTTACTTAATTATTTATTTTTTACATACATGACAATACTGAAATGCATTACACTCATGATTGCTTATCTACAGCACAATTATATAAAGTATGTTCACCCCAAATTATGCCATTATACATGTACTCTCTTTTTTTGTATTACAATTCTTAGTACATTCTCACATCAACCTGACTACATTTGTCTTTAATCTTCCAGATGTTAAGACTATACCACAATTTTTCATATCTCTGTTTGTATATAAGGTATGTTGACACCAAATTCAAATCTTTATACATGTATTTTGTATAATGATGACCATCACATTCCACCATCCTTGCTATTCCCCTTCCCCCTCCCTTTCCCTCCCACCTCTCTTCCCTATCTAGAAATAATCTTCCTCCCATGCTCACCCTCCCTACCCCATTTTGAATCACCCCCCTTATATCAGAGAAAACATTCAGATTTTGTTTTTGTTTTTTTGGATTTGGCTAACTTCACTTAACATAATCTTCTCTAATGCCCTCTGTTTACCTGCAAATGCCGTGATCTTGCTTTTTTTTTAGTACTGAGTAATATTCCATTGTGTATAAATGCCACATTTTTTATCCATTCATCCATTGAAGAACATCTAGATTGGCTCCACAGTTTAGCTATTGTGAATTAGGCTGCTATAAATATTGATCATAGACAAATCCGTGTCTTATTGACATTTCCATGTCTTATTGACTGTTGGTAAGCTTATTAGACAATAAGAATAAAAATAAGAAAGTTGTAATTATTCATTTCCCAAGAAGCAAAAATTCACCTCTATCAGGAGATAGAGGTTATACAAAAAAACTAAACAAAAATCTTGGACATGAAATAAATATTAAACCAAATAAAAAACTCAAATGAAAGTATCACCAGCAGAGTAGACCAATTAGAATATAGGACATCAGACAATGAAGACAAAGTATATTATCTTGAAAAGAATATAGCAAGCACAGCGAGACTGATAAGAAACACAGAATATCCAAGAAATATGGTATAACATAAAGAGACCAAATTTAAGAGTTATTGGGATAGAGGAAAGTATAGAGGTCCAAACCAAAGGAATAAGCAATCTGTTCAATGAAATAATATCAGAAAACTTTCCAGACATCAAGAATGAAAAGGAAATCCAAATCCAAGAAGCCTAAAGGATGCTGAATGTGCAAAATCACAAAAGATCCACACCAAGCCAAATTATAATATTCTTTATAGAGCAATTACAATGAAAAGGGTTACTAGATATCAAACTTGCTGCTTTTATCATCATCATCATCATTATGTTTTTATTCTTATTTACATTTCCAGGTCTTGTTGACTGTTAGTAAGCTTATTAGACAATAAGAATAAAAATAAGAGAGTTATAATTATTCATTTTCCAAGAGAAAACTAGGCTACAATATTTGACCCTAAGGAAATGTTCAGATACTAATAGAATGATTTTCTCTTTCACAACTAAGTATTCAGATTTAGTAATATGTAAGCTAACTATCTGGAATGTCCCACTGTAATCAACAAGGATGCCATTGTTGAAAAATCTTTGCAATGTGTTAATTAACTAGCAGGAGAGACAACTATTTATTCAGTAAATATGGCAACCCAGATGGAGCCTCGGATCAATTTTGTCATGCTAAGACATTTGCTAAACAATACCATCTTTGGGTTGGGTTTTCATGGCCTCAGAGTACATAGCATGCCCAAGTTGTAAGATGTATTAAGAGTGGCTTAATCCATAAAACTGGAAATACAAAATCTACAAAATTACTAGAAGAAGGAAAACAAAAATACACAGATAAAAACACAAGAAAGATCTGTTATTTTCAATCTACAACCTAAAAAGAACAGAAAGTGGGGGTGGGAGGAGTCAGCCTCTAGAAAACTGGAACAAATGAGACTTTATCAAATTTTATGTCCAAATATACATTCATCACCTGATGTTTAAAAATAGAAAAAAAACTGTTTGAAAGTGATCTAGTGCTAGTATACTCTGAACCCTTAAAAAAAGCAATGTAAAGCTCTAGAGGAAAATACTTCTGTTCTGTAACTCAAAGGTAAAATTTGATTTATAGAAAAGGGTTACTAGGATATCTAACTTGCTGCTTTTTTCTTTCATAGAACTCATATTGGCACTGTGCTTTAAAAACAATTTTATTCATGAATACCAAATATCAGAATGCATGTTAAGACTAGAAACAAATTGTAATATATTCATTTCCTGCTTATAGTTCATTCAGATTCCTCATTATATTTTTTTAAAACAAACTCCTGGCCAACATCTGAAAACAAAATCAATAGTAGCATCTTGATACATAGCTATGTTGTTTATTACCCAATATTGGATAACTTTCTACAGAATTAACTTATCTTGGTTTGAATATTCACAGATTCAAGAAACATATGTGAAATCCTGCTATTTACTAAATTTATATTTCCACTCCAGACTACTTCCTTCAAATCCAGGCTTGTATGATTTCTGCTTATTGGTCTTCCACTATGAAAGTCTAATAAGCATCTCAACTTATGTCCTATATTGATCACTTTCCTTTCCATAAGTTCCATTTTCTCAGGCTAAGATGTTTGAATCATTCTTTAGTCCCATCAGTCTTTCATGTTGTATGTTTGATGTGTTAGTAAATGTCATTAGCCCTGCTGTTTTCTGTTATTTACGTAACTCCATTGGTACAGAACTTCTCAAAGCAACTAATATAGCTCACCTGAATTAAAGTAAAGCTAATCCTGAACCTTCATCCATTCTTGGCTCTAGAATTTAGTTTCATCACAATATGTAAAGTGATAATCATAAAATGAGTAAAAACTTTATTCCTTAGGTCAAAGCTCTTCACTGGTACCCCATTGTCCTTACTATAAAAGCCACTGTGCTTTCAGAACCTCACATGCCCTACATAATCTCACTTACCCAATACATTTCTGAGCTCATCACCAACAACTTTCACTATTAAAAGCTACCCTTGCTTCCTCTATATTCCTTGAACATGCCAAACAGTTATCTACCTCAATGCTGTTATTTTTATTACTGTCTCTGGCCAGAACCCGTTCTCTTTGATAGTCATAAGACTTATTCCATCACATCTTCAAGTACATGCTAAAATATCCTTGTTTTTGACATTTGAACAATAAACCCAATAAGAAAAATGTAGAGGATGAAAAGTTTATTTTGGTTCATAATTTCAGAGGTTCAGTGCATGGTCATCTGACTTCATGACTCTGGGCCTGGGGTGAGACAGAACATCAATGCAGAAGGGCATAGCAACAGAGAGCAGCTTGTTTTCTTTCACTACTCTCTTCTTCCATGATTTTCTGCGTTTAGACTAGAGCAATGGAGTGGCTGGCTATGGAATAAAACCTCTGAAACCATGAGTACCAAATAAAATTTTCCTCCTCTAAAATCATTCTTGTAAGGTCTTTTGGTCCAAGTGGCAAAAAACAAAAACCTGACTAAAACAGAATGTTTGCCTAGTATCCACAATACCCTGATTTTAATCCCCAATACTACACTTACACACTTGTGTGTGCATGCACACACACAAACATACACACACACACATGCATACACACACAGACACATACACACACACACCATTGTCAAAAAGGCAGAAAGCTCATTCAAAGAGATAATAGCAGAAAATTTTCAAAACAATAAAGAAGTATACAAATATCAAGGTACAGAAAAGTCATTTTTTTCAGATTTTCAGTTTTAATTCAACCAATTCTACTTTAGTACATCCTGTAATAAATTCTCAAAGAAAAAAGATAAAGAGAACATTCTCAAAGTAGTTTGTAAAAAGAAGCAACATAAAATTCATTCCCATTGTTCTGACAACAGATGATTCATCAGAAACCTTGTAAGCCATTAAAGAGTAGTGGGTTAGTCAGCTTTGCAACACTGAGACAAACATCTGACAAAAATATTTTAAATAAGAAAGGATTTATTTTTGCTCACAGGTTCAAAGGTTTTAGTCCATGTTTAGTTGCTCCATTACCATTATCCAAACCATATCAAGTGGCATGAGATTGATATAGCACTGAGGAAAAGAAAGCAATCAAACAAAAACAGAAAACTGGCAACCCAAAATACTGTACCCAGCATTGTTATTCTTTAGATGTGAAAGATAGATAAAGCCATTTCCAGACAAACTAAATCTGAGAAAATCTATTTCCATCAGACTTGTCCTACACATAATGCTAAAGGGAGTTCTTCAAACTGAAAGAGATGTTAATGAGAAAGAATAAAGCATCATAAGATATAAAACTTACTAGTAAGAGTAAATATATAGACAAACTTAGAATGTTCTAATACTATAAGCAAGGTACTCTAAACATTCATGCCTTTATTATAAAAATTAAAACAATTAAAAATAATAACTGAATTAGTATCTTAAAAGACAATATAGAAAGACATAAAATGGGTCATCAAAAAATTAAACATGTGGAGAGGAATACAGGGGAAATGGGAAATTTCTTATAAGCATATTTCTGATTCTTTTAAAAATTATTTTCTAGTCTTTACAGGCATGCTAATTACCATCATTTCAAAATAACTTCTTATAATTAAAAAAATGTTATTTATGAACATTATGGCAACTACAAAATAAAAATTCATAAAAACAAATAAAAAATAATAAGGAAGAAGAAATTAAACACACTACTAGAATAAATCACTTAACCGCAAAGGAAGACTATAAAAATAGAGAAAATAAATTACACTAAAACTTGAAAACTAAAAACAAAATTGTAGTAGCAATATCTTGCCTGTCAATAATTATCTTAAATTTCCAACTGAAACACATAGATATACTTATTTTAACAAGACCCAACTATGTATTGCTTACAAAAAAAAGACTTAGTTCACCTTTAAGAAATGTATAGAGTGAAAATGAAGAGAAATAAAACCCCAAAGGAAGCAGGAGCAGCCATACCTATATAATTAAAAAAGACTTTAAGTCAAAAGCAATAAAAAGAATGGTTATGTATTTCACCAGTTACAAAAATCTGCTCAAAATTGGTTAAATACAGCTTTAATACCTGAAACAAACAAAACACAATAAAAATAGGGGAAAAACTTGAGGACATGGGAAGGGGTAACTTTTAAACAAGTAATTTTCTCATGGGAGAAAAAAAGCAAAAGTAAAATAATAGTATTATATCAAACTAAGGAGTTCCTGTGAAGAAAATAATCAACAGAGTGAAATGGGAGAAAATATTTGCAAACTACACATCTTTAAGGGGATAATACCCAAAATAAGTAAGGATTTCAAAAAACTTGATAGCAAAAAAAGTAATTGTCCAAGCTTTAGAAATGGGCAGTAGATCTAAATAGACATTTCTAAAAAGAAGACGTAGGAATGATCAACAGGTCATGAAAAAATTATCAATCTCACTAAGCATGAGGGAAATGCAAATAAAACAAAATTAGCTACTACCTCACTCCAGTAAGAACTTATCATTAAAAAGACAGAAGATAACAAGTGCTGGTGAGAATGTGGAGAACAGAGAACAGTAGTACCTTGTTCATGGAGATATAAATTAATACATCTATTGCGAAAATTAGCCTGAAAGTTTTTTTAAAAGTTGAAAAATAGAACTACCATGTTATCCAGCAATCCCATTACTGGGTACATCCAAAGGAAATGAAATCAGCATATTGAAGAAAGACTTCTGCACTGGTGTGTTTGTTGCAGCATTACTCATTCTAATCAAGAAGTAGAAACAAGCAAAGTGTTCATGAGCTGATACAAGGACAAGGAAAATGTGGTATATATACACCATAAAAAGTATTAAATTGTGTCTTTCTTGAGAATATAGATGGAACTGGAAATCATTATATTAAGTAAAATAAGCTATGCACAGGAAGACAAGTACCACATGATCTCATTCACATATAGAATTTAAAAAATGTTGATCTCATAGAAGTAAGAGCAGAATGATGGTTGACAGAGGCTGGGGAGATAACAGGGTAAAGATTAGAGGAAATTGATCAACAGTACTAAGTTACACTTAGATTGATGCAAGAATTTTTCATGTAATATTGCATAATAGTGTGACTATATATGACAATGATTTACTATGTATTTCAGAAAGTTGCAAGAAAGAGTTTTAAAGATTTTAAAACATAAAAAATGATAAATGTTTGAAGAGTCAGATATGTTTCACCTGACTTTAGTCATTACACAATGTACAATGTATTGATATATCACATGATATTATAGTGCCATGAACAATTTTATGTTTTATTTATTTAAAAAATTAATTTTAAAAGTAAATTATATACTTTAAAATTTATAAAATTATAGAAATCATGAACAAATTGATCATTGTCAGAGATTTGGGACAAGGAAATGGTTTGGGTAAAGGGAAGTTTCATTATAGAAGGGCAAGTGTAGTGGAAATTGATATTGATATATTCCAGTGAATTTGTACTGTACTTCCCCAGTTTTGCATTTTCTCATGTGTTTGTGTGTGTGCATGTGCATACTTCCGTGCAACATTTTTACATCTATAAGTTTATATATCCATCACTACAGTTAAGGTATATATAAGCTGTATATAAAAGAGAATAGTTACATCATCACAAGGTGATGAAATTTCCTCCAAGAGACTCTCTGCTAAGGGCAATCACAAGTATCAGCCCAAATCTCAGCCATTCAAGAAATCCCACATTAGAAATTAATTTCTAATTTCAGTTCACTAAAGAACAGCTCTTTTTTCTGTACAGTTTTGGTTCATCTAGTCATTTTATTTTTATATCTCTATGATATTTTCAGGAAGTATTGTTTTATCACTTAATAATCATTTTTAGTTACTGGAAAAAAGTGATGGCTTATCACTACTTGTTACTTACCACCATGAGGCACGTGTAGTATTTTGTTTTCGTTAACATAGACACAAATGTATTTTTGCTAGTAATAAAATTTAGTCAATAAATTTTTAATTTAAAAGTACATATGTATTTATGTATTTAAACTTATATTTAAGGAAGAATATATTTAAAGTATCATTTTCTTAAGATTTAGATGAATTAAACATTGAAATTAAAGTTTGTAAAAAATCTATTTTATACATTTATCCAGTTTTTCAGCACAACAGGTTAAAAACATTTAATTTTTCTCAGAAAAACAACTTGACACCTTGGGCAAAATCAAATAATTATAGAAATGTGAGTCTATTTCTCATCTCAATATTTCATTCTATTGGTGGTGCATTCCTATACTTATTCCTCTACTACCCATAATAAATATTCCACTACTACACATAATTTAAAGAAGTACTATAGTTATAGATGTGTGAAGTGTCTATTATACTCTGGATTGGTATTTCAGTCATACAAACTCCATGAAATAATTATAAAACCTGGAATGAAAGGATAAACTTGCTTTGGTATTTGTATTAAAGACAAAAGAAGAAAAAACAACTTATAAATGTCAGTAGTTTTGTTTTCCAGAATAATATTGAATTACTCTCTCATCTATCTAGAGTATATATACCGAATCAGTAATAAATAATTTTTCAACATATGAAGAAATAAATTCAATTTTAAATAAAATTGCCAAAGTTGAATAAGATCCCTGAAACATTAGTTTTAATCTGGAAGTATCATCATTATGGACCCATACTTTTTTGTGTATATATATATATATATATATATATATATATATATATATATATATATTTTCATTACTTAGAAACAATAAAAACTCATTAGCAAATGGGAATGACTAGCATCCAGATTATAATATCAACCTAGAATTTTCAACAAAACAAATGAGAGTTTTTGGAGGAATAGCTAATTTTAGTACTGTAATAGGAAAGGAATAAAGTGAGCCCATGAAAT
Source organism: Spermophilus citellus (assembly GCF_964194105.1). Lineage (NCBI taxonomy): Eukaryota > Metazoa > Chordata > Mammalia > Rodentia > Sciuridae > Spermophilus > Spermophilus citellus. Next base: position 30,565,552 of record NC_138198.1, on the reverse strand, counting down.
TAGGAACAGAGAGCAAAGATTCAAACAAAAACTGATGAGATTGAATCAAATGAATATCAAAGCCCAATTCAATGGACCCCATTGGCCAACGATGGGACAATTCAAACATCAAATTCATGGTTTTCAATAATTGAAACTCAGATATATAAAATTTTATGAGTTGCAATAGTACCTCAAAATAAAAATTCAATATAAAAATGTAAAAAGGAACTCAAAACCTAATGTTTAGGTTTTGTTGCATAAAAGCACATTCTGAAAATCTGCATAAATCTGAAAATATAAGCATTAATCCTGGTTTTCTACATTAACTTCCCATAGAGGAACAAAAAGTGTGGTAAAATAAAATTATTGGTAGGATAATCCCAGTTAAAAAATGTCAAGGGGCTGGGATTGTGGCTCAGTGGTAGAGTGCTCACCTAGCACAAGCAGGACCCTTGTTCGATCCTCAGCACCATGTAAAATAAAGGCATTGTGTTGTGTCCACCTACACCTAAAAAAATAAATATAAAATTTTTTTTTAAAAGTCAAGGATTATGAAGTATCTGAAAATTTATCTTTTTTTCAGGGGTGCAGGATCTGGAATTGACAGTCTACTTTTTCTTTTTTCAATGTACATGCTTGGGATTTTATTGACTTTTCTTGGGGAAATTTAAAGCAAAAGGGCAATCTGTTGGCTTTTTCCCAATTCCCATTAAATTTTTATAGGTCACTACATAAGCTTTCAACATATTTAAGCCACAAAAAGCATAATTAACCTTTTGGGCTACATCTACCCTAAAATCAAGCTTATTTATTCTAACATGTACCTCCTTCTCTCTAAATCCCACTCTAATTCCTCTTTGCCTTCTACTACTTAGATCATTCTGAAATACAATATCTACCTGAAAAACATCCTTCAAAGGCAGTTAAGATGGAGAAGTTAAACCATTTTAAACAAAACTTATAAAAACATTAGTGTTCACTATTTTAAAGTTCTAATTTGCCACAGTCTGGCTGGGCACAGAATCACGAGCCACTCAAGCAGGAACAAAACTTTACTTTTGAAAATGCCGCCAATACCCTGTGCACGTCCAGGAAGAAGCCGGTCCACCCACGCGGCGGTGTTCTACTGGAACCCCAGAATAACTTCCTGCCCTGGAATTCCCTTCTACTGTACTTCCCCAACCAATGAAAACTCTCCAGGAGTCCCGTAGCAGGCCGAGGGGAACAGCAGGAGTCCAATATCCATATGAATGCAAATCTTAACATAATCATATCATCTCAATGGCTAGCTGGCATCACCTTACAACCAAAAGTGCCATGCATCATATTACTTGGCTGTGGCTCTTAGCATCTGCCCCCTTCTGTTTAATTAAGCAACAGGCAATGTGGCTAGGGACCGTGCCTGTTAGGTATGTCCAATTCAACATATGGTTCTTACCCATCATCGGAAAATTGACCTCTAGGCATCAGCCTCCTGTCTTAGGTTGATACCACTGCAATTGAATCATACCCATCACTGACTACCGGTCCAGAATATAGCCATACCTGTGGATAGGCCTATGCACTAGTGGGGGGTGGTGAGGTTCTTTGCCTCACCTCTGTTGGCCCCCAAATTTGGCCTTGGTGCCGGTGGGGGGGTGAGATTTTTTGCCTCACCTCACTTGGCCCCCAAAATTAGACCATCACTAGTAGAAGGGAGGAGGATACATAAATGCCACGACATCAAGTCAATAGACGGCTCTTTAGGAAAAATTGCATCACTGGTGACACATCAGCAAAGATATGCCAGCATTACCATAGTTCACTGTATCAACAAATAGAGCACAATGCATACAAGTGATACATAGTCCAGGCAAGTTTTGTAAGCAGTTCAAAGCGGAGGAATCTATCAATATGTCCATTTCCTCCCAAAATAAATTGACTCAGTGATTGAGCATTACGTGTTGAGTTATTATTCATTGATGCATCAGTTTATACAGTTTGTTGTAATAATTATTGAAGAAGTTGTAGTTTGGTTTCATCTTTGTCTTCACCAGCACTGGGATGAAAATAGGGATTTTGACAATGATGTTAAGAAAAAAACAATGTAACATTTCAACAGGTATTAAGAAAACAATTTTTAGAACAATTTACATTATCTTGAACAGAATTATTAAATATAATGAAAAGGAAAGGTGAAAGTAAACAAAGAGATCTGTTAACCTCCTTATTTGTACACATATTAAAACAATATTCAACAGCTGTTTACCCAAATTAAATTAAACCATTAAAATCACGTGAATAATAAAAAAAATTTTGGATCCATATATTTATGAGCGCTCCTCATATATGATATATGGACATACGCACATACAGACATACAACACAAAACAGAAAAGTGCACATGTAACATACAACACATAATAGTAAAGGCCTTGTAGATTTACCTAGGTGAAATCTCCATTGCAATGTTTAAAAACTCCATAGTCAAAAAATAAAACTGATCAGAAAAACATTAATCTAGGTCTGTATGAGCTCAAAAATAAAATGGAACTTTATGATGTGGGAAAAAGCAATAATAAAATATATATTGAAAAAAGCATCCTGGTTAATCACTGTCACAGATGTAAGAATAGCCAAGCTGGAGTTCTGGATATCAGCTGTTATGGATTTGAGTCAAATCATCTTCCATTCGGTCTGTAGAAATTGTTTTGGTTAACCTCTCTGGAATCCAAATCGGCTGCTGTTCTTCCTGTGGAAAAACACAGACAGAGCCCCGACTCCAGACTATCACTGGGTCAGGACCTTTCCATTGTCCTGTTAGAATATACTTCCAAACTACCTTAGGCTTATGTACATTTTTTTGGATACAAATGTCTTTCTGCAGCACTAAGCCCTGATGAATCCAAATTTAAAAAGCTTAGAGTAAAAAGGGTTATTTTTAAGTTTATCTTTGGGGGATATATACCCCTTTCCAATTCCCTCCTTTTGTTTAAATAAGTACATTTTAATAGTTTGATGAGCTCATTCAACTATGCCTAGTCCTTGTGGATTGTATGAAATTCCTGTTATGTGAGTAATGCCAAATGATGAGCAAAATTGTTTAAAAGAGGTAGAAGTATAACCAGGACCATTATCCATTTTAAACTGTATTGGAACGCCCACAGTGGCAAAATTTTGTAAGCAATGAGCTATAACATCTTTAGTTTTTTCTCCAGCATGAAGGTAGCCCATCAAAAATCCAGAAGAAGTATCAACTGTAACATGCAAATATTTTAATTTTCCAAATTCTGGCAAGTGTGTGACGTCCATCTGCCAAATATGGTTAGGTATCAGTCCTCTAGGATTGACTCCAAGATTAACTTGTGGTAAAAATGTCACACAATTTTGACATTGTTTTATTATATGTCTGGCTTGTTCTTTAGTTATTTTAAAACGCTTTTGTAAAGTATTAGCATTGACATGGAATCTTTTATGAAAATTTATAGCTTCTTCTATTGTGGAGAAAATATGTATGTCATGTGTAGATTTATCTGCTAGTTCATTGCCCAAACTAAGGGCTCCAGGTAATCCTGTATGTGCCCTGATATGTCCTATAAAGAATGGATCTTTTCTGTCCCAGATTAGACTGTGTATAGTGCAAAACAAAGAGAAAACAGTAGAGGAAGTGGAAATCTTACCAGCATCTTCAAGGGATACTATAACATTAACTACATACTGACTGTCAGAAAATAAATTAAATACAGAATCTTTAAACATCATAAAACCTTGTAATACTGCATTAAGCTCTACCTTTTGAGCTGATTGTTTGGGTACTAAAAATGTAAAAGTTTGATCAGGAGTAACTACTGCTGCTGTACCATTGTTTGACCCATCAGTGAATATATTTGGAGCATTCATGATAGGTGTTTTCCTTGTCATTTTTGGAAAAACTACAGGATGCTTAGACCAAAAAGACAACAAAGGATTAGATGGTAAGTGATTATCAAATGAAACACTAGATTTACACATGATTATTGCCCAAGTATTTAACTCATTACATAACTCATCAATTTGATCCATAGTATATGAAGTAATAATTTTATTGGGAGAAATCCCAAACACTCCCTTTGCTGCTTTTATTCCTTTGAGTATTAATTGTCCTACAGCCTCAGGATATCTAGTAAGAATAGTGTTAGGAGAATAAGATAAATGTATCCACAATAATGGACCTTCTTGCCAAAATACTCCTGTAGGAATATTTTTTGTTGGTAGTACAATAAATAATAAAGGCAAACTTATATCAATTCTATCCAAATGCATATTTTCCATATATGTCTCAATGATTTTTAATGCTTTTCTTGCTTCACGCATTAACATGCGGGGTGAATTTGGATCTGATGGACCTTTTAGAATTTCAAATAAAGGTCCCAACTCTCCTGTTGGTATGCCTAGATAAGGCCTTATCCAATTTATGTCTCCCAATAAATTTGAAAGTCGTTAAGTGATTTGAGTTGATCTACTTGTATTTGAATTTTTGGTGGATGAACCATGGTTGAGGATAATAGAACTCCTAAATAACTAATTAGAAGATTTAATTGTACTTTATCTATTGCTATCTCTAAATTATAATTTTTTAATAAATTTGTAAGTGTGGCATAACATTCTAGCAATGTGTTTTTATCTTTATGTGCCAATAACACATCATCCATATAGTGAAATATTTGTAGTTCAGGATTTTGATTTCTAAGTGGCTGGATTGCTTTGTTAACATAAATTTGACACATAGTTGGACTATTAGCTATCCCTTGAGGGAGTACTTTCCATTCATATCTCTGATCAGGACCTTCATGATTTAGTGCAGGGATAGTAAATGCAAAATGTGGACTATCCTCGGGATGAATTGGAATGGAAAAAAAAAAAAAACTTTAATATCTATAGCTAAAACATACCAGGTTTTTGGTAAAGCAGACAATTGGGGAATCCCTGATTGAGCAGGCCCCATAATAACCATCTCATTATTAATGGCTCTTAAATCTTGCAATAATCTCCATTTACCAGATTTCTTTTTAATGACAAAAATGGTAGTATTATGGGGAGATATGGAAGGTTGTATATGTCCCTCCGCTTATTGTTGTTTGACCAGGTCATGGGCTGCTTGTAGCTTTTCTTTAGTCAGGGGCCACTGCGGAACCCACACTGGTCTTTCTGATTTCCAAGTAATTTTGATTGTCTCAGTGGCCCTTTCTGAAAACCCAATCCATGTCTATTTATTCCTTGATCTATTTGAATTGGTGCTGTCATACCTTGTTTTTTTTCTCTTAATCTTTTTTCTTTCCTAAAGCCTTGTCTAGCCCTAGTAGTGGGCGCGTTAGGATTGATGTTATTTGTTAATGTCAATCCTAATTGATCTAGGACATCTCGTTCCCATAAGTTTATAGGAAGATGGTCCAATACATAGGGCTGTATAGTTCCTTCACATCCTTCAGGATCCTTCCAATCTAATACCATTGCACTTCTATGGGGATTAGTTGCCACTCCTAGGCCTCGAAGTGTTTGAGTGGCTTGTTGTCATGGCCAATGTCTTGGCCATTCTTGACGAGATATGATGCTAAGGTCAGCACCTGTGTCCAGTAGCCCATTAAAGTCATGTCCTTGAATATTTAATTTTAGCATGGGGCGAGAATCTAAATTTAAAGACAGCATAGCCCAATCTACACCTGTGGAGCCTAATCCCTTGGAACCTCTTTCTATATTACAACTGGAAAATTTATCATGCAGGCTGGGTATTATTAATAACTGTGCTATTCTATCTCATGGTGAAATTACTGATATACCTCTTGGAGAACTAGCTATAATTTTTATTTCACCCTCATAATTGGGATCAATTACCCCAGGACTTATCATAAGTCCTTTTAGTGTAGAAGAAGTGCGTCCCAATAATAAGCCTACTGTTCCCTGGGGAAGAGGTCCTTTTACTCCTGTGGGAATGATTTGAACTCCCATCTCTGGAGTTAGTACTGCTCTGGCAGAGGCTCAGATGTCCAACCCTGCTCTCCCTCTAGTTTGTCTGATGAGGGATTTAATGGATAATGCGTCCTGTGCACTACCTTGATAGTGCTGCTGGGTTCCTCCATTGCCCCGTATATTTGTGGTTTTGGGCCCCGGGGCATTGGGCCCTCCAGTCCATTTTTTGGCAATAGAACCTGATGCCTTTCTCCATGATATCGTGGGTAAACATCTGGTCCTTGTCCATTTTTTGATAACGGAATACCCTCTATGGTGGTTTGAGAACGACATTCATTAGCCCAATGTCTCCCTCTATGGCATCATGGGCAAATACCCGGTATTCTATTCCTTTGATACCTAGCTTTGTTAAACCCTCCTCCTATGGGGCAACTCCTTTTAAAATATCCTGTTTGATTACAATTATAGCATGTTTTTGGCCTGGCATCTAAAGCCTATTGTACTGCTGCTAAGACTTGCCCTTGTTCATTAATGTCTCTACATAATTTAATATATGTGTTTAAATCTTCATGTCTCCATGGTCTAATGACCTCTCTGCAGCAATGATTTGCTTGGTCATAAGCCAGTTGTTTTATAAATGGCATTGCCTGTTCTGTATCTCCAAATATTCTTGAAGCTGTCTGAATAAGCCTATCTACAAATTCAGCGTAAGTTTCATTAGTTCCTTGTATTACCTTAGATAATTGACCTTGTAAATCTCCATGCCCCTGTAAAGTTTTCCATACCCTAACTGCATCTACAGCAATTTGTGCATATACGCCAGGATCATATTCAATTTGTTGTCTTTGACCCTCATAAGGTCCCTTTCCTAATAACATATCTAGATTTCTTTGAAGGTAACCGGCTGCTGCATTTCGCCTAGCTGTCTCCATGCAAAATTCCTCATTGGCAACCTTCCATAGCAAATATTGTCCTCCATTTAGCACAGATCGACACATGTTAGCCCAATCTGCTGGTGTCATGTCCAAGTTGGTAATAGATTCGACCATACTTATGGTAAAGGGCACTTGCGGACCATAGGTTGTTACATCCTCCTTTAATTGCTTTACTGTTTTGAAATCTAAAGCATGGTGAATTCACTGCCCTCCTGCCTGCTCAAGTACAGGGCATGCTAATCTTTGGGGTCCTGCTTCAGGATTCTGTCCATCAACTACGGGAGTTGAGGGCCGCTCAGCTGTAGATGGAGCTGTTGGTTGAATTATGCCCTCTGGTGATAGAACGGAGTTAGTAGCAGCCTCCTGTTGTAATTCTCCACCTGATGGCTGTTTTTCCTCTAAGCTTTCTTTCTTCAAATTGTCCTCTGTCTGACTAGCTCGAGAGACTTTCTCTTTTGCTTGACCTAACACGTTTTCTACCATAGTCTGGACCTCTAACAATTTACTTAACAGTCTTTCGGTTTGTTTTTTACTAGATTCTAATCTACTATAAAGGTAATGCAATCCAATAAGATAGCATAAAACAAAGCCAAAACAGAATGAAACAAAAACGGAACAGAGAATGGTTGTATCAATTTTCTCTTTCTCAGGGCCGAATAAATTCAAACCTTGAGCCAACCATTTTTCCCAGTTTGTCTGAGAAAATTCTAGGGCTAGGGAGCTTGAAACAAAAACAAAATAAATCAAAACAAGAACACATTGGTTTTTGAAATGGTCACCCATTCTGTCACCTTCCCTCAGGGGCGAGCAATTTTACTCACCTCCAAGCTTCAGGCGTCCCCCGCACGGGCCACCAATTGCCACAGTCTGGCTGGGCACAGAATCACAAGCCACTCAAGCAGGAACAAAACTTTATTTTTGAAAATGCCGCCAATACCCCGTACACGTCCAGGAAGAAGCCGGTCCACCCACGGGGTGGTGTTCTACCGGTACCCCAGAACAACTTCCTGCCCTGGAATTCCCTCCTACTGTACTTCCCCAACCAATGGGAACTCACCAGGAGTCCCGTAGCAGGCAGAGGGGAACAGCAGGAGTCCAATATCCATATGAATGCAAATCTTAACATAATCATATCATCTCAATGGCTAGCTGGCATCACCTTACAACCAAAAGTGCCATGCATCATATTACTTGGCTGTGGCTCTTAGCAATGTAGAATGCTTAACTTTGTTATTGAAACAAATAAATTAAATAAAATAAAACCAGGCTGTAGAATTTTTAACCCCTTGACTGTGCATGTTTCATTTTATTGGTCCTCAAACTAGCCTGGGTCATCAGTCTCCTGTTGTTAATACCTCTTTGCCACAGTATTGATTAAAATTGTTTTTCTTGTTTTCTATTGCTATAACAACATCCCTAATGCTGAGTATTACAAAGAAATGAGGTATATTTAACTCATAATTTTGGAGGCTGAAAGTCCAAGATTAAGAGATTCAATTTATTCAGGCTCTGATAAGGGATCTTGGCTACATCCCAAGAAGGTAGAGAAAAGGAAACAGCCTTGAGCAGAAGAGGCCAAGTACATGGGTAGTTTTGTTTATAATAAGTTAGTTCTCATGAAAACTAACCCAGTTCATGAGACCAGTATTAATTCTAATGGGCATGTCCCCAATGGCCTAATCATTTTCCTTTTTTCCACTAGGCCCCACTTCTTAAACTGTCCACCACCTCAACATCATCATACTGAAGACCAAGCCTCTAACACATTGAACTTCAAAAGACACATCACACCCAAACTATAACAAAAATATAATGCAAAATTAGTAATTTATTTTATTTAATTTGTTGGAATATGATAAAATGCATGACCCATGCCCACTAGGTAATATTCTACCAGTGAGCCACACCCAGAGCTCCTTCCTGACCATTTTAATGTGTAAGAATAACTATCACTTTAAAAAAATATTAGTGGAAAGATAAATTGAAATCAATCTTTAAACATTTATTAAATTTTCATCATTTACATATTTTAACAAATAACTCTATTTTGGAATTTGTACCATGGAAATAAAAACAAATATGCAAAAATGCATAGACAAAATATTCACTGCATTTATAGTAAAAATTAGAAACAAACTAAACATCAAAAAGTACTGGTGAAATAAATGTTATCCCCAAATAATATAGTACTATGTATTCAGGAAAAAGAAAGGTTTTTTCTGAGTATCTTGAACTGATAACATGACTACAAACCCTATTATAAACAAGTTATACATAACTTGAAATAGCACCATTTTATGTCATGGTCTGCTGACTAAAGCTCAGGGCTAAGTACCTTTAAACACTTGTCACATTTGGGATAGGAAGGGATAATGGGTGACTAGTGGTGCACCTCATCACACATTGATGTTTTGATCAAAATGAATCTATGTTTCTGTATAATTTAAAACAAAATGCTTTTAATGTGTTCATATAAAATAGAGAAAACAGTAAACAATAAATTGTTGAAGAAATAAAGGTTGCTCAAAAGATGTGCTCAGCACTGAATTCAAGGAGTAGGAAGAAAAATTGTAAAGTTGATTCATTATTTTGCCAGTTCTAAACAATGATGAAGAATGTCTAGTTTGAATAAAACAAATAGTTATATCATCAGTTTATCTTACTGTTACATTTAAATATAACATTTGAAGTTCAAGAATTTTCACTACAAAATTGAGTTTAAATTTTTAAAGACTATTTGATTAAAAAATATAAACAGAAAACAGTCTGACTAGGTGGACATTATCTCAATACCATGGGGATTGAGAAGTTCAGACTGGAGAACCTGAACTTTAACCTAGAGCTTCTCCAGCCCATCCCTGTACCTGCTCCAATATATCGGACACTGAAAAGACTGCAGACCCTTAGCACAAATATACTTTGCCACTATTATGTAGACCCTAGAGAGGTCTCTACCATAATTGTAACAGCTTTTCTCCTTGCCAGAAAGATGGTTACAAAGAATATCTGTAGAAGTTTTGCAGAGTCATTGTGGTTTGAAGCTTCCCCTTTCTTGTAGATGAAAGATTCCTCTTTCTTGTTACAGAAGTTACTCCAATAAACTTCTCCTCTTTCCTTCTCCCTCCTTAGTGTGTGTTAAAATCTACATATCATGTTGGGGTTTTTAGTCCTCGTTCCCTCCCAACCTGCAGGAGAGATAGGGAGAACATGACCCAGCCAGGACAAGCCAAGAAAGGAGAGGGCCGACTGACAGCCTGCACCCAGCCCTCACTGGAGGACAATCAGATGCATCATGGAGACCAGTCAAGGCTGGAACTCATGGAAGCACACACAGCTAATATAAGGCACAGGAGCCAATCAGGATAAAGGTCAGCAGGGTGAGGAGAGTTCGCGTGTACACCCATTCTACAGGCAGGAAGGGGAGACACAAGCTGTCTACGAGGGTGGAAGGGTTCTGAGCCTATCCTAGAGGTGGTCCGATTTTTCATCACAACCCATGGTAAAACCTTCTGGCTGATCACCAGGTGCCATCTTAGCCAAGACCAGGAAGTGCAGTCTGCAAGTTAGGTTTCCTTTTCTCCATTATAGGTTTCTATTTCTCTGCTGTGACATGCCCTACATCATCAGACAGAACATTCAACCTTTGCTGTTTGGGAACTGGATTATTTCCCTTAGTATGATAGACACCAGTCCATCAATTTATTGGAAAATGTCATAATTCCATTCATCTTTATGGCTGTGTATATATATATTACATTTTCTTTATCTAGTCATCTATTTCTGTTTTTCTTATAAAATTTAAGAAAATCTTTGTCCAATCTAGAAATATGAAATAAGAAATAACTGTTATGTAACCACTCACTGAGTTTAAATCTCTGGACCCAGAGTCCAAGGATTTTTTTGCATTAGCCACCCTGGACTTCTGCAGCTGACTTAAACTTGCTTTATGCAAATTCCTTGAGTGTCCAGTCTCGTCTGTACTGCACCAACCAGGGCCATGAAATATGCCTCAAACACAGTTCCATTGGACATGACATTTCAAAGTCACTTTCATCTTTCAGGATTAAACTGTTTACTTCCTTCAAAAGTCACAGCTCATGTGAAACCTTCTGTAAATAAAATCTCCCCATTGTGCTCCCCTCCAGTATCCACAGACTCCCTCTGTGTCTGTGCTCCTGAGTATGTCTCCTAGTCACCTGTTCCAACCTGTCTGCTTCTAAGGGATAGAGGTTCCCGAGTCTCTGGAACTGAGCAGTTGCACAGGAGACACCACTGAGGTCTCTGGCCTCAACAGGCAACTTACAGCAATGCTTAGTAGGCCCTCATACTTAGAGCAGGAAGGAAGTTCCAGGATCCTCAGTCCCATCCAAAGCTTGATCCCTCAGTGCCAGGGTCATGCCTGGACTTTCATGCTATTAGGATCCCTGTAAAAGTCTGTTCCCTGATCTTGGGACTTGGGCAGTGCTGAAGCAAGTGCTGAAGCGATTGTACAAACCTGGTTGTGTGGTGACTCCTGATGGTATAAGGTAGACTCTGATACTGTCAGAATGTCAGGATGTGGCTCTAAGGTGATAGCCTGAGCTCAGAACCCAGACAGGCTCAAGTTATCTTCAGTACTGTCACATATAACCAGGACAGAGGTAAGAAAGCTGGGTAACAGGTTTCTTATAGAAAAATGAAGCTACTGGTGATTTCAATTGCTCTGAGTGTTAGCTACAATATCACTTGTAAAGGAGTTATCAAACTGCTAGATAATAACCACTGAATATGTAATAACTGCTATTTAATTTAGGAGATATTTACTGTTCATTGGGTGGATTACACAAGCCTCCACCATCCTGTTGGGGTGGATTGTATAATTTTCTGCATTAAACACACATACAGGAAATGAATTTGAGTCTCAGTTGGTGAGATGATAGCTGAGTTTGAGAGAATAAATGCCTTTTCCAGGATCACTCACATTTTGACAGAGGCAAAGGCTCACACAGTGTTTTTTTTTCCAAAGTCTTTCATAGTCTCAAAAGAAAAGAAGATTTTCAAGCCACATTCAATGAGTACTTTATAATAAATTGTAAATTGTAAACTCAAAGCACCCTGTCTCTTGCTATGGGCTTTCTGAGGGATTCTCTAATTGAACAGGAGCCATAAGGACCAACAGGAATTGTAAGGGAGGCCAGATATCAGCGCTTGTGACCTTTGTCCTCTTTCTGTAAACCTCTAGCTGAGCCATTAGTTATCATCCCACATAAACTCTTTACTCATTCCCCACTTTAAATATAATGTATTTAACTTGTTTTCAGATTGCACTCTGCTTCAGTTAGATATATTTTATTAATTTCTTATTACTTCCCATTTATAACCATTTTATTAAAATTTTATTTAAATTATGAATGTGCACTGTTATGGCTTAGATATGAGGTGTCCCCACAAGTTAATATGTGAGACAATACAAGAAGCTTCAGAGGTGAAATGATTTGATGACAAAAGTTGAAACCCAATCAGTAGATTAATCTACTTATGTTGAAGTAGGAGAAAATAGGCTGGACATAAGAAGAATTTTCAGATGTTGAATCTGCAAACCAAAGCAAAGACCACTGACTCCAATTTTAAAGCAAATTAAAGAAAGTTTACATGTGTAAAAGTTTACAAGTTTTTTTGTACACAAGAGAGCTGATCAGTGACTGCCTCACCCAAGGCCATGACAGAGGACAATATGTGGCTTAAGGGCTGGGGTTTTTTTTGTAACAAAAAGTTACAGAGGGCTGGGTATGTGGCTCAAGTGGTAGCCTGCTCACCTGGCATGCACAGGGCTCTGGGTTCAATTCTCAAAATCACATAAAAAAATAAAATAAAGATATTGTGTCCACCTAAAACAAACAAACAAAAAGTTACAGAAGTAGGTGTCTTGGGAACTTACAGCTAACAGGGTTCTGGCAAGTGTAGTACAAGGACAGATAGCAGGTTAATGATCTACATGGCTTAACATTTCAAGGTAGGGAGTAAATTCAGATTCCAACATCAGAATTTATGAGGAGCCTCTGAGATTTTAGGGAAGGTTGTTATCTTGTCCAGGAGAGGCAGGGATGGGTGAGTTAAGAGTATGTTCAGAAATTCCAAACAAGTGTAAACATCAATATATGGCTGGGCCAAATTGAAATCTTAATAATTATAGTAAAATAAAAATAAACTCTTTAAGAACTTGTGATGAGATGGCCCCAAATCTTAAAATGGAATTAGGATGAGTTCATCATAGAAAGCAGGTTTATTGACTGCAGGGTTCAAAGATACCTCTTGCCTAAGAAATTTTCCTCTGAACAAAGATCTTGGACATTCTTTGAACTTTATACCTAGGGGGAAAGGGAGTTGGAGGTTCACATGGAAAGTGCTCCCTGTTCCATCCCCCAGACCAGACACAGGTTTTTACAAATTTGACCAAGAAAACAGAGATAATAGCTTTTTGTACAACAAGCTTGCAGACTAACTCTGTCACACCTTTTGTGTGCAAACCTGGCATTTACAAGAAAGAGAAAAATGCCAACCACAATAAACATCCTGCTAATCTGACAGGAGAAGCTTAATTATGGCAAGGGTCTTTTGAGTTGGAGTATCTGGTCTGCTTCAATGTGGATTAACTGGGTTGCCACTGAAGGTAAGTAGGGTGTGATTGGAGGATATAGATCACTGGAGAGTGCCTTACAGGTTTATATTTTGTCCCTGTGAGCAAAGCATTTTTCTCTGCTTTCTGTGACCATGTTCTCAGCTGCTTTTCTCCTATATACCCTTCTACCATGATGTTATGTCTCACCTCAGGGCCAGAGCAACAAGGTTGGCCATCTATGTACTGAACCTCTAAATACACTTCCCCTCCTCTGAATTGTCCTTGTCAAGTCTTTTGTTTACAGTGATGATAAAGCTTAGTAAAACATGCATTGAATTCCATTGACTACTTTTTTATACTATTGGAGTAAAGGTATAGCTTACATTTTTAACCTAAAAATAATAGAAATAGCTTAAATAAATTTTATGTTAACTCATTATTGTGTTTCTGTATATATTCTACTTGCTAATTGACATGACCCTCTGTTTTTATTTTTAAATTTGTTACTGGCATCTTTTGGAAATATTATATTTGGATTTTCATTTTATTAATTTGGTTTGTTCTAGGTACTCCTGGTATTGAAAAGCTTGATTAATACTCCTTGGTACTCCTGGTATTGACAAGCTAGATTAGTCTGTAATTTTATTTTCTTATGTCTTTGACAAATTATAATATCACAGTTATAATAGTTTCACTGGAATTCTTTCCTGCTCTTTATTTAAAAAATCATTAGAATAATTTATATAAGGGAATAAAATTCTACACATTTCAGGAAACTCACATGTAAAATTGAACCTTGAGGGTGATTGTGTTTAGATATAGATTATTGAATCACTTTACCCAACAATCATGTTGTCTGCTTTTAAATTTTGTAATTAAATATTTTATACTTTTATTATATCCTGTGCTTAATTATATATTTTGTTAACTATTATTATTTAATATTTACAATGAAAATAATACATTTTATATACTTTAATGTATTTTCATAAAGTTGTTGATAATGTTCTCTTATTATGTTTCTTTTTATAGTAGTAATTCTTTTTTATATATTTAAGATCTTTATTTTGATATAGGGTCTGATCAGAAAATAAAATGTTATCTGTTTGGCCAATCAGAAATCTAGAAGTTCAGGTCTGAGCATGAGATTGGAAATTTGTCCTGGAAGGATACTCCTAATACTGAAAGTTGAGGGAGAATACCCTCAACTATTTGGCTGCTGAATACCTTAATACACCAGTTGTAAACTTCTTGTTTCCTTATGGGATAGCTAATGTTATTATGCAACACTAAAATCTAAGTAGTTCAAAAACTTATTGATAAGTGTATCTGCCATTTCTATCTATCCCAATGTCGCTTCCTATGGGTAGCTACTTTCATTGTAAGTTCCATACACATTTTCCCACTTTTTTAAAGAAGAGACAAACATACGAATATATTCATTTTTATTTCCTCGAAGTTCCTAATAATTAACACACATCTACTCTTGCCTCTAATCTCCCACCTCCAACCTCCAATAATAATATTTCTCCAAGGCATTTTTCTATGTTGTCACTTGCTGTTATGAGTTGAATGTGTCCTATGAAAAGATATGTTGAGGATCAAAATGATGAACCCAGCCTAATTCCATCTTAAGATTTAGAGCCATCTCATCACAAAGTCATGAAAAGTTAATTTCTCTTTTACTATAAATTACTGCAGTTTTTAATCTTGTTTGTAATTCCTGCTCCTGCTCTAAACTCACCCATGCCTGGCTCTCCTTGGCCAGATAACAATCCTCTCTAAAAGCTTATTGGCACCTCATAAATCCTGGCTCCTCCTGACCAGATAACAGCTCTCTCTGAAATCTCAGCAGCACCTCATAAATTCTGGTGTTGGGATCTAAATTTACTCCCTACCTTGAAATAAAATTTCATGCAGATCATTAATCTGCTATCTTTTCTTGTATTATGTTTGACAGAACCTTGTTAGCTATAAGTTCCCAAGACACCCCCCTTTTGTAACTTTTTTTTATTATATAAACCTTTTCTTCTCTGAGAGCTGGGCTGATCTCTAGCCCAGTTTTGGAAGACAGTTGCTGGCCAGCTTCCTTTGTGTGCACAATATAAGCTTGCTTTAATTTGATTTAAAATTGGAGTTGGTGATCTTTTCTTTTCATCTTGGTTCAACACAAAACCCTGGAAGCTGTGAATATGTCCTAATTTTGAAATAGTCTTTACAGTGAGTTAAGATGTGGTTATTAAGAGGGGCCTTAATCTCACATAAGGAGGGAATTTGGGGCAGATACATATGGAGAACACCAGGTAAAAATACATATATAGATGGAAGTGATGGGGTTGTGTGCTGAACCCTGACATGAAGAAAAGACCACTGACTCCAATTTTAAATCAAATTAATGTAAGCTTGTATATGTGTACACAAAGAGAGGTGACCAGCAGCTGTTTCTCCTAGTGCGGGCTAGAGACCAGCCCCCAGTTCTCCAGGAACAGGATTTTATAGCACAAAAATTTGCAAAGAGGGGTATCTTGGGATCTTACACCTAACAGGATTCTGACAAGCATAATATAAAGGCAGATAGTAGGCTAATTATCTACATGGCATACTATTTCAAACTGACTTTTGTTTGTACCTATTGTTAACAGTCAGCTGAGTTTTCATGGGAGTCACTCTTGGCGCAACTTGAAAACTGTTTCTTAGTTCTGCTACTGCCATTTTCTCTAGGATGGGTCCAGGTCTTGCTTGAAAATGTGGTTTCCCTTCGAAGCACCAGGATGTCTTCCTTCTCCAATAACCCTCCTGTTCATGGCAAGTGCATCAATTGGCTTTCTGTTCTCCAGTGGTCTCATTAATCTCCCTGATTGGAAGGCTATGTGGCCCAGAGTTTCAAAGCCCAGAAGTTCCCTGTTCCCTGGATTTAGACTGACTCAGAGGGCAAGGGCCAAATATTGGTTCTTGGTTCTTTTAATTAAACTTTAATTTTTATGTCTTGATCTTAAATATCTAGCAAGTCAGTCTCACCAGTCTTAAATTAAGAATACTGGGCTTTAAATTTAATGTCTATAACCTTATAGTCATTTACCCCTTTTTATTAATTGGGGTCTGCACTATCTTATCTGTCCTGTAGGTGATAGCTTATTATCTTAAATTAACTAAGGTTGTGTGTTCTTGAAACAATACCTCTGCAAAACATTAACAGGCAACATTTATACAGTTTATAAGGAAAATACAAAATAAAATAAACAAGAGTAAAAACATATTTAGTTTGTGTAAAACCTATCTTGAATTTTGGCTGAATTATATATTATATTCACTGTTTGAGATTCTACTAATTTTAACAACAAAAATCAATTCTTTGAACACAACTTTAAATGAACTGAAGTCTGGCCTGATTTGGAATCATTCTGACAGGTGTTGCTACCTGCAACAAGAGTACATGGGAGACAGGCAGGACCAGCCTGTCATCTCCGAGGGGCTGAGTGAGAGGGTAAGGGTCATGGCCCAGTCCCCAACCCAAGATTGGAAATAAACCACATTGAGCCGGGAGTTGTGTCAGCCATGAAGCTGCAGCAGATCTCAGCTTTATTGTGTCAGGGACAAGGTTATATAGTGATAGAAGGAGGGAGAAAGGAGAGAAAGTATCGAGAACTAAGAGGGGGCAATTACGTCACTATCACTAAGAGCCTAGGCAGATTTCAGGTTAAACCATTAGGCGGGGCTAAGGTCAAAAGCCCATGCATGCCAATCCAGCCAGCTCACGTATATGGAAATCCTCTGGAAGAACCCATGAGGCCACCTCAGCCAACACCCAATGATGGCCATGGTCCCAAAAGAGGTAAAATGTTCCAACAGTAAGGTGGGAGGCAGAGCCTTATCTCAGGTAAGGCAGAGCTCCTACAGATCTTAGGTGAAGTGTTATATCTGAAGTCGATCTTTTTTCTTAAATATCATTTTACAAAGTTTGAATATATTGTTGCTTGAGTTTACATGAATATCACATTTAAAACATGAATTAAAGAAAGGCTGAAAGCTTTTAATCTTTTGTGGAAAAGTAGCAAAATACTTTCATGTTTCACAGTATGAAACTTTATATAATTTAGGCTCTCATTAACTTAAAAAATATTTAAATCATACTCCAGTGTAAAAAGTAACATAAAACTTTATATCTTATTGATAACAAGTTCAGTTATAGAACATTAAATGATATAAAAAAATCTCCAATAAAATTTGTCATCCTTATAAGCCCAAAATTACCATACAACTTTAGTTTGGAGAACCCCAGCTTGATATAATGTTTTTTTTTAAAGCGTCTACCTTAAAGACTTGTATACCTAGAAGATATGAACATATTTAATATACAAAAAAAGAGTAATAGCACCATAATTACATTGATGTTTTATATTAATTAAATTTCACTCTTAAGAAAATAGCATATTATAATATTTCAAAATAACTGTTGTTGTTTAACCATAGTTACATAATACTTAATTTCTTTAAAATTACTTGCTCAAAAAAAACCAAGAATTAATAAACATAATGTTATGGGTAAATTAATGTTTTAAGAAATCCTTGTCTTTTTAACGTATAGATTAAACTTTGGTTTATATCAGTGTATTAATATTTGACCTTAAGAAAAAACTTCAATTAGCCTTGACTGATCTTTTTACATATTCAGGTGGGGGTGGGTGTATATGTGTGTTTGTGTGTGTGTGTGTATTTGTGTGTGTGTGTATTTGTGTGTGTGTATGTGTATATTCTTAAATTATATATATATATATATATATATATATATATATATAATTATATATATATATATATAATTATATATATATATAATTATATATATATATATAATTATATATATATATTCTTAAATTATATATATATATATAATTTTTAATTCCTCTTTCCAATCTGTTACCCCCTTTTTTGTTTACAATTTGAAACAATTCTTGTATGTTTCTAAATTTAGACAAGACAAATTATTTAATTTTACTAAAAAAATACTTTATGTTACTTACATTACTCTTATTTGGAATAGCTGAAACTTTTGGGCCTTTGTATATAGCAATCTTTAATAAACCTTTGTACATAGAATCACATCTGTTTACCATTTTATGAGAACACAATGTTTAAGTATATAGAATTATACCTGTTTGGACTTTAAATTTTTAGTAAAACATTTTTTTTTTTTTAGTAAAGACAAAATAACTTTAACTCCTTTCCCCTTTTTTATTTACCAATTTATGAAAACATCAATAATGTTACCCAGTGGAATCCAAAGAGTTAAGAGTACTTGATGATATATTTAACAGTTGGCATTTTAACCTTGTAAATTAATCAGATGTTTAACAAACATATTTAGGAGTAATTTCATATCAAATCAACTTTACTTATTTTTATCAAGATATTAGACAAGTATATTAAACAGTACTAACCATTTCTTCCTTGTTGAAGAAAAGTTCTAGAACCATGGGATATTAGATATTTTGTAAATATTAACATTTTATTAGTTCTTTGACCACCTAGAGAGACTTTTGAGTTAAGTTCAATTTTAAATACAACTTTACTTTTATCTGTTTACACAATATAAATTGAACCATTTTAAATGATACAAATTAAAGGTATTTGGATCCATTTTTTTAATGTTGTAAATGTTCCTTATATATCTGCCAATTTTTGTATCATGTACATGATATATGGACATACACACATATAGACATTCAACATATAACACAAGTATGCACACATAACACAATAGTAAAGGCCTGGTAGCTTTCTGCAGGTGAAATCTCCATTGCAATGTTTAAAAAGTTCGTAATTGAATAAAAAATAGGACTGATATGTCAAGAGCTTTGTAATGTTCTGAACAACCAATAATAATAAAAAAAATAGGACTGATCATAAAAACATTAACCTAGGTCTGTAGGATTAAAATCATGAGCTCAAAAATACAGAATCTGAGAAAAAGCAAGAGGCCTAGAAAAAATAACCAGCCAGTAATTAGAAAAGTACCATAAAATTTACTTTTTGGTTTAGTCTAATGTAAATTCAGGTAAAAGACACTTTCACTTTTTTTGTGAGGGGGGTGCTCAGATTAGTCTCTTACTGAGCTTTCAGGCTTCTTCCATTTGCATTTCAATGAAAGTTCTGGCTGAGGTCTAGGGAAACTGTTATTCTGAGCAGAAACCTCATGCCTAAGGTGTTTTTAACCATTTTTTTTTTCTAGTTGGTAATTGGACAGGTTTGGGTGTCTAAAATTATGATACTTTACTTTCTATTACTTTTGAGAACAAAGCTCTGATATTAAGCTCCTTACTGAGATAAGCCATTTGCTGTTGACTAGGTTCACTTCCTTGTGTGACCATTTCTAGGTTTACTCTTCTTCTCTCAGGGACAAATAGGTTAAATCTTGCTCCAAACTCTGTTCATAACTCAGTGAGAGTACACACCTTTTGGTAATAGGCTGTACAAGTATTCTTATTTTGTCCTTGTATAAAAGGGAAATTGATTCTGGCTCTTTATAGAGAAACAGGAGAAGCATATGTGGGGCATTGAAGGCTAAAGTTTAGCTAAGTAATAGCATAACATCTTCCCAGGTGAGGTCAAACATTTGGCATAAGTTCTGAAATATCTAAATATAAAAATACATTGAGTATATCTGAGTACAAAAACAGTAATGGGAGATTTTAAACTGGCCTGTGAAGGCTATCTATGTGAACAGAGGAAACCTGGATGTTTCCTTACTAATTATTCCATGTCATTCTTTTAGTCCCACAATCTGAATTTCTAGTGTTTCTGATAATTATTTTATCTATGACCCATTCAGACAAGACTGTTCCCAAGAAACAATCTATAAGATCAACACATTACTGCTCATGTGTTAAAGGGCCACAAACAAAGACACAATGAAGAACAAAGAGGATCTGTAAACTATGACCAACAGACAGGAACCTTTAAAACAGACAGACCAAATAAGGAAAAAAACCTCACCAATTTTCAACTCCCATTTAATTATGACTCCTACATCACAAGTGGACCAGACTCCCACAAAGGGAAAACAGAAGTGTAAAATCAAGGGTCTTGGTGTGGTGACTTTACTGCATTCAGTTTCTTTCTTTCTTTTTTTTTTTTTTTTTAGGTAGACAAAGATAGAGCAATCCTTACAGTGCAGGGAAGAAAGGCAGATGTTCCCCAAAGCAAAAGGGGAACTTACTTGTTAATTACCCATTTTGTTGGCTTCAGCAGATGCTGGGAGTCCCTCAGTCTCTCCCTTTAATTACAGGAACAGTTCCTCTGGTTCCATCTGACTCTAGGCATACCCACCTGCCTCCTAACTTTCTAGTAGTTAGCTATCAAAAAGTTCATCTTACATCCTCAGCATGGAAGTACAGTTGCTTGGAGTGCTAGTCTAACCCAAGAAAGCAGACCAGGGGCTGCTCTGGAGTCCCACCTGGGATGTCAAAATTTGTAACCAGAAGCTCAGTCCCTGTCCCCAAAGCCAATTATTATTCCATTTTAATAATGAGTACATGATTTTGAGAAAATGGAAAAAGAAGGTTTATTGCTTTGTTAACAAAGGAGCAACACAGGAGACTCCTGTCCCAAAGGCTGTGACTTTCTAATCAGGAGGGAGAAGAGGTTTTAAAGGAATTTTTCAAGAGTTATATTTCTGTAGGGGTTTCCAGGGTACAGCAGTTCTCTCCAGCAATATTATGAACTGAAGGCACATCACATGGGCTTGAAATGTCTCAAGTTATGCACCTCCTGGGACAGCACTCCAGCCTCACAATCCCAGAGCAAAGGTCCAGCTTCAAAATGTTTGTCAGTCTGGATCTCACTGGGGCCCATAAATGTTGAACCCTAATGCAAATAAAAGACCACCAATTCCAATTTTAAATCAAATTAAAGCAAGCTTGTATTTTTGTACACAGAGAGGTGATCATCAGCTTCCTCTACTAACTCAGGCTAGAGACCAGCTCCCAGCTCTCCAGGAACAAGGTTTTATAGGACAAAAAGTTGCAAAGAGGTGTGTATTGTGAACTTACAGCTAACAGGATTTTGACAAGCATAATACAAATGCAGATAGTAGGTTAATTACTTACATGGAATGATATTGCAAGGTAGGGAGTAAATTCAGATCCCAACATCAGAATTTCTGAGGCAAAAAACTGCTGAGGTTTCAGAGAGGGTTGTTATCTGGTAAGGAGGAACCAGGCATTGGTGAGTTCAGAGCACAGGCAGGAATTCCAAACAAGTTTTAAAATCACAGTAGTTTGTACTAAAAGAGAAATTAAATTGTTGTGACTTGGTGATGAGATGGCTCCCAATCTTAAAATAAAATTAGGCTGGGTTCATCATTGTACACAAAGGAATGCCAAGGAATGGTGGCACCACCAGAGGTTGGAAAGGGAATAGAAAAAAAATTCCCTAAAGATTTCACAGGGAGAATGGCCCTGTCAAAATCTGGATTTTAAGGCATCTAACCTTCAGATGTATGAGACAATAAACTACTGTTGTTCTTTTTTTTTTTTTTTTTTTGAAGGGGGTGCGGGGAGAAATTATTTTTATTTATATATGACAGTGGAATGCATTATAATTTTTATTACACATATAGAGCACAATTTTCCATATCTCTGGTTGTATACAAAGTACATTTACACCAATTCATGTCTTCATACATGTACTTTGGATAATAATGATCATCACATTCCACCATAATTTCTAACCCCAGGTCCCTTCCCTTCCCCTCTAACCCCTCTGCCCTATCTAGAGTTGGTCTATATCTCCCATGCTCTTTCTCCCTATCCCACTATGAATCAGCCTCCTTATATAAAAAAAAATCTTTCATTTGGTTATTTGGGATTGGCTAACTTGACTTAGCATTATCTTCTGTAACTCCATCCAATTACCTGCAAATGCTATGATTTTATTTCTTTTCTTGCTAAGTAATATTCCATTATGTATATATGCCACATTTTTTATCCATTCCTCTATTGAATGGCAACTAGTTTGGTTCCATAGTTTAGCTATTGTGAGTTGTGCTGCTATAAACACTGATGTGACTGTGTTCCTGTAGTATGATGATTTTAAGTCTTTTGGGTATAGACCAAGTAGAGGGATAGGTGGGTCAAATGGTGGTTCCATTCCCAATTTTTCAAGAAATCTCCATACTGCTTTCCATATTGGCTGCATCAGTTTGCAGCCCCACCAGCAGTGTATAAGTGTACCTTTATCCCCAGATCCTCACCAACATTTATTGTTGTTTGTCTTCATAATAGCTGCCGTTCTGACTAGAGTGAGATAAAATCTTAGAAGGTTTAGATTTACATTTCTCTAATTATTAGCAATGATGTATATTTTTTCATATATTGGCTGATTGATTGTATATCATCTAAGAAGTGTCTGTTCAGGACTTTGTCCCATTTATTGATTTTTTTTTTATGTTTACTTCTTGTCTTCTTCATATACCCTATAGACTTGTGTTCTATCTGATGTGTGAGGGGTAAAATTTTGCTCCTAAGATGTAGGCCCTCTATTCACCTCACAGATTGTTTCTTTTGCTGAGAAGAAACCTTTTAGTTTGAGTTCATCCTATTTATTACTTCTTGATTTTAATTCTTGCGCCAAAGATGTCTTATTAAGAAATTTGGAGCCTAATCCCACATGAGGAAGATTAGGGCCTACTTTTTTTCCATTAGACACAGAGTCTCTGGTTTTATTTCTAAGTCCTTGATGCATTTGAGTTGAGTTTTGTGCATGGTGAGAGATAGGGGTTTAATTTCATCTTGCTGCATAAGGATTTCCATTTTCCCATCACCATTTGTTGAAGAGGCTATATTTTCTTCAGTGCATATTTTTGACATCATTGTCTAATATAAGATAATTGTAATTTTGTGGGTTAGTCTTTGTGTCTTCTGTTTTATACCATTGGTCTACTGGCCTGTTTTGGTGCCAATACCATGCTGTTTTTGTTACTATTGCTCTGTAGTATAGTTAATGGTCTGGTATAGGGATGCCACCTGCTTCACTCTTTCTGCTAAGTATTGCTTTAGCTATTTTGTGTCTCTTATTTATCCAGATAAATTTCAAGACTACTTTTTCTATTTCTATGAGAAATATCATTGGAATTTTGATTGGAATTGCATTAAATCTGTATAGTGCTTTTGGAAGTATGGTCATTTTGATAACATTAATTATGCCTATCCAAAAGCAAGGTAATTCTTTCCATGTTCTAAGGTCTTCTTTGACTTTTTTCTTTAGGGTTCTTGAATTTTCATTATATAGATTTTTCACCTCTTTCATTAAGTTGATTTCCAAGTTTTATTTTTTTTAGTCTATTTTCAGTGGGATAGTTTTCCTCATTTCCTTCTCAGAGGATTTGTCATTGATATACAAAAATGCCTTTGATTTATGGGTGTTGATTTTATATCCTGCTACTTTGCTGAATTTATTTACTAGTTCCAGAAGTTTTCCATAGAAATTTTATGGTCTTCTAGGTATAGAATCATATCATCAGCAAATAGTGCCAATTTAAGTTCTTCTTTTTCTATACATATCCCTTTAATTTCTTGGGTCTAATTGCTCTGGCCAGTGTTTCAAGAACTATTTTAAATAGAAGTGGTTAAAGAGGGCAACTCTATCTTGTTCTAATTTTTAGAGGGAATGCCTTCATTTTTTCCCCATTTAGAATGTGGGTGTTGGCCTGGGGCTTAGCATAAATAGCCTTTATCATGTTGAGATATGTTCCTGTTATCCTTAGTTTTTATAGTGTTTTGAACATAAATGGGTTCTGTATTTTGTCAAATGCTTTTTCTGTGTCTAGGTGATCATATGATTCTTATCTTTAAGTCTATTGATGTAATGAATTACACTTATTGATTTTCATGTGTTGAAGCAACCTTGCATCCCTGAATGATTCCCACTTGATCATGTTGCACAATCTTTTTGATGTGCTTTTGCATTCAATTTGCCAGCATATTATTGAGAATTTTTGTATCCATGTTCATTGGCGTGAAATTTTCTTTTTTTTTTTTCATGTGTCTTTGCCTGATTTTAGAATCAGGGTGATATTGGCCTCATAGAATGAGTTTGGAAGTGTTGCCTCTTTTTCTATTTCCTGAAATAAATTGAAAATTACTTGTATTAGTTCTTCCTTAAAGGTCTTGTAGAACTTGGCTGCATATCTACATGGTCCTGAAATTTTCTTGGTTGGTAGACTTTTGATAATGTCTTCTATTTTGTCCTTGAAATTGATCTGTTTAATGCTAAGAGCCATAGCCAAGTAGTATGATGCATTGCATTTTTGGTTGAAAGGTGATGCCAGCAAGCAGTTTTTTCCCGGGAGCGTAAGGGGCATTGGCGGCAGTTTCAAAAATAATGTTTGTTCCTGCTTGAGTGGCTCATGATTTTGTGCCCAGCCAGACTGCATCATACTACTTGGCTATGGCTCTTAGCAGTTTAAATTATTTATATATCCTGATTCAATTTGGACAAATTATATGACTATGGAAATTTGTTGATGCCTTCAATGTTTTCTATTTTTATTGGATTAAAGTTCTCAAAATAATTTATAATTATCTTCTGTTTTTCTGTAGTGTCTGTTGTGATATTTTCTTTTTCATCATGTATGTTAGTGATTTGAATTTTCTCTCTCCTTTTCATTAGCATGGCTAGAAAGCCTGCACTACAGAATATCCTCAGCAAAATATTCCAAGAAGAAGAAATTAAAAAATGAGGAAAATCATCAAAGACCCAACTTTTTGTTCTGTCAATTTTTGTAATTGTTTCTTTGGTTCAATTTTATTGATTTCAGCTGTGACTCTAATTATTTCCTGTCTTCTACTGCTTTTGGTCTTGATTTGTTCTTCTTTTTCTAGGGCTTTGAGATGTAATGTTAAGTCATAGTTTTTAATTTTTTCTTCTTTTAAGGAATAAACTTAGTGCAATAAACTTTCTTCTTAGAACTGCTTTCATAGTGTCCAAGAGATTTTGATATGTTGTATGTGTGTTTCCATTCACCTCTAAAACTTTTAATAACCTTCTTGATGTCTTCTGCAACCCATTGTTCATTCAATAGCATATTATTTAGTCTCAGGAGTTAGAATGAATTTTATTTCTTATTTTATTATTGATTTCTAATTTCATTCCATTATTATCTGATAGAATGCAGGTAGTATCTCTATATTTTATATTTGCTAAGGGTTGCTTTGTGGCATAGTATATGTTCTATTTTAAAGATGAATCCATGTGCTGCTGAGAAGAAAGTATATTCTCTCTTTGAAGGATGAATATATATATATATATATATATATATATATATATATATATAAGTTAATGCTAAATTATTGATTTTATTATTGAATTTTATAGTTTCTTTGATCAGATTTTTTTGGAAGACCTATCTAGTGATGAAAGAGGTGTGTTAAAGTCACTCAAAATTATTGTGACTCTTGAATTGAGAAGAGTTTGTTTGATGAACATAGATGCTCCATTGTTTGGGGCATATATATTTATGATTGTTAAGTCTTGTTGATGTATGGTTCTCTTGAGCAGAGAGACTTTGGTTGACTTTAGTTTGAAATCTGCTTTTTTTATATGAGGATGGAAACTTCTGCTTGTTTCTGTAGTTCATGTGAGTGGTATGATTTTTCCCAACCTTTCACCATCAGTCTGTGGATGTCTTTTCCTATGAGATGATTCTCTTGGAGGTAGCATATTTCTTTTTGTTGTTGTTGTTGTTGTTTTGTTTGTTTGTTTTTTAATTCACTCTGATAGTCTATGTCTTTTGATTGGTTAGTTTAGGCCATTAACATTCAGGGTTATTATTGAGGCATAATTTGTGTTCTCAGCCACTTTTGTTTATTTTTAGTATTTAATGTGACTTGGTTTCTCCTTTGATTAGATTTTCCTTTAGTGTAATACCTCTCTCTGCTGATTTTCCTCATTTTTTAATATTTTCTTCTTGGAATATTTTGCTGAGGATGTTCTGTAGTGCAGGCTTTCTAGTTGTAAATTATTTTAACTTTTGTTTATCATGAAAGGTTTTTATTTCATCATCAAATCTAAAGCTTAATTTTGTTGGATATAAAAGTCTTGGTTGGCATTCATTTTTTTCAGAGCTCGGTATATGTTGTTGTACAATCTCCTGGCTTTGAAGGTCTGGGTTAAAAAATCTGCTGAGATATGAATTGGTCTCCCCCTATATGTGATCTTATTCCTCTCAAAGCTTTTAAGATTCTATCCTTATTCTATATGCTAGGCATTTTCATTATAATGTGATTTGGTGTTTACATTTGGTGTCCTGTAAGCCTCTTGTATTTGGTTTTCCAATTCGTTCTTCATGCTTGGGAAATTTGCTGATATTATCTCATTGAAGAGATTGTGAATTCCTTTGTTTTGAAACTCTATGCCTTATTCTATCCCAATAACTCTTAGATTTGGTCTTTTGATGCTGTCCCATAATTCTTGGATGTTTTGTTCATTATTTCTTACTATGTTCACTGTGTGACAAATTTATTTTCCAGATTGTATACTTTGTCTTCATTATCTGATGTTCTTTTTTCCAAGTGATCTTGTGTGTTGGTTATGCTTTTTATTGAGGTTTTTATTTGATATATTATATATGCTTCATTTCAAGGATTTCTGGATGTTTGTGTGTGTGTGTGTGTGTGTGTGTGTGTGTGTGTGTGTGTTAAAGTGTCTATCACTCTCTTGTAATCTTTTGCTACCAATATTTACTCTCTTATCTTTTTGTTGGAGTGATCAATTTTTGTCTGTGTTTGTTCATTTAGGACATTTTAAAATTCACAGATCATTGTAATCTTGAACCTTATGAACTTTTTCTCTGACATTTCATCTACTTCACTCTCCAGGGGTTCTGTTATTATAGTATCCTTGTTTGTTTGGGGCACTTTCCTCCCTTGTTTTTTCATACTGTCTATGTGTCTTCCTTTCTTGTGATGTATAATATCTGAGATATTATAGTTTCTTCCCTATATTCTTGTAGTACCTGTGCAGACTGTCTGTACCTCACTTTGATGTTGGGCTATTAGATTCTGCCGTGTCCCTCAGTGAATGCTACTGCACCTAAGGTTGGTGGTGGCAATAGCAGAGGTAAATCAAGATAATAGTTAAAGTACCCCATGATGGAAGCAATGTCTTACAGAGATGGGGCTGCAAGAGTGGGCTTCACACTCCCTTTGGGATGCCTCCTCTGAGATGCAGCTACTTATAGGCCCTGTCTGTTGTCAAAAAGTTAGGGGCTACTGTATGGGGAAGGCCATGATGATGACTGCTGTGTCCCAATATGAAAGTGGGTTAGATATAGGATCCCAGGTGGTGGGGGGTGAACTCAAACCTCCCCTGGACCTGGGTACTGTGCAAGTTGGAGTGGACAGATCTGGGCTGGGCCTGACTCCTGCATTAGTCTGCTGGTTGGAAGAGGCAGTCCTGTTCTGGAAGCTGGGATCTGGTGGGAGCCTGTCAGTGACTACTTTGTGAGCCTGGGCCCTGCACAGGCCAATGTGGGTGTATCTGGGCCACTGGGCTTGACCTCCTGTGGTAGTCTGCTGGTTGGAAGGGGTGGTCCTGCATCAGAGGCTAGGATCTGGTGAGTGTCTGACCCACCAGTAGAGACATGAACCTGGTGGAGGGGTGGACCCGGGTCTACTGTGAGCCTGGGTCCCACTAGGGCTAGTGTGGACAGTCTGGGCTGGGTCTCCCTACCATTGTCTTAAGTTACCTGCTCTGTGGCAGTGGGTTGTGGCTCCCATAGGAGATTAATGCAGTGATTTCTCATTCTTTCTAAAGCTGCATAGTATTCCATTAGGTAAAATTACCATTGGTTATTTTATCAGCTTCCTATGAAATGACAATTTCACATCTGTTAAGGAAGTAGTATGGGATGAAATTGTAGAAGTTGGAACTTGATCTGAGTTACATGTATTTCTTAGCTTCTCAAGTGTTGTTCAGTTGTTCTTATAGTGGTTGTAGCATTTTTCATTCCTATGATACTGTTTTGCTTATTGTTCATTTATTGAGCACCTATGCTATGTGCTAGCCTCTGTTGTTGACACAAAAAAAGCTGTGAACACCATAGACAAAAGTATTTTTTTTCATGTAGCATATGTTTGGATAAGGATAGATAAAGAATAAAAGACTTTATATTATATATTGAAATTTGATAATTAACATGGAAAAGTAAATAAGGATATTAGCACTAAAAATGTTGGGAGGGGCTGATTTTGAATTTTATTATTTTATTATTTTTTAATTTTTATTGTTGGTTGTTCAAAACATTACATAGTTCTTGGGCAGGACTGGCACTCCAAGCAACCTCACTTCAATCATGAGGATGTAAGGCAAACTTGTTGAGAGCTAATTGCTGGACAATCAGGAGATGTGTGAGTTTGCCTCAGGTCAAACAAGAAGAGTTATTTCTGTGAGTAAAAGGAGGAACTGAATGACCATCCCAGCAGCTTCTGAAATTTTTTTTACTTCAGGGAACTCCTGCCTTCTCTCCCTGAACATTACAGGTTTCTCCATCTTGGTCCACTTTGAGGAAAAGGAAACTAAACTCAGTAAAGTCACAAAAACATGGCCATCTGGTAATTTCCCCTTGTGTGCACACTGGAGATCCTTGATTCTACACATCTTGTTTCCCTTTGGGGAAACACATGGATGTTTCCCCTCTTTGTGGAGACATCTGTGGTGCCACTTGAGTAGAAGTTATGGTTAAATAATAGTTGTGCATTTGGGGAAATATTCCCCACCTGGTCTGTCTTAATGTTCCTGTCTGTTGGCCATGGTGTTGAGGATCCTCTATGGTAGCTTGTCTCTGTGTTTTTCTTTGTTTGTTTGTTTCTGTTACTGGCCCTTTAAGACATGGACAATACTATATTGATCCTATAAATATTCTTTTGGGAAGGAAGAATTTGGGTGGATGGGCCACCTCAAAGGTATAAGCCTACCTAAGAAAAAATGTTTGATTGCAATATTCTGGCCTTTGAATGATTTTCTAAATTATTGTACAATCTTGCAGTTGAAGTTGCTTTGTCAGAAATAAAAATAAGTGAATGAAAGAAATTCTGTATGTATAGCATTTATGAAGTTGCATAATAGGAAATCTGAACAGCCAAAAACAAAATTGAGAATGCAAAAAGGCACTGCCTCTGGCATTCAAGAACAGCAAAACACCAGAAGAATGATTCAAAAATGTAAACCCTTTGAATCCAGTGCTGGAAGGCCCAAAACTGCATCTCAGCCTAGTCCCAGACAGTTACAAAATTATCCTGCTGTGGTTAAGGGAGACCCATCCTGGACTGAGGAAAACGAACCCCAGAAAAGTAGCCTGAATGTAGAGAAATGGGCATAAAAGACCTGGTCTTGACTCTGCCTTCCAAACCCTTTTTCCAGGAAAATGAGAAGAGAATTTGAGAACAAGGTTCATTGAACCATTTCTGCTGGTGGGTGACAATTCTGTGGGCTGCAGGTCTCATGGATTTCTTTCTGGTTTTTTGTCTCAAGGATTCAAATAATAAAATCCATCAATTTATTTGAATGAAAAGAGAAAAGATAAAATTCCTGGGATGTGAGAAGGAAACTGGCTTTTCAACTAGACTATATTAGTTCAGGGACTTACAGCTTCTGGATAAAGGCATTGATCAGAGTCCATGATAAACAGACATTAAAAAGTGTTGGGGCTAACTGTTGGAATGTATATTCTAATTGGCTGATCACTTGTAGTCCTTGAGTCTGATTTTTTTGTAACCTCCACTTCCTTTTTTCTGTCTGACAATTAACCTCCTATTCAAGGGATAAAAATTGCCAGTCACAAAAGACATGGTAATAGGTTCCAGCACTATTAGATTAAAACCTGGGGATAAAAATGATCTTCCCTTTTAAGATATGACAGGATGCAACATTTGGCCAGGGGACACTTCTGGGTGCAGCCCTGCCTGATGTACACAGGGCTAAAATACAGGGGCCTTCTAGAGTTCCTATGTATGCAGGCATCTATGTCATGGCCTGCTGATTTCTGAAGATAGAGGTCCCTAACAGTCCTTATATAATCAGTGTGACCTTCATTGGACAGAGTGCTCTGGATATTAAAAAAAAAAGTCTCTTAATTCAATTAAGATTAAGGAACTGTTTAAAGTTGATGGTATTGTGACAAGGGAAATAGGTCAGTTTCATACTATCCTGTGCTCCAACCTCTTAAATCTAAACTGAGAGAAAAAAGATTAAGACACAGTTGTTTTGTATGTTCCAGACTGTCCAATTTGTTGTGTAAACTAAATGTACAAATACATTTCACCTAAAATGCAACAAATTTACCTGCAAGTGTCTTTTTAGAAAATGAAACAGAGCCTGCTCTGCTGGTGTTCTACAAAAAGTGAATAGGAACTTTTAGGCCAAAGGTACCCTAAAAAAAAGGTAATCAGTATAATCTTAGCCAAGATTTTGTTTAAAGAGAAAATAATTTACACCAGGGGGAGAAATAACCCTTTTAAAGAGAGGCATTAATAAGGATCCATTCTCTTCTGGACAAATGTTTAAAATATGAACTGAGTCAGATTTGCCAAATACCCTACAATATGCCTATTTCACTTGTTAAAAACATCTCACACAGAGCTGAGTGCAGTGGTCATGCATTTAATCCCATAACCTAGGAAGGTTGAAACAGAAGGATTACAATTTCAAAGCCAGCATCAGCAACTTATCAAGATCCTATTTCAAAATTTAAAAAAAAATAAAAAGGGATGGGGATATGGTTCAGTGCTTAAGAGCCCCCTGGATTTAATCTGTGGTACCAAACAAACAAAATAACTAACACAAAACAAAACAAAAGCTCACACTAATGAGTACCAATTTGTATAAGACTTGAGAGCTATAAAATGTTTAAAGTGTATGCTGTTGCTTCTAAAATTTTTCTTTGGGAGGAAAAAAAATGACAAAATGTTGATCAGGCTTAGTGTTCATGAATAACCTATGTAACTAAAATATGTAATCATATGAAACTATGTTTTTTCTGAGCCTGTTTAAATGTTTTGTAAAAGTTTACAAAATAAACATTTGTGTAGGTACAGGCAAGGTAACCAGTAAGTCCTCTCTTTCATACATTGCATCTAGAATAAAAAGGCCACACTGCCATTTGAAAAACTAAATTATATCTGTCTGCTTTGACTAAGTCTATTTATAATTATGAACACTGTTTCCTAAATATATAAGATATTTAAGGATACTCTTTGGTTTTTGCTAGTACTGCTAGACTATACACATCTGTATTTATCATTATCATACACTTCAGATTCTGAATTTTACTTTAAAAGTTAAACTTAATTAATATAAAGACATCTGTTCAATTGACATGCTAACAATTACTGTCTTATTTTTATATTAGATATATTCATGTTCTTCTAGTCTACAAGTTTTTAAAATGTCAAGCTTAGGAGAGTACTTTACCAAGCTGGTATTCTCAAAACCAAAGTTGTCTGTAGTGATAATCTCTTTTAGACTTATATAAAAATTGCACATTTAATTGGAAATTTATATATGCCAATGAATGTGCTTTTATTGGATAAAGGTTGCCTGTTTACAATAAGACATTTATATAAATTTATGCTACTTTATACACTGGGATAAGAAGTTAAATATATTTTTTAAAGATAATAAGAAAATCCTGGTGTGTTTAAACGTTGATGATGTGTTCCCAAGCAGATTCAAACTTAATTCACAAAGGAGTATTATTGAGTAGACTTTTTCCTGCAGCAAAGTCTTTTTGCCACATTTTTCACACACACAAAAAAAGAGATTTTGGAGCTCTCTTTGCTTTTGTTTGAGTTATTTTCAGAAATAATGTTGTATTGTGTTAATTCTCAAGAGCCCCATTTTACCTGAGATAAGACACTGTCTCCCACCTTACTTCAAAACAGGCTTGACTTAAACTCATTTAAAGTTCAAAGGACAGATTTTTGTTGTAAATATTACTGTGATCTCAAAGTAAACAGGAGACATCATACATAACTAATTAAAGGTTTAAAATTGTAAAATGTATGTTTCTTGGTTCATAGCTATTTTTCAAACTGAATATAACTTTGATCTTGTTAATTTTATTTTGTATTTTCCTTGTATACTTTATAACTGTTGCCTGTTGGTGTTTTGCAGAGATATACCTTCTAATAGAATGGCCTGAGTTAACTTGAGATAATAAGACAACAACTATAGGACAGAAAGGATAAAAGGCTTACTTCCAGGAATAATACTGACCACAATTAAATGGAAGGGGTAACTATAAATCATATACATGGAAATTAAAATGCACTACTCCTACTTCAAGACTGGTCAAACTGGACCACAGAATTTTTAAAATCAAGAACTTGGAGTCTAAGTTTAAGGAAGTAAAATGGCAAAGAAAAAAATTACTTTGCCTTGCCAAGCAGAATTCAGGATCCAGGGAACAATGGTAACCCTCTAAAAGAACCCTAAAGAACATGAAGAAAATCAGTGCACATTCTGCAAAATGGAGGATAATTGGAAAGATATGTCCCTTACGCTTCTAAGAGAAGCCAATTGTGGTCAGCAAAACCCTGACCTATGCTGGCAGATGGCACAACTTGTGAAAGAAGACAAAAGGAGCCAAGAGGCTTCACATGCATTCCCAAGAGTGACCCTGAAAGATATAAGCTGACTTTTAACAATACCTATAAACAAAGTCAATTTTGACAAACTTCATTTTAAACACCTGCAAGAGGGTATAACAAAAGCATAATCATACCCAAACATTTAAAAAGAAAGACAAATTATTATTATTATTATTATTATTATTATTATTATTTGACATCAGAATGCATTACAATTCTTATTACATATATAGAGAACAATTTTTCATATCTCTGGTTGTATACATATTATACTCACACCAATTCGTGTCTTCACACCTGTACTTTGAATAATAATGATCATCACATTCTACCATCATTAATTACCTCATACCCCCCTCCCTTTCCCTTCAATCTCTCTGCCCTATCTAGAGTTTGTTTATTCCTCCCATGCTCCCTCTCCCTATCCCACTATGAATCAGCCTGCTCATAACAGAGAAAACATTCAGCTTTTGTTTTGGGATGAATTGGATAAATTCACTTAGCATTATCTTTTCTAACTCCACCCATTTACCTTCAAATGCCATGATTTTATTCTCTTTTATTGCTGAGTAATATTCCATTGTATATATATGCCACATTTTTTATCCATTCATTTATTTAAGAGCATCTAGTTTGGTTCCATGGGTTATCTATTGTTAATTGTGCTGTTATAAACATTGATGTGGCTGTGTGTCTATGTAGTATGCTGTTTTTAAGACCAATGGGTATAGACCTAGGAGAGGGATAGCTGGGTCATATGGTGGTTCCATTTCCAATTTTCCAAGAAATCTCCATACTGCTTTCCATATTGGCTGTACAAATTTGCAGTCCCATCAGCAATGTGTGAGTGAATCTTATTTCCCACATCCTTGGCTAGTGATGATGAAACCCACCTCTGATCATACACAAAATACAACTCAAAATGGATGAAGGACATAAGAATACAACCAGAGACCCTGCATTTAATAGAAGAAAAAGTAGGCCCTAATTGCCATCATGTGGGATTAGGCCCCAACTTCCTTAATGACTCCTCTGGCACAAGAATTAAAATCAATAA
Organism: Spermophilus citellus; assembly: GCF_964194105.1. Lineage (NCBI taxonomy): Eukaryota > Metazoa > Chordata > Mammalia > Rodentia > Sciuridae > Spermophilus > Spermophilus citellus. Next base: position 30,531,415 of record NC_138198.1, on the reverse strand, counting down.
TCAATAAATGGATGGGCTCAAAATAAAAAGTTTTTCTCAGCAAAATAAACAATCTGTGAGGTGAATAGATAGCCTACAGCTTGCAAGCAAATCTTTACTCTTCACAGATCAGTTATATAAAGAACTTAAAAAGCTAAACACCAAAAAAAAAAAATAACCCAATCAATAAATGGACCAAGGACCTGAAGGAACACTTCTGAGAAGATGATGTACAATCAATCAACAAATACATGAGAAAGACAATAGTTTTTGATGTAACTTAAGATAAACATTTGCATCAGCCCTACCAAGAGTAAGTAAAGCTGGAAGATATTAGGAAATTATTCTTATGTCGTAGTGCCTAACAATAACTATCACAAAGACTTCACATTCTTCCTAGGGACTCACTAGTTACAGTGTGCAATATGGCCAAATACCTACAATTGGAAATCAGCTCTGAAAGAAAATGAGTGCCAACCAAGAATCCTGTATCCAGCAAAATTAAGCTTTAGATGAAGATGAAATAAAAACCTTCCACAATAAACAAATTTAAAAGAATTTATAGTTAGAAAGCCAGCACTGCAAAACATCCTTGTCAAAATATTCCATAAAGAGGAATTTTTAAAAAAAGAATAAAAATCAGCAGAAGAAAGTAGCACCCTGAAGGAAAAACTAATAAAAGAAGAAAATCAAGTCAAGTTAAATAACAAAAATAAACAAATATGGCTGGGAATACATACCATGTCTCAATAGTAACCCTGAATGTTAATGGTTTAAACTCACCAATCAAAAGACATAAGTTAGAAGATTGGATTTAAAAAAAAAATACCCAACAATATATTGCCTCCAGGAGACTCATTTGATAAAAAAAGACATACACAGACTGAAGGTGAAATGTTAAGAAAAATCATACCACTCATATGGACTGCAGAAGCAAGCAGGGGTTTTCATCTTCGTATCTAATAAAGTAGACTTCAATCCAAAGTTAATTAAAAGGGATAAATGCCACAGTCCAGCTGCAGCAAACTAACGGGGGGGGGGGGGTGGCGAACAACTTGTGTACATTGATGCAGCAGGAGTGGGAACCGTTTATTGTAGGACAGGAGGGATTAATTAACATAAACTAGATACAGAAGTCAACCAATAAGGAATCTCCACACTTAATGGCTCACTGGCGATACTTCACAAACCACTCCCTCTGGCAACATGCCAGGCGCCATCCTGACTTGTTTACAGACCCTAACAGATAAAGATGTACATTACATACTGCTCAAAGGAAGCATATACCAACAAGACATAATAATCATAAATAATATATATGCCTCAAACAATAGTGCAGCCATGTTCATCAAACAAATTCTTCTCAAGTTCAAGAGTCCAACTGACTACAACACAATAATCTTGGATGACTTTAACACCTCTCTTTCACCACTGGGTAGATATTTCAAACAAAGATTTAATAAAGAAACTGTATATTTCAATAATATAATCAATAACTTAGATATAACTGACATATATAGAATATTTCAACCTGCATCAAGTGGATATACTTTCTTCTCAGCAGCACGTGGATTCTTTTCTAAAATAGACCATATAATATGCCACAAAGCAACTCTTAGCAAATACAAAAAAGTAGAGATACTATCATGCATTTTATCAGATCATAATAGAATGAAATTGGAATACAATGACAAAATTAAAAAATGAAAATTTCTCCATCACCTGGAGACTGAACAATATGCTACTGCATGAATAACTGGTTCCAGAAGACATCAAGGAGGAGATTAAAAACTTCTTAGAGGTAAATGAGGACATAGACACTACATTTCAAAATCTCTGGGACACTATGAAAGTAGTACAAAGAGGAAAATTTATTGCATGAAGTTCATTCCTTAAGAGCAGAAAAAGTCAACAAATAAATGACCTCACATTACTTCTCAAAGCCCTAGAAAAAGAAGAACAAATCAGCAGCAAAAGTAATAAAAGGCAAGAAACAATTAAAATTAGAGCTACAATCAAAAAGAAAAAAAGAAACAATTGAAAAAATTGACAAAACAAAAAGTTGATTCTTTGAAAAAATAAAATTGACAGACCCTTAGCTATGCTAACAAAGAGAAAGAAAACTCAAATTACAATCACACATGATGAAAAAGGTTAATATCACAACAGACACTTTAGAAATATAAAAGATAATTAGAAATTATTCTGAAAACTTATACTCCAATAAAAAGAAGACACTGAAGGCATTGACAAATTTCTTAAGTCATACGATTTGCCCAGATTGAATCATGAAGATATACACAATTTAAAGAGACCAATATCAAGTGATGAAATAGAAGATATCATCAGAAGCTTACCAACCAAGAAAAGCCCAGAACCAAATGGATACAAAGCTGAGATCTGTAAGACTTTTAAAGAAGAATTAATACCAATACTCTTTAATTTATTTCAGGAAATAGAAAAAGAGGCAACAATTCCAAACTCATTCTATGAAGCCAATATCATCCTGATCCCCAAATGAGGCAAAGACACATTAAAGACAGAAAACTTTAGACCAATATCTCTAATTAGCATAGTTGTAAAAATTCTCAATACAATTCTGACAAATCAAATACTACCAAAAGCACTACACAGATTTAATGCAATTCCAATCAAAATCCTAATGACATTCCTCATAGAAATAGAAAAAAGCAATTATGAAAACTATCTGGAAAAATAAGAGACCCAGAATAGCTAAAGAAATCCTTAGCAGGAAGAGTGAAGCAGGTGGCATAGCTATACCAGACCTTAAACTATACTACAGAGTAAAATAACAAAAACAGCATGGTATTGGCTCCAAAATACACTGGTAGACCAATGGTACAGAATAGAGGACACAGAGACTAACCCACAAAATTGCAATTATCTTATAATAGACAAAGTCTCCAAAAACATGCATTGGAGAAAAGATAGCCTCTTTTGCTGGGAAAACTGGAAATCCATATGCAACAAGATGAAATTAAATCCCTATTTCTCACCATTTACAAAACTCAACTCAAAGTGGATTAAGGACCTAGGAATTAAACCAGAGACTCTGTGTCTAATAGAATAAAAATTAGGCCCTAATCTTCATCATGTGGGATTCAGCCCTAACTTTTTTATAAGACTCCTATAGCACAAGAATTAAAATCAAGAATCAATAAATGAAATGTATTCAAACTAAAAAGTTTATTCTCAGCAAAAGAAACACTCTGTGAGGTGAACAGAGAGCGTACATCCTGGGAGAAAATTTTTACTCCTCACACATCAGATAGAGCACTAATATCTAGGGTATGTAAAGAACTCAAAAAGCTAAGCACCAGAAAAAAACAAATAACCCAATCAACAAATGGGCCAAGGACCTGAACAGATACTTATTGGGAATAGAATATACAATAAATCAACAAATATATGAAAAAATGCATTTTTTTCATCATCTCTAGCAATTATAGAAATGCAAATCAAAACTATTCTTAAGATATCATCAAACTCCAGTCAGAATGGCAGCTATTATGCATACAAACAATAAGTGTTGGCAAGGATGCGTGGGAAAAGGCACATTCATACATTTCTGGTGGGACTGCAAATTGGTGCAGCCAATATGGAAAGCAGTATGAAGATTCCTTGGAACCACCATTTGACCCAGCTTTTCCGCCCCTCAGTCTATACCCAAAAGACTTACTACAGCATACTCCAGCATACTACATACTGTATACTATATACACCATACTATGTACTATATACAGCATACTAGCATACTGTAGTATACTTCAGGGACACAGCCACATCAGTGTTTATAGCAGCACAATTCACAATAGTGGAGACAATCTAGATGTCCTTCAGTGACTGAATGGATAACAAAATGTGGCATATATATATATATATATACAATGGAATTTACTCAGCAATAAAAGAGAATAAAATCAAAGCATTTGCAGGTAAATGGATGGCATTGGAGAAGATAATGAATGCTAAGTGAATTAGCCAATCCCAAAAAACAAATATCAAGTGTTTTCTCTGATATAAGGAGGTTAACTCATAGTGGGGTAGGGAAGGGAAGCATGGGAGGAATAGATGAATTCTAGATAAGGACTAGGAGTGGAAGGGAAAGGAAGGGGGCAGGGGACTAGCAAGGATGGTGGAATGTCATAGACATCATTATCCAAAGTACATATATGAAGACACGAATTGGTGTCAACATACTTTCTGTACAACCAGAGATATGAAAAATTGTGCTGTATCTGTGTAGTAAGAATTGTAATGCATTCCTCTTAATATGTTTTTTTAAAAATCAATAAAAATATTAATACCAAAGTAGAATTTATGATGTAAATGATATTAAAATCATTAATTTTAATTAAAAATCATGAGAGTTACAGTCTACAATGAAGATACAAAGCTTGAACTCTATATTTCCAATCAAAATAGTAAGAAATGCAAAAATGAACAAATAGTAGTGGAGGACTTCTAAAATTAAACAAGTCTTGTAAAACTTTTAAAAAGGAAAAGGCTTAAAAATGATACTGAATATTTAAGTCAGTGATTATCAATCAGGGACAGTTATACTTGCCTGACAATGTTTGAAAATAGGGTATTCAGAGTATCGAGGTATTCGGGTGGCCAAAATGTCGGATAGTCATAATGTCTGTTTAGTGTCTAAGGATAATTTCTGGCATTTAAAAGTAAGAGTCATGAATACCAAGTATATTAGAATACAAGGGAAAGTGCCTCAAAAAAGGAATTATCCCAAGCACAATGTAAAGAATACCTAGTTGAGGGCTGGGGATGTGGCTCAAGCGGTAGCGCGCTCTCCTGGCATGCGTGCGGCCCGGGTTCGATCCTCAGCACCACATACCAACAAAGATGTTGTGTCCGCCGAGAACTAAAAAATAAATATTAAAAATTCTCTCTCTCTCTCTCTCTCTCTCTCTCCTCTCTCTCCTCTCACTCTCTCTTTAAAAAAAAAAAAAAAAAGAATACCTAGTTGAGCTATATTCATTTATCTGAATAATTAATAAATTTAAATTTGGTTTAATAGATAAAAATGCTGATACCTAAAGATAACAATGTACTTTTAAATTATACTAACGATCATAATATACTCTTGATAATTCATAAAAAATTATCATCTATTAAAGCAGTTGTTTTCTAACTATGGTTTCTTGTGATTTATGGAATAAAGAATAAATTTCTAAGAGGTGGGCAATTCTAAATAACTGCAAAACATGACATTCAACTGCTGATATTTATTTGCCTGGAGTGATAACCACATAAGAGATTTTCTTTTCTTCATTCTAAAAAAGCCCTAGCTAGAAACTTACCATAAGGCCCCCCTTAGGATAGCAAACCAAAAAGTGATAAACAACCTGTTTACCAATTAAACATACATAATAAATAACACCGAATCTCATTAAAAGACAATTCAAACAGAATTTTATTTTGTGATATTTTTTATTAGAATGTTCTTGTTTTTTGAACCAGGCATGTACTGATTATAATTGCATTTAAAACTCAAAACAGGTCATTTGTTTATCTTAATACCTTGTCCTACAGGATATTTTTAAAATTTAAATCTGTAGACTATTTTTGTGTTTAAAATTTATATACATACATGTATGTACCTATATAAGGTTCTGCTATTTGTCGTAATAAAGATTTCTGGGAATAATGGCATATTGCATTAAAATGTTCTAGAAGATAGACTGTGGAACCAACCCAGGTGCCCTTCAATAGATGAATGGATAAAAAAAAATGTGGCATTTATACACCATGGAGTATTACGCAGCACTAAAAAATGACAAAATCATGGAATTTGCAGGGAAATGGATGGCACTAGAGCAGATTATGCTAAGTGAAGCTAGCCAATCCCTAAAAAACAAATGCCAAACATCTTCTTTGATATAGTGAGAGCAACTAAGAACAGAGCAGGGAGGGAGGAAGAGCAGGAGTAAAAGATTAACATTAAACAGAGACATGAGGTGGGAGGGAAAGGGAGAGAAAAGGGAAATTGCATGGAAATGGAAGGGTCTCCTTCCATTGTTATACAAAATTACATATAAGAGGTTGTGAGGGGAATGGGAAAAAAACAAGGAGAGAAATGAATTACAGTAGATGTGGTAGAGAGAGAAGATGGGAGGGGAGGGGAGGGGGGATAGTAGAGGATAGGAAAGGTAGCACAATACAACAGTTACTAGTATGGCATTATGTAAAAATGTGGATGTGTGACCGATGTGATTCTGCAATCTTTATTTGGGGTAAAAATGGGAGTTCATTGCTGAGGGCCATTGCCAAGTAGAAATGACGCATCGAAATTTCCTTCCCATGTTAAATGGATTTCGCTGTTGACATTGCATGTAAGGTGACCTTGCTCAAGGAAGGTGGATCCGGGTTTAGAGCTGATCAGGTTTGAGGAAGTATCCCGGTCCTTGGGTTTAGGGCGTTCCCAGTTTAAGACAATAGGGGTTTTAGGGAAGTTGGAGGTTGAAGATTATTGCTGCCGGGATTAGGGTGTTCCTGCTGCTTGTTCCCATTGAGTTCTCATGAGATTCAAAGGAGATTGGAAAAAAGCCTCGTGGAGTAGGTGAATTGGGCGGAGGAGAACGGGATTTCCCCAGAACGTGTGTGTAGAGGCCGGTGTGAGTTCGGGAATAAAGAATTGCTGTTTGAATCTACAAGGTGTGTGGTGGCTCATGATTCTGTGCCCAGCCAAGACATTGGCAGTTCATAACCCACTTGAATCTAATGTATGAAATATGATATGTCAAGAGCTTTGTAATGTTTTGAACAACCAATAAAAAAAATTAAAAAAAGAAAAAAAATGTTCTAGAAAAAGTAGAATAAAAATAAAAAATTAACAGAAAGCAGTAATTAATTTAAAATTTTAAAAAGTTAAAATAATGAGGTAAGGCAGAGGATAATGCAAATTTGGTAATCCAGGGATATTGCTTGCCAAAATAAAGAGGAAAACTTTCCAAGAATAAGGAGAACAGGTTCTCCTCAGCAATGGAAGTGGCCTCATATTGGTAACAGGATGTGAAGCAGGCAGTTCTAGATCTCTGAAACTAGGATGTGGCCCCAGAAAGCCACACTCCTCAGGGTGCTTTTGTCCCAAACTTTGTTCCATGGAACAATTCTCTTCTAACCATATTTAGGACGAGATTAATTAATCACAGCTGGGAATCCAGATGCTGAAAAGGAGACTTGCTCTGTATGAATGTTTATGAGAAGCAGAGTAAACAAAAGTAAAGTCCCCCCCCCCACAGAAATGGGGTACACCAATCCTATAAGGATGCCGGTTTCAGGAATTCTGAAGTGACTCCTGGCAGAATAGTGAGGAAGTAATTCCTGGGCAGAGGACAGCTGTTTCTCTCAGGAGATGGCCTTGCCTTGGCTCCAAATTGTATGTGGGCTATGAAGTGCTCATACATGTAAACCTGCAGCCAGTCTGATATCCCAGAAATCCACATTTGTGAGACTTCTTCAGACACATTCTTGAGGCTTGTAAATTACCTTCCCACTGCCAGTTTTATGAGGGAGTCTAGTATTTATATCTAGGTATTCAAGGACTAAATGAAGAATCTTTCCCCACCCCAACCATTAGGAAAAGCTGGAAAAGCTGAAGTAAAGTTTTTTGTTTGTTTGTTTTGTTTTGTTTTGTTTTTTTACCACAGAAGTAAGTGTCAAACGGGATCCAAATAAGCCAACTACAGGTAACCTGAGGAAATTTCTAGAATGAAGAGGGATAAAGAAATTCCTGGAAAGAGAAGAAATATTTCTCCAGGGGAATGTCATGGTTAGGCCATAGGTTTATTTTGGGATGTGAAGTTTGCATTCAGTGAGCACTGACCCCAAGACTGGAACCAAACAGACACACATTTCTGAGGGTTCTTATGTCTTAAATCTGAACATTAGAATTACCATTTTCTGGCAAGACTTAGGAGGAGATTGGTTCCATGTGGGAACCAGGGCCCACATTCAAAAGCCTTGATCTGTAGTAACTCCAGATCAGCTTTCTAAAGCTGAGGTAACGTTTTCAATTAAATTAGGTGAAGTGTGGTGCAAAGTTGCACTTTACAGGGAACTGAAGGAGATTTATGGTAGGAAGAAAGTCCTGAAAGAAGTATATATTTTCCTGATAAGTGTGGCTTGGTCACAAGTTAAGATTGGAATGTGAGGTGGACATGAGTGGATTTCTATAGTCAGGATGGGGCCCCAGAAAGCCTCTTTATTTTTCTGGTCCAATATTAGCACATTGAAGCAATCTCGCCTGGCCAGACTTTAGTGATGGGGTCACAGATGGGGAGCCAGGCTGGAATCACAAATTTGCCCTGCATTAATCACCAATAGAAGGATGGTAAGATGAAATAAAGAGTTTCCCACAGAAATAGAGTGCAGCAAGGATTTAAGGACGCTGGTTTTAGGTATTCTGAGACTATTCCTGGCAGATCATGGAGAAGGAAATCCTGGGGTGTCGGGGTTTTTAGCCGTCCATTTCCTTTTGACCTGGGAGAGAGATTGGCAAGAATACGCCCCGACCAGGATGAGCCAAGAAAGGCAAAGGTCGACTGGCCGCCGGCACCCAGCCCTCCCTCACTGGAGGACAATCAGACACACCAGGGAGACCAGTCAAAGCAGGGTCTCAGTTTATTGAGAAAACACACACAGCTAATATAATGTACAGGAGCCAATCAGGATAAAGGTCAGCAAGGTGGGGAGAGTTCATGCGCACACCCATCCTACAGGCCATAATGGGTGACAGAGCTGTCCACGAGGGCGGAAGGGTTCTGAGCCTATCCTAGAGGTCGTCTGATTTTTTGTCACCACCCACAGCACTGCCTCCTGGCTGATTGCCAGGCACATCTTAGCCACACATGGCCCCAGAACCAGGAAGCCGGTAGGTTTCCTCTTTTCTGATGCAACATGCCCCACATGTTACATCATGCCCTATACGGGGGGGGGGGGGGGGGGGGGGGGGGGTCGTCCTGTTTCTCCAAAGCAATGTCCTTGACAGGCAGATGGTTGGTTGTATGGGAAGTGTGCATAAATGGAAACTGGCATTCAGTCTAGAGTCCCATTAAGTCACATTCCTGAGGATTCTCCCAGCCCAATATTGGCACATTGGACTATTAATAAATAGTCTTCTGAACAAACATAAGAGGAATTTGATTGTTCACAGCTAGAGAATCATATTTTGAGTGAAGAGACTTGTTTTAAGCAAATTACTATGAGAAACAACATAAGCTGAAGTATATTTTTTCCATAGGAATTGGTCACAACTAGAATGTAATGATGCCAGTGTCAGGAAGTCTTAGACTATTGCTGACAGAACAAGGAGGGAGAAATTCATAGGAGGAGCAGAATGGCTTCCCTGAAGTGGTAGAATTGGCTACTTGGCCCTAGGTTGTTGGCTGACTATGTTGTATCCTTGTGTGAAAACCTGCATGCAGTCTGTTGTCCCAGAGGCACATTTATTAGGGTCCTTCTGGCCCTAACTTGAGACATTAAATTAACCTCCTGTGACCAGTCTGGGTGAGATCAATAATTACTAGCTGGCAACACAGGGGTTAGATGAAGAGCTTTGTGCCTCTTGATCACTAGTCTGAAGACAGCATAACAAAAGGGATAAGGCCTAGACTAACCCCTGGATGCAGAATTTCCAAGGTGACAATGAGTCAACCTTGGTCCCATCCTCTGCAAAAGACCTGAGTTGAGATACAATCCAAAGTGTAGATTTGGCCAGCACCCTTATTAGCTTTGCTGGTCTCTTTCTTAGCCAAGGACACCAGAAGGAGCAGGAAGTGCCTAAATATGCCCTTGGATGCTGAATAGTTGCTATGAATTGGAGCAGCTATGGTCCAGACCCTCATCTGTGGGTGCTCTGTCTCCAAGATAAGGTCATGCAATATCATAGGCACCATACACATCACGGACTAGGAGGCCTAAAAATTTCCACTGCTCTGCCTTCCCTTCCCTTCACCCTGTACTTGAGAAGAGAGTTCAGATCCTAGAATTCTGACAAGGCCCTGGTTCCTATCCCATTCCTGGGAGTTGCCTTCTTAGTTCCCCAATGAAAATTTCCTCTAAGCAGTGTGGCAATGTGCATGAATACTCCATGTCCTGAATATATCATGAGGTGCTTAGGACTTCTTGACTGCCCTTAGGCTGTGCCATGCTGGCAACTTGCTTTTACCTGTCAGCTGGTAGACCTACATCTCAGGCCAGGGGAGGTATTATTTCCCCATATGCCTCTTCCATTCTAATCTCTTGGAGCTCTCTCTAGCTGGATGCATTGTGCATTTACCAAAGTGAAGCTAATACAGATATAATAAAGTGCTTCTACCCACCAATCAGATATTTCATTCTAATTCTCAGGATCCACTCTTGATAATACCCATAGCTTCCTCAATGTGCTTCCGTGGAAAATATGGATATTTTCTTTAAAGTTTCAAACTCATCTAGACTCAGCAGCACATACATTTAATTCCAGTGACAACTGACTTATGTAGGAAGATACCAAATTTGAGGCAAGTCTCAGCAACTTAGTGAGACTGTCTCAAAACTAAAAATGATTAAGACCTGGGGATATAACTCTATTGTAGAGTAACCCTGGGATCCATCTCCAGAACCACAAGATGAATAAATAAACTAATTAATTTAAAATTTAAAAGGTGAAAATATTTGGAAACATAAGACAAGTTTAAGTGTTCTATTAATTGATGAGACTACAAAACCCTGAAGCTACCTACTATTGATTCCTTTTCTACTCTTCCCCAGAGTGTTTAATGGAGACTATGGGAACAAATATATGGAGACCTACAAGCCATTTTTGAATTACACATATGTGGCCTTAATGAGCACTGGCCCTCGTGCTTTGAAATAAATAATGTAAAACTGATGCTGCTATAGGCAACAATTCCCCAAACCGTACCTATAAATTTAATAAGAACCTGCCTTTGGATCCTCCCTGCCTCTTATAATTTAATGCTTCTCCTACAAACTGTTTTCAAACTGGATATATTCAGTCAAAATGTGTGGCAAACCTACTAAAGTCAACATGAAGAATGTGAAACTGTTGCTAAGACAGGAAAAAAATCCCAATGACATCTCTGAATGAAGACAGTACCTGACTTTGGGATCTCCCAGAAAGAACCTTTGGATCCTTTCACTGCTGCCCTTATAACCTGTTCTAAACTGCAAGATATTTTGCCATGTGGAGCAGTCAACCTTCAAAGTAGGCATGAACAATATGAACCTAGTGCTACAGGGGAACAAATTCCATTGAATATTCTGTGATTACATTGTGAAACTGTTTTGGGGACAGCCCAGCCAATATTCTTTTCCTGATGCTCATGAAAGCAGGTTTCCAATTGCACACATCTAGTCTTAAATAGCTCTGCTCTTCATGGGCACATGAAGGAATGTGAGCAAAGTGTTGTAATAGAGGTCAATTCCCAATTTTTTTTCATGAAATGAATGAGAACATGCCTTTGGAAAATTACTGCTACTCGTGTTTACTGAAACTACAAGCATTTTCAAACTGAAAAATATGTCCAATAGGAGAACAGGCTCTAATGGGAAGTAGCAAAAAACATAAAACTGGTAGAGCCACAGGTACAATTCATAAAGCCCTATTTGTGCATTAACTGCGAATCTGCCTCTGAAGTTCCCAGTCACTTGCATTTCACTACTACTCCAACTAGTCTTTGTTTTTTTGTTCTTTGTTGTTTGTTTGTGTGTGTGTTTTTTTTTGTTTTGTTTTATTCCAGGAATTAAACCAAAGGCACTTAACCACTAAAGTCACATTCTCAGCCCTTTTTATATTTTTATTTTGAGACAGGGTCTTGCTAAGTTACTGAGGTTGTCCTTAAACTTGTGATCCTCCTGCCTCAGCCTCCCAAGCTTCTGGGATTATAGTCATGGACCACCACGCTCACACAGCAAGTCATTTTCAAACTGCACATACTCATTTATAATGAGCATTAGACCTGAATGGCCCACATGAAGAATATAAACCTGATTCTAAGAATGGGGGTGATAACCAATGCACTCTATGTGAATTAAGTATAAACTTTCCTTTGGAATCTCCCTGCCACCTGTGTTCCCCTGCTATTCTTACAAACCACTTTCAAACTGCACATAGTCAGGGATAATGAGCACTGATTTAATGGGTCTGAATGAAGAATGTGAACCTGTTTCTGCAAGTAGGGACAATCTCTAATGCTCTCTCCAAAATAAGTGAGAACCAGTCTTTGGATCTTCCCTGCAAGTTGAATTTCACTGCTGCTTTTATAAGACATTGTATAGTTTTTTCTTTTCATATTTAAAAAGTTTCATTTATTCATATTTATTTCATATTGAAAGAAATGATTCCAAAACTAGATCCTTTTAGACCAAAAAGTAATTTGCCAATCAAAAAAAAAAAAGTATTTAAGTCTTCTCCACTATTCAGATTTTAAATTTGCAAATAAGTTATTGGCAACCTGTAAATGTTTACAGTTTATTTCTTCACTTTGTCTCTGGCACCCCAGAAGCCATTAGTATGTCAACTAGATGAGTTAGATTTTTTCTCAGATGCAACTCTAACTTGAGTTTAGAACTGTCCCTATGGGAGTGAGTGCTGCACACATAGAACAAGAATCAATCTATAAATGCAGAGGGCAGAAAAAAACATCTCAGAGTGCTGACATCACTTACCCAGGTTCATGGACTTAAACCCAAGTCTGCATTTCTCAGGTTGGTCTAATATTTGTTCAACCATTTATTTCACTTATTCAAGTAATATTTATTAAGATCTGCTTTGCAATATTTATGGTGTTCTTCCTGAGTTCCAAGCAAGGGCAGAAGAAAAAGGGTTAAAGCCAAGATTCCACCCTATGCCCTGAAGGCAGAGTCTCCAAGATGAACAATCATTGGCCTCATCCTCCAGAGAAGACCTGGATTGATGCACATGCCAAATGTGGGACCTGCCAACACCTTTAGTATTTCTGCACTTCTTTACCATAGCCAAGGCCACCACAAGGGAGAATGTCTAAGAATGAACTTGGGTGCTGAGTTTTGCTGTGAACTACAGTGTCTCTCCAGCTAACCCCCACATTTGAGGGCTCTGCCTCCCATGTAATTTCAAGCTGACTTCACAGAAGCCATAATACAGCTGGGACTAGAGAACCTGAAAATTCTTACAGCTCTGATTTATCTTTCCCTCACTCCTGTATTTCAGTAGCCAGGCAGGCTTCTGTGTTTCTGTGACAAGATCCTGGATCCTCCACAGGCATTTGGACACACTACCTTAAGTTCTTGGTGAATACTTCCACGGGATCACAAATTCTGTGCATGCTTAAGTGACCCTGAGTGCTTAAGTGACCCTGAATATACTTTTGAAGGTCCTGGTGATTTCCTGACTGCCCCTAGTCTGTGCCTTCATGGAATCTCCCTTTCCAGGATGGTATCTTTGGCAGGCTATTCCTATATCTTGGGCCAATGGAGAGTTTATTCCTTCATCTCTCTCTCCTTTTCTAATCTCTTTTAAAATCTCCTTGGTTGAATTATGCATGTTAAAAAGTGAATCTAGTGGAGAAAAATTACAGCATGTCTCTCCACCAATTAGATATTACATTCTTTTTGAATTATTTTTATTGGTTCTTTTTATTTATACATGAGAGTAGAATCAAGCATAACTTATTCTGATTAGGATCCATTCTTATGGATGTACATGGTGGTGGAATTCACTTAGGTATTTTATTATAGGAAAATTATGTTAGATTTTTTCTTTTGTCTTTACTCTTCCTATTCCCCTTCCCCTCTCTTCATTCCCTTTTGTCTAATCTGAACTTCTTTTCTCTACCCACTCCCACTTTATTATGCTTTAATTTTCACATACCAGAGAAAACATTCAACCTTTGTTTTGTGGGGATTGGCTTCTTTAATTTAGCATAATAGATACATCCAGTGTTCTGCATGGACTAGCAGTATATTATAATCTGGGGACTCATAAGAGATGCTGAGTGTCAGGCCCAATCCTCAGACCTACTGAATCAGGATCAGCTTTTTCTCATGATGTCCTTATATGCACATTAAACTCCAAAGAATGCTGGTGTAGAATATTAGTTTTGTAGACAGACTGCCTGGGTTTCATTCTCAGTTCTTTTCCTTACTAACTGTGTGACACTGGGCAGGGAAATAAACCTCTCAGTGCTTGTTTTCTCATCTGTTAAATGAAAATAATAATATTAATTAGGACATATGGATGTTTTATGAATCAAGTGAGTAAATGCCCTAATGGGGCCAGTATGTTGCCAAGTACCTGGTAAGCACTTAGTGAATGCTTTTTATATGTATTTATTTTTTCTCTACTACTCTGAGAAGCTACAAGTAATGTTCAAATATAGCATTTTGACATTAACATTATTATGCAGTAATTTTTTTTTGAGAGAGAGAGAGAGAGGAGAGAGAGAGAGAATTTTTAATATTTATTTTTTAGTTCTCGGCGGACACAACATCTTTGTTGGTATGTGGTGCTGAGGATCGAACCCAGGCCGCACGCATGCCAGGCAAGCGCGCCACCGCTTGAGCCACATCCCCAGCCCAGTAATTTTTATTCTGTATATTAAATATTTAATCTTTACATTCATATATATATTTTGAAAATAGCAAATAAGCTGGCTGACTACCATGGTATCTGTAATCTCAGCTACTTGGGAAGCTGAGAGAAGAGAATCACAAGTTTGAGGTCAGCCTGAGCAATGCAGTTAGAGGGGTTAATGTGCAAATGATATAACATCAACACCTCAGTAGCAAGAAAAAAAAATTCCAATTTAAAAATGGCTAAAGTCCTGAATAGACAATTCTCCAAATAACACATAGAAATGGTAGTCAGTATTTGAAAAAAAAGAACAACTTTTTTGTGAAGTCTCAACCTCACAAATCATTAGGGAAATATAAATTGAAACTACAGTGAGATATCACCATACACCAACTAGAATGGCTATTATTAAAAGAAAAAAATATTATAAATGTTGACAAGAATGTGAAAAAAGAAAGCTTGTGAACTGTTAATGGTAATAAAAATTGGTTCAGGCTTTTTGAATATGTTATTAAGATTCCTCAAACTATAGAATTAATATGTGTTCCAGGAAACCAAGTGTGTATGTATATCCCAAGGAAAGAAAATCACTATCTCTGAGAGCTTTCTGCATTCTCATGATAGTTTGCTGCCTTATTCTTAGAGCCAAATCTCAAACCCACTTGTGTCAATCAACAGATAAATGAAGAAAATTGTGAGACTAACACAAATGCTTGCACTGGAATATAATTCATCTTTAAATAAGAAGGAAATCTTATCATTCATTTTAATTAATGAATGCTACAGATGTCTGTTTTAAGTGAAATAAGACAAGCACAGAAAGAACTGTTAAAAAGTTTCAGCTTTTATGTGGATCTAGAAATTTGAATCATATATAGTTGAATCACATATAGTTGCAGAGAATAGAATGGTGATTTCCAGCAGTTGATAGAAATGGGGAGATATTAGTTCAAGGTTACTAAGTTTCAATTATCTGGTATGCATAAATTTTGAATATATAATATACAGTATGGTGTCTGGAATTAAAACTGCATTGTACACTTGAAATTTGCCAATAGAATAGATCAAAATGTTTTCACCACAAACACACATGCAGATTTATTTACTAAGTGAGGTGATGGATGTTAGCATTATTGTAGTTCACAGTATATCTATATTAAAAATGTCACATTATACACCTCAAAATACACAATTTTAGTCAATTATACCCCAATTAGGCTGGACAGCAAGACTAAGAGGTTGTTTTTTGAAAAGATAAACAAATTTAACACATGCTTACCTAATCTAGTTTAAAAATGAGAGGAATACTCAAGTAAATTGAAAAACCAGATATTCTAACTGAAGGCACACAAATTAAAAAAAAAGATCCTAAATATAAATAAAATGATCACTGATGTGAATAATTACCGACTACCAAGTTGAATAGCCTAGAATAAATGGATAAATTCCTCAAAACATTCAATCTGTCAAGACTGAATCATCAAGAAATACAATCTGAACATACACCAGTAATGAAAAAGTGATTAAAAACTGTCTAAGAAAGAAAACTCAGGAGATGGCTGCAGTAGTGAACTCAACCAAGTATTTAATAATTAACATCAGTACTTCTTAAGCTCTTCCAAAATGTTAAGAGAAGGGAACACTTCCAAATTCATTTTACAAACTCAGTATTGCCCTCATATGAAAGCCACACAAAGACACTGAAGGAACAGAAAATTATAGTCTACTATGTTGATGAACACAGTTGCAAGATTCTCAACAAAATACAAGAAAAGTGAATTCATTATATAAAAATTATCATATATCATGAACATGTGGGATTTATTCCTTAGATACAAATGAAAAGTAATTAATGTGACACAACTTGTTAACAGAAAAAAAGGCCACATGATTATAGATGAAGAAAATCACTGGACAAAATTCAGGAAACTTCTATTTTAGAATTTCTCAACAAACTAGGTACAGAACAAAATTAAGTGAACATAAAAGATATATATAAAAATCCTACAAGTAATCTGAAACTCAGTGGTGGAAAACTGACAGCTTCTCCTCCAAGATAAGAACTATAAGCAGGATGCTTTCAGCACAATATCACAAGTCCTAGACAGAGTAATTAGGCAAGGATAAAAATCTTCCAAAGGAAGAAATAAAACTATCTCTAATTGCCTAGGACTTTCTTACTTAACAATATTAAATCCAAGTTTGATATCAGAAGGAGTCAAATTCAACTCAGATGTTAAAAATTGTCTTAGGAAATCTGTTTTTCATCTTTAAGTTTCATAAATCCATTAAGCAATATGCAAAATACTTGGAAAAGGAGGTGAAGAAAATTTTCACCATTAATGGAGTTTCCATTATATTTATCATGATTATGGCTTGTATAGAACATTTAGGTTATTTTAGGATTTACTACTTAAGAAGATGAAATTTTGTTCCAAAATCATCTATGTAGGATACAATAGATATGTTTCATGGCCATTTCAATGATTCTGACAAGTTCTAAGCTCTATGTGAGGGCTGATAAGTAATTTTTACTTTTTAGAGAAGTTTTTAAAACTATAAAAAAGTTGAAAATATTGTATTGAAAGTTCCCATACACTCTGTACCTAATTTTCCTTATTATGTTCATTTTAAATCAATAGGGTACAATTTTTACTATTAATGAACCAATATTGATATATTATTATTATTATCCAACATCTATAGTTAATTCAGCTTTTCTTAGTTTCTTATTTTTTTTAATATTTTCTTAGTTGTCAATGGAGCTTTATTTTATTTATTGATACGTGGTGCTGAGAATCGAACCCAGAGCCTCACACATGCTAGGCAAATGCTCTGCCACTGAGCCACAATTCCAGCCCCTCTTAATTTTTATCTAATGTTCTCTTACCATTCCGGGACCCCATCTGTTTAGTTATCATATTTTCACAGGTACCTCTTGACTAGGACAGTTTCTTAATTTTTCCTTGTTTTCATAACCTTGTTAGTTTTGGAAAGTACTGTTCATGTATTTTGTATAATGCTCTTTGATTGGCAACTGTCAGATGTTTTTCTCATGATAGTGCATGGATCACAGATTTTAGGAAGAAAGACCATAAGTTAAAATGCCATTCTCATCATGTCATGTCAAGGTATATACTATTGATATTACTAATCACTTGATTTTAACTGATTGAAATTAACCTAGTTGATGTAGTGTTTGCTGCATTTCTCCACTGTGCAGTAACTCTAACCAACACCCTTTTGTCTTTCCATGCTGTACTCTTGGGAAGAAAATCACTATGCACAGCTCACATTTATGGAGTGGGGAAGTACATTCCATCTCCTTGAAGATGGAATAATGTCTCTGGGATTCTGCATGGAGGAATTTGGAATTCTTTCCTCTTCCCCAGTATTTATTTCTTTGAGTGTTTATTTATATCAGTATAGATTCATGGATATTTGTTTTATATTTTTAAATATTATTTTGTTTTTAGATACTTTTTTTCTGACAACCTAGGCCATAAAGAGCTTATTCAGTTGTTTTCTGTGTCCCATTGATATATTGTTTGTTGGTTGGCTTGTTTATTGTCTTGATGATAAGTTTATTTGTTTTTTGTTTGTTGTTTGTTTTCTTTTTTAAGCATTGTCTTAGTTTCTAATTCTGCAAGATACCCCAAGCCCATCTTGTGTATGTGTCTGTGGTAGAGTAAGCATGAGTTCATCCTATTATCTACTCTATTTCTACAAGGATCATCCTAGTATCATTTTATTCATACATTCCTATTCCAAATGTGAGGAACTGGCTCCCTCTTCATCTACCATCTGTACACTTTCTCAATTCCAGTACACAGTCATTGTGGCATTAGAATTATTACCTTATATCTCCATTTGGATGCAATTTCACTAGCTACATTGTAGATTCATTTCACCTTAATTATATTTTACAGATTTTTGCTCATTTACAAAATTATATATCAATTTCCCATCCACTCTCTTCAGTGACATTGCTTCATTTATTTCTAATATGGTTAAGTACTTTTGTCACATTCAAAAATGCCCTGTATGTTTACTCCCAAATTCTTAATATTTTTTTGAAAATTTGCACACATAAGGTTTATTCTTCTA
Source organism: Spermophilus citellus (assembly GCF_964194105.1). NCBI lineage: Eukaryota > Metazoa > Chordata > Mammalia > Rodentia > Sciuridae > Spermophilus > Spermophilus citellus. The sequence goes on along the minus strand of NC_138198.1, from coordinate 30,512,733 downwards.
TCATAAACTTCAGCAGATTTGGACAAACAGTGGTTTCATGTGTCCTTTGATTTTTCATAGAGAATAGTGTCATGCCTTAAATAGTGCCCAGAACTTCAACTATTCAACCCTCTCTCTCTTCTTCTGAAGTCCTGGGAATTGCACATATATATATTTTCTTCTTTTTTAGAATGTTATATAAATGAATCATGAAGTTTATAATTTATCAAAGGGCATTTTTTTTAAACTTAGAAATATGCACTTATGATTAACTTATGTATTTTCATGACTTTACAGTTCATCTCTTTTTATCATCTAATAGTGTTGCATTATATGTATGTATCACAGTTTGTTGATTCATTTACCTATTTTAGAGCAATTTAGTTGCTTCCAGTATTTGAATAAAGCAACTCTAAATATTTGGGAGCAGGTTTTTGTGTAAGCACAAGTTTTAAATCAATTATATAAATGTCTTGATTTAGCAAAAGTGCTTGATATAGCAAAAATACATTTAGTTTTATAAGAATCTGCCACAGTATCTTTCATAGTGGCTGTCTTTGTTGATTTGGACTGCTATAACAAATACCTTAGACTGGGTAACTTAGAGTCCATAAAAAAAATATTTCTGACACTCCAGGATGCTGATAATTCCAAGATTAAGAAGTCAGGGGCTGGGGATGTGGCTTAAGCAGTAACACACTCTCCTGGCATGCTCGGGGCACTGGGTTCAATTCTCAGAACTACATAAAAATAAAATAAAGATGTTGTGTCCACCGAAAACTGAAGAATAAATATTTTAAAATTCTCTCTCTCTCTCTCTCTCTCTCTCTCTCTCTCTCTCTCTCTCTCTCTCTCTCTTCTCTCTCACTCTCTCTTTAAAAAAAAGAAGAAGTCAGAAGTTTTGGTGTCTGGTGGGGACACTTCCTCATGGATCATGCCTTCTGAATGTCTTCTCAAGATTGAAGGGGCAAAAAGGTTTCCTCAAGCCCTTTGTAGAAGCACTCATCCCAATCACCCTCCCAAAAAATACACTACCATCACCTTAGGAGTCACATTTCAGCATAAGAATTTTGAATGGACAAAAATATCCAGACCATAGAATTTGCATCCCACTAGCAATGAGTTTCTGTTGCTCTGTAACTTTATCAGCATGTTGTCTGATGCTCCCTAATAATAAATCATGTTGCACATATTTTCGAATGCTTATTTACTATCTGCATAATATTTTTGTTGTATTATCAAGTTATTTTGTTTTAAAATTAAGGTTTTATAAATCTTTGAGTTTTACTTGTTCTTTTTTATATTTTAAAAATAATTTTATTATTAAATAATATTTTTGAATTATTTTTCCATATAAAACATGCCTTTGGTTTTTATTTAAAATCTCATTTCTAACTAGGTATAGTGGAACCTGCCTGAGGTCTCAACAACGTGGGAGGCTGAGGAATTGGATTATAAGTTTGCAAGACCCTTAAAAACCTAGGGAGGCTCCATGTAACTTAGTAAGACCCTGTCACAAAAAGTAGAAAGGGGTTTGGGATGTGGCCCAGTGGTTAAGCACCCCAGGTTCAATTCCTGGTACCAAAAAAAAAAAATGCACTGAAAGAAAATGTCTAACTTTGAATTTTTATAGAGACATATGATCGAATTTGAATCAATATTTGTAAAATATGTAAATTCTTGGTCTTGATTATTAGTTTTTGCATGTTTATGAGCAGTTGTTCTTGCATCATTTATTAAAAGGACTATCATTTTCTTTACTTACCTGCCTTTAATCCTCTATTAAACATAAGTTGACTATTAGTGTGTATCTATATCTGGACTCACTGGCCTGTTCCATTGATCTTTACAAATGCTATACGTTCTTTGTTAGTATAATATTATAAAGTTTTAAGCTTTGGAAGTGCAAGTCTTTCTTCCTCTGCAATACCACATTGGCTATTCTATTTATTTTTCCCCATAATCTTTACAATCAGTTTGTCCATATCTACAAAAGAGAATGCTGGGTTTTTCTTGGGAAGGATGGATATCTTAATAATAGGTCTTTGAATCTGTGAACAAAGAAAACATCTCCATTTATTTAGATGTTTGATTGCTTTCATCATGCTATCATTTTCCACATGTAGATCCTCCACATATTCCATATAAATGCATATCAACTTTTTTAAAGGAGAGAGAGAGAGAGAGAGAGAGAGAGAGAGAGAGAGAGAGAAACTTTTTCGTAGATAGACACAACACAATGTCCTTATTTTTATGTGGTGCTGAGAATGGAACCCAGGTTCTGCCTGTGCTAGGGGAGAGCTCTACCTCTGAACCACAATCCCAGCCCCATTATCTACTTTTTTATTTTTAAAAATATTTTTAATTGTATATGAACACAATATCTTTATTTTATTTATTTATTTTTATATTGTGCTGAGGATTGAACCCAGTGCCTCACACATAGCAGGCAAGCTCTCTACTGCTGAGCCACAGTCCCAGCTGCAAGATTCAGATCTATATATTTAATATTCAATGATATTGTAAATATTCTATATGTAAATGATATAAATATTTACATAATATTTGTTTCCATTTTCAAAATGCAGTTCTTCATACTGGCATATAGGAAAGCAATGGAATTTTGCATGTTATAATTGCTATCCTGGAAAATTTCTATATTCTGTCTTCTTTGTGACTCCAAATCATCTGAATAATGTTTATCCTGAAATGTTTATCTGTCATTTTTTTCTGCTATAGGTGTTAATTCTTTTTGTTTTGATTTCATTGATTGTCTTGAATTGTTTGTGGTATTTTCTTTCCTGTCTTTTCATGTAGCTCGAATCTCTTTCCACCTCTGTGAGACTGGTGTGTGTGTGTGTGTGTGTGTGTGTGTGTGTGTGTGTGTTTACCTTATAAATTTTTAATGCTCTTGTGTAGTTCCAAGATCCTTCCTTTGTGGGGAAGAACAAAGTTTACAGTTCCCAATATCAACAATACATCACCTATGAGCAAATTTTTATTATTAAGACATTTATAGTCAGTATCTATGTCTAGAAATGTTGGATTCAATTATTATTTAAAATAAAGTAAGTAGTTTCATAAAAGGTATAGAGTTTCTGGTGGCATATAGAGAATGGGGGTCGGACATAGGATGTTATGTTAAGGGGGAAAGATGTAAGGGTATGGGGTTAATATATCTTAGCAACTTTGGAGGAGAACTCTAATGAAGAGGGTTAGTAGCAGGAGAATAGACAGGAGGTAATTTAGGGTAGACGAGTACATGGGAGGACAATAGGATGCATAAAAACAAACACATATATGTATTTAGAAAATTACATAAAGTAAAAATAGTAAAAATTAGGAAGTTGAAAGAGGAAGAGAGGGAGGTAAAAAATAAAAAGGAAAGAAAAGAGAAAAAAGAGAGAGAATGAAACGGAAAAAAAGAAGGGGGCTTATACAATTCCTCTATATTATATTATTCTGGTGACTCAGTTTTTAAAATTCTATTTCACGCAAAGTTATTGGTTTCACATATATTGGGGTTGTGAGGACCAGGGAGGAAGGGTAGAAGAGAAAGAAAGAGGATAAAATGGATAAGAAGAGGACCCCAAACAAAACAAACAACAACAACAAAAAAAACCTCTTAGAATTCTATTTTCTTCTCTTCCAGTAGATGGAGTTGTCTGTTCCAGTTTGAGTCTCTGCCCTCAGGGTGATGGAGTTAACCAGGGTGAAAAGGCTTGAGCTCTCCCTCTCCTGCCTGGAGCCTCCCTAATCTTGGTCTCTCTGAGTTGTTACTGTTTTTTACCTCCTCCCCTCTCTTGCTTATCAGGTCTCAATTGCAGGATCTCTTGCACTCAGCCTTGAGTTCACTCCAGGTAGGCAGCTCCCTGGTCGCACTGCCACTGTGCTCCTTCTTGTTCAACTGAGAGCTGTTTTTGTCTAGGATAGTCACTGCACCCAATTATCACAGCTGAGGGCAGAGGGAGTTGGAAACCAATCATGTATCTGTACTGATTACCACGCCCACCAAAAGATGGTGGGACAGGCTTTCCAAGATGGAGTCCATCCGTTTCCCACTGATAGACCCAACCTGATCTTTTATTAAAATTGGGAGCCATCTTGCCACAAAGCCATGAAAAACTAATTTCTGCTTTACTATAAATTACTGCAAATTCTGAACCTGCTTGGAATGCCTGCCCGTGCCTTGAACTCACCCATGCTTGGCTCTCTGACCAGATAGCAGCCCTCTCTGAAACTTTAGTGACACCTCATAAATATTGGCCTTCCCTGCCAGACAACGACCCTCTCTGAGGCTCTAATGGTCTTCATAAATTCTGATGTTGGGGCCAGAAAAAAAAAAATGTAAACTACCATTAGTGTGATGCTTGTCAGAGTTCTGTTATCTGTAACCCCCCTTTTGTGTAACTTTCTGGGCTATAAAGCTGGGCTGTAGGAAAGGTGGGGCTGCTGTTTTGTTCCCGCCGTTTTGGGAGGAAAAGACAGCCCGGCCGGTCGAAATAATAAGCTTGCTTTAATTTGATTTTAATTGGAGTCAGTGGTCTTTTCTTGTGTCCTGGTCTAACACCACATCCGGGTGTCTGCTGTGGTGGGGGGAACTGGAATGTCCCTGTGCTGTGGCCAGAACTCTGTCTGGCTACCTGCACAAACGCGGATTGCTGCCTGGCATTCTGCAACTCTCCAGAGGTGCTAAACTGGTGCCTCTGTACTGCCACCAAAGAGTCTTAGCAGCGCTTAAACTGGGGGCTCTGGGACCGATGTCCGGAGTCCCAATGACAGACAGCTACTCTGCATTCTGCGCATTCTGTACGGGGTTTGCCTCTCTGATGGACTCTGCAAAAATCCCTTGTATGGGATCCTGTCACATGCTCCAAGATGCTATATTTTATCAAGGTGAGTCCCTGTGGAGAAGCCATCTGAATGCTTTCTCGGATTCATGCAGAGAGCAGCCAGAAATGGTATCTCCTCTACTCTGTCATCTTGGATCCCATCAGGAGAGAAGATCTTACTGGAATTTTTTATTTAATTTTTTATTAATATATGACAGCATTATGCATTACAATTCATTTTACACATATAGAGCACAAACTTTTTTATATCTCTGGTTGTACTCAAAGTATATTCAATTTGGGTCTTCATTCATGGACTTTAACTAATGATGTCCATCTAATTCCACTATCATTTCTTTTTTTTTATTGGTTGTTCAAAACATTACAAAGCTCATGATATATCATCTTTCATACATTTGACTCAATTGGGTTATGAACTCCCATTTTTACCCCAAATACAAATTGCAGAATCACATCGGTTACACACTCACATTTTTACATAATGGCATATTAGTGACTGTTGTATTCTGCTACCTTTCCTATCCCCTACAATCCCCCCTCCCCTCCCCTCCCATCATCCCTCTCTACCTCATCTGCTGTTGTTCAATTCTCTCCCTTGTTTCCACCCCCCTTTCCCCTCACATCCTCTTCTATGTAATTTTGTGTAACATTGAGGGTCTCCTACCATTTCCATATGCTTTCCCTTCCGTCTCCCTTTCTCTCCCCCCACTCGTCTTGTTTAATGTTAATCATTTCCTCATGCTCTTTCTCCCTGTTCTGTTCTTAGTTGCTCTCTTTATATCAAAGAAGACATTTGGCATATGTTTTTTAAGGATTGGCTAGCTTCACTTACCATAATCTCCTCTAATGCCATCCATTTCCCTGCAAATTCTGATTTTGTCATTTTTTATTGCTGCGTAGTACTCCATTGTGTATAGATGCCACATTTTCTTTATCCATTCATCTATTGAAGGGCATCTAGGTTGGTTCCACAGTCTAGCTATTGTGAATTGTGCCGCTATGATCATTGATGTGGCAGTATCCCTATAGTACGCTCTTTTAAGATCCTCAGGGAATAGTCCGAGGAGGGTGATAGCTGGGTCAAATGGTGGATCCATTCCCAGCTTTCCCAGGTATCTCCATACTGCTTTCCAAATTGGCCTTACCAATTTGCAGTCCCACCAGCAGTGTACAAGTGTACCCTTTTCCCCACATCCTCGCCAACACTTATTGTAGTTTGACTTCATAATGGCTGCCAATCCTACAGGAGTGAGATAGTATCTTAGGGTGGTTTTGATTTGCATTTCTCTGACTGCTAGAGATGGTGAGCATTTTTTCATATACTTGTTGATTGATTGTATGTCCTCCTCTGTGAAGTGTCTGTTCAGGTCCTTGGCCCATTTGTTGATTGGGTTATTTGTTTTCTTATTGTTTAATTTTTTGAGTTCTTTGTATATTCTGGATATTAGGGCTCTATCTGAAGTTTGAGGGGTAAAAATTTGTTCCCAGGATGTAGACTCTCTATTTACCTCTCGTATTGTTTCTCTTGGTGAGAAAAAACTTTTTAGTTTAAGTAAGTCCCATTTATTTATTCTTGTTATTAACTCTTGGGCTATGGGCGTCCTATTAAGGAATTTGGAGCCCTACCCACAATATGTAGATCGGAGCCAACTTTTTCTTCTATCAGATGCAGTGTCTCTGATTTGATATCTAGCTCCTTGATCCATTTTGAGTTAACTTTTGTGCATGGCGAGAGAAAGGGATTCAGTTTCATTTTGTTGCATATGGATTTCCAATTTTCCCAGCACCATTTGTTGAAGATGCTATTCTTCCTCCATTGCATGCTTTTAGCCCCTTTATCAAATATAAGAAAGTTGTAATTTTGTGGATTGGTTTCTGTGTCCTCTCTTCTGTACCATTGGTCCACCTGCCTGTTTTGGTACCAATACTACGCTGTTTTTGTTACTATTGCTTTGTAGTACAGTTTGAACTCTGGTATCGCTATACCTCCAGATTCACACTTGCTGCTTAGAATTGCTTTTGCTATTCTGGGTCTTTTGTTTTTCCATATGAATTTCATGATTGCTTTATCTATTTCTACAAGAAATGCCGTTGGGATTTTAATTGGCATCGCATTAAACCTGTAGAGAACTTTTGGTAATATCACCATTTTGATGATGTTAGTTCTGCCTATCTATGAACAGGGTACATTTTTCCATCTTCTAAGATCTTCTTCTATCTCTCTCTTTAGGGTTCTGTAGTTTTCATTGTATAAATCTTTCACCTCTTTTGTTAGGTTGATTCCCAAGTATCTTATTTTCTTTGAGGATATTGTGAATGGAGTGGTTTTCCTAATTTCCATTTCAGAAGTTTTGTTGCTGATATACAGGAATGCCTTTGATTTATGCGTGTTGATTTCATATCCTGCCACTTTGCTGAATTCATTCATTAACTCTAGCAGTTTCTTTGTCGACCCTTTTGGATCTGTTAAATATATTATCATGTCATCCACAAATAGCGATAATTTAAGTTCTTCTTTTCCTATTTTTATGCCTTTAATATCTTTTGTCTGTCCAATTGCTCTGGCTAGTATTTCAAGGACTAAATTGAATAGAAGTGGTGCTAGAGGGCATCCCTGTCTTGTTCCAGATTTTAGAGGGAATGCCTTCAGTTTTTCTCCATTTAGGATGATGCTAGCCTGAGGTTTAGCATATATAGCTTTTACCATGTTGAGGTAAGTTCCTGTTATCCCTAGTTTTTCTAGTGTTTTGAACATAAAGTGATGCTGTACTTTGTCAAATGCTTTTCCTGCATCTATCGAGATGATCATATGGTTCTTGTCTTTAAGTCTATTGATGTGGTGAATAGTATTTATTGATTTCCATATATTGAACCAACTTTGCATCTCAGGGATGAATCCTACTTGATCATGGTGCACAAGTGTTCTGATATGTTTTTGTGTTCGATTTGCCAGAATTTTATTGAGAATTTTTGCATCCAAGTTCAATAGAGATATTGGTCTGTAGTTTTCTTTCTTTGTCTGGTTTTGGGATCAGAGTGATGTTGGCCTCATAGAATGAATTTGGAAGAGCGCCTTCTTTTTCTCTTTCTTGAAATAGCTTGAAAAGTATTGGTATTAATTCTTCTTTGAAGGTTTTGTAAAACTCCGCTGTATACCCATCCGGTCCAGGGCTTTTCTTGGTTGGTAGTCTTTTGATGGCTTCTTCTATTTCTTCCTTTGTTATTGGTCTGTTTAAATTGTGTGTGTCTTCCTGTCTCAATCTGGGCAAATCATATGCCTTAAGAAATTTATCGATATCTTCACTATCTTCTATTTTATTGGAATATAGGGTTTCAAAATACTTTCTAATTATCTTCTGTATTTCTGTAGTGTCTGTTGTGATATTGCCTTTTTCATCCCGTATGTTAGTAATTTGAGTTCTCTCTCTTCTTCTCTTCGTTAGCATGGCTAAGGGCCTGCGTTCTTATTTATTTTTTCAAAGAACCAACTTTTAGTTTTTTCAATTTTTTCAATGGTTTTTTTTTGTTTCAGTTTCATTGATTTCTGCTCTAATTTTAATTATTTCTTGGCTTCTACTACATTTTCTGTTGTTTTGCTCTTCCCTCTCTAGGTTTTTGAGGTGTAGTGTGAGTTCATTTATTTGTTGGTTTTTTTCTTTTTTTGAGGAAAGAACTCCAAAAAATGAATTTCCCTCTTAAAACTGCTTTCATTGTGTCCCATAGATTCCGGTATGTTGTGTCTGTATTGTCATTTGTCTCTATGAATTTTTTTTATCTCCTCCTTTATGTCTTCTGTAACCCATTGATCATTCAGTAACATATTGTTCATTTTCCATGTGATGTAGGATTTTTCCTTCCTTCTTTTATATTTGATTTCCAATTTCATTCCATTATGATCAGATATGGTGCATGGTATTATCTCCACGCCTTTATATTTACTAAGAGTTGACTTATGGCATAATATATGGTCTATCTTTGAGTAGGATCCATGTGCTGCTGAGAAGAACGTGTATCCACTTGATGATGGTTGATATATTCTATATACGTCGGTTAAGTCTAGGTTATTGATTGTGCTATTGACTTCAATAGTTTCTTTATTCAGCTTTTGTCTAGAGGTTCTTTCTAATGGTGAGAGCGGTGTGTTGAAGTCACCCATAATTATTGGGTTGTAGTCTATTTGACTCTTGAACTTGAGGAGAGTTTGTTTTATGAACGTTGCAGCTCCATTGTTTGGTGCATACAAATTGATCATTGTTATGTCTTGTTGTTGGGTGGTTCCTTTTAACAGTATATAGTGTCCTTCTTCATCCCTTTTGATTAACTTAGGTCTGAAGTTGATTTTATTCGATATGAGTATGGCCACTCCTGCTTGCTTCCGAGGGCCATGTGAGTGGTATGATTTTTCCCAACCTTTGACCTTCAGCCTATGTATGTCTTTTCCTATCATATGAGTCTCCTGAAGGCAGCATATTGTTGGATTTGTTTTTTTGATCCAGGTTACTAGCCTATGTTTCTTGATTGGTGAGTTTAGGCCATTAACATTTAAGGTTACAATTGAAATATGATTTGTACTTCCAGTCATGTTTATTTATTTATTTATTTTAGTTTGGCTAGTTTTTACTTTTTGGTTATTTTCCTCCCCCTTTACTGAGATACATCCTGCTGTTAGTTTTGGGCACTATTTTTCAATTCCTCTTCTTGTAGTATTTTGCTCAAAATGCTTTGCAGTGCTGGTTTTCTGGCTGCGAATTCTTTTAGCTTTTGTTTATCGTGAAAGATTTTAATTTCATTGTCAAATCTGAGACTTAATTTTGCTGGATACAGTATTCTTAGTTGGAATCCATTATTTTTCAGCGTTTGAAATACATTGTTCCAGGATCTTCTCGCTTTCAAAGTCTGTGATTAAAAATCAGTTGTTAACCTAATTGGTTTACCCCTGAATGTAATCTGCCTCCTTTCTCTCGTAGCTTTTAATATTCTCTCCTTGTTCTGTATGTTGGCTATCTTCATAATTATATGTCTTGGAGTTGGTCTATTACAGTTTTGAATGTTTGGGGTCCTGTAGGCTTCCAGGATTTGGCAATCCATTCCATCTTTCATCTCTGGGAAGTTTTCTAGAATTATTTCATTTAATAGGTTGTCCATTCCTTTGGTTTGATTCTCTATGCCCTCTTCTATCCCAATGACTCTCAAATTTCTTTTATTTTATGACATCCCATATCTCTTGAATAGATTGCTCATGGGATTTAAGCATCTTTTCTATGTTGACTATATTCTTTTCAAGTTGATAAACTTTGTCTTCATTATCTGATGTTCTGACTTCTACTTGATCTAGTCTATTTGTAATATTCTCATTTGAGTTTTTAATTTGGTTTATAGTTTCCTGCATTTCTAGGATTACTGTTTGATTTTTTTTTAACATCTCTATCTCCTGGTAAATCTCGTTCTTTGCCATTTGAATTTGTTTGTTTAATTCATTTTCAAAATATACTTTTATTGCTTGGACTTGCTGTCTCATGTCTTCTCTAATATTCCTTTCCATCTGAGTTAGGTATGCCTTGAGTTCTTTCCCTATCTCTGTTTCTGATGCTTCTAGGTCCTCCTGGAGATTTAAGTTGTCCTGCATTGTTTGTACTCCTTTTTTCCCTTGTTTTTTCATGATGTTCACGCTACTTTCCAGCTCTATTTGATTGCTGTGTTTCTGTTCTCTTCTATAAATTTGTTTTGTTTTTTTATATCTCTGTTGTCTCTCCTTTGTGTTGGTAGACTATGCTTGCTAAAGTGGATTCCGCTGGGAAGGCATTCCTATGGCCGAGCACCAGTGATGTCACCTCTCTGCTATGGTGGGCCCCAGGCTCCTTACTGGGGTGTCCGAATGGAGGGGTGGGACTGGACTGTCTCTGGTTGGTTTCCGCTCCCAGACGCTGGTGGTCGGGTGGTCTCCAGCCGATCGGTTCCTGGCTGGCAGGCGGTCTCCAGCCGCCCAGTCGCGCGGACAGCGGGTAGGCTGTCGCTGGCGGGCGGGTGATCTCTAGCTTCCCAGTCGCAGGATCGGTGGCTAGTGGGGGCAGGTGGTTTCCAGCCTCCCAGTCACACAGGCAATCCACCATCATTTCTAACCCCATGTCTCCTCTCACCCCTCTGTCCTATCTAGAGTACATCTATTCCTCCCATGCTCCCCCTACCTACCCCACTATGAATCAGCCTCCTTATATCAGAGAAAACATTCAGCATTTGTTTTTGAGGGATTGGCTAACTTCATTTAGCATTATTTTCTCTAACTCTATCCATTTACCTGCAAAGAATAGCACTGCCTACTGTCAACTTTGTGACTCTTTCAGATTGTCAGAGTGAAAGAAAGCCAGTGTCAAATCATTAAACAAATGAGTCAATTATTTTATTTCTAAGATAAAATAGAGAAAGAAAATGTGATATTTTGAGTCTAGACCACAATTGCTTTCCTCATGCTCTTCCTTCACATTTTGACACTTGACTATAGACTTGACAAAGATTCAAGCAAATTTCAAAGTTAATTAGTTGGGGAAGTTAGCAGAATTATGTCTAGCCATTGCTCAGCAAGTACAAAGAGAGCCATTTATGATCATCTCCCAATATCCCATAGAACTTTCATGGGTTTATGGGTCTCCACTGCTTGTTAGTGGAAAGATGTTCACACTGCTTTCTTTGTCAAACAGGCTTGCTTGGTTTTTTGAGGCACAGGATTGACTCATAGGTCAATAGGTCAATAGGTCCACCTAATCACTCTCTACCATACATACTACTTTTACTTCACAACACTATGAAGTCTCTGAAATAATCAGATGCTATCAATATTTAACTATAAATGATATATGTAGTACAATGTGATAATAGATATTATGACATTTAGTTTGCATTATTTGAAATGCTTCTAGCTGTCTTCTTACCTTTGTGAGAATTACCTGTGTAAATCTTACCTCAGGTAGAACCTTTATAAAAACACTTTGATGCATATTCTTCTGAAAATTTGTGCTTTGTATTTAGGTACTAGTAGATTGAAAGGGTACAGTGAATTTATTGATGTTCTATATAGTTTCTGTCTCTTCCCACTAAAATGTCATTCCTAGTGTGTTGTGTTTATGATTGGATCACCCATGTTTATCAACGGACCTGCATGTCTTAAGTGACTAAAAATGATATTTCAAAAGGCATTGATGATTGTATGAGACTGGCAATAACTGAAGTCACATTCACATTGTTTACATCATCATGGTTATCATGGTCATCACTATGAAGTATTTTTTGTGTTTCCAGGTGTGAAGTGACCACTTGACTCAATGGCAGTTTCCACTCATCTGTGGCACTGTGTAGGTGAAACGAGAGTTCAGTCAAGAATAAGACCTAATTAAAGATCATTTTCAATTTTGTTCTTGAAGTACATTCTATTGTATTCTCTCATAAACAAATTTATAATGAGACTCTCTTTGAATATAGAACCTCAAAACCCATTTTTAATATACTCTGAGCTCCTACGCAGCAATAAACTATCAATGTAGACTTTTGCACTCTAAGACTTAACATCCCAACCACAGAAACAATTATTTAAATGAAGGGGTGTCCTTTATCAAACTAGGATGAGATGTTATCAATATTTAACTATAAATGATATATGTAGGACAATGTGATAATAGATATTATGACATTCGGTTTGCATTATTTGAAATGCTTCTAGCTGTCTTCTTACCTTTGTGAGAATTACCTGTGTAAATTTTACCTCAGGTAGAACCTTTTTAAAAACACTTTCATGCATATTCTTCTGAAAATTTGTGCTTCATGTTTAGGTACTAGTAGATTGAAAGGACACAATGAAGAAAAATGCTAGATCTGTTCTTTTCCTTAATTTGAATGAAGAAAATACATAATATCATAGAATTAGAGTCTTTGGCGGTTTTAGGTGAGAGTTTATATAATGTTAGGAGGATGAACATTAGAAAGAAGCTTGCTATTGAATCATTTTTCTTATGGATTTCCTGGGACTTTGTGCTCTAACCTGCTATCTCAAACTGACAGTGCTAAACTATACTTTACTTCATTTTTTAAAATAATAATTCTTATGGGAGGAAATAACTATATTTTATCAAAATTCACTATGCTGTCAAAATAAAATAAGCTGTCAGCAAATATCATTGACAAGAACAATGAGCCCATTTATAACAAGCTGTTGGTGAACTTGCTGTGTTGACATTACTATGATCCCACTGGACTTCTGATATCTGGGAACAGCAGAAAAATCAGAGGAATCCAAATGCAGTTTGGAATCCTTTTAACATTGTTCACAAGACTTGTTGTTTTATCACAATACTTAGAAGAAATTTTCAGAATCATTAAAATTTAGTGAAGGCCGAATATCATCATGTAATGAGATGTCTTATATTGGCCTATGTTAACCTTTGTTTATTCACACAAAAGTGGCCATTCACTGGGGGCAACATTTATACATTCAAGCTTCACAAAGAGGCTCATTAAATCTCTCTACCCTCTTTATGTGGAATCTGTAAATGACACAAGCCAGCAGTAGCTTAGGGACAGCCCATGACCCTCATGTTACATATGCAAAAGCTTGAATTCACCCAATGTCTAATATTAATTTGGTTCAGAGAACTGAGCCCTCACCTGGGGATCAGAGCTATAATGGCAATACCAATGCTGTAGTCTTTCTCCTAGACATTTTTCCAAAGCATAATTACACTCAAATTTCATACATAGAGGTTCCCATTGCTTGGGCATATTAGGCTATCCTGTATAAGTGTAAGAACAATGGAGTATGGAATCCCACACAAACCCAAATACTTACATGAGCATAAATTTCACCATGGCCTGATTTGGACCTCATCCAACCCCACATCTTTAAGGAGTAGCATCTTGGACTTTGAAGAAACAGATTGTGCAGCCTATTTGTTGTATCTCTGTATTCTGTACAGTAGAATGTTTAGCCACAGAACCTCAAGCATAACATTGAGACTCAAAGTTATAAGTTGAGAGTTAATAGCATGCAGTTATTTTAGATCCTCTTGCTTTAAAAATATTCAAGACCTTTTCAAATTGCATAGGACATTGACTTTCTGGGCCTTAATAAAGAAGAGGTATAACCATAGAAAATAATAAATGTTTTGCAGGCTTGGTACTTGAAAAAAAATGAACAACCTTTCTTATTGTCTGAGAAATACAAGTATTTTGATATTTTAGATTGTTTTATACCTCAGTTTGCCTAGAACACCATCACCTGTGTCCAACTTCTGTAGAAGTAAATTGTAGTTGTGAAGCAGATTTTCCAGAAGAGGGAGCCAAACACTCAAAAGATACAAAAAGAGCTTTTAAATAATGAAACTTAGTGAAAAGAACAGGAATGTCCCTGGTGAAGCTTGGAGCTCTCCTGGGATGTGCTCCTCCCATGTTAGCAGGCAAAGCACCATATCTGTCTTTCTGGGAGGTTTCCTTGTGGTGTAAGCAGATACAGTCCTCAGACAATGCTGGCTAGTGTGCTGATCTCCAAAGAAAGAATGCAGAGCTCTTGAAAGGAGACCTACCAGCAACCAAATAAGTACAAATGCAGGTGAATCTTTAAAATCCCACTAGATGCACTCTTACACCACCTCTGTGTAGGCTTTCTATAAGGGACATTGCATTATTCACTAGACCTATTACAACTTTAGAGAAATTTTACATTAATTTCTAGTTGAATTTGGAAACAGCAACTAATAAAATTTGAATTACGCATTTATTCCTCCCCTTGTATTCTATAGCAAGAGATATGTGCCCACATAAAGGTGTACTGACATAAATCACAATTTAAAAACTTGGATTATAAAAAAGTGATACAGCGGCCTGCCCCGAGGCTACAGAAGGCGTGGCGCCCCAGAGAAGGGGTTAACTAGTCAGCAGGGAATTAAGTGGCTGCGACACGGTGATATCCCACCAGCCAAGCCCAAGCCCGCACTGACCCCCGGGCTGATTTCGGGATTGCTGACGGGGACGGAAGCGGTACAGCCCCTCCCACCACAAGGGACACTCCACTAAGGTAACCAGCGGCCACCATCTTGGAGAGCTGAAGTAACCACCGCCACTCTCCGACAGATTGCAACAACAAACAGGTGTGTGTCACCCAGCTCAGCCCCCATACATAGGGGGATTTCGCTTAAAATCTCTCCTAGACTTTCAGGGGGAGGGACTATCAGAGTGAGCCTGCATAAAGACTAAAGGAGAGCTAGAGGCACCTGACCCTCAACCCCCCCTCCCATCAGCGGCCAAAACAAAACCTGTCTATCCAGCGCTGGGGAGGGGCAAGCAGAAAAAATCAAAACCATAGAGTGCCGGGGATCCCAAAAACCAACGGAGTGACCCCGGAGATCCAGGCTGTCTGATAGCGCGGCCTGCCCCGAGGCTACAGAAGGCGTGGTGCCCCAGAGAAGGGGTTAACTAGTCAGCAGGGAATTAAGTGGCTGCGACACAGTGGTATCCCACCAGCCAAGCCCAAGCCCGCACTGACCCCCGGGCTGAGTTCGGGATTGCTGACGGGGATGGAAGCGGTACAGCCCCACCCCCCACAAGGGACACTCCATTAAGGTAACCAGCGGCCACCATCTTGGAGAGCTAAAGTATCCACCGCCACTCTCCGACAGATTGCAACAACAAAACAGGCACAGAGTACAGTTTGAACTGCCGAGAATCATCACTGAGGGGAAATCTGGTCTAGCAGGAGAAACCAAGGCTAGCAGGAGAAACCAGGAGCCTAGAGGCAAGGCCCTCGCGACTGGGCAGCTGTAAACTGCAGGCCCGCCGGCGACAGTTCACCCACTGCCCGCGTAACTGGGCGGTAGGAGAACGCCCTCCTGTTGGTGACGGATCACCTGCCCGCGACCTGTGATACTGGGCGGCTGGAGTCTACCCGCCTGCCACGACCGGGAGCTGAAACCACACAGAGAGAGTCCAGTCACACCCCCCCCATTAGGGCACCCCGGCAAGGAGACTGGGGCCCGTCATAGTAGAGTAGTGTCGTCACTGGAGCTCGAACGTCGGAATTCCTTCCCAGCGGAATCCACGTTAGCAGTCAGACTTCAACAACACAAAGGAGAGACATCAGAGTAATACAGAAACAAAACAAATCTATAGAGGAGAGCAGAAACACGACAATCAAAAAGAGCTGGAAAGTAACGTGGACAACATGAGAAAACAAGGGAAAAAAGGATTACAAACAATGCAAGACTACTCAATTCTACAGGAGGACATAGAAACTTCAGAAACAGGTATAGGGAAAGAACTCAAGGCATACCTAACTCGAATGGAAAGGAATATTAGAGAAGACATGAGACAGCAAGTCCAAGAAATAAAAATATATTTTGAAAATGAATTAAACAAACAAATTCAAATGGCAAAGAACGAGCTCTACCAGGAGATAGAGATCTTAAAAAAAAATCAAACAATAATCCTAGAATTACAGGAAACGATAAACCAAATTAAAAACTCAAACGAGAATATTACAAATAGACTTGATCAAGTAGAAGTCAGAACATCAGATAATGAAGACAAGGTTTATCAACTTGAAAAGAATATAGTCAACACAGAAAAGATGCTTAAATCCCACGAGCAATCTATTCAAGAGATATGGGATGTCATAAAAAAACCAAATATGAGAGTCATAGGGATAGAAGAAGGCACAGAGATTCAAACCAAAGGAATGGACAGCATATTAAATGAAATAATTCTAGAAAACTTCCCAGAGATGAAAGATGGAATGGATTGCCAAATCCTGGAAGCCTACAGGACCCCAAACATTCAAAACCATAATAGACCAACCCCAAGACATATAATTATGAAGATAGCCAACATACAGAACAAGGAGAGAATATTAAAAGCTACGAGAGAAAAGAGGCAGATTACTTTCAGGGGTAAACCAATTAGGTTAACGACAGATTTCTCATCACAAACTTTGAAAGTGAGAAGATCCTGGAATAATGTATTTCAAACGCTGAAAAATAATGGATTCCAACCAAGAATACTATATCCAGCAAAATTGAGCTTCAAATTTGACAATGAAATTAAAATCTTTCACGATAAACAAAAGCTAAAAGAATTTGCAGCAAGAAAACCAGCTCTGCAAAGCATTTTGAACAAAACACTACAAGAAGAGGATGTGAAAAATAGTGCCCAAAACTAACAGCACGAAGTATCTCAGTAAAGGGGGAGGAAAATAACCAAAAAGCAAAACTAACCAAACTAAAATAAATAAATAAAGAAGCATGACTGGAAATACAAATCATATCTCAATTGTAACCTTAAATGTTAATGGCCTAAACTCACCAATCAAGAGACATAGGATAGTAACCTGGATCAAAAAAACAAATCCAACAATATGCTGCCTTCAGGAGACTCATATGATAGGAAAAGACATACACAGGCTGAAGGTAAAAGGTTGGGAAAAATCATACCACTCACATGGCCCTCGGAAGCAAGCAGGAGTGGCCATACTCATATCGAATAAAATCAACTTCAAACCTAAGTTAATCAAGAAGGATAAAGAAGGTCACTATATACTGTTAAAAGGCACCATCCACCAACAAGACATAACAATCATCAATTTGTATGCACCCAACAATGGAGCTGCAACGTTCATAAAACAAACTCTCCTCAAGTTCAAGAGTCAAATAGACCACAACACAATAATTATGGGTGACTTCAACACACCGCTCTCGCCATTAGAGAGATCCTCTAGACAAAAACTGAATAAAGAAACTATAAAACTCAACAGCACAATCAATAACCTAGACTTAACCAACATATATAGAATATATCAACCATCATCAAGTGGATACACGTTCTTCTCAGCAGCACATGGATCCTACTCAAAGATAGACCATATATTATGCCATAAGACAACTCTTAGTAAATATAAAGGCGTGGAGATAATACCATGCACCATATCTGACCATAATGGAATGAAATTGGAAATCAATGATAAAAGAAGGAAGGAAAAATCCTACATCACATGGAAAATGAACAATATGTTATTGAATGATCAATGGGTTATAGAAGACATAAAGGAGGAGATGAAAAAATTCTTAGAGTCAAATGATAACACAGACACAACATACCGGAATTTATGGGACACAATGAAAGCAGTTTTAAGAGGGAAATTCATTTCTTGGAGTTCTTACCTCAAAAAAAGAAAAAACCAACAAATAAATGAACTCACACAACACCTCAAAAATCTAGAAAAGGAAGAGCAAAACAACAGCAAATGTAGTAGAAGACAAGAAATAATTAAAATTAGAGCAGAAATCAATGAAATTGAAACAAAAGAAACCGTTGAAAAAATAGATAAAACTAAAAGTTGGTTCTTTGAAAAAATAAATAAGATAGACAAGCCCTTAGCCATGCTAATGAAAAGAAGAAGAGAGAGAACTCAAATTACTAACATACGGGATGAAAAAGGCAATATCACAACAGACACTACAGAAATACAGAAGATAATTAGAAAGTATTTTGAAACCCTTTATTCCAATAAAATAGAAGATAACGAAGATATCGATAAATTTCTTAAGGCATATGAATTGCCCAGATTGAGACAGGAAGACACACACAATTTAAACAGACCAATAACAAAAGAAGAAATAGAAGAAGCCATCAAAAGACTACCAACTAAGAAAAGCCCTGGACCAGATGGGTATACAGCGGAGTTCTACAAAACCTTCAAAGAAGAATTAATACCAATACTTTTCAAGCTATTTCAAGAAATAGAAAAAGAAGGAGCTCTTCCAAATTCATTCTATGAGGCCAACATCACTTTGATCCCAAAACCAGACAAAGATACTTCAAAGAAAGAAAACTACAGACCAATATCTCTAATGAACTTGGATGCAAAAATTCTCAATAAAATTCTGGCGAATCGAATACAAAAACATATCAGAAAACTTGTGCACCATGATCAAGTAGGATTCATTCCTGGGATGCAAGGATGGTTCAATATACGGAAATCAATAAATGCTATTCACCACATCAATAGACTTAAAGACAAGAACCACATGATCATTTCGATGGATGCAGAAAAAGCATTTGACAAAGTACAGCATCCCTTTATGTTCAAAACACTAGAAAAACTAGGGATAACAGGAACTTACCTCAACATTGTAAAAGCTATCTATGCTAAGCCTCAGGCTAGCATCATTCTGAATGGAGAAAAATTGAAGGCATTCCCTCTAAAATCTGGAACAAGACAGGGATGCCCTCTATCACCACTTCTATTCAATTTAGTTCTCGAAGTACTAGCCAGAGCAATTAGACAGACAAAAGAAATTAAAGGCATAAAAATAGGAAAAGAAGAAATTAAACTATCGCTATTTGCGGATGACATGATAATATACTTAACAGACCCAAAAGAGTCTACAAAGAAGCTGCTAGAGTTAATAAATGAATTCAGCAAAGTGGCAGGTTATAAAATCAACACGCATAAATCAAAGGCATTCCTATATATCAGCAACAAAACTTCTGAAATGGAAATAAGGGAAACCACTCCATTCACAATATCCTCAAAGAAAATAAGATACTTGGGAATCAACCTAACAAAAGAGGTGAAAGATTTATACAATGAAAACTACAGAACCCTAAAGAGAGAGATAGAAGAAGATCTCAGAAGATGGAAAAATGTACCCTGTTCATGGATAAGCAGAACTAACATCATCAAAATGGCGATATTACCCAAAGTTCTCTATAGGTTTAATGCGATGCCAATCAAAATACCAACGGCATTTCTTGTAGAAATAGACAAAGCAATCATGAAATTCATATGGAAAAACAAAAGACCCAGAATAGCAAAAGCAGTTCTAAGCAGGAAGTGTGAATCTGGAGGTATAGCGATACCAGAGTTCAAACTGTACTACAAAGCAATAGTAACAAAAACAGCATGGTACTGGTACCAAAACAGGTGGGTGGACCAATGGTACAGAATAGAAGACACAGAGACTAATCCACAAAGTTACTACTATCTTATATTTGATAAAGGGGCTAAAAGCATGCAATGGAGGAAGAATAGCATCTTCAACAAATGGTGCTGGGAAAATTGGAGATCCATATGCAACAAAATGAAATTGAATCCCTTTCTCTCGCCATCCACAAAAATTAACTCAAAATGGATCAGGGAGCTAGGTATCAAATCAGAGACACTGCATCTGATAGAAGAAAAAGTTGGCTACGATCTACAAATTGTGGGGTCGGGCTCCAAATTCCTTAATAGGACACCCATAGCCCAAGAGTTAACAACAAGAATAAACAAATGGGACTTACTTAAACTAAAAAGTTTTTTCTCAGCAAGAGAAACAATAAAAGAGGTAAATAGAGAGCCTACATCCTGGGAACAAATCTTTACCCCCCACACCTCCGATGGAGCCCTAATATCCAGAATGTACAAAGAACTCAAAAAATTAAACAATAAGATAACAAATAACCCAATTAACAAATGGGCCAAGGACCTGAACAGACACTTCTCAGAGGAGGACATACCATCAATCAACAAGTTCATGAAAAAATGCTCACCATCTCTAGCAATCAGAGAAATGCAAATCAAAACCACCCTAAGATACTATCTCACTCCAGTTAGATTGGCAGCCATTATGAAGTCAAACAACAACAAGTGTTGGCGGGGATGTGGGGAAAAAGGTACACTTGTACACTGCTGGTGGGGCTGCAAAATGGTGAGGCCAATTTGGAAAGCAGTATGGAGATTCCTGGGAAAGCTGGGAATGGAACCACCATTTGACCCAGCTATTGCACTTCTCGGACTATTCCCTGAGGACCTTAAAAGAGCGCACTATAGGGATACGGCTGCATCAATGATTATAGCGGCACAATTCACAATAGCTAGACTGTGGAACCAACCTAGATGCCCTTCAATAGATGAATGGATAAAAAAAAATGTGGCATCTATACACAATGGAGTATTATGCAGCACTAAGAAATGACAAAATCATAGAATTTGCAGGGAAATGGATGGCATTAGAGCAGATTATGCTAAGTGAAGCTAGCCAAGCCCTAAAAAACAAATGCCAAATGTCTTCTTTGATATAAAGAGAACAACTAAGAACAGAACAGGAAGGAAGAGCATGTGGAAAAGACTACAGTAAACAAAGACGAATGGGGGGAGAGAAACGGAGAGAGAAGGGAAAGCATATGGAAATGGTAGGAGACCTTCAAGGATACATAAAATTATAAGAGGCTATGAGGGGCAAGGGGGAGGGAAAAAAAAGGGAGAGAATTGAACAACAGCAGGGGAGGTAGAGAGGGAAGATGGGAGGGGAGGGGAGGGGAGGGGGGATAGTAGGGGATAGGAAAGGTAGCAGAATACAACAGACACTAATATGGCATTATGTAAAAATGTGAATATGTAACAGATGTGATTCTGCAATCTATATTTGGGGTGAAAATGGGAGTTCAAAACACAATTTGAGTCTAATGTATGAAAGATGATATATCATGAGCTATGTAATGCTTTAAATAATCAATAAAAAATTAAAAAAAAATAAAAAATAAAAAAGTGATACACCAAAATATAAATTAGTTATGTGATTATTTTTCCAATGGGGGAAAAATAATCACATAACTAATTTATATTTTGGTGTATCACTTTTTTTAATCCAAGTTTTAACACATTTATTCATTATAAATTTATCAACTTTCTACCATTTATAGGCAGAGTGTACACTTACATGAAAATTCAAGAGCAATAAATATAGTATAATATTCAACATTCTCAATTGGCCTATGGAGATATACTCTGTGATCATCGTTACTCTGATTTCTAAATACTCACATGTATAGAACACACCTCAATCAGATCACTTATGTCATTTAGCTACATACATTTGGTACTAAATACCTCATGCTTGTTCTATATATTCATTTTAAAAATAGTGGCTAGCAGGTATACTGTGGTATGACTATACCACATTTACTTAATCAATCCACTCTTAATGCAAAGACATCATCACAGGCTGGAGGAAACACAGGCCAGCAAAAGAATGGACAATTTCCATGTGTGTGCAATAAAAGAATTTTTATCTACATTACCTTCAGGTCAAATTCAGCATAAACAGCACTTTGGGGATTGTGGTAGTCATATTTCTGCCAGTATAACAAATACCTGAGATAATCAACTATAAAGAGAAAGAGTTTATGTACACTCAATGTTTGGGAGGTGCCAGTCCATAATCAGGTGGACCCTGTGGTTTAGGCCTTGGGTGGAAGTGCAGCTCATTATGACTCGAGTGCATGGTGGAGCAAAGCTTCTCACCTCATCATTGGACAGAGAAAGAGAAAGTGATCCCACAATCACCTTCTAAGGCACAATGCCAGTAACCCAAAAACCTCCCATGAGGCCCCACCTCTTGAAATTTCTACCACCTCCCAATAACATCAAATTAGACACCAAGCTTTTAATACATGAGCCTTTGGGAAGCAGTCAAGATCCAAACCATAACAGGAATGATGCAATGAATTAAAAAGACAGGCAGCCATGGGGAGGCCTAGGGAAAGCAGCAGGGTAGAGCCAACATAGACTGTGCTGGAGACAGTAAAAGGAGGGAGGAGAAGGAGAACAAAGAATCTCAAGAGCTGAGCAAACACCTATGAAGGTTTCAGTCACTTCATTGCTCAGGTAAAAATTCTGCTTTGAAAGCTTAGCCATTGTAAAATTGTATACACACCTTAAGGTTTTTGTGACCACCCCTTTGAAAACCCCAGATAATTATTCTGTAAGATGGAAATTAGTTCCTAGAGTTCTCTCTATCTTGTTAAAGAAAAAAAGAAAAGAAAAGTAAAAAAGGCAGAAAGGAAGGAAAGAAAAGAAAGAATAGAGGATATTTATTTTAACAGATCACTAAATTTATTTTATTGACTTGTTTTAGATGAGAGACAGCTAGAATACATTTTAATTAGAAAAGAAATCTCATAAATAAGAATTACCCATAGTTATTTAGTGTGTTCTGTGTAGCAGACATTAACCTGTATTCTTTAATCTTCATAAAAAGTCTAAGGAAAGAATTATTATTAACCTGTTTACTCAGCTCTTAAACCTTTATCCTGAGAAATGTGTGCCATACCCCAAGGGACCCTACAGCCCCCTTGCAGTGCTGCCTGCAACTCTGCATTTTCAATTTTTAAGAAAGCTGTGGTGAGACATTGCCAACATTTTGAAGAATCAAATTGCATATTTTGTTGGTTTCTATTGATACCACAATAAAGTGCCCTGATACTCTAGAGAATAAGCCTGTCACTAACATATTCCTATTCCACACAAATCCACAGTTCTTGGCATGGTACATGTGCATTGGCCAAATTGAAACCCAACTTGTGTCAGCAGTTTACATTCTCCATATTTAATAGTAAAGATAAGGGATTATTGCCAAAGACACATAAATCTCCATTCTTTTCTTCTTTATGTGCTATAGAATGTCTTTACATTTGCACATCTCTGAGTGTTTCCTGTATGGTTACTAACATTGCTACTCTATATCAAGCAACCAAAAATCTGGGATCCCTACATTAAAGTATGTTTGTTGTATTCATTTAATTCTGGGATTCGTCAAGTTAACAAGCAATTTAGTACTCCTGGTATCTCCTTTCCAAGAGGCAAGGGGTCACTTAGGCATCTGAATTATTCCTATGAACATAGTATCTTACTTTCTGACTACAATGTTAAAGTGTCAGCCATTGAAAACTATCAATGTTAGGACTGGGAGTGTAGCTCAGTGTTAGAGTGTTTGCCTAGCATTAGTGGGATCCCTTGTGTTTGAACACCAGCCATGAAAAAAAAAATCTACCACTCCACCACTTCAGACTGGGCTTGAGCACAAATGCATTGCTCTTGTGCCCTATACCCCAAGCCACACAGGCTCTCTCTAAATGGAAAACATTCAAAGCATGTTGTGTTTATTCCATGCTTATCATCCTTTTTTGCGATGTATTTGTGTTCTGATGTATGTTTTACAATTTGATGGTGTAGAAGAATGGATAGACCTTTAGTGACTTGTACCTGGAAGATATAGGTAACAAATTTTGTACAAATGCCTGTAAGAGATTGGGGTTGGAGGCATGGCATGATTCCAGGGAATCTTAAGAGTTTGAATTACTCATTGCCCATGGGAACCATTCTTTAACATCAGCACTGAGTTGTAGTAAGCTCAACTCACTCAAGGAGACATTCCTGTGTGCTGAAAGTGGTTTGCTGTGTATATTTTGTTCCTTACCAGGCATAGACTCAGATATAGGGACATATATATATGGTGGTAGCAAATGGCCATTTTCTGTGTTCTTTGGGTCTAGAAAATCACCTGTCTTGTTACTGTAATGAGGGAATGAACAGGCCACCTCCTCAGTGAGGGGCAGCAGCTGTGCTGGGTTGAATGCAATTCACAGAAAAAGGCAGCGTCAGAACAGATCTTTCTTCTTCCTGGTAGCACTTCTATGAGCTGGAGGATGAGTGAACGGCCACCCATCTTCATGGTTAAGTGTATTCTTCTTAGCATCACAGTAGCAAGGATTTATTTCTTATGGTTTGCTTCAGAAAATTGTACTGGTAATCCTGATATTAGTTCTTAGAGATTTTTAAATAATTCTCCGATCATTATAGCAGTAACAGCAGTTGTCTGATGCACTGTTGTTAGCTTCTCTGCTGCATGCTTGCAATTCTCAGACAATGATATAGATTTAATTTGGGGGCTGTTTTAGATTTGTCTATGCTCTGAGGTTGGTGTTGACATATGTACTGACAGATAAATGTGGGTGGTGCTGCAAAGATGCAGATTATCATGGACACTGTTTGGTGGAACCCTGCTGGGTCACAGTGGAGCTGGCAAGGGGAGTGGGGGTTGAGGGGAGTCATCCAAGGAGCTCCAGAGTGACATAGGCATGGTTTTCTGATCAATAATTGTAGAACTCTCAGTAAGTTAGTATTTTTTTCTGGCATCTCTGCCAAAAGTTAAGTTTCATAATTTTGTATTTTTTCCTGTATATTTTTAATAAACTTGCTCAGGACTAGCTGTTCCCTAAATACATCCCTAACTTTAAGCAGTTTGAATTTAGGTAGAAGTTGTTGACTCCTTGTCTTGCTAAGTTTAAGTTGAGAATCTGTGTAAATGCTAACTTCTGGCTTTCTCTTGTCTTCTTTTTTTTTTTTTTTTTTTTTTTTTTTTGGTACCAGGGATTGAACTCAGGGGCACTCTACCACTGAGCCACATCCTCAGCCCTATTTTTTGTAGTTTATTTAGAGTCAGAGTCTCACTGTGTTGCTTAGTGCCTCACACTTCTGAGGCTGGATTTGTACTTGCAATCCCCCTTCCTCAGCCTTCCTAGCTGCTGGGATTATAGGCGTGCACCTCCGTGCCTGGCTTCTCTTGTCTTTCTTAACCTGTGGGAGTTGGTTTTCATAGGCAAAGTGTTTTTCTTTGCTATATTTTATGATTGCATGAGGGTTGTTTTGTTTTGTCTTGTTCTGTTAGTAAATTTCAGATATTTTTCCTAATGTTTATTTAATAACCAAATACATAATGTTTTGTGTGGTAAATAAATTTTGTTCCAAATTGAAGTTACATGAAATGGTCAATACATTTTTATTTACAAAGTAGGATTTAGTAAACCTCTATTAGGGAAACATAGCATGAGTCTTCTGTTCTTTAAATTGCCTGCAGCTCCCGTGACCGGCCTCAAATCTTGTCCTTTGAACAGAATAGTAATTCCTTTTTTGGAGCTCTCTCCCTCTTGTACATCTGACATACTCCTGCTCATCCTTCTCTGCTCAGCACAAACACTGCCTTCTCTGGGAAGCCTTCACAGCCTGAACTCATAAGCCCAAGGTCCTTCCAGCCCTACTTTCCCCCACACTCCCCACACATGTTGGGCTGCCCTGATCACTTTGACTCAGGCTTGGTCATATGTCTCTCCGAGGGAACGCAGCTTCTGAGGTCAAGGATTCTATTCTTCTCTTCTGCAGGGTCCAGGATTTTGTGCATAATAGAGAACAATTGAATATACACATGCTTTTTAATGAGTGGGCTGAGTAGAATCAAGTTATTTTCTTGAGATTTTTTGATGGCCAGAGAAATCTTTCTCCTTGGCTATTCACACCTGCTTTCTGCAATCACCAGGATGTGATGTTTGATGTTCCACATTCTTCTCAACCTAGCCCTCAAAACTCTCCCTCATCTTATTTACCATGTCATTTCTCATATACCTTGAATGCCAATGTGCCATTTTTCTCACTGTTGAATGAGAAAAATCACATTTTTATTTTCCTCCAGATCTTTATATATCCTTTTTACCATCATGGGTAGTCAATCCTCTTCCATCATGCCTAACTATTTTTTTAAAATTTTTATTTATTTATTTTTTACATGAGCTTTATTATCATTATTATTATAATTTGTATTATAATTCTTAATACACCTTTATACCACAATTTATCATATCTCGGTATATAAGATATGTTGACAGCAAATTCACATCTTCATACATGTATTTTGTATAATGTTGAGAGTCTCCTTCCACCATCCATCAATTCCCTTTCTCCCTCCCTTCCCTCCCACCCAACTTCCCTATCTAGTGATAATCTTCCTCCCATGCACTTCTTCCCTACCCCATTTGGAGTCACCCCACTTATATCAGAGAAGACATTCGGCACTTTTTTTGGGGGGGGGCGGGGATTAGCTAACTTCATTTACATA
Organism: Spermophilus citellus; assembly: GCF_964194105.1. Taxonomy (NCBI): domain Eukaryota; kingdom Metazoa; phylum Chordata; class Mammalia; order Rodentia; family Sciuridae; genus Spermophilus; species Spermophilus citellus. The sequence goes on along the minus strand of NC_138198.1, from coordinate 30,486,158 downwards.
ATCTACTCTAATGCCATCAATTTCCCTACAAATGCCATGATCTTATTATTTTTTAGTGCTGAGTAATATTCTATTGTGTATAAATCTCACATTTTTTTTATCCATTCATCCACTGAAGGGCGTCTAGGTTGGCTCCACAGTTTAGCTATTGTGAATTGTGCTGCTATAAACATTGATGTGGTGGTGTACCTATAGTATGCTGTTTTTAGGTGCTTTGGGTATAGTCCGAGAAGGGGAGTAACTGGGTCATATGGTGGTTCCATTCCCATCTTTCCAAAGAATCTCCATACTGCTTTCCCAATTGGCTGCACCAATTTGTAGTCCCACCAGCAATGTACAAGTGTACCCTTTTCCCCACATCCTCACCAGCACTTATTGTTGTTTGACTTCATAATGGCTGCCATTCTTACTGGAGTGAGATGGTATCTTAGAGTAGTTTGAATTTGCATTTCTCTGATTGCTAGAGAGGATGAGCATTTTTTTGTATATTTGTTGATTGATTGTATATCCTCTTCGAGAAGTGTCTGTTGAGGTCCTTGGTCCATTTATTAATTGGATTATTTGTGGGGTTTTTTGTTTGTTTTGTTTTTGTTTTGGTGCTTATCTTGTTGAGCTCTTTATATACCCTAGAGATTAGAGCTCTATCTCATGTGTGAGGGGTAAAAATTTGTTCTCAGGTTGTAGGCTCCCTATTCACCTCACATATTATTTCTTTTGCTGAAAAAAAAACTTTTTAGTTTGAATCCATCCCATTTGTTGACTCTTGGTTTTAATTCTTGTGATATAGTCGTCTTATTAAGGAAGTTGGGGCCTAGCCCAATGTGATGGAGATATTAGGGCCTACTTTTTCTTCTATTAGATGCAGAGTCTCTGGTTTAATTCCTATATCCTTGATCCATTTGGGGTTAACTTTTGTGCATGGTGAGAGATAGGGATTCAATTTCATTTTGTTGCATATGGATTTCCAGTTTTCTCAGCACCATTTGTTGAAGATGCTATCCTTTCTCCAGTGCATGCTTTTGGTACCTTTGTCTAATATATGGTAGTTATAATTTTGTGGGTTAGTCTCTTTGTCCTCTATTCTGTACCATTGGTCTACCAGCCTGTTTTGGTGCCAGTACCATACTACTATTGCTCTGTAGTATAGTTTAATGTCTGGTATAATGATACCACCTGTTTCACTCTTCCTGCTTAGAATTGCTTTAGCTATTCTGGGTCTCCTATTTTTCCAGATGAATTTCATGATTGCTTTTTCTATTGCTATGAGGAATGCCATTGGGATTTTGATTGGAATTGCATTGAACACGTATAGTACTTTTGATAATATGGTCATTTTAATAATATTAATTCTGCCTATCTATGAGCAACATAGATCTTTTTATCTTCTAAGGTCTTCTTCTATTTCTCTCTTTAGGATTCTATAGTTTTTATTGTATAGATCTTTCACCTCTTTTGTTAAGTTGATTCCCAAGTATTTTTTTTTGAGGATATTATAAATGGCCTAGTTTTCCTCATTTCCTCTTCAGAGGATTTTTCACTGGTATATAGAAATGCCTTTGATTTATGGGTGCTGATTTTATATCCTGCCATTTTGCTGAATTCATTTACTAGTTCTAGAAGTTTCTTGGGGTCTTCTAGGTATAGAATCATATAATCAGCAAACAGTGCTAGTTTAAGTTCTTCTTTTCCTATAGTTATTCCTTTAATTTCTTTCATCTGTCTAATTGCTCTGGCTAGTGTTTCAAGAACTATGTTGAATACAAGTGGTGAAAGAGGGCATCCCTGTCTTGTTCCAGATTTTAGAAGGAATGACTTCAGTTTTACTCTGTTTAGAATGATGCTGGCCTGAGCCTTAGTGTAGAGAGCTTTTACATGTTTAGGTAAGTTCCTATTATCCCTAGTTTTTCTAGTGTTTTGAACATAAAGGGGTGCTGTATTTTGTCAAATGCTTTTTCTATGTCTATTGAGATAATCATATAGTTCTTATTTTAAGTCTATTGATGTGATGAATTACATTTATTGATTTCCGTATGTTGAACCAACCTTACATCCCTGGGATGAATCCCACTTGATCATGGTGCACAATCATTTTGATATATTTTTGTTTCTAATTTGTCAGAATTTTATTGAGGATTTTTGCATCTATATTCATTTGAGATATTGGTCTGAAGTTTTCTTTCTTTGAGGTATCCTTATCTATTTTTGGAATCAGGATGATATTGGCCTTGAAGAATGAATTTGGGAGTACTTCCTCTTTTTCCTATTTCCTGAAATAGATTGAAGAGTATTGGTATTAGTTCTTCTTTAAAGGTCTTGTAAAACTCAGCTGTATATCCATGAAGCCCTTGGCTTTTCTTGGTTGGTAATCTTTTGATGGCTTCTTCTATTTCCCCACTTGCTATTGGTCTGTTTAATTTGTGTATAGCTTCCTGACTCAATCTGGGCAGATCATATGACTTAAGAAATTTATTGATGCCTTCACTATCTTCTATTTTATTAGAGTATAAGTTTTCAAAATAATTTCTAATTTTCTTCTGTATTTCTGTAGTGTCTGTTATGATATTGCCTTTTTCATCCCATGTGCTAGTAATTTGGGTTCTCTCTCCTCTTCATTAGCATGGCTAAGGGTCTGTCAATCTTATTTATTTTTTCAAAGAATCAACTTTTAGTTTTGTCAATTTTTTTTCAATTTCATTGGTTTCAGCTCTGATTTTAATTATTTATTGCCTTCTACTGCTTTTGGTGCTCATTTGTTTTTCTTTTTCTAGGGCTTTAAGGTGTAGTGTGAGGTCATTTATTTTTTGGCTTTTTCTTCTTTTAAGGAGTGAACTCCATGCAATGAATTTTCCTCTTAGTACTGCTTTCATAGTATCCCAGAGATTTTGATATATTGTGTCTGTGTTTTCATTTACCTCTAAAAATTTGTAATTTTCCTCCTTGATGTCTTCTGTAACCCATTGTTCATTCAGTAGCATATTGTTCATTCTCCATTTAATGTAGGAATTTTTCTTCCTTATTTTATTGTTGATTTCCAATTTCATTCCATTATGATATGATAAAATGCATGGTGGTATCTCTACTCCTTTCTATTTGCTAAGAGTTGCCCTGTGGCATGTATATGGTCTATTTTTGAGAAGGATCCATGTTCTGCTGAGAAAAAAAGTGTATCTGCTTGATGTTGCTTGATATATTCTATATATGTCAATTAAGTCTAAGTTATTAATCGTGTTATTGATCCCTATTGTTTCTTTATTCAACTTTTGTTCAGAAGATCTGTCCAGTGCTGAGAGAGGTGTGTTAAAATCACCCATTATTATTGTATTGTGGTCTATTTGACTCTTGAATTTGAGAAGAGTTTGTTTGATGAACATAGCTACACCATTGTTTTGGGCATATATATTAATGATTGTTATGCCTTGTTAGTAAATGGTTCCTTGAGTGTATGTAGTGTCCTTCTTTATCCTTTTTCATTAACTTAGGCTTGAAGTATATTTTATTTGATATGAGTATGGACACCCCTGCTTGCTTCTGAGGTCCATATGAGTGGTATGATTTTTCCCAACCTTTCACCATCAGTCTGTGTATGTCTTTTCCTATCAGATGAGTCTCCTGTAGGCAGCATATTGTTGGATCTTTTTTTAATCCAGTCTAATAGCCTACATCTTTTGATTGGTGAGTTTAAGCCATTTTCTTTTAGGGTTACTATTGAGATATGATTTGTATTTCCAGCCATGTTTGTTTATTTTTGTTATTTAACTTGATTTGTTTTTCCTCTTTGATTAGTTTTTCCTTTACTACACTACCTCCCACTGTTGATTTTCATTGTTATTTTTCATTTCCTCTTCCTGTAATGTTTTGCCAAGGATGTTTTGAAGTGCCAGTTTTCTAGTGGTAAATTCTTTTAACTTTTATTTATTGTGGAAGGTTTTTATTTCGTCTTCAAACCTGAAGCTGAATTTTGCTTGATACAAGATTCTTGGTTGGAACCCATTATCTTCCAGCATTTGAAATATGTTGTTCCAGGATCTTCCAGCTTTCAGAGTCTGTGTTGAAAGATAAGCTGTTAACCTAATTGTTTTACCCCTAAATGTAATCTGCTTCCTTTCTCTTGTGGCTTTTAAAATTCTCTCCTTGTTCTGTATGTTGGGCATTTTCATTATAATGTGTCTTGGTGTGGATCTCTTGTGATTTTGTACATTCAGCATCCTGTAGGCCTCTAGGATTCGGATTTCTGTTTCATTCTTCATGTCTGGAAAGTTTTCTAAAATTATTTCATTAAACAGATTGCTCATTCCTTTGGTTTGAACCTCTCACCTTCCTCTATCCCAATAACTCTTAAATTTGGTAAGTATGCTATCCCAAATTTCTTGGATGTTTGGCTCATGGTTTCTTATCAGTCTCTCTGTGCTGTCTACACTCTTTTTGAGATGATATACTTTGTCTTTATTGTCTGATGTTCTGCCTTCTAAGTGTTCTACTCCGATGGTGATACTCTCATTTGAGTTTTTTATTTGGTTTATTATTTCCTTCATTTCCAGGATTTCTCTAACTCCCTGTAGAGTTGATCTTTTGCTTATTGGATTTGTTTATTTAATTCATTGTCAAAGTGATCTTTCATTGTCTGCATTTGCTGTATAAAGTCTTCCTTGAGATTCCAGATCATCTAAACCATGTATATCCTGAAATCTTTATCTGACATTCTTTCTTCTGTGGCTATTACCTCATCTAGTGTTGAATTGTACTGCATTGTTTGTGGTCATTTCTTTCCTTGTCTTTTTATTTTGCTCACATTTCTTTCTCACTCTGTGTGACTATACATTATCTATACATTATCTATGAGCTATTTTTTGTTATTAATATATTCATAGTTACTCTCTATGTCTAGAGATGTTGGATTCAATTATAATTTAAAATATATTCATTAGTTTTATTATGTCGTGTTGGTGAATGGTTCCTTGAGCAGTATGTAGTGTAGAGAACTGAAGGCCAGGTGGAGGACTTTATGTTACGGGGGAAAGATGTGAGGGTATGGGGTTAAGATATATTAGCTACTTTGGAGGTGAACTTTAATGAAGGGGGTTATTAGTAGGAGACTAGACAGGAGGTATTTTATGGTAGTTAAGTACGTGGGAGGACAATAAGAAGCATAGAAACAAACACCTATTTACATTTAGTAAATTACACATAGTAGAAATAGTAACACTTGGGAGGTTGAGAGAGGAAGATAAGGAGGAAGAAAAGTAAAAAGAAAAGGAGAAGAAAAGGGGGGAAAGAGATAGAGAGGAATAAAAAAAGAGAGAGGGAAAGAGAGAAGTAAAAGATAAAAAGAAAAGAAAGGAAAAAGGGGAAACATGCAGTCTTAGAATTCTGTTTTCTTCTCTTCCAATAGGTGGTGTTGTGCATTCCAGGTTGAGTCTCTGCCCTAAGGGTGGTGGAAGCAATCTGTGTGAGGCAGCTTTCCCTCACCTGCTGGGTGCCTCTCCAACAATCCTGTCTCTTTGGGTTGCTCCTGGTCTCTATCCCCCTCACCTCTCCTATCCACCAGGCCTCAATTGATGGATCTCTTGTCCACAGCCCTGTGTTCACTCTGAGTGGGCAGCACCCTTGCCATCACATGCTCCTGATCAACAGAGTGCTATCTCTGTGTTGGGTAGTCACCAAGTCATCACAGCTGTGGAGAGGGGGAGTTGGAAACCGGCAACCTGTTCTGTCATATTCTCTCTGATAGCCACGCCCACTGAGAGCTGGCAAGAAAGGTTTTGGGTTATCACATCTGGGGGAGGGGGAGTTGGAGATCAAGCAACTTCTCAGTTGCACTGGGCTCTGATATTCACACCCACCAAACGCTGAGGAGAATGATTTTGAGTTATCACAGCTGGGTAGAGGCAGGGCTGGTAATCACACACCTGTTCAGATGCTCATTGCACTATCTACTACACCTGCCAAAAGTTGATGAGGTAGATTTTCCAATATCGTGACTTCCCATTTCCACACCAGGGTATCCAGCGAGGTGGAGGGACCTGGGCTGTTCCTATGTTATGTCCAGAATTTGGTCCTCTCTCTAGTTCCCTGTGGTGACATGGGTCGCAGTCTGGCCCCTCCAGCCCTGAAGGATCAGTAACCCTGCGTCTCTGCGCTGCCAGAACTCCGTGGGGCTCAAGCTTCACCCTTCTGCCATGGGTTCCAGTGCTGCACCACTCGCCAAACTAATTTTTAAGAAATTTTAGTTTGGAATGATTTTAGACTTCCAGAAAAAAATAAATAGATGCTTTATAATGCACTGGCACCCTCATCATTTGTTTCCTCTACATACATTCCTTATATGACCACAGAATGTTTTTATCAAAACCAAGAAATAAACAAGGGTATACTACTTTAAATAAATGACATAGTTTTTGTTTTGTTTTGTTTTAACTCCACAGTTGTTCTACTTGTGTGTTTTCTTCTATTTGTAAATGCAAACTACAATGCAAAATTGCATTTGGTAGTCATTCTTCTGTGTCCTTTACTTCCTCTGGTCTGTGACAGTTTCTGAGACACTCTTGCTTTTGATGACCTTGAGGCATAAGTAGCAGGCATTACTAAAGACATTTTCACAATTTTTATTTTTTTTATTTTCCCAGAATTAGAATATAGTTTAGAATATAACAAATAATTTTTAGACAATATTCATGATAGAATGACTTTAGGTAATTATATAAAAACTTGCCTGGTTGATTATATTCATTTGATATAGAAGCCTTTATGTTCAACATAATTTATACACATGTGTTCATCACTATATCTTGGAGAATACTTTTGTGCTAAAATATTGTTAGAGGTTGAACCGGGCAAAATAAAATGGAATTATCATAAACAACTGGGACAGAGCCCTGGATTGAAGGTAAACATAAACTAAAAATCCTGTCTTAGAAAGTAAAGAGTGTAAAACCACAGGATACTCATTCTCTACCAGCTTTTAAGTACTACACATCTGTTGGATGAAAAATACAGTTAACATAGTTCATCAGAGAGTTCTGAAATTAGACGTAGGGCTGCTTCCTTACTCTATGAAATTAAATTTTCATGAAGAAGAATATATGTTGACTTTTCTTAAGCATCACAAATAAAGTCAGGGGTTGAGAATGTAACTCAGAGGTAGAGTGCTTGCCTAGCATACATGAGATCCTGAATTTATTAAATTAGAAAAGAGAGAGAAAAGAAAAATAAAAGGGATGGGGATGTGGCTCAAGTGGTAGTGCACTCGCCTAGCATGTGCAGGGCACTGGGTTCCATCCTCAGCACCACATAAAAATAAAAAATAAAGATATTGTGTCCACTGAAAACTAAAAAATAAAAATATTAAAAAATTTCTCTTTCTCTCTCTAAAAAAAAAGAACAAGAAAAATAAGTGAGAGCATAAAATTGTTTTTCTCAATAGAAAGAGACTTGCTGATGCTCAGAGCTCTACTCAAAGTAACATTCACAGTTTTACTTATTAACAAGGCAAACATAAAATACTTCTGGGACGTACAGCTATGTTAATGAATGTTCTAAACATGTAGGTAGCTTACATGGCTCTATATATCATTTATAAAATAGTTCCCATCTTAGTTATGTTTATTGCAAAAAAAATTTGAAAATAAAGCCTCACTATTAAGTAATTGGAGAAACAAATACAATCTCTTATATTTTTGTATTGCATAGATTCTACCATACAATCACATAGATATATGAATAAAGCAATCTGTATCACCTATTTTATTTTTCAAGATATTTTAAATGCTTCACATAAATGTAAATTCTGTGATGAATCAGCATGTTTCAATGCTCTCTGTGAGAAAATTCAATATGAGTTAACTTTTCCAAATGCATAGTACTTTCTCTTTTAGAAAAACATCCTGAAGAAACAATCATATATGTATGTAAATATTAGTTATTATTTATAAAAACGAAACATGGCAATCAATTCCAGTGTCCAATAATTGAAGACTGATTTATGGATTGAACAGGTAATCAAGTGACTGTTCTGATCCCTGAGAGACAGAGCCCAGTGCAGGTTGAAGACTATTGTGAATGAGTTGATAAAAGATGGAAATGCAGCAAAACAATTTGGTCAAAAGAAGCTTCACTGATTAAATGGTTAATGTAAAACATAACCCAATACCATGGACTTTGAAGTACATGCTTTTGAGAGTTAATGGTAAAGTCAAGGTCACCAGAGGGAGGAGAGGCCTCCAGTGGAGAAATTTATGGGGCTGAGGCAAGAAAAATGCACAAAATTGATACTGCACAATGTGTAACTCCATATGAAAAATGAGAAATGAAGCATGTGGGCATTAATAGGAGTTATTTTCTCTATTAAGGGTGCTATGTGAGACTGTTTTAATAGGCATTGACTCTGTTTGATGAGCAACATCTCTTAAAATCACTATGTAGTCCCCAGGGCCATAATACAGGTTGCTGATGCTGTCACCATTACCAACCACCAGAGACAGAGGATTCTGTGTGGTGGTCCAGCTGGACAAGAAAGATCATCTTGTTATGCTAAAAGAGAACTGCTCTCATGGGGCCACTTCTGGTCTCCTGTGGCTGTCTTTGAGCACATGGATAATGGAAACTGCAGATTTGAGGGAGTTGACACCCATTGGGGAAAGGAAATGTTAACAAGTCAGTAGATGAACTCTCCTCCCCAATACTATCCTGAGAAAACTTAGTTCAACTTGCATCCCTTAAATACCCTTTGTGGTTGGAACATCAGCCACACCGCTTCCCTGTGTTAGTCTGATGAGTAACACACTCCTTCCCATTTGCTCTCTCTTTCCCTGTTCTCTTCCTCCCCCTTCCCCCCCTGCCTTGCTTCCCTAGAATTGTACACTCTGGAAAAATGTTAGCATATAAACTTCTGATTCACCAGGAAAATGTAGCTAGCACAGTATTTTAAGACATTCTTCAGAGATTAAAATAATATAAGTACATAGTGTTGCATAAAAATCTGAAGTAAATCATATCATAGAATTACAAAAACTGAGACAATCACCAGCATGGGAGATATAGTTCCAAATGCTAGATTATTATGAAGGGAACTACTAGAGTTAATTAGAAGGAAAATAATGAGTGCTGAAGTAGAAATATTTTTAGACTAAATGGCAAGATATGTATTTTTTTTTCCTTAGGAGACAGTAGTACTTCAGAGAAGCAGTGACTTGGATAGCTTATTGGGAAGTATAGAACTTTCTCTGAATATTTTGAAAGAAATCTCAGAGAAACATCAGAAAGGATAATCTCAAAGAAGGAAATGGGCACAGAGTTTCATAAGGCTCCTGTCTCTCCTCTAGTCCCTGTTATTTTGTGTCTGTGGATTTTGATAAAATGCAAGAACTTGCCTGTCTTCACACAGAACAGAAAAGGAGATGTTCCAAGTCTCTTGTGAACATCAAATTTCATGAAGAAAGCAGGAAAGACACTTATTAGAAAAAATAAAATTGAGAATGAGAAAAGGAAAAATCATAGGTGACAGATGTACCAAGAGAAAAATAGAATGGCCTAATCTTAGGATAAATGAACAAAAAATAGAAATAAAACAGCTGCAAAGACAAAAAATAAAACTAAGTTCACAATGAGCAAATCAAGGAAGAAAATATCCTAGACACAATGGCAGTTATTATTGCCCTTGAAGCACTAGTTCTGAACTGTCCTAGAGAAGATATGAAAGTGTCCTTGTGAATACAGTGAATGGAGCTTTGTTTTCAATTATTTGACATTCACTATTCCTGAAGAAAAAGCCCACCTTTATGGGCCTCATTTTATTCAGTATGTAAAAGTCTATGTGCATATCCTCAATCCTTAAACCATTGGTAAATAAAAGGTTATGCTTGATTTTCGACTATCCATCCAAGAATATTGAATCCCTCTCATAAAACTAAATAGAGACTCTATTTTCTAAGACTCTTATAAATAAGAAATATATCTATTATGTGTTTATAAATAATTTGTGCTTATCCATACAAGTAAATTTAGATGAGCAACTTAAAAAAAACAGAAGATTGTTTTGGACACACACACACAAAAATAGTTCTACATATGTTGAAGAAACAAAGAAACAATGGCTGCCCCCTTGTATTATGTCCCTGTCTTCCACTTTGTGAGATCTCTACCAATCCTTACTTTGCCCTGTGTACTCAGCACTTTATCTTCTCTCCCATCCACACTCATAGCCATCTGCCCTTCATGCTTATTTTATATGAGGTTGCTTTGAAACCATAACAGGATGCATAGCACCTTCTTTCTCACTTTCTGAAGACTGCTCTTGACAAGAAAAACTTAGACTTATTTCCACTTTTTAAAGTATACTTCCCTGACTTGGCCTGCTGAAACCAATTTCTTGAATGTTTAATTCTTTGTGTTTAACATTGAATCGTTTCAATGGATTATTTTATACATACTTCTCTTGTATGCCTGAGAACTTCTTGACACATTCCATACTGCCATTTTGTGTATAAGTGCAGTGTGAGCTGAAGAAATAACTCAGAGTTTAGTTCATTTTAGAGCTGTAGATCTTGATACTTTTCAGGTAAAAGATCTTTCTAAGAATCATGAAAATTATGTAATTCATCATGGATATATGAACCTCAGTCCTCCACATATACTCACTTATCTGTTCAAAACAGTTCTAAAGATTTTCAAACCCTTTGAACCTAATCCACAAGGTTGGATTGAAGTCCCTGAGAGATTGGCACATGTCTTGATGACACAGAGCCCAGAACAAAAAGAGTTTCATGTGACACACTTGATTTTTCTCTTGTGCTCCCTGAGATTATACTCTCTTTGGAAACATTGGAACATGTACAGCAATATCAGAGTATATCACAGCTTATAACAGAAGTGCTAAGATGAAACAATATTTGAAGCCATTTGTTTGCTAAGTCTATCATTTACAGTAATTGAACTGCCATTCCATCACAAATTTAGATTTATAATGCCTAAAACACAAAATTAACAAAGGTCAAAATTGGCTGCCTTAAGGAATAATTATATTCCCTGGGGTGACTGAATGAATCTACAGCATTAATGCAGTAATTCTGTGGGAAACCGTGGAAAAAAGATATAAACTAGTCAGAACCTTCATGTACACAATCTTGAGTAAGCAGAAGAATTTGTAAAGGCAATAGTATTTAACTTGCTAAACATGTCTACTTTATAATTCCTTATATACATTATCAAAATCCTCATTGATTTTATTTGTACCAGTCAGCTTCTATTATGATTTAGATCTAGAGTATCCTCCAAAGGTGTGTTGAATATCACACACCTTTTTGTGTTTTGTGATCCCTAAAGCAATCACATTCAGATGTGGGCTTTTGGAAAGTGATTGGATCCTGAAGGCTCCAACCTCATCAATTAATGGAGTCATTGATGGCATCATATTTTATGGAATTATTGGGAGGTTTTTGAAACTGTAGGTGGTGGGACATAGTTGAAAGACTTGACACTGGAAGTGTGCCCTGGCATATTTCTTCTCCTTAGTGTGTGCATCTCTCTCTCTCTCTCTCTCCTTCTTCTTCTCCTTCCTCCTCTTCCTCCTCCTCCTCCACTTTCTCCTCCTCCTTTCTTCCTCCTCCTCCTCTTCCTCTTCCTCTTCTTCTTCTACTTCTACTTCTTCTCCCTCCTTCCTTCTTCCCTTTTCCTTCTTTTTTCTTCTTCTTCTCTCCTTGGGGGCTGCCATGAGCTACTTCCTCTGCCATGCGCTTCTGCCATGCAGTACTACCTCAGATCAGGCCCAAAATTAATGAATGCAGCAACTATGGATTTAAAAAATATGAAACTGTGAGCCAAAATAAATCTTCCCTCTTCTAAATTGATTTTCTCAGTTATTTGTCATGGTAATGGAAAGCTAACTAGTATTTCTTCTATTTTATGCAGGTATAATTCAAGTATATGATATAGTTCTTCCCCAAGTCTAGAATGTTTAATAGAAATTAGACAGGCATAAAGTCAGAACAAGAAAACCCACTAATTTTCCACACACTTGAGCAAGACATACCAGTCTGTAAGGAACAAGTAACCACCTGCCTCACCACTCCATTTCCTAATTTGTTAAACCACCATCCTATCTAGAGTACTAAAATCATTCATTTTATTTTAATAATAATGCCATTAAAATGTATTTTAACATATTTTTAATTAAAAAGTGATAGATGCTGATTTTTTTATTTTTAAATTTGTTCTAATTTGTTATACATGACAGTAGAATGCATTTTGGCACATTGTAAACAAATGGAGCCCAATTTTTCGTTCCTCTGGCTACACATGGTGCAGAGTCACACTGGTAGTGTAATCATACTTATATATGGGGTAATAATGTCCTTCTCATTCCACCATCCTTCCCATCCTCACGTCTCCTTCCTTCCCCTCATTCCCCTTGGCCGAGTCCAAAGTTTTTTTCATTCTACCCTACCCACCCCATTTTGGATCAGCATCCACTGAATATTATTATTATTATTTGGGGGTTTGACTTATCTCACTTAGCATAATATTCTACAGCTTCATCCATTTACCTGCAAATGCCATAATTTTATTCTTCTTTAAGACTAACTAATAGTCCATTGTGTACATATTCTGCATTTTCTTTATCCATTCATCTGTTGAAGGGCATCTAGATTTGTTCCCCATAGTTTAGCTATTGTGAATTGAGCTTCTATGAACATCGATGTGTGTGAGATAAAAAAAATTCATAGAGACAAATGACAATACAGACACAACATACCGGAATCTATGGGACACAATGAAAGCAGTTTTAAGAGGGAAATTCATTTTTTGGAGTTCTTTACTCAAAAAAAGAAAAAACCAACAAATAAATGAACTCACACTACACCTCAAAAACCTAGAGAGGGAAGAGCAAAACAACAGAAAATGTAGTAGAAGCCAAGAAATAATTAGAATTAGAGCAGAAATCAATGAAACTGAAACAAAAAAAAACCATTGAAAAAATTGAAAAAACTAAAAGTTGGTTCTTTGAAAAAATAAATAAGATCGACAGGCCCTTAGCCATGCTAACGAAGAGAAGAAGAGAGAGAACTCAAATTACTAACATACGGGATGAAAAAGGCAATATCACAACAGACACTACAGAAATACAGAAGATAATTAGAAAGTATTTTGAAACCCTATATTCCAATAAAATAGAAGATAGTGAAGATATCGATAAATTTCTTAAGGCATATGATTTGCCCAGATTGAGACAGGAAGACACACACAATTTAAACAGACCAATAACAAAGGAAGAAATAGAAGAAGCCATCAAAAGACTACCAACCAAGAAAATCCCTGGACCGGATGGGTATACAGCGGAGTTTTACAAAACCTTCAAAGAAGAATTAATACCAATACTTTTCAAGCTATTTCAAGAAAGAGAAAAAGAAGGCGCTCTTCCAAATTCATTCTATGAGGCCAACATCACTCTGATCCCAAAACCAGACAAAGAAAGAAAACTACAGACCAATATCTCTATTGGACTTAGATGCAAAAATTCTCAATAAAATTCTGGCAAATCGAATACAAAAACATATCAGAACACTTGTGCACCATGATCAAGTAGGATTCATCCCTGGGCTGCAAGGCTGTTTCAATATACGGAAATCAATAAATACCATTCACCACATCAATAGACTTAAAGACAAGAACCATATGATCATCTCGATAGATGCAGAAAAAGCATTTGACAAAGTACAGCATCCCTTTATGTTCAAAACACTAGAAAAATTAGGGATAACAGGAAATTACCTCAACATTGTAAAAGCTATATATGCTAAACCTCAGGCTAGCATCATCCTAAACGGAGAAAAACTGACGGCATTCCCTCTAAAATCTGGAACAAGACAGGGATGCCCTCTATCACCACTTCTATTCAATTTAGTTCTCGAAGTACTAGCCAGAGCAATTAGACAGACAAAAGAAATTAAAGGCATAAAAATAGGAAAAGAAGAACTTAAATTATCGCTATTTGCGGATGACATGATAATATACTTAACAGACCCAAAAGGGTCTACAAAGAAGCTGCTAGAGTTAATAAATGAATTCAGCAAAGTGGCAGGATATAAAATCAACACATATAAATCAAAGGCATTCCTGTATATCAGCAACAAAAGCTCTGAAATGGAAATAAGGAAAACCACTCCATTCACAATATCCTCAAAGAAAATAAGATACTTGGGAATCAACCTAACAAAAGAGGTGAAAGATTTATACAATGAAAACTACAGAACCCTAAAGAGAGAGATAGAAGAAGATCTTAGAAGATGGAAAAATGTACCCTGCTCATGGATAGGCAAAACTAACATCATCAAAATGGCGATATTACCCAAAGTTCTCTACAGGTTTAATGCGATGCCAATCAAAATCCCAACGGCATTTCTTGTAGAAATAGATAAAGCAATCATGAAATTCATATGGAAAAACAAAAGACCCAGAATAGCAAAAGCAATTCTAAGCAGGAAGTGTGAATCTGGAGGTATAGCGATAGCAGAGTTCAAACTGTACTACAAAGCAATAGTAACAAAAACAGCGTAGTATTGGTACCAAAACAGGCAGGTGGACCAATGGTACAGAAGAGAGGACACAGAAACCAATCCACAAAATTACAACTTTCTTATATTTGATAAAGGGGCTAAAATCATGCAATGGAGGAAGAATAGCATCTTCAACAAATGGTGCTGGGAAAACTGGAAATCCATATGCAACAAAATGAAACTGAATCCCTTTCTCTCTCCATGCACAAAAGTTAACTCAAAATGGATCAAGGAGCTAGATATCAAATCAGAGACACTGCATCTGATAGAAGAAAAAGTTGGCTCCGATCTACAGATTGTGGGGTCGGGCTCCAAATTCCTTAATAAGACACCCATAGCCCAAGAGTTAATAACAAGAATAAACAAATGGGACTTACTTAAACTAAAAAGTTTTTTTTTTTTTTCTCAGCAAGAGAAACAATAAAAGAGGTAAATAGAGAGCCTACATCCTGGGAACAAATTTTTACCCCCCACACCTCAGATAGAGCCCTAATATCCAGAATGTACAAAGAACTCAAAAAATTAGACAGTAAGATAACAAATAACCCAATCAACAAATGGGCCAAGGACCTGAACAGACACTTCTCAGAGGAGGACATACCATCAATCAACAAGTACATGAAAAAATGCTCACCATCTCTAGCAATCAGAGAAATGCAAATCAAAACCACCCTAAGATACCATCTCACTCCAGTAAGATTGGCAGCCATTATGAAGTCAAACAACAATAAGTGTTGGCGAGGATGTGGGGAAAAGGGTACACTTGTACACTGCTGGTGGGACTGCAAAATGGTGAGGCCAATTTGGAAAGCAGTATGGAGATTCCTGGGAAAGCTGGGAATGGATCCACCATTTGACCCAGCTATCGCCCTTCTCGGACTATTCCCTGAGGACCTTAAAAGAGCGCAGTATAGGGATACGTCCACATCAATGATTATAGCGGCACAATTCACAATAGCTAGACTGTGGAACCAACCTAGATGCCATTCAATAGATGAATGGATAAAAAAAGGTGGCATCTATACACAATGGAGTATTATTCAGCACTAAGAAAGGACAAAATCATAGAATTTGCAGGGAAATGGATGGCATTAGAGCAGATTATGCTAAGTGAAGCTAGCCAAGCCCTAAAAAACAAATGCCAAATGTCTCTTTGATATAAAGAGAGCAACTAAGAACAGAACAGTAAGGAAGAGCATGAGGAAAAGACTAACAGTAAACAAAGACGAATGGGGGGAGAGAAAGGGAGAGAGAAGGGAAAGCATATGGAAACGGTAGGAGACCTTCAATGATACACAAAATTATAAGAGGTTATGAGGGGCAAGGGGGAGGGAAAAAAGGGGAGAGAATTGAACAACAGCAGAGGAGGTAGAGAGGGAAGATGGGAGGGGAGGGGAGGGAAGGGGGGATAGTAGGGCATAGGAAAGGTAGCAGAATACAACAGTCACTATTATGCCATTATGTAAAAATGTGAGTATGTAACAGATGTGATTCTGCAATCTGTATTTGGGGTAAAAATGGGAGTTCAAAACCCAATTGAGTCAAATGTATGAAAGATGATATATCATGAGCTCTGTAATGTTTTGAACAATCAATAAAAAAATGAAACTAATATAGAGGTGGCATAGGAGTATCAAGCAGTGAATGGTCACTTAAAGGAATAGCATGAGACAGGACACTATGGCCTATGAGATTTGGGGATGTGGGTATGGCAGCTTCCTTTTATGAAATTTGAAAACTTTTTTTCTGTACACAAAAAGAGAAAAGAAGTAGAGACATATATTTTAAGAGAAAACTGTATATCTATTAAATAACTACGAATAGGTTCTCACCTACTAGCTTACAGAGAAAAACTGAGTAAGATTATAATCCATAATCAAATTTATCTGCCTTTGACAGAATATTCTTAGAGAATATTTCAAGTTTGCTGTATTTCTGGCATTAATGGAAAGGGAAGGGCAGGTGAATCATGAAGCAGGGGCTAATTAAATATATCATGACTGCCATGTTTAGTGAAATAGAGCTTAATTCTTTCAGAAACACTTTGTTCATTAATTTGATCTAAATCTTTATTTTGTCTGATTCTATTCTGGCCATTTTTAAACCTACTATATCATTTTCTCTGCAAAATCTGTATATGAAAATCCTGAAATAGAGAGATGCTCATGATATTGGAGTCTTCTATGTACTCTTGGGGTAAAGATTTTTAAGTTTTACCATCTGTACTCTGTCAATTTTGCAAAAATGGCCAAGCATAAAGAAGATAAGCTTTGAGATGCTCAGACATAATGCATTAGTCTTCTTGGACTGCCATGACAAAATAATATAAACTGTTTGACTGAAACAACAGGCATTTATTTCTCACAGTTCTGAGGGCTGCAAGTCCAAGATCAAGGTATCAGAAGACTGGGTTTCTTGTAAGAGCTCTCATTGTTGCTTGCAGACCAGCACTCATTGTGTCTTCACATGGCAAAGAGCCAGAGAGTGACCTCTGGTTTCTCTTCCTTTAAAAAACAAAAAATAAGGACACTGATATCACCATGGCAGCCCAATCTTCAAGACCTTATCTAAATCCAATTTCCTCCCAAAGTCCCCATTCACAAATACTATACCTGTAGGTGTAGGGCTCCAACAAATGAATCTAAGGAAAAATGAGCACTCAGTATACATTTACTATGTGATCTGAAGGTATTAGTGGAGCTCTTCACCCAGTCTCCTAGCATGTGTATTCCTACATGCTAGGAAAAGGGTTATCCACTATAACCTAAGAATCTCTGGTCAACAGTACTCTCAGAAGGTGCAGCCACAAGGACCACACAGTAATATATATTTATTTTCTTTCTCCCTCCCTCCCTCCCTCTTTTTCTATATCAGCTGTTTTGGAGACAGAATTCACATACAATTAACCTTTTGGATATATACAATTTAATGGAAGAATCTCAGTAGGTTTTGTGCAAGAACTATCTTGGAATAAAACAAAAATATGATAGAGAATCCTTGGTTATCAATTAGTGGCAGTGCCTCAACTCACTAAAAAAATAAAGTATGCTTAGGCTATGGATCTATGACTTTGAACATCTTGTTTATTTTTTGAGAAATGCTTCATGGACAATTCTAAATAAATGTTATTTTTTCTTCATTTATACACAGGTATCAATCATTTGTATAGTTGGTTGGATTCTTGTATTCAATTCAATTCAAATTGAGTTTATTTGCACTATAACAAAGTGGGCAATAATTTCACTGGACACTCGAATTTAACTGTAACAAGTAAAATGAATTTTATGAAGAGGATAATGAAGATGGAATGAAGGAAGGGAAAGGAGAAAAGGAAAGGGGGATAAGTCAATACTGTCCTAGCCTCTAATAGGAAAGCTCTGTGCTTAGTTTGGAGTTTATTTGTAAAATGGCATCTAGCTTCCATTGTATGTCTTGTTTAGGAACTATGTGTGGAGATGGTGATGGTCTTATTCCTGTACTTTGTGTGCTTTCAATACACATACAGGCAGCTTCAGTGATGAGGAATAATAAATCAGATGCTGAGCTCATGGCAGGAGTTACAAATTATTCAGGACTCTCACACAGGAGCTTTGACTAAGAATATCCAGGTGCTTCTCTGATCAATCACCAGTTAGAATAACTGCCTCAGCCTGCTAAGAAAAATCAGACAAGGTAAGGCTATCTCATAATCTTGCCAGAATAACCTTGTGGTAGATGAAATCTGCAAAGAAACCTATTCATGAAACTCATGAGTGATGGGATGCTTTTCAGGCCACTTCTTCTAGTGCAAATTTTGAGCATATCAACTGAATCTTTCCTCATTCAAATAGAAGTAATTGGCATAAAAGGATCTATGAAGACTTTTATTTGTCAGGTTTTTATGTTTTTGTGGTAAGAACATTTAACATGAGACCTATCTTCCTAACAATTTTTAATACACAATATACTATCATTAACTATTGGCATAATGTCATATAGCACATCTCTTGATCTTCACTGAAAATTCATGCCTTTTAAACAGAATCTCCCATTTTCCCCATTCTTCTCCCCCAACTTCTGGCAACCACCAGTGTACTCTACATTTCTGGGTTTAACCACTTTTGAAAACTCTATAAATGGAATCTTACAGCACATGTCCTTCTGGGTCCAGCGTATTTCACATACATAATGTTCTCCTGGTTACCTGCGTTACCACATATGGTAGGATTTCCTTCCTTCTTTAGACTGAATAATATTCCATTGTATACAAGTGCCACATTTTCTTTATCCATTAATCTGTTGATGATCAGATCAATAATCAAAAAGCTCCTAACAAATAAAAGCCCAGGAACAGTTTTCTTCACAGGCACATTCTACCAAATATTTAAACCAACCAATACCAATAATTCTTAACTATTCCAAACAATTGAAAAAGGATGAATATTTCCAAAGTTATTTTATGAGGCTAGCATTACCCTGATATTGAAGACTCACAAAGATAATACAAGATAAGAAATGTAAAGAGTCCCCTGCTAAGTATAGATGAAAACAATGCTCAAGAAAATACTAGCAAACTTAACTCAATAACCACATAAAAAGGATTATGCAACCAGAACCAAGTGGAATTTATTCTTGGGATACAAAGATGATTCTTCATGTGGAAAATTTAATGAACATACCACATTAACAGAATGGAGAGGAAAAAAATGTGATCCTCTTAATCAATAGCTAGCAGAAACATTTAGAAAGCTTATTTTGGAGATGAACTTGTTGGTTGTTCAATATTAAGTGATTGTCACTGTACTCAAAATATTGTTAGTCAGAATATTAAAACCTTAATTAAGGGCTGGGGGTGTACCTCTGTGGCATAGGTCTTGCCTAGTATGTGCAAGGCCTTAGGTTCTATCTATCCCTAGTCCTGCACTGTGTGTGTGTGTGTGTGTGTGTGTGTGTGTGTGTGTGTGTGTGAGAGAGAGAGAGAGAGAGAGAGAGAGACTTTCTTTTTCTATTCTTTTATTAAGTAATCTAAAACTGAACACTGTACTGTAAACATAAGTGTTCCCAATTTTTACAGTGATCACTTTGACTATGTAGGACTTCTTTTTAATTCCTTTGAACTTAGTGTCAAACAAGAAGAGCCCGACATTAATCAGATGTTCTCAAATGGTGATCCTAAGAAAGGGGAGTACATCTGTGAAAAGGGAGCATTTTTATCATTGTCATTATCATTAATCCTTATTGTTGTCTAATCTCATAATCCATGTGTAAGTAGTATTACACCTACATAGTAAAGTAATCTGAGTGAACTTTCTAAAATACATACTATATAAACCTGTTTATTGGTAAGACTAATATATTTAAAATTTGATGACTTCCAAATGAAGTTAGAAAGAATTGAACTATGAACCTTAGGAAAACAAAGGAAGAGATCTTTCAGATATTGTGAAAATTAGGTATTTGGAGTTCTGAGTGTCTGAGCATTAAGATGTCATTATATTTGTAGATGATTGAAACAAATCTCTCAATTTCTTAAATTCACATCTCACTGCAATGTGGCTTTATGGACTCTTACTAAAAGTTAGAAATGTTTTCCCCATTTACTTCTCTGGACTGGCAATGACCAAAAGGATGTTTGCAACAACTGATCCCAGGCCTCAAGTGGTCTTATGGTTTCTTCTTCCCACCTTTTGAAATGTGTTCCTTCTGATTGAGGAAGCTTGGACAAGCCTCTTGAGGTGAAAGGTTACATAGAATTGAGATGAGATCTTCCAATTGAGGACATCCTGGAAGAGCCAGTTTCCAGGAGAACAGCCACATGAAAAAATCTCAAATAAGATATGCAAAGAACTTTTCAGCTGCAACTGCCTCAAAGAGCATTATGAACAAATATAACTGCTGTTTTTAGCCACTAAGATTGGGGGAAAGGTGTTTTCCATCTTTATATATTTTCTTTTTTTTTAATTTGCTCTTTTTATTTATTTTTTATTTTTTTTATTGTTGGTCGTTTAAAACATTACATAGTTCTTAATATATCATATTTCACAGTTTGATTCAAGTGGGTTATGAACTCCCATTTTTACCCCGTATACAGATTGCTGTATCACATCACTTACACTTCCATTGATTTACATATTGCCATTCTAGTGTCTGATGTATTCTGCTGTCTATCCTATTCTCTACTATCCCCCCTCCCCTCCCTTCCCCTCCCCTTCCCATTTCTCTCTCTACCCCCTCTACTGTAAATCATTTCTTCCACTTGTATTATTCTTCTCTTACCCCTCATTTCCTCTTATATGTAATTTTGTAAAACCCTGAGGATCACCTTTCATTTCCATGTGATTTCCCTTCTCTCTCCCTTTCCCTCCCACCTCTCATCCCTGTTTAATGTTTTTTTTTAATTATTTTATTGTTGGTTGTTCAAAACATTACATAGTTCTTATTATACCATATTTCACAGATTGATTCAAGTGGGTTATGAACTCCCATTTTTACCCCGTATACAGATTGCTGTGTCACATGAGTTACATTTCCATTGATTTACAAATTGCCTTTCTAGTGACTGATGTATTCTGCTGTCTATCCCATTCTCCAATGTCCCCTCACCCCTCCCCTCCCCTCCCCTCCCCTACTCTCTCTCCATCCCCTCTACTATAAATCGTTTCTTCCACTTATATAATTTTTCTCCTACTCCTCCTTTCCTCTTATATGTAATTGTGTATAACCCTGAGGCTCACCTTCCAGTTCCATGCAATTTCCGTTAACTCTCACTTTCCCTCCCGCCTATCATCCCTGTTTAATGTTATTCTTCTTCTCCAGCTCTTCGTCTCTACCCTGTCCTTGGTTACTCCCCTTATATCAAAGAAGACATTTGACATTTGTTTTTTAAGGATTGGCTAGCTTCACTTAGCATAATCTGCTCTAATGCCATCCATTTCCCTCCAAATTCTATGATTTTGTCATTTCTTATTGCAGAGTAATACTCCATTGTGTATAAATGCCACATATTTTTAATCCATTCATCTATTGAAGGGCTTCTAGGTTGGTTCCACAATCTTGCTATCGTGAATTGTGCTGCTATGAACATCGATATAGCAGTGTCCCTGTAGCATGCTCTTGTTAGGTCTTTAGGGAATAGACCGAGGAGGGGAATAGCTGGGTCAAATGGTGGTTCCATTCCCAACTTTCCAAGAAATCTCCATACTGCTTTCCAAATTGGCTGCACCATTTTGCAGTCCCACCAACAATGAACAAGTGTACCCATTTCCCCACATCCTTGCCAGCACTTGTTGTTGTTGGATTTCTTAATGGCTGCCAATCTTACTGGAGTGAGATGGTATCTTAGGGTGGTTTTGATTTGCATTTCTCTGATTGCTAGCGATGTTGAGCATTTTTTCATGTACTTGTTGATTGATTGTATGTCCTCCTCTGAGAAGTGTCTGTTCAGTTCCTTGGCCCATTTGTTGATTGGGTTATTTGTTATCTTATTATCTAATTTTTTGAGTTCTTTGTATACTCTGGATATTAGGGCTCTATCTGAAGTGTGTGGGGTAAAGATTTGTTCCCAGGATGTAGGCTCCCTGTTTATCTCTCTTATTGTTTCTTTTGTTGAGAGAAAACTTCTTAGTTTGAGTAAGTCCCATTTGTTGATTCTGGTTGTTAACTCTTGCGCTATGGGTGTCCTATTGAGGAATTTGGGGCCTGACCCCACAGTATGTAGATCATAGCCGACTTTTTCTTCTATCAGACGCCATGTCTCTGATTTAATATCGAGCTCCTTGATCCATTTTGAGTTAACTTTTGTGCATGGCGAGAGAAAGGGATTCAGTTTCATTTTGATGCAAATGGATTTCCAGTTTTCCCAGCACCATTTGTTGAAGATGCTATCCTTCCTCCATTGCATGCTTTTAGCCCCTTTATCAAATATAAGATAGTTGTAGTTTTGCGGATTGATTACTGTGTCTTCTATTCTGTACCATTGGTCCACTCGCCTGTTTTGGTACCAGTACCATGCTGTTTTTGTTACTATTGCTCTGTAGTATAGTTTGAAGTCTGGTATCGCTATACCGCCTGATTCACACTTCCTGCTTAGCATTGTTTTTGCTATTCTGGGTCTTTTATTATTCCATATGAATTTCCTGATTGTTTTATCTATTTCTACAAGAAATGCTGTTGGGATTTTGATTGGGATAGCATTGAACTTATAGAGAACTTTTGGTAATATCGCCATTTTGATGATGTTAGTTCTGCCTATCCATGAGCAGGGTATATTTTTCCATCTTCTGAGGTCTTCTTCTATGTCTCTTTTTAGGGTTCTGTAGTTTTCATTGTATAGGTCTTTCACCTCTTTTGTTAGATTGATTCCCAGGTATTTTATATTTTTGGGGGATATTGTGAATAGAGTAGTTGTCCTCATTTCTGTTTCAGAGGATTTGTCGCTGATATACAGGAATGCATTTGATTTATGCGTGTTGATTTTATATCCCGCCACTTTGCTGAATTCATTTATTAACTCTAATAGTTTCTTTGTAGACCCTTTTGGGTCTGTTAGGTATAGAATCATATCGTCTGCAAATAGTGATAATTTAAGTTCTTCTTTTCCTATTTTTATGCCTTTAATTTCTTTCGTCTGTCTAATTGCTCTGGCCAGTGTTTCGAGGACTATGTTGAACAGAAGTGGTGAGAGAGGGCATCCCTGCCTTGTACCAGATCTTAGAGGGAATGCCTTCAATTTTTCTCCATTCAGGATGATGCTGGCCTGTGGCTTATCATAGATTGCTTTAACAATGTTGAGGAATGATCCTGTTATCCCTAATTTTTCTAGAGTTTTGAACATAAAGGGATGCTGTACTTTGTCGAATGACTTTTCTGCATCTATCGAGATGATCATATGGTTCTTATTTTTAAGTCTATTGATGTGGTGAATAACATTTATTGATTTCTGTATATTGAACCAGCCTTGCATCCCAGGGATGAATCCTACTTGATCATGGTGTATAATTTTTTTGATATGTTTTTGAATCCGATTCGCCAGAATTTTATTGAGGATTTTTGCATCTAGGTTCATTAGAGATATTGGTCTGTAGTTTTCTTTCTTTGAAGTGTCTTTGTCTGGTTTAGGAATCAGGGTGATGTTGGCCTCGTAGAATGTATTTGGAAGTTCTCCCTCTTTTTCTATTTCCTGAAATAACTTGAAAAGTATTGGTGTTAGTTCCTCTTTAAAGGTTTTGTAAAATTCTGCTGTATACCCATCCAGTCCTGGGCTTTTCTTAGTTGGTAGTCTTTTGATGTTTTCTTCTATTTCCTCTATTGTTATTGGCCTGTTTAGGTTGTCTATATCTTCCTGACTCAATCTGGGCAGATCATATGACTTAAGAAATTTATCAATGCCTTCACTATCTTCTATTTTATTGGAGTATAAGGATTCAAAGTAATTTCTGATTATCTTCTGTATTTCTGAAGTGTCTGTTGTGATATTGCCTTTTTCATCCCGTATGCTAGTAATTTGGGTTCTCTCTCTTCTTCTCTTCGTTAGCATGGTTAAGGGTCTGTCAATTTTATTTATTTTTTCAAAGAACCAACTTTTGGTTTTGTCAATTTTTTCAATTGTTTCTTTTGTTTCAATTTCATTAATTTCAGCTCTGATTTTAATTATTTCTTGCCTTCTACTTCTTTTGCTGTTGTTTTGCTCTTCTTTTTCTAGGATTTTGAGATGAAGTATGAGATCATTTATTTGTTGGTTTTTTCTTTTTTTAAGGAATGAACTCCAAGCAATGAATTTTCCTCTTAAAACTGCTTTCAATGTGTCCCATAGATTCCGATATGTTGTGTCAGTGTTTTCATTTATCTCTAAGAATTTTTTAATTTCCTCCTTGATGTCTTCTATGACCCATTGGTCATTCAGTAACCTATTGTTCATTCTCCACGTGGTGCATGATTTTTCCTTCCTTCTTTTATCGTTGATTTTCAGTTTCATTCCATTGTGATCAGATAGGATGCGTGGTATTATTTCTACTCCTTTATATTGTCTAAGAGTTGCCCTGTGACATAATATATGATCTATTTTTGTGAAGGATCCATGTGCTGCTGAGAAAAATGTGTAACTACTTGATGTTGGGTGGTATATTCTATATATGTCAATTAAGTCTAGGTTGTTAATTGTGTTGTTGAGTTCTATAGTTTCCTTATTTAACTTTTGTTTGGAAGATCTGTCCAGTGGTGAGAGAGGTGTGTTGAAGTCTCCCATGATTATTGTATGGTGGTCTATTAGACTCTTGTACTTGAGAAGAGTTTGCTTGATGAACGTAGGTGCACCATTGTTTGGGGCATATATATTTATGATTGTTATGTCTTGTTGGTGTATGGTTCCCTTGAGCAGTATGCAGTGTCCCTCTTTGTCCTTTTTTATTAACTTTGGCTTGAAATCTATTTTGTTTGATATGAGTATGGACACTCCTGCTTGTTTCCGCAGTCCATATGAGTGGAATGATTTTTCCCAGCCTTTCACCTTCAGTCTATGTATATCTTTTCCTATCAAATGCGTCTCCTGTAGGCAACATATTGTTGGATCTTGTTTTGTGATCCATTCGACTAGCCTGTGTTTCTTAGTTGGTGAGTTTAAGCCATTAACATTTAGGGTTATTATTGAGATTAGCTTTGTTCCTCCAGTCATATTTGTTTATTTATGTTACTAAACCTGATTAGTTTTCCTCTTTGGTTACTTTCCCCCCTTTACTGTCCTACCTCCCACTGATGGTTTTCAATGTTATTTTCAGTTTCCTCTTCCTGTAATGTTTTGCCAAGGATTTTTTGAAGAGATGGTTTTCTAGCTGCGAATTCTTTTAACTTTTGTTTATCGTGAAAGGTTTTAATTTCATCTTCCATCCTGAAGCTTAATTTCGCCGGATACACGATTCTTGGTTGGAGCCCATTTTCTTTCAGTGTTTGAAATATGTTATTCCAGGATCTTCTAGCTTTCAGAGTCTGTGTTGAGAGATCAGCTGTTATCCTGATTGGTTTGCCCCTAAATGTAATCTGCTTTCTTTCTCTTGTAGCTTTTAAAATTCTCTTCTTATTCTGTATGTTGGGCATCTTCATTATAATGTGTCTAGGTGTGGATCTCATGATTTTGCACTTTTGGCGTCCTGTAGGCTTCTAGGATATGGGATTCTGTTTCATTCTTCAAGTCTGGGAAGTTTTCTCGTATTATTTCATTGAATAGATTGTTCATTCCTCTGGTTTGGAGCTCTGTGCCCTCCTGTATCCCAATGACTCTTAAGTTTGGCCTTTTAATGTTATCCCATATCTCTTGGATGTTCTGCTCATGGTTTCTTAGCAGTCTTGCTGAACTGTCTATGTTCTTCTCAAGTTGAAATACTTTGTCTTCATTGTCTGATGTTCTATCTTCTAAGTGATCTATTCTGCTGGTAGTATTGTCAATTGAGTTTTTAAGTTGGTTTATTGCTTCCTGCATTTCTAGGATTTCTATTTGTTTGTTCTTTATTACTTCTAACTCCCTGTGAAATTGATCTTTTACTTCCTGGATTTGTTTCTGTAGTTCCTTGTCAATGTGATCTTTCATTTCTGATTTTGCTGTCTCATGTCTTCCTTGAGAGTCCAGATCATCTGAAGCATGTATATCCTGAACTCTTTATCTGACATTCCATCTGTTGCAGCTATTACCTCTTCTAGGGTTGAGTTGACCTGCATTGCTTGTGGTCCTTTCTTTCCTTGTCTTTTCATGTTGCTTGCGTTTCTTTCTGCTTCGTGAAACTGTTGTGTTTTTGAAATTTTTCCCCCTGTTTATTTTTGTTGCTCTTGTATATTTGGGATATCTCTCTTGTAGGGCGGGTAGTGGCTGTGATCCTCCTCTAATCAGGGTGATCTATATACTACGCTGGTTGGTCGTAGGTCTGCCCGCCCTGCGGGCACGGGTGGCTGCTCTACTCTGCCCCCACTCCAATTGCGGTGACGTTCCTACCACGTCCTCGGATCGTTGGTCCTGATCCGGACGTGGGCAGCAGCTCTTCTCCACCCCTACTCCAATTGATGTGACGTGTCTACCACGCTGGTCGGCCTCCAAGCCTGTTCCGCCGGTGGGTCTCAGATCTGCCCACCCTGCGGGCCTGGGCTGCAGTTCTGCTCAACCCCCACTCCCAGTGGGGGTACCTAACTGCCTCTCCAATGGGTCTCTGGGCTCCTTCCGGATGCTGGCGGCGGCTCTGTTCAACCCCCACTCCAACCAGTGTGACGTGACTGCCTCGATGCTACTCGTCCACTACACTGGCCGGCTGCCGAGCCTGTCCTGCCAGTGGGACGCAGGACTGCCTACCTTGCAGGGTCAGACGGCAGCTCTTCACGGCCTCTACTCCAAGTGGGTTGACTTGGCTACCCTGCCGTCAGGTCGCTGGTCCTGTTCCAGGCGTGGGCGGCTACTCTCCTCGGCCCCAGCTGCAGTTGGGGTGTCGCGATACCACACCGGCGGGACCCTTAGCCTGCTCTGGGCACAGGAGGCAGCTCCACTCTGCCCTCCAGGCCCCCGCAGCACCCAGCAGGACCCGGACCAAGAAGCAGTCCCTGTCGGATCCCCAACCCTGAGCCAGAGCCGCTTCGGGAGCCAGGAGCCGGTCTCTCCGATCCCCGCCACTTTCTGCTAGGAGCAGGCTCCTCAGGGCAACCGCCGCGGGTTCCCCAATCCCAGGCCAGAGCCGCCCCGGGAGCCCAAGCCTGGCCGCACCAGACTCTCCCTGCTAGGTGCCCAAGCCTGGCCGCACCAAACTCTCCCTGCTCGGTGTACGCTCCCCTGGGAGCAGAGTCTAAGACGCACTTCCCGCGGGCTCTCCAGCTCCGGGTCAAAACTGTTCCAGGAGACAGAGTCCCGCTGCCCCGCGTCGCAAGTTTCACTTGTGGCTGGCCTCAGCTCGCGGTCCCCGCAGGCTCCGCGGCCCTGGGCTCAAGCAGCCACGAGGGCCAGAACCCAGCCTCTCCGATCCCTGCCACACTCTGCTCAGAGCAGGCTCCACAGAGGTACCCCAGCCTCAGGCACAGGCGGCCCCCGCCCGGGCCTGGCGGCTCCAACCTCTCCCAGCTCAGTGTACGCTCAGACAGGGGCAGGGTCAAAGACACAGTCGCCGCGGGTTCCGTAGCCCCTGGCCAAGAAGGATCTCCCGCCCTGGGCCAAAGCAACCCGGGGAACTAGAATCTGGCCGCTCAAAGCCCGGCGCCCGCCTTGCCAGGGGTGAGGCCTGAAGAGTATTCTCCTCAGAGTTTCCAATCCCGAGCCTGAGCGATCTGTCTGCGCAACGCAGGCAAATACCAGCCTGGAATCACCTGTTCTGTAGTTGAATGAGCTGAGATCAGTAGAAAACAGGGATGATTGCATCAACTCTCCATGATGGCGGCTGCAGTTCTCCTGCGTGTTCCGACCGGTGTCGGGAAACGAACTGGACCGATTCTCTCCTGTATTTCAAAGCTGGAATTCAGCACTCAGCGCGGCTAGTGTGCCACTGGCAGGAGCCTGCAGAATCCGCTTCGCTGTAATCCCTCTCTGGTAACTCGCGGCTAATTAACTCGGGCGCGTCCCAGACTCCATCCACGGGGCGGTCCGCCGACCAAGTACTGCTTCGCTCCGTGCGGAGATATCGCCCGCTACCAAGCCCCTGCAGCCGAATCCCGCGCACTGGAATTTTGACCTCTAGATTCTGGAGCACTTCAATTTCACTGGGGATTCCCACCAAGGTAGCCTTCAGCCATTTCACCTCGTGTTTCTCCCACACAGTGGCGCAGCGTACTGGTGTGCTGTACTCCCTTGGCCGCCATCTTCCGGTTCCCTGTTTAATGTTAATCTTCTTCTCAAGCTCTTCATCCCTACCCTGTCCTTGGTTACTCCCCTTATATCAAAGCAGTCATTTGGCATTTATTTTTTAAGGATTCGCTAGCTTCACTTAGCATAATCTGCTCTAATGCCATCCATTTCCCTCCAAATTCTATGATTTTGTCATTTTTTAATGCAGAGTAATACTCCATTGTGTATAAATGCCACATTTTTTTTTATCCATTCATCTATTGAAGGGCATCTAGGTTGGTTCCACAATCTTGCTATCGTGAATTGTGCTGCTATGAACATCGATGTAACAGTGTCCCTGTAGCATGCTCTTATTAGGTCTTTAGGGAATAGACCGAGAAGGGGATAGCTGGGTCAAATGGTGGCTCCATTCCCAGCTTTCCAAGAAATCTCCATACTGCTTTCCAAATTGGCTGCACCAATTTGCAGTCCCACCAACAATGAACAAGTGTACCCTTTTCCCCGCATCTTCTCCAGCACTTGTTGTTGTTGGACTTCATAATGGCTGCCAATCTTACTGGAGTGAGATGGTATCTTAGGGAGGTTTTGATTTGCATTTCTCTGACTGCTAGAGATGGTGAGCATTTTTTCATGTACTTATTAATTGATTGTATGTCCTCCTCTGAGAAGTGTCTGTTCAGGTCCTTGGCCCATTTGTTGATTGGGTTATTTGTTATCTTATTGTCTAATTTTTTGAGTTCTTTGTATACTCTGGATATTAGGGCTCTATCTGAAGTGTGTGGAGTAAAGATTTGTTCCCAGGATGTAGTCTCCCTGTTTACCTCTCTTACTGTTTCTTTTGCTGAGAAAAAACTTTTTAGTTTGAGTAAGTCTCATTTGTTGATTCTATTTGTTAACTCTTGCGCTATGGGTGTCCTATAGAGGAATTTGGAGCCCGACCCCACAGTATGTAGATCATAGTCAACTTTTTCTTCTATCAGACGCCGTGTATCTGATTTAATATCAAGCTCCTTGATCCATTTTGAGTTAACTTTTGTGCATGGCGAGAGAAAGGGATTCAGTTTCATTTTGATGCAAATGGATTTCCAGTTTTCCCAACACCATTTGTTGAAGATGCTATCCTTCCTCCATTGCATGCTTTTAGCCCCTTTATCAAATATAAGATAGTTGTAGTTTTGTGGATTGGTTACTGTGTCCTCTATTCTGTACCATGGGTCCACCCGCCTGTTTTGGTACCAGTACCATGCTGTTTTTGTTACTATTGCTCTGTAGTATAGTTTGAAGTCTGGTATCGCTATACCGCCTGATTCACACTTCCTGCTTAGCATTGTTTTTGCTATTCTGGGTCTTTTATTATTCCATATGAATTTCATGTTTGTTTTATCTATTTCTACAAGAAATGCTGTTGGGATTTTGATTGGCATTGCATTGAACTTACAGAGAACTTTTGGTAATATCGCCATTTTGATGATGTTAGTTCTGCCTATCCATGAACAGGGTATATTTTTCCATCTTCTAAGGTCTTCTTCTATATCTCTCTTTAGGGTTCTATAGTTTTCATTGTATAAGTCTTTCACCTCTTTTGTTAGGTTGATTCCCAAGTATTTTATTTTTGGGGGGGCTATTGTGAATGGAGTAGTTGTCCTCATTTCCGTTTCAGAGGATTTGTCGCTGATATACAGAAATGCATTTGATTTATGTGTGTTGATTTTATATCCTGCCACTTTGCTGAATTCATTTATTAGCTCTAATAGTTTCTTTGTAGACCCTTTTGGGTCTGCTAGGTATAGAATCATGTCATCTGCAAATAGTGATAATTTAAGTTCTTCTTTTCCTATTTTTATGCCTTTAATTTCTTTCGTCTGTCTAATTGCTCTGGCCAGTGTTTCGAGGACTATGTTGAACAGAAGTGGTGAGAGAGGGCATCCCTGTCTTGTACCAGATCTTAGAGGGAATGCCTTCAATTTTTCTCCATTCAGAATGATGCTGGCCTGTGGCTTATCATAGATTGCTTTTACAATGTTGAGGTATGATCCTGTTATCCCTAATTTTTCTAGAGTTTTGAACATAAAAGGGTGCTGTACTTTGTCAAATGCTTTTTCTGCATCTATCGAGATGATCATATGGTTCTTATTTTTAAGTCTATTGATGTGGTGAATAACATTTATTGATTTCTGTATATTGAACCAGCCTTGCATCCCAGGGATGAATCCTACTTGATCATGGTGTATAATTTTTTTGATATGTTTTTGAATCCAATTCGCCAGAATTTTATTGAGGATTTTTGCATCTAGGTTCATTAGAGATATTGGTCTGTAGTTTTCTTTCTTTGAAGTGTCTCTGTCTGGTTTAGGCATCAGGGTGATGTTGGCCTCATAGAATGTATTTGGAAGTTCTCCCTCTTTTTCTATTTCCTGAAATAGCTTGAAAAGTATTGGTGTTAGTTCCTCTTTAAAGGTTTTGTAAAACTCTGCTGTATACCCATCCAGTCCTGGGCTTTTCTTAGTTGGTAATCTTTTGATGGTTTCTTCTATTTCCTCTATTGTTATTGGTCTGTTTAGGTTGTCTATATCCTCCTGACTCAATCTGGGCAGATCATATGACTTAAGAAATTTATCTATGCCGTCACTATCTTCTATTTTATTGGAATATAAGGCTTCAAAATAATTTCTGATTATCTTCTCTATTTCTGAAGTGTCTGTTGTGATATTGCCTTTTTCATCCCGTATGCTAGTAATTTGAGTTCTCTCTCTTCTTCTCTTCGTTAGCATGGCTAAGGGTCTGTCAATTTTATTTATTTTTTCAAAGAAACAACTTTTAGTTTTGTCAATTTTTTCAATTGTTTCTTTTGTTTCAATTTCATTAATTTCAGCTCTGATTTTAATTATTTCTTGCCTTCTACTTCTTTTGCTGTTGTTTTGCTCTTCTTTTTCTAGGATTTTGAGATGAAGTATGAGATCATTTATTTGTTGGTTTTTTCTTTTTTTTTTACTGGTTGTTCACAACTTTACAAAGCTCTTGATATATCATACTTCATACATTAGATTGAAGTGGGCTATGAACCCCCAATTTTACCCCAAATGCAGATTGCAGAGTCACGTCGGTTACACATCCACAATTTTACATAATGCCCTATTAGTAATTGTTGTATTCTGCTACCTTTCCTATCCCCTACTATCCCCCCTGTCCTCCCCTCCCTTCTTCTCTCTCTACCCCATCTACTGTAATTCATTTCTCTCCTTGTTTATTTTCCCATTCCCCTCCCAGCCTCTTATATGTAATTTTGTATAGCAATGAGGGTCTCCCTTCATTTCCATGCAATTTTCCTCATCTCTCCGTTTCCCTCCCATCTCATGTCACTGATTAATGTTACTCTTTTCTTCCTGCTCTTCCTCCCTGCTCTGTTCATATTTGCTCTCATTATATCAAAGAAGACATTTGGCATTTGTTTTTTAGGGATTGGCTAGCTTCACTAAGCATAATCTGCTCTAGTGCCATCCATTTCCCTCCAAATTCTATGATTTTGTCATTTTTTAATGCAGAGTAATGCTCCATTGTGTATAGATGCCACATTTTTTTTTATCCATTCATCTACTGAGGGACATCTGGGTTGGTTCCACAGTCTAGCAATTGTGAATTGTGCTGCTATGAACATCGATGTGGCAGTATCCCTGTAGCATGCTCTTTTAAGGTCTTCAGGGAATAGTCCAAGAAGGGCAATAGCAGGGTCAAATGGTGGTTCCATTCCCATCTTTCCCAGGAATCTCCAAACTGCTTTACAAATTGGCCGCACCAATTTGCAGTCCCACCAGCAATGTACAAGTGTACCCTTTTCTCCACAACCTCTCTAGCACTTGTTGTTGTTTGACTTCATAGTGGCTGCCAATCTTACTGGAGTGAAATGGTATCTTAGGGTGGTTTTGATTTGCATTTCTCTGACTGCTAGAGATGGTGAGCATTTTTTCATGTACTTATTGATTGATTGTATATCCTCCTCTGAGAAGTGTCTGTTCAGGTCCTTGGCCCATTTGTTGATTGGGTTATTTGTTATCTTATTGTCTAATTTTTTGAGTTCTTTGTATACTCTGGATATTAGGGCTCTATCTGAAGTGTGAGGAGTAAAGATTTGTTCCCAGGATGTAGGCTCCCTATTTACCTCTCTTATTGTTTCTTTTGCTGAGAAAAAACTTTTAAGTTTAATTAAGTCCCATTTGTTGATTCTTGTTGTTAACTCTTGTGCTATGGGTGTCCTATTAAGGAATTTGGAGCCCGACCCCACAATCTGTAGATCGGAGCCAACTTTTTCTTCTATCAGACGCAGAGTCTCTGGTTTGATATCAAGTTCCTTGATCCATTTTGAGTTAACTTTTGTGCATGGCGAGAGAAAGGGATTCAGTTTCATTTTGTTGCATATGGATTTCCAGTTTTCCCAACACCATTTGTTGAAGATGCTATCCTTCCTCCATTGCATGCTTTTAGCCCCTTTATCAAATATAAGATAGTTGTAACTTTGTGGATTAGTCTCTGTGTCCTCTATTCTAAACCATTGGTCCACCCGCCTGTTTTGGTACCAGTACCATGCTGTTTTGGTCACTATTGCTTTGTAATATAGTTTGAAATCTGGTATCGCTATACCACCTGATTCACACTTCCTGTTTAGAATTGCTTTTGCTATTCTGGGTCTTTTATTTTTCCATATGAATTTCATGATTGCTTTGTCAATTTCTACAAGATATGCCGTTGGGATTTTGATTGGCATTGCATTAAACCTATAGAGAACTTTTGGTAATATCGCCATTTTGATGATGTCAGTTCTGCCTATCCATGAACAGGGTATGTTTTTCCATCTTCTAAGATCTTCATCAACTTCTCTCTTTAGGGTTCTGTAGTTTTCATTATATAAATCTTTCACCTCTTTTGTTAGGTTAATTCCCAAGTATTTTATTATTTTTGAGGATATCGTGAATGGAGTGTTTTTCCTCATTTCCGTTTCAGAAGTTTTGTTGCTGATATACAGAAATGCCTTTGATTTATGCGTGTTGATTTTATATCCTGCCACTTTGCTGAATCCATTTATTAGTTCTAGTAGTTTCTTTGTAGACCCTTTTGGGTCTTCTAGGTATAGAATCATGTCATCTGCAAATAGTGATAATTTAAGCTCTTCTTTTCCAATTTTTATGCCTTTAATTTCTTTCGTCTGTCTAATTGCTATGGCCAGTGTTTCGAGAACTATATTGAATAGAAGTGGAGATAGAGGGCATCCCTGTCTTGTTCCGGATTTTAGAGGGAATGCCTGCAACTTTTGTCCATTCAGAATGATGCTAGCCTGAGGCTTAGCATAGATAGCTTTTACAATGTCAAGGTAAGTTCTTGTTATCCCTAATTTTTCTAATGTTTTGAACATAAAGGGATGCTGTACTTTGTCAACTGCTTTCTCTGCATCTATCGAGATGATCATATGGTTCTTATCTTTAAGTCTATTGATGTGGTGAATAACATTTATTGATTTCTGTATGTTGAACCATCCTTGCATCCAAGGGATGAATCCTACTTGATCATGGTGCACAATTTTTTTGATGTGTTTTTGTATTCGATTCGCCAGAATTTTATTGAGGACTTTTGCCTCTAGGTTCATTAGAGATATTGGTCTGTAGTTTTCTTTCTTTGAGGTGTCTTTGTCTGGTTTCGGAATCAGGGTGATGTTGGCCTCATAGAATGAATTTGGAAGAGCTCCCTCTTTTTCTATTTCCTGAAATAACTTGAAAAGTATTGGTTTTAATTCTTCTTTAAAGGTTTTGTAAAACTCCGCTGTATACCCATCCGGTCCTGTGCTTTTCTTGGTTGGTAGTCTTTTGATGGCTTCTTCAATTTCATCCATTGATATTGGTCTGTTCAAATTGTGTGTATCTTCCTGACTCAGTCTGGGTAAATCATATGACTTAAGAAATTTATCGATGTCTTCACTATCTTCTATTTTGTTGGAATACAGGTTTTCAAAATAATTTCTAATTGTCTTCTGTATTTCTGTAGCATCTGTTGTGATATTGCCTTTTTCATCCCGTATGTTAGTAATTTGAGTTCTCTCCCTTCTTCTCTTCATTAGCATGGCTAAAGGTCTGTCGATCTTATTTATTTTTTCAAAGAACCAACTTTTAGTTTTGTTAATTTTTTCAGTAGTTTCTTTTGTTTCAATTTCATTGATTTCTGCTCTGATTTTAAGTATTTCTTGCCTTCTGCTACATTTGCTGTTGTTTTGCTCTTCCTTTTCTAGGGCTTTGAGATGAAGTGTGAGCTCATTTATTTGTTGGTTTTTTTCTTTTTTTTGAGGAATGACCACCAGGCGATGAATTTTCCTCTTAAAACTGCTTTCATTGTGTCCCATAGATTCCGATATGTTGTGTCTGTATTTTCATTTATCTCTAAAATTTTTTGATTTCCTCCTTTATGTCTTCTGTAACCCATTGATCATTCAGTAACATATTGTTCATTTTCCATGTGATGTAGGATTTTTCCTTCCTTCTTTTATCATTGATTTCCAGTTTCATTCCATTATGATCAGATAAAATGCATGGTATTATCTCCACCCCTTTATATTTGCTGAGGGTTGCCCTATGGCATAATATATGGTCTATTTTTGAGAAGGATCCATGTGCTGCTGAGAAAAAAGTATATCCATTTGATGATGGTTGATATATTCTATATATGTCAGTTAAGTCTAGGTTATTGATTGTGATATTGAGTTCTATAGTTTCTTTATTCAATTTTTGTTTGGAGGATCTGTCCAATGGTGAAAGAGGTGTGTTGAAGTCACCTATAATTATTGTGTTGTGGTCTATTTGATTCTTGAACTTGAGGAGAATTTGTTTTATGAATGTCGCAGCACCATTGTTTGGTGCATAAATATTGATAATTGTTATGTCTTGTTGGTGAATGGTTCCTTTTAACAGTATATAATGTCCTTCCTTATCCCTTTTGATTAACTTAGTCTTGAAGTCGATTTTATTCGATATGAGGATGGCCACTCCTGCTTGCTTACGTGAACTGTGTGCGTGGTATATTTTTTCCCATCCTTTCACCTTCAGCCTGTGTATGTCTTTTCCAATCAGATGTGTCTCCTGGAGGCAGCATATTGTTGGATTTGTTTTTTTAATCCATGATACCAGCCTATGTCACTTTATTGGAGAGTTTAGGCCATTAACATTCAGAGTTACCATTGATATATGGTTTGAACTTCCATCCATGTTTGATTGTTTATACTTTTTTTTAAAAAAATATTTAGTTTGTTTCTCCGTGATTATCTTTCCCCTCGCCCTCTGTCTTTACTGAGGCACTTCCCACTGATGGTTTTGGTTATTGTTTTTCATTTCTTCCTCATGTAGTGTTTTGCTCAAAATGCTTTGCAATGCAGGTTTTCTGACTGCAAATTCTTTTAACTTTTGTTTATCATGAAAGATTTTTATTTCGTTGTCATACCTGAAGCTTAATTTTGCTGGATACAGAATTCTTGGTTGGCATCCATTGTCTTTCAGTGTTTGAAATACGTTGTTCCAGGATCTTCTCGCTTTCAGTGTCTGTGATGAAAAATCCGTTGTTATCCGTATTGCTTTACCCCTAAATGTAATCTGTCTCCTTTCTCTTGTAGCTTTTAATATTTTCTCTTTGTTCTGTATATTGGATATCTTCATAACAATGTGTCTTGGCGTTGGTCTACTGTGATTTTGTGTGCTCGGTGTCCTGTATGCATCTTCAATCTGTATATCTGTTTCCTTTTTTTTCTGGAAAGTTTTCTGTAATTATTTCATTCAGCAGGTTTCTCATTCCCTTGGTTTGAATCTCTGTACCTTCTTCTATCCCGATGACTTGTAAGTTTGGTTTCTTCATGTTATCCCATAACTCTTGGATGTTTTTCTCGTGATTTTTTACCAGCCTTTCTGAGTTGGCTAGACTGTTTTCAAGATGGTATATTTTGTCTTCATTATCTGACGTTCTGGTTTCTACTTGTTCCACTCTGTTAGTGATACTCTCAATTGAGTTTTTAATTTGGTTTATCGTTTCCTTCATTTCTAGAATTATTGTTTGATTATTTTTTATAATCTCTATCTCCTGATAAAGATGCTTAACTTCTTCTTTTAGCTGTTTATGTAATTCATTCTCAATGTGTTCTTTCGCTGCTTGAATTTGCTGTCTTGTATCCTCTTTAAGGTTCCATTCCATCTGTCTAAGGTGTTCCTTGAGGTCTTTATATGACCATTTTTCTGATGTCTCTAGGTCCTCCTGAATATTTAGGCTGTCCTGCATTGTTTGTACTATTTTCTTCCTTGTTTCTTGAAGCTGCTCATGTTGCTTCTTGTTCTGTTTGACTGCTGAGTTACTGTTTATTCCTATAAATTTATTTGATGCTAGGGAGGAAAGGTATTAGAAGGGAAGGGAAGAAGTCACTAATGAGAATGTGAGTAGGCAGGTAGAATTCAAGGAAGGGGGGATAAGAAAAATGAAAAGACAAAAGAAGAAAGAAATAGGAACTAAAAAAGAACAAAAATTTTAAAAAATAATAATAATAATTAAAAAAATTAAAATTAAGATTGGAAGAGAAAGAAGAAGGAAAAAAAAAAGACAGAAAAATGAAGTTGAAAGAAAAAACCCCAATTAAAAAAAAAAAAACCTAATAAATGCCATCTTAGAGTTTGATTAACTTCTCTTCCACTAGGTGGCGCTGTGCCCACCAGGTCAAGTCTTTCCCGTCAGTACGCGGGAACCAATCACTGTGCAGCAGCACCTCCCAGACTGGGCGAGTCTCCAATCCTGAGTGCCTAGGGCCTCCTCTTGTGTCCAATCACTTCCAGTTTTCCTCTAGCCAGGCCCCTCTCACCACAATACTGGCTACAGGCCAGGTCAGCTGCTCCCGGGAGCCCTGTTTTCATGAACGACTGGGCTCACTCCTCCAGATTGCCATTCCCTCAGACCCTAATTTTGTAGAGCTTGGTGCTGAGAATCCTCAGCGAATTTTACTTGCCCTCCGGTAGCCACGCCCCCGTAGCTGGTGCAAGAGACCTCAGCAGTCAGCCCTGGCAGGAGCGGCAGTCCCGCACCACCTCTGACTCCCTTGGGCTGGCTGTAGCACTCACGGGAGAGCTGGGAGGGGCCCTAAGGGTTTCCCCAATGCGTGGAGAGGGAAAGCCAGGGGTCCACACACCTGTAGCAGCAGGCTTCAATGAAGTTATCTCCTCCGCCGCAGCCCTGCGACATCAGCCCTCCGCCACAGTGTTGTCCCCCGCAGACGGTGACAGTTCGCCTCCCCCTGCCGGGCGACCAACGCCACGGGCGGGTCCCCACTGTCTCTCTCAAGCCCCGCCTGGACCCTGCGGCCACTACCCACGAAGGCCCGGCAGGCATCCACCTCCGTAGGATGAGAAGGGCTGACCAGCCGCCTCAGCCGGATGGCTTAATGCTGAGTCGCAGCTGTCTGTCTCAGCTTTTCAGACGCGGCGGTGCGGGGCGCGGAACACGGAGAGGCTTACTCACTTCCCGCCGCCATCTTCCTCTTCTCGCTATTTCGGGATGATGGCGGGGTGCTGGCTCGCTCTCTCCGGTGTGCCTCAGCCTCGGGCTCCCACGCCTCTCTCCGCTGCGGTCTCCACAGCCAGCGTTGCCCTGGTCGCTCTCTCCACCCCTGGCGTTCCCGGCTTGTAGCCGCACCGCGGCCCGGTCCTTGTCTTTTTGGCTCGCGGCTTCAGCGGCGCCTGGGGCCGGGGAGGCGACGGCCCGTCTCCGGCAAGTACTGCAGTCCCCGGGCCCCGAGTCCCGGCGGCCACGAACCGACACTTCTAATAGACCTACC
Source organism: Spermophilus citellus (assembly GCF_964194105.1). Lineage (NCBI taxonomy): Eukaryota > Metazoa > Chordata > Mammalia > Rodentia > Sciuridae > Spermophilus > Spermophilus citellus. The sequence continues at coordinate 30,447,994 of NC_138198.1, read as the reverse complement.
AGATCCCGGCAGGACCCCTCTTCATGGAATTTTGCTAGAAGTTCCTCAGTGTGTAGACTGCCGCTGTTCCAAAGGGTCTTTTTGATCTCGTTAATTTGGAGACATTAGAATCGCTGTTTCTTCGTCGGCGGCCATGTTCCCTCCCCGGTTTTTTCTTTTTTTAAGGAATGAACTCCAAGCAATGAATTTTCCTCTTAGAACTGCTTTCAATGTGTCCCATAAATTCTGATATGTTGTGTCTGTGTTTTCATTTAACTCTAAGAAGTTTTTAATTTCCTCCTTGATGTCTTCTAAAACCCATTGATCATTCAGTAACCTATTGTTCATTCTCCAAGTTATGCATGATTTTTCCTTCCTTCTTTTATCGTTGATTTTCAGTTTCATTCCATTATGATCAGATAGGATGCATGGTATTATCTCTACTCCTTTATATTGTCTAAGAGTTGCCCTGTGACATAATATATGATCTATTTTTGAGAAGGATCCATGTGCTGCTGAGAAAAAAGTGTAACTGCTTGATGTTGGGTGGTATATTCTATATATGTCAATTAAGTCTAGGTTGTTAATTGTGTTATTGAGTTCTATAGTTTCCTTATTTAACTTTTGTTTGGAAGATCTGTCCAGTGGTGAGAGAGGTGTGTTGAAGTCTCCCATGATTATTGTATGGTGGTCTATTAGATTCTTGAACTTGAGAAGAGTTTGCTTGACGAACATAGCTGCACCATTGTTTGGGGCATATATATTTATGATTGTTATGTCTTGTTGGTGTATGGTTCCCTTGAGCATTATGCAGTGTCCCTCTTTATCCCTTTTGATTAACTTTGGCTTGAAATCTATTTTATTAGATATGAGTATGGACACTCCTGCTTGTTTCCGCAGTCCATATGAGTGGTATGATTTTTCCCAACCTTTCACCTTCAGTCTATGTATATCTTTTCCTATCAAATGCATCTCCTGTAGGCAGCATATTGTTGGGTCTTGTTTTGTGATCCATTCAACTAGCCTGTGTCTCTTAATTGGTGAGTTTAAGCCATTAACATTTAGGGTTATTATTGAGATATGGTTTGTTCTTCCAGCCATATTTGTTTATTAATGTTACTAAACCTGATTTGTTTTCCTCTTTGATTACTTTCCCCCCTTTACTGTCCTACCTCCCACTGTTGGTTTTCATTGTTATTTTCCATTTCCTCTTCCTGTAATGTTTTGCCAAGGATTTTTTGAAGAGATGGTTTTCTAGCTGCGAATTCTTTTAACTTTTGTTTATCGTGGAAGGTTTTAATTTCATCTTCCATCCTGAAGCTTAATTTCACCGGATACACGATTCTTGGTTGGAGCCCATTTTCTTTCAGTGTTTGAAATATGTTATTCCAGGATCTTCTAGCTTTCAGAGTCTGTGTTAAGAGATCAGCTGTTATCCTGATTGGTTTACCCCTAAATGTAATCTGCTTACTTTCTCTTGTAGCTTTTAAAATTCTCTCCTTATTCTGTATGTTGGGCATCTTCATTATAATGTGTCTAGGTGTGGATCTCTTATGATTTTGCACATTCGGCGTCCTGTAGGCTTCTAGGATTTGGGATTCTGTCTCATTCTTCAAGTCTGGGAAGTTTTCTCATATTATTTCATTGAATAGATTGTTTATTCCTTTGGTTTGGAGCTCTGTGCCTTCCTGTATCCCAATGACTCTTAAGTTTGGTCTTTTAATGTTATCCCATATTTCTTGGATGTTCTGCTCATGGTTTCTTAGCAGTCTTGCTGAGCTGTCTATGTTCTTTTCAAGTTGAAATACTTTGTCTTCATTGTCTGATGTTCTATCTTCTAAGTGATCTACTCTGCTGGTAGTATTCTCAATTGAGTTTTTAAGTTGGTTTATTGCTTCCTGCATTTCTAGGATTTCTATTTGTTTGTTTTTTATTACCTCTATCTCCCTGCGTAATTGATCTTTTACTTCCTGGATTTGTTTATGTAGTTCCTTGTCAAAGTGATCTTTCATTGTCTGATTTTGCTGTCTCATGTCTTCCTTGAGACTCCAGATCATCTGAAGCATGTATATCCTGAACTCTTTTTCTGACATTCCATCTATTGCAGCTATTACCTCTTCTAAAGTTGAGTTGACCTGCATTGCTTGTGGTCCTTTCTTTCCTTGTCTTTTCATACTGCTCGCGTTTCTTTCTGCTTGGTGAAACTGTTGTGTTTTTGAAATTTTCCCCCTATTTATTTATATTGCTCTTGTATAGTTGGAAAATCTTGTTGCAGGGCGGGTAGTGGCTGTGCTCCTCCTCTAATTAGGGTGATCTGTCTACCACTCTGGTCGGTCGCAGGTCTGCCCACCCTGCGGGCACGGGTGGCAGCTCTGCTCTGCCCGCACTCCAATTGTGGTGACGTAACTACCACGCCCTCGGGTCGTTGGTCCTGATCCGGATGTGTGCGGTGGCTCTGCTCAGCCCCTGCTCCAATTGATGTGACGTGTCTACCACGCTGGCAGGCCTCTAGGCCTGTTCTGTCGGTGGGTCACAGGTCTGCCTACCTTGCGGGCTCGGGCGGCAGTTCTGCTCAGCCCCCACTCCCAATGGGGGTACCTGACTGCCTCTCCAACGGGTCACTGGGCCTTTTCCAGACACTGGCGTCGGCTCTGCTCCACCCCTACTCCAACCAGTGTGACGTGACTGCCTCGGTGCTACGTGTCCACCACACTGGCAGGCTACCGGGCCTGTCCTGCCAGTGGATCGCATGTCTGCCTACCTTGCAGGCTCAGATGGCGGCTCTGCACAGCCCCTACTCCAAATGGGGTGACTTGGCTACCACGCCATCAGGTCGCTGGTCCTGTTCTAGGCGTGGGCGGCTACTCTCTTCAGCCCCAGCTGCAGTTGGGGTGTCGTGATACCACGCCGGCGGGTCACTTGGCCTGCTCTGGGTGCAGGCGGCAGCTCCACTCTGCCCCCATGGCCCCCACAGCACCCAGCAGGACCCGGACCGAGAAGCAGTCACCGCAGGTTCCCCAACCCTGGGCCAAAGCAGCTTCAGGAGCCAGAACCCGGCCTCTCCGATCCCGGCTCATGCTCCGCTAGGAGCAGGCTCCAAGGAGCGACCCCCGCGGGTTCCCCTGCCCCAGGCCAAAGCAACTCCGGGAGCCAGGGCCCGGCTGCTCCAAGCTCTCCAAGCTCGGTGCACACTCCGCTGGGAGCAGGCTCAAAGACGCAGTCCCCGCGGCCTCCCCAGCCCCGGGCCAAAACTGTTCTGGGAGTCAGAACCCAGCCGCCCCAAGCTCAGCGCATGCTCCACTTGGAGCTGGCCTCAACATGCATTCTCTGCAGGTTCCCCATCCCTGGGCCAAAGCAGCCCCTGGAACCAGAATCCGGCTGCTCAGAGCCCAGCGCACGCCTTTCCAGGAGCAAACCCCTAGGAGTATTCTCCACTGGTTCTCCAGCCCCGAGCCTGAGCGATCTGTCTGAGAGACGCAGGCAAATACCAGCCTGAAATCACCTGTTCCGTAGCTGAATGAGCTGAGATCAGTAGAAAACAGGGATGATTACATCAGCTCTCCTCCGTGGTCCGACTGGTGTCAAGAACCGAACTGGACCGCTTCTCTCCTCTGTCTCAAAGCCGGAACTCAGCACTAAGCACGGCCATTGCATCACTGGCAGGAGCCCCCAGAATCCGCATCGCTCCACCCCCGCTCCGGCACCTCGCTGCTTCCCAGCGCGCCGCAGACTCCAGCTGCGGGGCACGACCCTCCGTGCGGAGAAATCGCCCGCGTCCGAGCCCCCGCAGCCGAACCTCGCGCGATGGAAATCTGTCCACTAGATTCTGGAGCACCTCAATTTCACTGGAAATTCCTAACAAGATAGCCTTCAGCTGTTTCACCTCGTCTTTCTCCCGCACAGTGACGTGGCGCACTGGGGTGATGCACTCCCTTCGCCGCCATCTTCCTCCTCCTAATTTGCTCTTTTTAAATATACATGACAGTAGAGTGTATTTTGACATATTATAAATACATGGAGAATAACTTTTCCTAATTAGGATCCCATTCTTGTGGTTCTACATGATGTGGATTTTCATTTGTTGTTAATTTGTCAGAATGTTCTCTCTGATATGGGTGGTATTTTGTTCCACAGTGATAAATAATGCAATTATGCTAAATATCATGGTATAGTGTTAAGTGTAATAACAAAGACTTTGATTTAGTAATAATGATAATTTTCCCTTCAAATTTGTGTTTAACTGGTTTTGTATTTTTGATTAGCATTATCAATTTACAGTTGTTCTTAAAGGCATTATATCTGTTAGCCAATTCTGCTATTTTGGCTTCCATGAGCTTCCTGACTCTATGTCCAATAATATCTCTCATTCTAAATCTGGCCTTCTATCTATGCAGAGAGTGAAAGCCTCAAGGGTCTATTATTTATTGGTCTTTAAATCTCCAGTTCCCAGCATAGTGACTTCCACATGTAGTACTTGGTAGGTGATTATTGATTGACTGGGTTCATCTCTGATGTGCTTCTTCCAAATTCCACAGTCATCACTGACAGGTAACTCATTCTCTTAACTTCTAGATCCAGAAAATTGCCTTATCCATGACAGATAATCAATCCCTGCTTAGGGATTGATGGATGCCTTTTTCTTATTTCTCTAATCTCTGTCAATGAAAAATAGAAAAAAGTTATATGTAAAAATAAATTATTTTATTTTCATAGGAGCTGGAAAAGTCAAGAGTACATTTATCATTTTCAATAGATTCTTGGCTCATACTTCAGCATGTTAAAAGGAAAGTTGTGAACAACCAATAAAAAAAAAAATTAAAAAAAAATAAGGAAAAGTACCTGCCAGGCACTGGGAGCATTTTGCAGTGAGAAGAGAGGCATCATTTTCAGGGACACATCAGGTAATTAAACTATTAAAACTTTTAATTTCTACTGATATTTTTAAGTGGTGTATGCATTACAAGTTCTGAAATAAGCAAAAGTTTCCTCCCTTCATTAAACAGACTGGCTGGCAGCTTGTTCCTGATATATATCAATCTCCTCCATCCCTTACTAGAATAGGTGATTAAGAAGAGAACCTGGGTGGGTATAGTAGCATGGACTGGAAGAACTCTAGAGAAGATAAAGCAACATGGCTTCATAGAGTAAAAATTAGCACAACAAGCAGTAGAAAAGGACCATCAGAGCTCTAGAATTCTGCACACCATCCCATTGTGCTTAGCAAATTCCCACAGCTTCATTAGATTCCCTACAATACTCTTTAAACTGATAAAAGAACACTCTGTTTTGGAGAAAAAGGACATTGCCTGATGCATGACATATTGTCAATTGAACCTTTGGGGTAGATTTAAAGGTGTCAGTGTTGGAGATTTTGTGAGCATCTAGAAGGAGATGTGCTCTCTAGGGGATTACATGTCCTGGTGGACCCATGAAGATCTGGAACTCATACACAGGAATCAGGCCAGTGACAGAGAGACCTGGAGACAGGCCAGTCCTAATAATTGAAAAGTTCCTTTTCCGGGCTCATTCTGACCCTGAGCATAAATGAAATACAATAAACTCTCATGTAGATCATGAGATCCAGATGTCTGAAATAGGAATTAAAGTTTGCTGAATGTCTTTATTTCAATATGGGCTGAGGGACTAAGTATTATATTCAAAGACATTTTGGAAGTCCAATTTGATCTGAAAGGAGAATGAAATTCCAAATTCACAGATATTTGTTTTGGGCTGATATTATAAATAATCTTATGAACATTAAACTTATTTCTAGAATTTAAATAAAATCTGCCAGTATTTACATTTGATGGATAACACTACAACATCCTGCAATGTCTGGTAAATATCTCCCCATTACTGATCTTTTATAATGCAGTTAAAAAGTCTGTCTTGAACCTGGAGCGGGGGCCTACTGGGAGCCATCACTCATTTAGCAAAGAGAACCCTTGCTTTATTTTCAACCAGGATGGAATTCCCATTTTTTCAGGATAATTAGATCTCTGCTTTCCTTTAATCCAGACTCTTTTAAACCAGATGAGCTTTCCTAGGGCACAGCGGAATAGCTTCTCCAGAGGTCCCTACATGTCTGTCCCAGCTGTGAGCAGAGATACAAACCATCATAACAACAATAATGATGACCAGCTCTCAACCCTTTCTCCAAAGTCAGCTCTCCCAAACCATTTCTGTGTGGTTGTTAAAGACTGAGAAGACAACAGGTAATGCTGAAGTTAGGATGTTGGAAAGTTGGCTCCATTGTGAAGCATAATCCTACAACCTGGTATGGTGATGTTTCTGATTTTTATTTCCAGACTAGTTGCACAGTGATTTTTTAGTCCTGAAGAGTATCCCATTTTCCAGTCTAATCAGTAGCATAGGCTGCTGTTTTCTCTTTTTTTCTGTTTCAGAGTTGATATTCTATTCAAGAGAAGGCATGTATATAAGTTTTTGCAGTTTCTGTGGGTTACCCCATTATTTTGTTACATGTGATCATCTTCTCATCACTGAATGAATCAGGCTTGAAAAAATAGTATTTATGAGACAGTGTTCATTTTCAAAAGTCACAAGGACCTATTTGCATCTCAGAGGCAACACTGCATGGTTCATTATCGTCTTGCTGCACTCTTCTCATCTTTCTAGATGAGGAATTTTTAAGTAAACGTAGTTTGCAGAGGTATCTGTTTTCAAGCATAGACATAGTTTGCAGCTCTCCTCCTCATGATTCATTCAAGAAGCAAGCAAATGACTAACATTCTTTTTACTTCCTTTGAACAAAACAAATGGCTGGGTTGCATACATATAGATCTTTTTTTTTAAATTCTGAAATACCAAATATTGAACAGAGGTATGGTGGACAAACACGCACATGTATCTATGTTTAGGTACACTCCTGAGGAGACAGTCAGATATGCAGAAAAGGGCTAATGCATAGCTTTCCTTTGTTTTTCAGCATATGGAAATTTTATAAAGAATACATGAAAATGTTTAAAACTTGATTATTAATTATTTAATCATTCTTTCTAGATCTTTGTTATTATTTCCTTGTAAATTTTGTTGGGCAGTTATTGAGTTCCTTATTTTTTTCTAAATTTTTAGTTAGACTGAATGACAATGAGGGCTTTTGAGAATACATACATACACAAATACTTTTATCCCCCTAAACATGTCAGGTATTCCCCAATTTATTGGTCCTCTTATACTGGTAGAATTTAAGAATCTTCAAATGAAAACCAAAATTAGTTGTGTCTTTTGCACATTTATTCAGCATTCTGCTCTGAGATCTGTAGATAAATGCAGAATGAAAGAGGACAGTGGGTACATGTCTAGGAACACAAACAACTTAGGAATCACTCAACCTTAGAAAAACAAGCTTTTATTTCTGGTCACTCAGTGGTGGGATGTGCTGGCCAGCCTGCTGTTCCTTTGTAGCTCTTTTCATATTCTGTTTTCTCCACTGAGTAGAGGTGAATCACAGCAAGTCAGGACGGTCCTTGAGTAATTGAGGATCTGAGATAGCCCTATTTCCTTACACACTTTTTTTCTCTTAAAGAGAAACTTATTGAAAATTAAAAGAAATATATTTTCTCAGCTCTTGAGCTTGTTCTATGCGTGGTATCTTTTCATTTCCAAGGATGAATTTATACAAAGTAGTTTAAATATCATTATTCTTAAGATAACACATATTTTTTCTGTCTTCTTACACTTGGAGTGACATTAACAACAGTGGAATGCTAGAATTTATGGATTAATTTTTATTTCTACTAATAGCCCAGTCATTGGTATCAGCCTATAAATTGCTGGTTACTTTCAGCATAAAAGTTTTTCTACATTCAAGTCAAGATGACACATCACACGAGGAGAGGAAAAGAGAAAATTGGGGCAGAGAGAAAATAGAAAAACAGCTTGGGATGAAATGAAATTGCTTTACAAATGAGAATATTATGGTTCACAATTTATTTTCTCTGTTTATAACACATTTTCAAGGACATTTCCTTTGCTTAAAATTTAGTTGTTCAAATGAATATTTAAATATTTTACTTGGTTTTGAAATCTCAGTTATTAGAATGATTTCATATTTATAGAAGTCCAACTTTTAAATGATTTTGGGACATGGATTGGATCTGGAATATTCCCCAAAGCTCACGTGCTAGATAGCACAGCAATGTCTACATGTTGGGATCCAGATTCGTGGATTAAGCTATTGGATGGATTAATCATTCAAATGGACTACTGGGTATTAACTAATCAGGTGGAGCATAGCTGAAAGAAGTAGGTCATCAAGAGCTTGACCTTGGGAACTTTATCTGTTCCAGGTCCCTTCCTCACTTTCTGCTTCCCAGCTGCCTTGACCTGAGTAGCTTTCCTCCATCATGCCCTTCTTCCATAATGTTCTGCCTTACCCCAGGTCCAGAAGAAAGGAGTCAGCCAACCATGAACTGAGACCTCAGAAACTGAGCCAAAATATTTCTTTACTCCTCTAAGTTATTCTTGTAAGACACTCTGGTCTTAGTGGCACAAAGCTGACTAACACAATTGGATATGTGTGTGGACGGGTAATGTATGTATGGCTCATCTGTGTATGTTTGTGTGTAGATATGTGTTTATCTGCTTCAACACAAATGTGCATGAGCAGGTGTTTATGTACAAATGTGTATAAATGTTATGACTAGTGAATATTAGGGGTATAATTGGGTACATAAGTGTGCATGTGTCCATATGTGTAGGTGTAGAGGCATATGTGGTTTATGTTTACATGTATATTTATATATGTGTGTGTGTATGTATATGAGAGAGGTGTGTATTATGTGGATATGGTAGTGTGTTGTGATTCTTTTTGTTTTGCAGCATAAACAACCTAAACTCTCAAACTTGAGAAATGTTATGGCTATCACAGGATCCAAGAGTTTATGTTTGTTACATTTTAGACCATTACCATCTCAATTTATAATATTGCAAAATAAAACATAAAATTACAAAATAAATTATCTGGCTTTTACATTTAACTAACAGTATTCTGTTTGTTAAATACAGACATCATTTTTCTTATGTTTTCATCAGACAAATGGCTTCAGAAAAGTAAATTTTCATTCTAAAGACTACACTAATTTGAACATCATTAGTTATTGGGTTTGGGAAATATAATTTTTAATACCTATGAGCTTCATTACTACTCTGACATGTTTTCTTTTGTTGTTTGTAGTATTAGTGGTAGTCATGATGTTAAGTGATACAATGACTGGAGAATTTTTTTTTAATTATCTAAAAACAGAATTAAGGAAAAATTATCTGGGCATACTCTGGTGAACTAAGAAAATGTCTTTAGCCATATGATGTCTTCTCTTTAGTGTAAAAGGAAAAAAATAGATTTTTAACTCAATGACTAGTTATTTTGAATGGGTAAAGAACTCAAAAAGCTAAGCACCAAAAAAACAAATAACCTAATCAACAAATGGGCCAGTGACCTGATCAGACATTTCTCTGAAGAGGATATACAATCAATCATCAAATATATGAAAAAATGCTCATCATCTCTAGCAATTAGAGAAATGCAAATCAAAACTACTCTAAGATTTCATCTCACTCCAGTCAGAATGGAAGCTATTATGAAGACAAACAACAATAAGTGTTGGCGAGGATGTTGCTGGTGGGACTGCAAATTGGTGCAGCCAATATGGAAATCAGTATGGAGATTCCTTGGAAATCTGGGAATGAAACCACCATTTCACCCAGCTATCCCTCTCCTCAGTTTATACCCAAAGGACTTAAAAATCAGCATATTACATGGACACAGCCACATCAATGTTCATAGCAGCACAATTCACGATAGTTAAACTGTGGAGCCAACCTAGATTCCCTTCAGTGGGTGAATGGATTAAAAAAGTTGCATATATACATAATGGAATTTTACTCATCAATAAAAGAGAATAAAATCATGGCATTTTCAGGTAAATGGATGGCATTGGAGAAGGAAATGCTAAGTGAAGTTAGCCAATCCCAAAAAATAAATTCCAAATATTTTTTCTCAGGTAAGGAAGCTGTCATATTGGGGTAGGAAGGGGGAGCATGGGGGGAATACACAAACTCTAGATAGGGCAGAGGGGTGGGAGGGAAAGGGAGGCAGGGGGTTAACAATCATTGTGGTATATGATATTCATCATTGTCCAAAGTACATGTATGAAGACACAAATTTGTGTGAACATACTTTATATGCAACCAGAGATATGAAAAAATGTGTAATATATATATATATATATATATATATATATATGTGTGTGTGTGTGTGTGTGTGTAATATATATATATAATATATGTATAATACATATATGTGTAATAAGAATTGTAATGCATTCCACTGTCGTTTATTTTTTTTAAAAATCAATAAAAATGTTTATCTAAAATAGAAGCAAAAATTAAGTACAAAGGTATAAATTTTAAGAAGATAAATGCAAGATGTATATGCTGAAAACTACAAAACAAGGTGAAAGAAGAGATTTAAGTAAAAGAGTAACAAAATATCCTTAAATACAAAAATCTCAGTATTGTTAAAAGTACCAGGTATTCTAATTGAGATTTATACCTTCATTGCAATTCCAATGAAAATCCCAGAAGGCTTAAAAATATTGTGGCAAGTTTATTCTAAAACTTTGATGGAAAGGTAGAAGAACCAGAGTAGCCAAACACACTTATGAAACACAATGAAGTTAGAGGACATAAACTGCCCAATTACAAGGCTTACTATTAAGGAATAGTATTGAAGAAATAGTGGTTTTGGTAAAGGTCCAACACATGGATCAATGGAATGAATAGAGAGCCCCAAAATAGATGCACACAAATATGTTCAACTGACTTTTGACAAACGTACAAAGGCAATTCAAGGATGATGTAGTAATAATTGGCTGTTCCACAGCAGGGAAATGAACCCTGATATGTATTTCATACCTTTTACAAAAATTGAACCCAAATAGACTATAAACTTAAAAGTAGAATATAAAACTATAAATGACTATAACAAAGCCTAGGAGAAAAAATGAGTATGGCTTTGGATTTAATGGTGAATTTTTAGGAAAAATAATTGCCACAAGCACAATCTGCAAAAGAAATATACTGAAAAAGTAGATTTTATCACTGTTACAAGAGACAAAAATTAGGACAAACTAGGAGATAATATTAGCAAACTATGTATCATATAAAAGTTTGTATCCAAGTATATAAACAACATTTAAAATTGAAACTTATAAAGCAAACAATCCAATTTAATGGGCAAAAGATTTGAGCATGAGTATCACAAAAGAAGATATAGAAACATCAAGTAAACATAAAAACATTGCCATTATTATTATTATTATTATTATTATTATTATTATTATTAAGGAAATGAAAGTTAGAATCTCAGTAGAACATTAGTATACCCCTATTAAAATGAAAATATCCAGTGCTGGTGAGGATTAGATCAGCAAGCATTCTCTTTTTTATATTTATTTTTTAGTTTGGGTGGACACAATATCTTTATTTGTTTACATGGTGCTGAGGATCGAACCCAGTGTCTCACGCATGCTAGGTGAGTGCTCTACCTCTGAGCCACAACTTCAGCCCCAAGTATTCTCTTTTAGATGACTTGAAAGAAGCACCAATTGCCAAAGCTGACACAATCTGAGAGGCAAAATATATGATAATCTATCACAACCTAACATAAAATATAAATATGAGTTTATACTATATATAAACTTATGTATAAGTTGTTAAATAAATGAGAAGAAGTAAATCTTTCCCAATGAAGAATTTCAAATAACCTATAGGAAAAGTGAAATAAATAAAAAATTACCTTTATAATACAATAGTAATAGTTGCTTCTTGGGGACATCCACTGATGGATCTTTATTAATGAGTGAAACTTGAAGAAAAAATAGAATATTTGCAAAACTTCAAAGTATTTTTGACCAGTTACTGCAGTGATATTAATGTATATCCACAAATTCTACTTCCAGAAGGTGGGGTTTAATTGACCTCCCCTTAAATGCCAGCATGGCTTCATGATTCAGATTTAATATATATAACATGGAAGGGAAAAGTAATACTTTATAGTAGTTAAACCTAGCAGACATGACTTTGACCAAGTAGTTGTGGTTAACTTCTTCAGTGATACCTCATCCCCATCTCTTATGATAAAAATATCTCCTTACCTCTATATTCTTCTTTCCCCAAATCCTACACACAGCACTCTAAAAACATGAAGAACAAGAGAAAGTGACCTAACATTTTGGAAGTACTGAAAGAAAAGAACCATCAGAAATGAAAAGGAAAGAAAGTCATCTACAGATGAAAAGAAATTTGTGTAATAATTTGGTTTTAGTAAACTAATTCTTAAAAATGTGCTAAATAAGTAAATTCTCTAAAAAGAAATTCATAATAGAAGACAGCTTTGAACTTCAGAAGGAAAAGAATGCCAGGTAAAAAAAGGTGGGGTACATATTGTAGATTGTGCTTCTCATATGTTTTTAAAATCCTATTTGATATGGTGAGAAATGGAGCATGGCCTTGTCTCCCCATCCCCACCCCACCCTCTGGGGACCTCCTGCCCTAGGTCGGCAGGTGAGCCAGGGGCCCACGGACTGGCCATAGCCTCTGCCCTGTAGACCCCCTGGAGCTCTCTCTGCAACTGCCTACTGGCTGACCCAGACTGTGAAAAACCAGTGAGCCTATCCCCCTTGGTGGATGACCTGATGGCCCCAGCCACTGTTGGACCTTGGGAGGTGTGGGGTGTCCTGGCCCAATCCTCTCTGACCCAGCCAAAGCCGCTGCTGAACATGTGGCACCTTCTGGTGGCAGTGATCATTTTCTGGTCTGGGGAGAATGGTGGCCAACCAAACACCTAAGAGGTCAGCAGGGACTTTGAGGGCCCAAGAGCTATGGCATGCATTGGACAGTGAAGCTGTGCAGACTACAGCACCCCAACACCCATGACAGCTCTGTGCTAGCTCCTCTACAAGGCAAACAAGGGCCTTAAATGCCCTGGAAGGTGAGTAGAATCCCAGACTACAATGGGTGGAACAGTTAGTGACCTGGGATGATTGTGCTCCTAATACCAAAGAGAGAAAAGGTGCTCCTAATACCACAGAGTAACATACTGTATTTGACCAATTGGAAGTGCCCACCACCCTTTGTGAACATTTACTAGCAGTTTGTAGAAGGCCTATGTATATACTATGAAAAAAACTGCTCTCAATTTTCCACACCCCACAACACACAACCTTTTAAAACTTGTGCTACACTGGACATTCTAAGTGTGAAGAGGTTGCCCAACATAAGATAGTTAGAAAATAACCTTTTGTAAATGCCCATTTGTCTAAAAAATCAAGATGTCTTCTGGAAGTGAGTTTGAAATAGATTTGTTAGACCACCTCTAGTAGTGACACTTGTCCACATTTCTTCAGTGGGTTAGAGGACATGCAGAAGACTTTGACTGTGAGAAGGAGGTCCTGTGCCAGACTGGTGTTATATACAAGACATTTTTATTCCTCCTGACTGTATATTTAGTTGAAAATGCAAAGTAATTTTTTTAAAATATCTAGACTTTCTTGTTCTAAAGTGCCTGAAATGTTAAAAGTAGAAGTGGTAAAAATAGAACACATTTTATAAATTTCTTTTTGTTAAAATTCTTATGAAATGTTTGCAGGGAGGAGGACAATATCCATACCCCCTGTTTACTTGTACAGAGTTGGGTGCTGGTCCTTGGGAGCACCATGCCAGTGTGCTTAAGATGAGGCAAGAGTTGTAACTTATGTCTATGCGTAGTGTTTAACTTTGCTCTGTTTATAGTGTATATAAAGGACAAACAAGTCCTAGTCTATATGTAGTCTTTCTAGGTGTTAAAGAGGTTGCTAGTGTATGACAAAAGTAGAATTAGTAAACAAATTTTGTATGGTTTTTTTGGTTAAAATTCCTAGGAAGGATTGTCTTCTGAAAATTTGAGCATTATAGCCCACTAAGTGGGTGAAGGACCAGAATGCTCATATTTTGAAGACATTTTCAAATTAGAACTATTGTTAACAGTGTGTAGTTTATTCAAGACTATCATGTACATAGTGGACAAATTGAGTCCTTAACTTGAGACTTCTAGTCTATCTAGATGTTTAGAAGTGCCAGATGTATGTTAAATGTTGAGGCAAAGATGTGTGCATCAGACTTAATAAGTTTACTCTTAGGAAATTAACCTCCCTTACTTGAAAACTTTGCTTTATCTCTAGTGTGTGTTGGAGCTAAATGGCTTTCCCCAGGCCTGCGGTCTGATAACCACAGCAGGGTGGTCCAGGATGAACCAGTAAATAGCTCAGCCCATATGGTCTCCTCATGCTAGCCTGTTAGCTAGCACTGGGAGGACAGTGGCTTCCTGTCAATGGCACTCTTTATGGCACCCAATTCTACTCTTTCTCCTTTCTTGGCCCCAAACTTCAATTATTTTCCACATTCTACTTTAGATCTATCATGCTCAACTATCAGATGGTTAGTGTACACACAGTCCCTTCTAGAGGAAAAGACAGATGAGGAACAGGGGCCATGCAGCACTCAGCAGCACTCTGTGGCCCCCACTTATATGCAGAGCTGCAAGTTCTATCCTGGCTGCTGCTCTAGAAAATTATGGAAGCAGAAGTGAAGTTTAGTGATACTGCCATGCCATTAAGGTGGAGCTAAGGGGGGTTGGCAGGTCCCATCTAAATTCCAAGCTTTATCGGGGAGAGAAGGGGCTCCCCCACCAAACATACTCTATTTCCCACTAGAAAATCTAAGAAGCAAGATTTTTCTAACTTTGAGACCAACACACTAATTCTGCCCCAACATTTCCATGCCTACTTTGTTATATGTAAAGCTACTGGACTCTCTGGTTCCTTTATATACCCATTCCCCAATCCAGGGAGAGGGAAAGACTGATAAAGTCAGACTGTGGAGTGGGGGCTTCACAGGGTTACCTCATCCTGAGAAGGCTCAGGCATTCTATTGTTTGTTTTTGTAATGACTGAATGAGGAATCCTTCAGGTACAATGAGAGAATTTGAGATTAGGGTAGGTCCTCTAAATGTCCTGTTCCTTCTAGAAGCTACTATGAGGAAGAGCAGACACTGACCCCTTTCCCTGCCTCACAGTATGGCACAGACAAAAATCAATATATCTGATGAGAAAAAAAATGTTTATTAAGAAGGAATAGAATCAATAGAAATCTCAAAAGGAAGAAGCCATTAGTCATTAGAGAATGGGTTCACATGATGACAGTTTTTCTCATAATGTGCTCAATATTTTTCTGAAAGGTTTTCCACCAGGAAAATCATGGGAAATAGGACTTGGTTGACCACGAAGGACACCATTTTGAAAAACACATGTTGGGTAGTGGTGAAGATAGCTTGAAGTGCTTACCCCAGTTGGCCTATGCTGGAAGGTAGTGATTGGGGGGTTTATGATTCCTAGGCTTCCAGGTCCAATTATTGTCTCTGATCTACTTGTTCTTGGGGCTGTGACCTTTGGGACTGGCTTGGGCAGAGGCAATATCTCTAATCATTTGCCTTTGCTCTGGGTAGGAAGAACCCTGGTTGACAGGATTGCCCACCCACCAGGGTATGGGGTTCTCTTTATGACCATTTAAGTCTGTTGGATCACTTCTATGTTGAAGTCCCAGCTTGTCCATCAGGATCTGTCCAACAACAGTCATGAGGGCCTGGTGTTCAACCACCCCAGTGTCCTTGGATATTTGTCTTGTGACTGATCTCTGGGTCTAGGTAGTAGCTTTTAGGACCTTGACTTTATTCAAGAACTCTTCCTCTCTTTTTCTTTTTTATAAATGTTAAAAGACTGCAGAAAGTCCATTTTTTCCTTGAAATAGCTTCCTGGAGTATACTGTCTGTTCTCTGGAAGGCAAGGGAAGACTTGCTTGAAATAGTTTCTAATTCCTTGACCTTGGCTGAAAGGCTTAACCCACATTCTTGGGAACTTTCTTCCTTCTCTCCTGATCTGGGCCTCCCAAAGCTCTCTCTCTTAACATTTAGATAAAGCATTTCATTCTCATCCTTTCCTGGAACCTCAACATTTGTGACTTTGGATTCCTCCTGACCCTGGCTGCTCCCTCCCTTCATTACATCATCATAAAGATCTTGGGAAATTGACTTATTAATTCCTTGACAAGCTCTAAGAGCTGGACAGGGATGCCTGAGAAGGTGAGATATCTATGGTGGAGAGCTCATCAGTGTGGCAGTCTTGCAGGACTCCAGTGACCTGGTCTTGCGGTTGCTTCTTTGACTCAAACTCCACTTTGAGCTGAACAGCACGACCTACATTTATTTGCTCTCAGGTTTGGGTCTCCTGGATCCTGTGAAATAGAAATTCTAGAAGGGGAGGTGCTTTTCCTGTTTTCCAGAGACCCTAAGTTCTTCAGATTCACATTGATGGTTTGGGAGTTTGCCATCACAGAGGCTCCCACTGTCACTTCCCATTCAAAGAATTTCTCCTTATCCACGTCTCTCTCCTTGGTCTTTTCAGCTGTTGAAGTTTGGGTCCCTACTTTAATTTCTAGCATTGTCACACCTTGACATGGGTCTCCTGAGGCCACATCTTTACTCTCTTTCTGTGTCTCATACCTGGACATATCCAGGCTTGGACTGGGCTCCAGGCTAGCTTTTTCAATCCCTCTAATATCTCTACTCAGCTGTTTCATGCTCAGAAGATCATAGGTATGGGGCTGAGAAGGCATGCAGCTCTCTGATGTCCTATGATTGCCATTCAGTGGGGTTCCTTTCCAGGTCCTGTGCTCCTCTGAAAGTGAGGGAGAAGGAAAGAGACTGCAAAGTGGGAAAGGAAATATTTCTTTATACCCTCTTTCCCAGACCTTTCTGAGGAAGTTCTTCTAGGAGACTGGCAACCTTGGCAATGGAAATTGCCCTGTAGTCACAGGAGCCTGAAAAGGGAGAAACAGGCTGTGGAAGGGGTAAGGTTTGAGCCCCACCTAAGTTGCAATTAATGGGGTAAAGAGCCTGGTGGTATGGACTCCACTTGTGCCTCACCTGAGACCTCATAGTATCTGTTTCTATCTTCAGGTGAGTTCCTGGGTCAAGGAAGGAAAGCTCCTGGAAGTTGTTCACATAGGATTGCTGATTCTTGGATGAGGCCAGATGGATGGGTTTTGTGTGCACATTGAACTTTTGGAAAAGCATAGTTGGCAGTAAGCTAGGATCCATGCACACATATAAGGATCATACCCTCCTTGATCTGCACTAACTTTCTGCCCAGATGGTCTTGCAGGATTTTTTCCAGAATTTTCTTGTCTGGGTCTATAGATAAGTTACTTTCTGAAACACCCTTCCTGGTCCTCCTCAAGTAACTTTCTGAATCCTCCCTATTGTCATTTTGAACCTTCCCTGAAGTCCTTCCTGAGCTCCAGGATAGATCTACTGGTTGCCTCTGCAGTTCTGGCTCTAGACCCTTACTTGGGAAATCTAGTTTTAATGTTATGGAGCCCAGTGTACAGAGTATTTCAGTGTGCTTGGACTCCATCTTCAGCATACCTTTACCAACAAGTGCTGACTGAGTGGGCCGGGAGGGCCCAGACTTATCATTTTTTTGACACTGACTCTTTTCTGGAAAATTATCCTGAGGCTGCTTCTGTTCCTGAGATGCTAGAAATCTACAGGGAGGGCCTAGCTGTTGTTTATCACTGATTAAACTCCTTTGAATATGTTGCTGGAGTCTCTTCTGTAGCTCCTGGCTATTAGAATCCCCAGCAACAATGGGGGCAGAGTTGGAAATTTTGGAGGCCCAGATTCCCTGGGGAAGGTTGATAATGGGCTGGTTAATGACTTCCTGAGTCTTTTGGATCTCAGAGAATAAGACCTTCTTCCATTTCAGTGGGTTTTGCAAGAAACATTCCAAATATTGATCTTCAGTTGGGATGAAAGACTGTGCCTCCTTTTTAGATTTAGTGCAAGTTGTTCTGCCAGTCTTAATCTGGATGAAGAAAAATGTGGTAGCTTTGGCAAAGAGTATGAAGTGCTAGCCAGGGTCTGACCCTGAGCTACAAATGGGGACAAATTTTGTGCCAAAAGTTGGTATTGGGCCTCCTCCTGGGCCAAGCTGTAGAAGTTCTTCATCCTGATATTGAACCAAGAGAGATTCTGAGACTTTGTTAAATACTACAACTTTACATCATGAAGTAGAAGACCCCTTAGATACTCAAGCAGTAGCCACCAGGGACTCACTATGCAGAGAGGGCAGGCCCCAGAACAGCTGGCTGTATTTTTGCTCTAAAGGTCCCCCCAAGGCCTTGTGGTAATAGAAATCCTGAGAATCACAAAGCTGCTCTAATTTCCTTTTTGTGTTCCAGAAGGTTTGTGCAGTGGTGTCTCTCTTGCCACCCAGTGACTTCAACATGTTTCCCAGAGAATGCCCCGTGTAATCTGGACTCATTTGCTTGACAGAAGACCCACTTGTAGCATTTTTCTTCTACATTTTTAGTTCTACTCTTTTGGTGATTAGCATCTCTAGTAGCACCTGTATATCAGAGTTGGTGAAAGAGAGGCCTCCAGACTCTATCTACCCAGAGTGTGGGGTCTGATGGATGGTGAAAAAGATGTTCTTACTTGAATTTTCCATGTACCCAGGTAGAGAAAAATAAGAGTTTGGCAGTTGCCCACCATTAGGAGAGGAATGAAATTGAATAACTTCTGCAGTCTAGGCCTGAGATGGCTGTGATCAGAGATGCCCAGTATGAGTGATTTGGAAGGGGGCTCTGTGTGACAATGTCCACTGAGATTCTATTCAAGTCAGACTTGTCTTCATGTTTTTCTGATAAGGATGAGGCCAGAGGCAGAGTGTGTTTGTTCAGAGGAGCTAGAGAAGCTAATGAGGACAAGGTGGTAGGAGAAGGATCTTCCAAATATTGACAAGGTACCTCGTGGGTTCCAGCAGGCCCTTGCTTGAATGCCTCACCTGAGGCATCTTCATGGAACAGTTGAGGAGAACTGTCCTTGTCCCAGAGATTTCCCAGAAGGCTGCAGGAGACAAAAGGCACAAGCTGTAGCCAGGAGAAGGAAAGACCAAGAGTCTGGGCAGGGGTGAGCACCTGTGGCCTCTGGACCCTCCACTGCCCTACACACTGGCTTTACCAAGCTCTTGTTATTCACCAGGGATTTAGTCACATTCTACTCTAACCTGGAGTCTTCCTACCAGGTCAACCTGGAGTCTCGGGGGATCACATTACAGATTCTGATGGAAGAACACAGAGAACTGGAAAATTCCTCACCTTTGCAGAAGTAAAATCAGATTCTGAATCTCCTTCAGATTCTTCAGGTGATTGCCAGAAGCTGGGAATGGAAAATAAATTGTGGTAGAGAAAGTAGGATCTCAGATTTTATAGGATGTTAAGTGGAATGTCCCTTTGGGGGAGATCATGGGAGATTAGACTGAAGGCCAAGCATCAGTGTCCAATTCCAAATGACCAGTGAGAGTGATATAAAGACTCTGGGAGGAGCCACATGTTATCATATATAGGGTGTTTTTACCTCCACCAACCTCCATCATCCTCACCTTATAGTGTTTACCTTATAGGGGAGAAAAGATGGGTTACCTCAAAGAGAAATTAGCCTTAACAAAATGAAACAGCTTGTCCACAGTGGACCTGAAAGTCCCACCTCTATATCTAGGCATTATTGCTCCACTGCTGCTCACACCACCCTACTGATCATCACTCACTCCTGGCCCACCACACCTTTATTCTAGGCACAGAATATGAACAATGTCTCTGAATTCCTTTGATGAATTCTATTCCAGCATCCTCCCTCTCAGGTCTCTGCAGCTGACATCCTCTGGGAGTGTGAATCTGGTCCCTTGGAGAAAGAGGACAACAAGCCATCTCTGGGGTAGAAGGGCATGGCCTTACCTTTCTGAGTGCCACTCTTCTTCCTGCTCTTGCACAGAACCTTCTTTACCTTATCATTCTAACAGACAAGAACAAAAAATAGGCTGGGGCCCAGTTCTCTATTCTCCTATTCTAGTTACAGACATTCCATGTTTCGCAACAGCATGCCTTTCTACAGTTAGCTAGTGGAAACTCTTTATTCAGATAACATTTAAGTGGCAAAATGCTTCATTTTTCTTCTTTGTAAAACACAAAAGGAGATTTTCTAAATAAACTACACCATGGATATCCTCAGTCACTGATCCTCTACTCAAGAACAGACTCATTTCCACAGGCTCTTCTCAGTTACCAGGTCAGGTTCTGCTTCCTAAGGCTAGAGGTACTCCATCCTGTGATGGAGGCCCTCAGAGCTCAGCACAGCCCTCACATCAGCCCAACACAGAGGAAAGGCTTGTTCCAGAGATACCCACCAGGAGAAGGTGACTGATGGAGCAGTGCTCAAGACCTATTCTTCTCCAGAGTTTCCCAACAATCTCAGGAGTCCAGACCGCATCCATGTGGTGAGCTGCAGGTCACCACATAGATGGTCTGAGAGCGTCAGATAGGAGAAACCCTAGTGAGAAACCTTCAGATAGGAGAAACTCTCTCCCTGCCATGCCCTACCTGTCCCAGAATGATTTTCTATTCTGTCCTGGGATTCTCTTTGTTGAAGCGTATCTACTTATTTTGGAAAAGTAGAAAGAAGAGTAGACAAAAGACAATCTTTTTCTGTCTGTTTGTTTATTGGGTGTGTCCTGAGAGTTTCTTACCTACCTTAGTTTTCCCTTTTTCCTTGGTGGTGGGAAGGATGGATTACCCTGGAGGTGGGGCAATAAAGGGAGAAACAGCCCCAGTCCACACACAAAGGCAAGGATCATATCCATTTGCCCAGCTGGTGAAGCTGGGGTTCAGCCACCCAGCATTAATGGTATTTAGAGGAAAGAGAGGATTCTCCATCATCTAACTAGCACTGTCTCATTCAGACAAATGAGTCCTTAGAGTTCTCTTCAGGAATGGGGCATAGGGCCCAGGCCTGTGTCACAGAGCTATTCCCTCTCATCACAAAGGTATCCTACAATAGGGATAGGCAAGAAGAAGAGGCAAACCACACCTTTGCCCTGCCCTCCAGCCAGCATCTCCTCCACCCTCCTGGGCCTTCTAGATGCTTCCTTTCAACTCCATCTGCTCACCCTGTCAGAGAAGACCTTAATCTATTTAGTATTCTTTTCCCTCTGGAATCCAGATATCACCTGCTTCCTTGTAGATTTCTGCTTGAGTTTCATCAATTTCATAGTTGTTATCTCTGGAATTTTTATTTCTTAGGGATCGTTATGCTCAGGATCTCTTCTCTTTGAATTCCAAATCTTCTATACATTATGTTCTTGCCTTGCATCAACTCAGCATAGAGGGGATGTGGCTCAAGCGGTAGCGCACTTGCCTGGCATGCGTGCAGCCCGGGTTCGATCCTCAGCACCACATACAAACAAAAGATGTTGTGTCCACCAAGAACTAAAAAAAATAAATATTAAAAAGTATTCTCTCTCTCTCTCTTTAAAAAAAACAGCATAGAAATGAAATGTTTCTTATGCTTATTTAGTTGTCAATTTTAAGCAAAATGTCAATTTTAGATAAAAAGCTTTTCAAAATTATTTTAATATCTTCATCTATTTCAACAAAAAAAACCCAAATTGATACAATATTATTACAAACTTACAAGACTAAGTATAAAAATTTAAATAAACCCTCAAATGATATTTTGTATGTTTCTAGAATTTTGGCTTGTAAAATCAGTGAAAATTAAACCTCAAGAGAAATTTTGGGAACATGCACACACACGCACACACACACACACACACACACACAGAGAGAGAGAGAGAGAAATAGAGAAACACCCAAATATACCCACCCACCCCTCCACACACCCTTTTACAAATCAATTCAGTGTTTTCAAATCCGAGAATGTTTTGTGGCATGTTTGAAATAAATCACTTGGTCAATCTTGGAGCAAGACACAGAACCTATATTCCAACCTAGGTTGGAAGGGCAGTAGGCAAGTCATCTTCTTGTAGAGGACTTTGTAGCAACCTTCAAACCCTTGTAAAAGGTAGGGTGTGGTCTTATAGCAAAACTCTGCAGGCCACCAGTGAGAAAAAACCATATCAATGTAAAGAGTGTGTCAGAATGACCCAGACTAGTCAGGGTACAGTGGAGGGAAAATGACATATAAAAAGAGAACAATTACATTGTATAAGAGTAACAAATATTTTCCTAAGCTGTGTGTTTCTAAGCAGGGTGTACTAAGCAATATCAGGATGGCAGAGGTGGAGTTTTCTCAACAGAGAAGCATTTCTTATATGAAATGGAGTCTTAGGGTAAAATGAAGTTTGTCTGGTCAAAGCATACATATCCTGGCCCATTCTAAAGCCTTCCTCTAGAATTTCTTGTAGGGTGGTGCTTCTGGCAGAAGATATTTTCAAGCTGTCTTTGTCTGGGAGTATCTTTACTTTTGTTCATTATTCAATGACAGATTTTTTGGACATGGACTCTTTGGATGATCTGTACCCCATTTTTCATTGGAATATGCTACCCCACTACCTCCTTCAATTGTGTCTGATTGAAAATAAACTGATAAACTCACTGAGCTCCCCTTTTGCATGAGAAGTTTTTCTCTGCTACTTTTAAGATTCTCTCTTTGCCTTTTTACAGTTTGACTGTGATATGTCTAGAAATGGATATGTTTGTTTTTAGCTTACAAAGGGGAAACATTGAATCCAGAAGTCTATGTTTCATATCAAATTTGGTAAGTTTCTAGCACTTGTTTCTACAAGTATTTTTTCTTCCTCTTCTACTCCATTCTGAGTCTCTCCTTCCACATGTGTTGAAGCCTTGCTGATATGGATGTTCAGGTCCTGTAGCACCACTTGCAGGAAGGATCTATGCTCTGTGCTGCTGTGTTGCCTCTGCTTCTTTACTATACATCAATTGGCTGTACTGATGCAGGTCTGTTTCTGGGCTCTTCATTCCATTCCACTGATCTATTTGTCTATTCTTTCTCCAATATCCTACCATCCTAAAACTGTTGCTTCACAGTAGGTCTAGAAGTGAGGTGTTGTCAGCCCTCCAGCTTTGTTCATCCCCAGCATTGTTTTACCCATTCTGATTTTTTGTCTCTCCTTATAAACATTAAAATCAGCATTCAGTCTCCATGAATTAACTTCTTGAAAGTTTGTTTGGATCACAATGAATATATAGAGCAAGTTAATCAACAGAGGATAAAGCATGGAGTGAGCACAGGCTGTAAGGCAAAAAAAAAAAAAAGCATGATTGATAGGGTGAGTGTAAAACAAGAAGAGTCATGGTCTTCATGTGTGTAATAGTTCCTGTTTATGATCATGACTGACTACTTGTATCTTTTTTAACAATTTGACTACAACAGTGACAATATACAGAGCACCTCTATCCTCTCCGTGCTTTTTTGAATCTTATTACTGTGAAGCAATATGTGTGCAACAGAGATCAATTTTAAGAAGTTGTTTATGGATATAATATTCACTGTACAGTTAGTCTTCCATTTTCATAATAGAAAGTGATGAGATATTAGAATATATAAAATAAATTGGGGAGAAGTAAGTAGATGCTGTCTCATTTTGTTTTTCATTTGCTTAGTTACCCATATTTCAACCCAAATTATTATTTTTTCAATTCATTAAACTACATCAGATGATTAAATCTTTCAGAAATCTCTCCTGAAATCTTCTGAATTCATGTGTTTTTGAGTGGCTTATCTGAGATTGCCCTTCTCCATCAGCTTGGGGACATTCTTTTCATGTCTCTTGTGTTAAAGTCCCATTTTCATAGATCTTGGATACTAATTTATTTGATAGAGCCCCCACTCTGTTATCTAATAAAGTGTTCAGGGGAGGTAAACTGAAAATCATTTTCAGCTTTTATTTTGCTTGGGCATTGATTTCCAGGTTACGAATTAATTCATGGCCAAAGTTTTGAAGGCACTTTCAGTATAAATGTACTGTCTTCTATTGCTGTTCCTAAGCATGTCAATGCATTGCTGTGTCTTTACACCTTTAATGGACCCTTAGTTGGCACTGTGCATAGCAAGGATAGAACCTAGAGAACAGCTTAATTCGGATCTCTGAGTAAGAACCAGAGAAGGAGATGTGAAAGGAAAGGCCAAGAATGTAACCAGAGAACTAGAAGGGTACGGGATATAGTAGAAAATGTCCAGAATGAGGGCAAGATCAGAGGGTTACATGTAGCAGAGACAACCAGGTAGGTTAAAATTTTATAGAAATTCATTTTGATTAATAATAGCTCCTTCTCAATTGTGCCCTTCATCATGTTTTAATAATATTGATATTTATTAAAGAATGTACTGTGTTAGTTCTTTGACCAATTACTAATTATTAAGACCTGAATACTCATGTCTACTTTAAAGAGCAGTAGCCAGACCACATATAACAATGAACTCTGGGGGCTGGGGATGTGGCTCAAGCGGTGGCGCGCTCGCCTGGCATGCGTGCGGCCCGGGTTCGATCCTCAGCACCACATACAAACAAAGATGTTGTGTCCACCGAAAACTAAAAAATAAATATTAAAAAATTCTCTCTCTCTCTCTCTCTCTCTCTCTCCTCTCTCACTCTCTCTTTAAAAAAAAACAAAAAAAAAAAAAAAAAAAAAAAAAAACAATGAACTCTGAACTACAACGTCTGCAACAAACAGTCCAGAAAGGTCAGGACTTGGTCAATAAACACCAGCCTCCCTGTTTTTTCCCAAGACTTCTAACTCAGAACCAGAAGAAGAGGGGAAATGTGCTTTCCCAGTAAACTCCATGGGATGTCTTACTTCTGGTTGCTAGTTTTCTTCAGGTAGTATAACAAGCCCCAACTAGAGCACACCTGAAGATTTCCTGGTATGTTTTGGATGATTTTGTCCCCACCAAAAGTTATGTTGAAACTTAGCCCCAATGTAATGATGTTGGTAATCGAACCTAGTGGGAGGTGTTTTGATCATAATAAGGGCTCCATCATTGTGAATGGACCAATGCCACTGTTAAAGGGCTGTGTTTAGGGCTCTTTCTCTTTCCTCTGCTCTTCTGACACATGAGGAGCACATTCCTTTCAGATGCAGCTTTCAAGACACCATCTTAGAAACAGAAACTGGACCCTCTACCTGTCACTGAACATGCTACTACCTGAACTGGGACTTTGCAGGCTACAGAACTGAGGGAGAATGAATTTCTCTTTTTTTATAAACTACTCAATCTTGGGATATTCCCTTATAGAAGCACAGAATGGGCTAAGACACCTCCCTCTCACTATAATGTGTCCCCAATTCCTTTGAGTCTCTGCCAAACTCAAGTGACAGGGCCTGGCTCCCTTGCTATAGTAAGCTGTGTGAATAACCTATGTTTGTTTATATTTGAGTGAACATTTCTCACTCTCTTCTTCCTGCATTTCCCACAAAATGTAATCTTCCTTACCCTCAGAAGACAGAATTCTATCCTTTCAGATAAGCTACCAGCTTATCTGAGAGAGAATCTCAATGAACCCAGAGCTGCAGGAGCAAGTACCAGGAAAAGGAAGGAAAGGACTTGGTGAATAAAATGAATTAATGTTCACAGTGAATAGAAACCTGGGGGAATCAGCCAAATTCTTGAAGGATATGGGAAGAGGAAGAGTTTTGTTGACAACTGGGCCAAGATAGCTATATCATTTGAGATATATGGATAGGAGGATAAAAAGTAGAATTCAAAGAACGATTCTATTTTGAGGGATCATGTTCCCTAAAGAGATATAAAAGTAATAATGTTATAAACTATATATTTGTGTACCTGGGCTATTGTTCTGTGAATAAATTGTATCCTAGCTTGCTACTTTCTTAATGTTTGTCTGAACAAGTTGCTTAGTTTCTCTGGGCCTTCATTTTCTCAAAAATAGTGTAGGAATGATATGAATTCCTGACAGAATTTGTGGCATGAAGATGAATAGAAAAGAAGGTTGTAGAATTCAAAGCCCAAGAGGTGCTAAGGCCACTGCTGAGTTATAAGATCAAACTGCACTGGAAACTACATGGGGAATGGAGAGGCCACAAGCCTACTGTAGACAGAAACTTGAAGACATAGAGGAAGTAGAAAGCCCCAGCATATGGGGAGAAGGTCAACCAGCTTGGTGGTTATAAGAATGAAAAGCAGAAGTGAAATAAAAATGTGAGTCTTGGCTCTTTTGGCAAAGCTAATTCATATAGAGAGTCCATGAGATCAGACTGGCAAGGAGAGGATTGTGTCAAATTTGTCTTATGAAATATTACCATGTATTGCACTGGACACATAGTAGGAGGTTAATATGTTTCATAAATATGATTGCTTAATTATGAAACTATCCCCTAAATAAATTAATAGCACATCTCAACATTACTTTCTGATTTTTTGAAAGACATGTAAAATCTTCTAGAAAAAAAAATTGAGCACAGTTAGTCAATTCTTTCACATCTACTTTAAGTACTTCTGTCCACATTGTTCCTAACTTGGCTAAATAATTTAATTATTTTTTAAAGACTACAATCCAGCTGTCCTATAAGTTACTGTGCATCATTAATGTACCTAACAGGCATGCCCAAATCAACTGATAAATAATATACTTTTATTAATGTTGTCAAAGACAAAAAAAATGAATAAGTAAGGAGATTGATTTTATTCAAATAACTGCACTAAGAAAAGCATCCAAAAAATAGTACCTCAACAGGGTGATTTTGCCTTTGACTCTCATAGAGAGGATTACACAGGTTACAGATGATGTGATATGCAGTTGGGGAATTGTTTAAATTATTAGAAATAAAATGTGTCTGGCTGTTTTCTCAAGGACCAGCTGTTCTAATCTCAGCTAATCATACCTTACATGAGGAACAGGAAGTTAAGAGGTCAATGTCTTATCCCAAAAGCAAGTTTAGGCAAAAAGAGAAAGATTGTGGGTTTTTTTTCTAGTCACAGATAAATAATGGAAACATTTGAAGGTCTCAGTTAAGTCCTAAGAAAGCAAGGGTAAGAGTATTATCTGTGTCATGTGAAGGATATGACTTTGTGGTAAGCAATTTTTGGTAACATAAAAGGATGGAAGAATTTCAGAAAACAAGGATGGGGGAATTTTCCAGTTTCTGAGAGCCCAGGGTATAGTCAGAATTCACTTATCAGCCCTCATTTACATTCAAGATGCATAAATATTATTAATCCCTTAACTACTCAGATTCAGTCATAAACCTTAGTGAAGTTCACCCACTTAGAAAGGTCTAAGAAATCATGTCATAAAGACTCCTTTTTGTCATTGTTCCTGAAAAATTATTTGAATTATTTGATCATTGGTGATAGTGATTAGTTGTTTTTTATTTTGTTTTGTTTTGGTTTTATTAGTTCTGTTTAGTTATATATAAACATAAGCATTCATTTAAACATAATTATAAAATCATGGAATATAATTTGCTCTAATTAATTCCTTGTATTTTCCCTTTTCCTTCCCTCCCCTTTCCCTCATGCTTTCCCAGCACTTTGCTGATATTTATGTTATTTATCTGTGTTTTTTTTAACTGGTTCCATGTGAATTTGCATAATGGTGTTATTCACTGCGGTATATTCATATATGTACATAGGAAAGCTGGGTCAGAATCATTCCACTTGCTTCCCTCTTATTCACTTATCTTCCCTTATCTTCCTCCCTCCTTTTCAATTCCCTTTATCTACTCCACTGTTCTTTCTTCTATTTTAATTGAATCCCCCTCCCTTTTTTAATTTTTCTTTCCTCCCCTTATTTTGGACTAGTGTATGCATATCAGAGAAAACATTAATACTCAATCTTTGGCTTTCTTACTCTAGTTTATTTCACTTGGCATGATAGTCTCTACTTCCATACACTCATTGGCCAATGCCATAATGTAATTCGTTTTTTATGGTGGAGTGATACTCTTCTGTGTATATATACCATATTGTCTTTACCCATTCATGTTTTGACAGGCACCTAGATTGGTTCCATAGTTTGGCTCTTGTGAATTATACTTATATCAACATGGATGTAGCTGCATCCCTATGGTATGATGACTATAGATCTTTTAGATATATAATGAGGAGTGGGGTGGCTGAGTCATATGGTGGTTCCATTCCTAGATCCATATGCGTTACCAAACCGATTGTACTAATTTGCAGTCCCACCTACAATATATGAGTGTACCTTTTCCCCCACATCCTTGCTAACACGTTTTATTATTTGTGTTCTTGGTAATTGCCATTCTGATTAGAGTGAGATGAAATATCAATATAGTTTTGATTTCCATTTCCCTAATTGCTAGAGATATTGAACACTTTTTTCAATTGCTTCATAGTCCTTGAGATCAGGCATCTTAAACGAGGGATAGCAGAAATGAAAAGAATTAATTTTTTTAAAATTTTTATTTATTTTTTTACATGAGCTCTATTGTTACTATTATTATTATTATTATTTGCATTATAATTCTTAATATACCTTTATACCATAATTTATCATATCTCTATATAAGATATGTTGACACCAAGTTCACGTTTTCATACATGTATTTTGTATAATGATGAGGGTCTCCTTCCACCATCCATGCTATTCCCCTTCTCCCTCCCTTTCCCTCCCACCCCTCTTCCCTATCTATAGGTAATCTTCCTTTCATGCTCTCCCTCCCTACCCCATTTTGAGCCACCCCCTTATATCAGAGAAAACATTCGGCATTTGTTTTTTGGGGATTGGCTAACTTCACTTAGCATAATCTGCTCTAATGCCATCCATTTCCCTGCAGATGCCATGATCTTATTCATTTTTAGTGCTGAGCAATAATGAAAAGAATTATTAATATGAGGTGTTACATTAAAGAGATTGTAACCATCTTACTATAAAGTAAAAGAAAATATTAGGTGAAAAGTCCATGTAAAACTAAAATCACCTTAATAATTAAATTTTAATATCCTATTTTATATACCTATTAGTTAACTCACATTAGCCTAAAACAAAGCTAGCTTTCTTTCTTTCTTTCTCTTTCTTTTGTTCTTTTTTCTTTCTTTCTTTCTTTCTTTCTTTCTTTCTTTCTTTCTTTCTTCTTTCTTTCTTTTCAACTACATGACAGCAGTGGAAAGTATTACACTTCTTTTTCACATATAGGGCACAATTTTTCTTATCTCTGTATATAAAGTATATTCACACTAATTTATGCCTTTATATGTGTACTTTAGTTTTTTGCATTACAATTTTTAACACACATATATACCACAATTTTTGTATCTCTGTTTGTATATAAAGTATGTTGACACCCAATTCAAGTCTTCATACATGTACTTTGTATAATGAGGTCTATCACATTCCACCATTCTTGCTAATCCCCTGCAGCCGCCCTTTCCTTCCCACCCCTCTTCCCTATCTAAAGTTCATCTATCCCTCCCATGCTCTCCCTCCATACCCCAAAATGAGTCAACCTCCTTATATCAGAGAAAATATTTGGCATTTGTTTTTTTGGGATTGGCTAAATTCAATTAGCATTTTCTTCTCCAACACCATCCATTTATCTGCAAATGCCATGATTTTGTTCTTTTTTAATGCTGAGTAAAATTGCATTGTGTATATATGCCACATTTTTTTAACCACTCATCCATTGAAGGACATCTAGGTTGGCTCCAGAATTTAAATATTGTGAATTATGCTGCTATGAACATTGATATGGCTGTGTTCCTGTAGTATGCTGATTTTAAGTCTTTTGGGTACAGTCCAAGAAGAGGAATAGCTGGGCCAAATGGTGGTTCCATTCCCAGATATCCAAGGAATCTCCATACTACTTTCCATATTGGCTGCACCAATTTGCAGTCCCACCAGCAATGTGTGAGTGTACTTTTTTCCCCACATCCTCACCAACATTTATTATTGTTTGTATTCTTGATAACTGCCATTCTGACTGGAGTGAGATGATATCTTAGAGTAGTTTTGATTTGCATTTCTGTAATTGCTAGAGATGATGAGCATTTCTTTCATATATTTGTTGATTGATTGTATATACTTTTCTGAGAAGTATCTGTTAAGGTCCTGAGCCCATTTGTTAATTGGGTTATTTGTTTTTTCAGTGTTTAGCTTTTTGAGTTCTTTATATACCCTAGAGATTGGTGCTCTATCTGATGTGTGAGGGGTAAAAATTTACTCCCAGGATGTAGGTTCTCTGTTCACCCCACAGATGGTTTCTTTTGCTGAGAAGAAACTTTTTAGTTTGAATCCTCCCATTTATTGATTCTTGGTTTTAATAGGAGTCTTATTAAGGAAGTTAGGGCCTAATCCCACATGATGAAGATTAGGGCCTACTTTTTCTTCTATTAGATGCAGAGTCTGTGGTTTAATTCCTAGATCCTTGATCCATTTTGAGTTGAATTTTGTGCATGGTGAGAGATAGGGGTTTAATTTCATTTTGTAGCATATGGATTTTCAGTTTTCCCAGCACCATTTGTTGAAGATGCTATCCTTTCTCCATTGCATGCTTTTAGCACCTTTGTCTAATATAAGATAGTTGTAATTTTGTGGGTTGGTCTCTGTGTCCTCTATTCTGTAACATTGGTCTACCAGCCAGTTTTGGTGCTAGTACCAGGCAGTTTTTGTTACTATTACTCTGTAGTATAGTTTAAGGTCTGGTATAGCAATACCACCTGCTTCACTCTTCCTGCTTAGGACTGCTTTAGCTATTCTGGATCTCTTATTTTTCCAGATGAATTTCATGATTGCTTTTTCTATTTCTATGAGGAATGCCATTGAGATTTTGATCAGAATTGCATTAAATCTGTATAGTGCTTTTGTTAGTATGGTCATTTTGATGATATTAATTCTGTCTATCCAAGATCAAGGTAGATCCTTCCATCTTCTAAGGTCTTCTTTGATTTCTTTCTTTAGGGTTCTGTAGTTTTCATTGTATAGATCTTTCTCCACTTTTGTTAAGTTGATCCCCAAGTGTTTTGTTTGTTTTGAGGATATTATGAATGGGGTAATTTTTCTTATTTTCTTCTCAGAGGATTTGTCACTGATATACAGAATTGCCTTTGACTTATGGGTGTTGATTTTAAAATATATATGGTTAAAATATATATTTAACCATACATCCTGTTACTTTGCTGAATTCACTTACTAGTTCTAGAAGTTTGCTGGTGGAGTTTTTTGGGTCTTCTTAGTATAGAATCATATCATCAGCAAATAGTTCTAATTTAAGTTCTTCTTTTCTTATATATATCCCTCTAATTCCTTTTATCTATCTAAGTGCTCTGGCCAGTGTTTCAAGAACTATGTTGAATACAAGTGGTGAAAGAGGGCATCCCTGTTTTATTTCAGATTTTAGAGGGAATGCCTTCAGTTTTTCTTCATTTAGAATTATGTTGGCCTGAGGCTTAGCATAGACAGCCTTTATGATGTTGAGATATGTTCCTGTTATCCCTAGTTTTTCTAGTGTTTGAACATAAAGGGGTGCTGTATTTTGTCAAATGCTTTTTCTATGTCTATCAAGATGATCATATGATTCTTATCTTTAAATCTATTGATATGATGAATTACATTTATTGATTTCCATATCCTTGCATCCTTGGGGTGAATTCCACTTGATCATGGTGCACAATCCTTTTGCTATGTTTTTGTATTCGATTTGACAGAATTTTATTGAGAATTTTTGCATCTATGTTCATTAGAGATATTAAAGTTTTCTTTCTTTGAATTGTCTTTGTGTGGTTTTGAGATCAGGGTGATATTGGCATCATAGAATGAATTTGGAAGTGTTTCTTCTTTTTCTATTTCCTGAAATAAATTGAAGGGCATTGGTATTAGTTCTTCTTTAAAGGTCTTGTAGAACTCAGCTGTGTATCCATCTGGTCCTGGGATTTTCTTGGTTGATAATCTTTTGATGGCTTCTTCTATTTCCTCACTTGATATTGGTCTGTTTAAGTTGTGTATATCTTCTTGAATCAACCTAGGCAGATCATGTGACTTAAGAATTTTGTTAATGCCTTCGATGTCTTCTATTTTATTGGAGTATAATGTTTCAAAATAATTTCTAATTATCCTCTGTATTTCTGTAGTGTCTGTTGTGATATTGCCTTTTTCATTACGTATGCTGGTAATTTCAGCTCTCTCTCTCTCCTTCTCTTCATTAGCGTGTTTAATGGTCTGTCAATTTTATTTATTTTTTCAAAGAACCAACTTTTAGTGTTGTCAATTTTTTCAATTGTTTCTTTTGTTTTTATTTCATTGATTTCCACTGTAATTTTAATTATTTCTTGCTTTCTACTGCTTTTGCTGCTGATTTGTTTTTCTTT
Source organism: Spermophilus citellus (assembly GCF_964194105.1). Taxonomy (NCBI): domain Eukaryota; kingdom Metazoa; phylum Chordata; class Mammalia; order Rodentia; family Sciuridae; genus Spermophilus; species Spermophilus citellus. The sequence goes on along the minus strand of NC_138198.1, from coordinate 30,415,740 downwards.
TTTGAGGGCTTTGAGATGTAGTATGAGGTGATTTATTTGTTGACTTTTTCTTCTTTTAAGGAATATACTCCATGCAATAAATTTTCCTCTTTGTACTGCTCTCATAGTGTCCCAGAGATTTTTATATACTGTGTCTGTGTTCTCACTTATCTCTAAGAACTTTTTTAATATCCTCCTTGATGCCTTTTGTGACCCATTGTTCATTCAGTAGCATATTGCTCCATCTACATATGATGCAGAAATTTTTATTTTTTATTTTGTCATTGATTTCCATTTTATTACGATCTGATAAAATACATGGTAGTATCTCTACTTTTTTAATATTTGCTAAGAGTTGCTTTGTTGCATAGTATATGGTCTATTTTGGAGAAGGACCCATGTGCTGCCAAGAAGAAAGTGTATCTGCTTGATGCCAGTTGAAATATTCTATATATGTCAGTTAAGTCTAAGTTATTAATTGTGTTATTATTTAAAATATAACCAGTAGTTTTATAAAAGGCGTACAGTGTCTTGTGGCGTAGGATGGTATGCTAAGGGGAAAAGGTGTGAGGGTATGGGGTTAATATAACTTAAGAAATTTGATGGAGAACTCCATTAAAGAGGGTTAGTAGCAGGGGAATAGACAGGAGGTAATTTAGAGTAGACAAGTTTGTGGGAGGGCATAAAAACAAACCCATATATGTATTTAGAAAATTATAGGATGTTAAAATAGTAAAATTCGGAGGATGAAAGAAGAAGAAAGAGAATAAGAAAAAAGGTAAAGAAAGAAAGAGAAAAAAGAGGTAGAAGAAAAAAGAGGGGGCTCATGCCATTCCTCTATATTATATTATTCAGGTGACTCAGTGTTCAAAGTTTTGTTTCATGTAAAGTTCTTGGTTTCACATATGTTGGGGTTGTGAGGACCAGAGGATAGAAGGGTAGAGGAAAAAGAAAAAGGATAAGAAGAAAAAAAAGAAAAAGAAAAGAAATACTCCTAGAATTCCATTTCCTTCCTGCTTCTCTTCTCTTCCAGTAGGTGGAGTTGTCTATTTTAAGCTGGAGTCTCTGTCCTGGGGTGGTGTAGGTAACCAGGGTGAGAAGACTTGAGCCCCTGGTATTGTCTCTGTCTCCTGCCGAGCTTTCCTGATCCTGGATTCTCTGTTTTGCTCCAGTTTTAAACCCCTTCCCTCTCTTGCTTATCAGGTCTCAATTGTGGGAACTCTCGCCCTCAGGCTTTCACTAGGTGGGTGGTGCCCTGGATGCACTGAGCTCCCATTCAACTGAGAATGGTTTTAGTGCTGGGTAGTCACTGTGCTGAATTATCGAAGCTGGGGGAGAGGGGGAGGAAGTTGGAAACCGGGTATCTCTGTTCTAATGGAGATCTGCACTGATAGCCTTGCCCACCAAAAACTGGCAAGAAAGGTTTTCCATGATAGAGTCAATCTGCTTCAAGCACCAGGGTGTCTGTTGAGGTGAGGGGAGCTGGGATGGCCTCCTGTACTGTGGCTAGATTGCAGCCATGTGACTGCGTGGGAGTAGAGCTCAGCTGATTAGGTGATTCTGCTACTCCACTTGAGAGCCATGTCTGTGCTAGAACTGTGGGCTTTGGGTCCAGAGTCCAGAGTCTTACTGGAACACAAGGCTCTGATTTCTGCACAGGTGGTCACAACTCTGGTGGTTTCTGTGAAAATCTGCTGTATAGGATCCTTTTGCACACTCTGAGATGTTGTATTCCATCTAGGTGAGACCTTGTGGAGACGCTGCCTGACTGCTGTCTTGGTTTCATTCCACAGAGCAGCCAGAAACAGTACACCAAAGTACACAAAAAACAGTACACCTCCATTCTGCCATCTTGGATCCCCTAAAACAAAGATTTCAGTTACCTAAAGAGCTTGGAAACAAACTTCATACCACACATAATAATTACTATTGAAATAAATTGTTCAGAATAATGATTCAATTTGGTTAAGTACAAATGTCCTTTTAAAAAACTCTAATAGACACAATGTTAGTCAGAAAACCTTTGTGAATTTCGGGGAAACATAATCAAGTCAAAAAAATAATAAATGCCTCTATTGTATTTGACAGAAGGGATAGCTTCTGTCAGTTTGATATCATTGGCTTTATTAAAACTCAGAAGGCATAGCTGTTTTAATAAATCCAATGATATCAAACTAGTCTTATTTGCTCAGCATCACTGAGAACCAAACATTCTAGAGCTATTTGAGTTATTAAGAACAACTGGATCAGAGATAATAATCTCATTGAAAGTGTCTAAATAACTAATGTTTTCCATGCAGAAAAAATACTCTACACAGTAAACCAATTTAAAATTCCTGAGACTAGGAAAACAAAAGAGAATCACAGAATTTATGTGTAAATAGAAAACAAAAGATCACAGAATACTAACATATGCTTATATGTTGTCTATTTATCTACATAATGTAAATCTGAATTTGGAAAATATTTTGATTTGGTTAATTTCTTTAAGGTTACTTTCTTAAGGCATATTTGAAAATCAATGCCAAAGGTGGTAGAGAAATTGATTTCTCAAGAAGATATACATGAGCACATTTGTCAGTCAAGGAGTTTCTTTTAGTTTAGGGAGGTCTGGCTTGTAGTATGAATTTGGATTTTGAGAACAGTTAATGCTTTGGTATAAAGTAAGATTAGTGAACTTGTATTCCATTTTGATCAGTGTTCCTGCAGCTATCATTAAGTGCCCTTTATTTCCATTAAAGGAGATTCAGGTTTCTTGACAGGCGAAAGAAAATTCAGATGGCCAATGATAGTCTCTTAATGCAAAGTGTACATGGGTGGAGTCAAGGACCTAGAAGGGAAACCCCTTAGGAAAGCAAAGAATACTAATGTTCCAAATGGAAAGCCTTGTCCTTCCCAGATGGTTTACTGGAGTGATGGAACTAAGCAGAAACCCATGATGGGTAGTAAGAGATCCTAATGAGAAAAAAAAGGGGCTTAGATAATGGCACATGACATGATCAATTATCCAACCTATCACAGATGCGTGCCACATTTGTGTTTGCTCATGTCAAGAGCTCTTTCCACCTCCTTGGGCTGCATAGCTTCTGTTGGAAAAAAAGTTCTTGTCAAGATTAATCTTTCTATTCTTCCATTCAGATGTAGAGCAAAATATTTTCTCTAATGTTCATAAGATTAGTTGTCAAATATGCTTTGACCAGAGCAATAACTACTCTCAAAATCAAAGCTCATATGAGAAACAAGACTTCCCAAAGCTAAATGAAATTCCTTGGTTGACAAATATGCTAATGTAGAGTATCTTGAGAAACCTATTCCTCAATTATGAACATACTATAACCTTGCTCAACTTTTTAATGTTTCTTTTCAACTTACTTCTGTCCTTCATGAGTTATTTGGCTTCCTTTTCTATTGTAAATTAGAAAAGCTGAACATTAAAAAAAGGAAAGATAAATGATTATATGTTTGATAGAACTTGGTCTCTTTTACCTGAATCCAATTATGATGTTTTCTGATGTAATGTGATATGATTATATTATATGATTCCTATTAATAGGAATAAAAGCCAATAAGGCAAACAAATATGAAACATTTATGCATCATATAATAATTTACCTTTTGGAAAACTCTAGAACCTCAAAAGAGAGATGATTTTCATAATTGTATATCAGCATCACTGAGAACCAAACATTCTAGAGCTATTTGAGTTATTAAGAACAACTGGGTCAGAGAAAACAATCTCATTAAAAGTGTCTAAATAACTAATGTTTTCCATGCAGAAAAAATACTCTACACAGTAAACCAATTTAAAATGCCTGAGACTAGGAAAACAAAAGAGAATCACAGAATTTATGTGTAAATAGAAAACAAAAGATCACAGAATCCTAACATTTGCTTATATGTTGGCTTAATTTGTAAAATTTTTTAAAGACTGTAAAGTGTTTTAATTTGTCTACAAACAGTCTATTAAAGCAATACCTTGATTCAGATAATTTCTTATTTCCTTTTATATCATTAGTAAAAGCAGTAATCAATTCTTACAATCACAATTAATAAATCAGCTTATCAATTAGCTCAGACATAGTAATATTTCATTATTATTCAGACATTAAAAACTATAAGCATTTTGATACAGAAAGTATAATTGATTTCTATTTCCAAGTGAAGCAGCTAAGAAGGTATATGTTTTGCTCTCTGTCTTCTAAATAACCTATTGTGAGGACATAGGAAAGTGACAGCTTTCAGGTGCTGCACCTGCAGGACCCTCTGAGAGTTCACAATGAAGCCACTCTCTTCTCAGCCTGCACCCAGCCTGTGACTAGGCCTCACATGGATGAAATAGGAGTTCCCTCTCTGTTCAGGATGAGCTTCAGCCAATCTGACAGGCCATCAGCCTGACCCAGACTTTCTGAGGCAGTGAAGTCTGAAACTCTTCTTCCACAATTCTTTCTTTTTGCCTTTCTCCATTCTTAGGTATCAGACCTACATTGCTGTCCAAATGCCTTCCCTGCCTACTCCTGTTTCATCTCTTCATCATCCTTCACAAATTACTTACGTGTCAGATTCCATCTTGGCATCTGCCTCCCAGGGAACTCAAAGTGACCCACTAAAGGAAAACAAGAAAGTTTCACTTTTCACTCCTTCAGCCTCCATTAATCAATAGTAAGTGGATCATTTTTCAGGAATGGATGGTGACATTCAATTCACCTTAACATTTAAGGCAGGAAAGCAAAGATTATTTTTCACTCCAGAAAACAAATGGCCCATGGGACTACATATGGTAAATCTTGGAGAATAAAAGAAGGAATCTCCAAAGGGCTAGAAATACTTCATCTAGATTTAACATAGCACATTTTCTTACAGTGTCTTACAAGACCACACAGATTTTAAACTCAATAGATCCAATTTTTCTTAAATTCCAAAATCTAGAAATATTTTAATTATTCTTTATATGCTTAAAATATTTGCACAACATATGTCATGTTCATTCTTCTCAAGGATTTCTTGTTTGTTTTTATAACTAATTTTGTTATAACAGTGTTTTAGTGCATTTTGTTTGCTACCTCAAAATGAGACGAAGTACTGCTTCCTCTATTTAACTTTTTCAGTCCAGCAAAAACAATTTCTGCCTTCTCTAACTCACCAGTAAAGATACTTAGTTCTAGCATTATAAGAATGTTTTGCCTCTTTATGGAGCCAAAAACCACTTCCTCTGCCTTTAGGAACATCCACAGCTACCTCTTGACTTACCCTGTTTTGTTACCCAAGTTTCAAGGCAAATAACCTCAGAGGGAAGTTCTTTCCTCCAAACTATCCTTTCTACTTGTTATCTCCTTAGACTGTTTATTTTCAAGGTTTCTACTAAACATAAAAAAATATTTTTTGCTTACTATCCTGGTAATTAAGGGAATACAAATTAAAATACAATGGGATACCATTTCCCAACCACAAAACAGAAAACATTTAAAGAGTGATCAATAATAAGTTATGATATGTAACTTCTGAACTGCCCATGATGGTATTAATTGCAATAACCATGATGGAAAACAATTTTCTTATAACCTACTTTATTTAAAGATGCACAAACTTTTGACATAACAGTTTCACTGTATCTACTCTAGGGAAATTCTAGGCCCTGAATCCAGGAAATCTACAAAAGAATAGTTATAGCTATTTTTATTGTAATATCAAAAACAGGAAACAACCTAAATCCTTTCAAAAAGAAAGGATAAATTTTCTAAATTATTATTTATAATAGGAAAAAATAAAGCAATGAAATTGACTACAGTGAAACTCATTATAATAATGGATATTACAAACCTAATACTGGATAGAAAAAGAAAATTGCAGGATAATATACATGGTATAATTCCATTTTCTTGAAGTTCAAAACTATACATATAAAAACAATATTTTATTTTGCATTATATTTCTATTGATAAAACTATGTGAAAATAATAAGATGGGATAGGAGAGAGCTGACAGAAGCCTTCTAAGTTATGGCTCAGTTTTCTTTCTTAGGCAGAGTAATTGTACATTTGTTATTTGTCTCCACATATTCTGCATAACTAGCCTTATTTTTGCTAGTTTTAAAAGATGAAGCAAAATAATAATGTCAACAAACAGTTGTAAAAAGAAAAAGAAATATAGCAAAACAATGAGCTTCCTCTGCTCTAATGTATAGCAAGTATTAGAGAACAATACATGCAAATGAGTGCTTTGTGGATCAAAGCCATACCTTTGTTCCACAACATCTCAAGGATTTCGGCAAGAAGTGCCATTTGCAGCTTTTGGAACAGTAGTTTTCTGTTGCCTTTTTATGAACTATATACAGCAAGCTGGATTCAAACAAAAATACTTCCAAATCCATAGCACAATGTGGAATTCTATTTTTCTTTTAGAAAAGAAAAAGGTGAGTAAAGTTATCAATTCTCCCAATTCTTACCTTTGGTTACCCTCTGTAGCCTTTTTAGAAACTTTGTTTTGTAGCAAATATAGATTTATAAGAATCTGCAAAAAGATAGTATAATGAGGCCCCATTTACTCTTTGCTCAATTTTCCCTACTTGTTGCATTGTATGTACAATCTCAAAATCATAGTTACATGGGTATAATGTATGTGTATGGTTTTATTTCATGTATATTTCTACAACCAACATTTCCATCAACATACACAAATTATTCCATAACCACGAAGATCTTCCTAATTCATAGTTACACCCCTTCCTACCTTTCACCATCTCTATCCCTAGGGAACCACCAATCTCTCCTTCATCTCTGTAATTTAGCCATTGAATGTAAGAAATATTATGTTAGCAGGATCATACGATATATATCCTCTTGTATTTACCCATTTTCTAGTTTATTTTGTTTTACTGTTGAGTTCTTTATAATGAGTTTATGCTTATGTATATTTATGTATGTATCTTCTTTTGTCATATAGGTGATTGGTTAAATATATAACTTGCTTTCCTGTCATTTTATCAGGATCTTTTACACTTGGCAATGCCGACAATTCTGTTTCTAGGTTCTTATTTGGTTTCTTTGGTGTGTTTTCTCTTCTTCCAATACCAATCCCACAGTCTCCATAGCTATAGTTATGAAATAAGTCTGAAAATCAGGTGGAGTGACTTCTTCTACTTTCTTCTTTTTTTTTCAAAATTGTTTTAAAATTTCTAGTCCCTTTTACTTTTTATACAGAGGTTAGATTAAACCTGTCTGTTTCTAATAAATATATTGCTAGAGTTTTTATTGGAATTATGTCAAGCATGGATATTAATTTGGGAGAATTGATAACTTTACTATGTTGAAAAATACATGAATGCAATATGTCTCTCCATTATTGAGATCTTTGAATTTGTTACGTGTGTGTGTGTGTGTGTGTGTGTATGTGTGTGTGTACATGCATGCACACATTGGCTTACAATGTTGGGGATTGAACTTAGAACCTCACATATGCTCTGAACTACATACTCAGCCCAAAGATTTGAATATTTTTCCATAATTTTTGTTGGTGAACTATAATTATACATAATGGTGAGATTTATTGTTACATATTCATACATGAATATGATAAAACAGTATTATTTGGTCAATATCAATTCCCACTATTTTTTCTCCCTTACTACCTCCCTTGGTCCCTTTTCTCTACTCTGATCTTCATTCAGTTTTCATGAGATACACACACATACACATAACAAATTCTTTTCCTTTGTCCTCCCTAGCTTCCACATAAGACAGAAAACATAGGACCCTTGAGTTTCTGAATATGACTTATTTTGTTTAATATAATGTTCTCAGGTTCCATCCATTTTCCTGAAAATGACACAATTTCATTCTTCTTTAAGGTTGAATAAAACTCCATTGTGTAAATATATATTTTTAATATACTCATCTCCTGACACCTAAATTGGATACTTAGTTTTGACTATTGTGAATTGTGTTGCTGTGAACATGGGTATGCACTTTGGATATTTTAATAAGTGTGTGTTTGTAGTTTCCATCATACAATTCTTGTAGATGGTATTTTTTATTATATTTTGATAGAATTTATCTAAATATTTCTCTTTTTAGTAAATATGATTGAAAATATTGCATTTTTATTTCATTTTTATATTTGCTGCCAGTCTGTAGCAATACAATACATTCCTATATATTGGTTTTATATTCTGAAACCTTGTGAAGTCACCTATTTTTTTTCTTGTGGTTTTTTGTTTTTGTTTTTGTACTTCTAATTTTCAATGTGGAAAATCATTGACCACCTGGCCTGCCTACTGTGTGGGTTGGGGATGTTGGAGGGTGTGCAGCTTTGAAGAAACCACATTATCCCTCAATTCAGAGTTCAGGATGCAGCTATAGTATTCTGTCAATGGATTTGTCAGCATGATTCCTGCATCTGTTTTTTCTGTCCTCTGCTAGCAGACCAGGCAGCTTATTCCTTGGACCTTATAGGAGATCACCTAGGAATAACCCACCCTAGCTCACCCACCCTAGCTCAGGGATTCATACCTACCATGTCACTCTGGCCTGCTGAAACTGGTGAACAGGTCATCTCTTATTCTGCTGTGATGAAACATTTGCTTAGGTCATGCCCATTTCTTACTAAGAGGACATCCTTACTTCCCCTTGCTCCCTAGTGGGGTTTTATAATAGATTCTGATATCCAGAAACAGTGAAAGGAATAGAGTCACCTATGGTTTTATATATCTGTTGCATTAGGTAAAAACAGGTGTGATTACAGGGTGACCCCACACAGTGTCCCCATGTCTAAGAGGATAGTAAAAGGGCATTGAGGACATATAAACATGGAGAATATACATTCACCAATACTCTTTCATAAGGGAGCACTGTCTTTTGTTGGAAAGCAATACTTTCCTAAGTCTTCTGTTTTTTGGGAGATGGATGACATGATGATGATAACAGCCCCCAATATGTGTGCTCCAAATAGTACAAAACTGCCTTCTGAGAGAAAGGGAAGCTTAACTGCTGGGTGTTGGCTTTATTTGGTTACTATGTAGGGGGTGCCAACTATCACACTTCTCCAAATTTCCCCCCATATGGAGCTCAGAATCTTCTGTAAGCAAATACTAGCAGATATTTAAATATCTGCTTAATAGGGAGACACATTTTTAGCCAATTAGTGTATCCAGATGTCTCTGTCTTATCCTTAAATTTTTTTTTCCAAAATGAAAACTATCATAATTTGAAATACAGTGAACTTTAGTTCTTAAAGGAAAAATCAAGTAAAAATAATTCAATATCTTTATTAAGTTAACAGTTACAAAGACGGTTGTGATGGTTATTGATTGCAGGTTAAAGACAAACATTTATGATCTCAAAGATCCTGTGGACCAGGATTCCAATCAAAGTTTGGTTATTTATTCTGACTCAGGGTTTCCCAAAGGCTGAAATCTAAGTGTTGACTAGGGCTACAGTTATCTCATGTCTCCACAGTGGGGAGATTCACTTCCCAGCTGCTTTGTTTGTCTTCTGGTGGGCTTTGGATCATCCTTGGTTGTCGGCAAGAAGTAACCTGGCATTATCCTATGAGCTTTTCATTGCGCAGCTTGCAACATTGGTAGCCAGTTTCTTCTAGAGCAAGTAAATGAGAGGGGAGCAATATGGAAGCTGCCTGATGTTGGGAGGGACAACTCTCTTTTCTATGTATTAGAAACAAACCAGTAAGTGTAGAATACATTTGAAGAAATGGGAATCCAACAGCATGAATAGAATAGAAGGAGGTAGAAAATGATGAATAGACGGAGGTAGAAAATGATGGGACTGACAGGGTCATCTTACAGGCTGCATTTGTGGTTTATAAATTTACAAAATGAACCAGTCTGCTCATTTATTGTTCATCAACTTATATTTTTGTGGTCAGTTTCAACATGAAAGCAGCATACAATGTGATTATCCTTAATTATTGGCACATGATAATAGCTCATTGTTGTAATTTGGGTAATGCAATTGATATTTTGAAGGTTCCAAATTTAATGACCCCCCCAAAGTTGTCCTTTGTTTTATGACCAGAGAAAGAGGCAAGTTTCATAATTAAATATAAACTTATATAGATTTCAGAATCAAAGAAAAGATCAGTAGAGTTTAGGAAAATGACCAGGAGGAGGGAGGAAGGAAGGGGAAGGAGAGATACTGAGAAAAGATTGTTCAATAATATTGGTACAGTTTGTGTACCTCTAAATATGTAACAACAAATCCCACCATTATATACAACTATGATTCACCAATTAAAATATAGAAATATAAAGCTAACAAAAAATCACTTTATAGAACCCTTGTTTTAAGTTGGAATATATAGTTGAACTTTCAAATACTAATCTAGAAGAAGTAAAATGATTCATTCACACAGCAAACCACCTCGTCAAAACCTAACATTCACCCAATGTGATGTTCTTCATAAACCCAGAGGGCCTACATGTAACAAGGAACTCACCATGATGCTGCTAGCTCCAGAGTAATATCCATAGCATAATGACCTGCAGTGGAACTGACCCAGGTCCATGCCCTAAATGTAGAGTTGCATTATCTCATTCAAACTCGTAGCAAAAGTTACAGTCTATATATGTTTGTCTCTTATTTTCATTAAAAACTGTACACAGAAGAATCTAGAAGGAAGTTTTCTTACGATTCCATTCTTTCTGCTTACACTTTGGTCACTCACAGCAGCTCTGCTGCCTTTAAACACTTTTGATCCTTGGAAGCTCTGAGCCCAGTATCAGACTTTGCTCACCTGAGCTCACTGGATTTCTACACCTAGTAGAAGTGAGGGAAGAGGAAAATACCACCCTGCACATAAACACATCCTTGAACTTGAGGGTCTTCTTGATCTTTCCAAGTGTTGATTTCCTTCTTACTAAAAATAAAGTAAAATAATGGGAACTTGAATTAGTCAAAGTGTTCTTGGACATGAGACCACAAGCCTAAATGATTAAAAATAAAAAATATAAACTGGTCTTCATCAAAATTCAAATATTTTTTTAACTTGAAAAACCACCTCAAAAGAAAAAGAAGAAGGAGGAGGAGGTGAAGAAAGAAGGAGAGGGAAAGAAAACAGAAAAAGCTATAAGGTGGGAGAAAAGTTCTCAAAGCACATATATGGTAAATGGACTTGTATCATATATATGTGTGAAAGTATATATGTATATATAATATATATGTTTTATATGATAAATAATATGTATTATATATTGTACTTTAAATACAATTTGTTTTAAATATTATCTTTGTATATTAACTTAATATACTACCTGTATATTTTAATACAACTGAATTACCAAAAGACAAAAGTGCATTTGAAATATAAACAAAAAAATTGAATAGAGCTGAGCACCATGGTACATTCCTGTATTCCCAGTGGCATAGGAGGATAAGACAGGAGGATAGCAAGTTCAAAGTCATCCTCAGAAATTTAATAAGGCCCTCAGCAACTTAGTGAGACCCTGGCTCAAATAGAAAATAAAAAGGTGTGAGGATGTGGATCATCAGTTGACTGCCCCTTGGTTCAATCTATGGTATGTATAAATAAATAAATAAATAAACAAACATTTCATCAAGCAGATCTCATGGAGTAATAACCTCTAAACATATCACTATGGTTTAGACCTTAAACATCCCTCAAGTGTTCATATGCCAAAGGCTTCATAGCCAGGCTGTGGCATTATTGGGTGGTAGTGGAATCATTAGGATGTACAGCATAGTGGGAGGATGTCAAGTCATTGATTGTATACTCTTGTAAGGGATAGTAGGTCCCCAGACCCTTCTGTTCTTTCTCTTTGATTCCTGGCCACCATGTGATGAGCAGCTTTGCTCTACCAACATGCTTCCACTATGATGTTCTGCCACACCATAGGCCCAAAAGTAATGGAGCCAGCCTACCATGGACTGAAACCTTGAAATCCTGAGCCAAAATAAACTTTTCCCATTTATGAGTTATCTTAGGCATTTTGTCATAGTGACATAAAGCAGACAAACACACACATGAAAAGATCAATATCATTAGCCATGAGGAAAATGTGAATTAAAACTACAATGAGATACAGTTCACAATCATTAGGATCACTGTGATATAAAAAGTGAACAATAATGAATATTGCTCATGTGAATGTAAAATGACGCAGCCATTACAGAAAGCATTCTGGCACATATTTAAAAAGTAAACATGACAGCACCATATGATGCAACAATTCTACTCCTGTGTATCCAAGAGAAATGAAAGCATGCCTCCACACAAATATATCCATGAATTTCATAGCAACATTATTCAAAATAGCTCAAAAAATCCAAATGTCCATCTTTGCTACAATGTAGATGAACCTCAACTATGAACTAGTGGGGAAAAAAGGTACAGATTGTAAAACTCCATTTATATCAAGTGTCCATAAAAGACAAACCCATAGAAACAGAGAGAATAGAAAGCTGGAGTAGGACTGAATAATGGCTATATATGGTGTGAGGCACTTTTATGTGGTAATAGAAATGTTCTGAACTTGGATTGTGGTATAAGTTGCTCTATACAAATTTACTAGCACCTTTGAATTATACACTAAATTTGGGGGACTTTTATCACATGTAGACACCAATAAGCTAGTAAATAAAATAAAATAAAAACTACTGGAATTTTAAGAAGTGGTGTTTGAGTGCTTGATACATAGTCAATAAATGGCAGCTACTAGTATTGCTATTGTCTTGATTCCTGGCTCTTCTTTGTTAATGTTCCAATTGATTAACTATGGTTATTGTCCTAAGAGATCAATCTTATATATATATATATATATATACACAAGAGTCAAACATAGATTAATAGTCAATTTTTTCCATGTTCTTCTACTATTTAAATGAAAGTGAATCTGAAGAATGTATGATATCATGATTTATAATGATAATGATACAAAATGAAATTATGTGAACTATTTAGTTACATGTTATAAAAATTAGAAATTGGTTCCCTAAATTATAATCCATACAATAAAAGTTTGATCATTTATTTTATATGTTCTTTTTTAATATTTATTTTTTAGTTTCCGGTGGACACAACATCTTTGTTTGTATGTGGTGCTGAGGATCAAACCCTGGGCGCACGTATGCCAGGCGAGCACACTACCACTTGAGCCACATCCCCAGCCCTATTTTAAATGTTCTCACTTTACACCAAAACCAAATTATCTTCCACTGAATCTGGGAAGACATTTACTTTAAAAAAACTATTGCTCTCATAATACTTTTATGAAATATATTTTTAAAATCTTTTTAGTGTTCAATCTATAATTCGAAATACACCAAGTAAAATAGAATAAAAGAACTGAAATCACGATAGCAGAATAAATTTTATAGGCTAATTGGAAACTTTGGGAGTCACAAATTTTAATTAACACTTTATGTTTGCAAATTAGCTGTTAAAAACCATTACATTTTGCTTCTCTTCCATCTGTAAAAAGCATATTTTAAATAGCAAATGTAAAAAATAAATAGGAAAGATTGTACCAATAATGCAAACAGTTTTCTTTTTGTATTCTCAAGGGTCTGTTCCAGGCTTTATGTCTGCTTGTTTGGGAGCATTTTAAAAGACTACTACTTTGCTAGAGTAAGTCCCAAGGAAACACCAGTAAACCAAATGTTTGAAAATAATTTTAGCATTGTTAGAATTATGTTTCTTTACATTTCAAAACTCATAACAGTTAAAACCACAGAAGTTATTTCCTAGTCACATCATAAGTCCAATGGAAGGTATTTATTTCAGTGTAAACTTTAAATTATTCTCTTTATCTAAATATTTAAAATCAATTTCATATTGAAACATGCTTTTCTTTACTCCTATTGAGATATTACACAGAAGGAAAAAGTTCTTATAGGATGCTTTTTTACACAAATGGCACACTTTTCTATGGCAGATGGCATAAAAAAATTTAAAATAACTGCACATCAAGTCTGTTCTCAGTTGAATGAAATCTTGGTCCCTCCCCTTGTCAAATAAGAAATAACCTTAACCTTTGTTGTTTAATTGCTCAGAATTTTGAATTGTTTATATCACAGCATAACCTTTCCTTTTCTCATGAACATAAGTAATTAGTTTCCATAATTTTTGTCTTTTAATTACAAGGAACTTATTTTTATTCATGCTTTATATGGGAATATATCTGGCTTCATGTACCTATTTTAAATAAAATTACATTTTGTCACTATCAAGTTGTAAAACAAAGTTGTTGCCTTAATCTATAGAAGAATAATATATAATAATCATAATAATAACTCTGAGATTTTCAGTAACAACTGTGTAAGCTTAAGAACTACTCTTGGAAGGGGGTCAAGAATTAGAGTGAATTATTTAGGAATTGCACTCAACTGAAAGACATAGTAGCCTCCAAACAATTAAGATATGTAGAGAGGGAGAGATAATATTGGAGTGTGTATATGTATGTTATGTATTTGTATATTTCATATATGCAAAATTACATGCCAAGTGATATTTATAACTATATTATTATATTTATTTTAACATACATATTCACATAATGATACACAAAAAAATTAAAGGTTTGTATTTTCTCATATTAAAATTCAAAGGTGATGACCAGGCCCCATGGCATGAAACTATAATCCCTTCAACCCAGGAGAGTAGGGCAGGAGGCTCTTGAATCTCAGAGTTCAAGAACAACCTGGGCAACATAGTGAGACCCATTTTCATTAATTTTAAATAAATAAATAAATAAATAAATAAATAAATAAATAAAATTCAAAGGTGAGCTGCACATACACATGGTGGGTGGGGTAGCTTAATAATATGATTTTACAGTCTTTCTACCAAAACCTCCAGGTACCCCAAAGCAAAACAAACAAACAAACAAAAAACTTCTTTTTTTTGCTATGATTATTATGTATACTCTTGACCTACAAATATTGTTACACCCCACTATAGTCACATTTTCATTTATTTGAAGCTCCATCTCTTGAAATCTATCTCATTTTATCCCAACTTCAACCAATATTGCCTGTGCACAAATCTTGTCTATGCATCAAACACTGTTGATACTGCTTTCTTAGAAAGAGCAAGGTATACATTAACCTTCATCTTTAGGAATGTCCATGTAGGTGTTGCACTGATAACATGCAATAGTCTTAATAATATTCTTAGTTGTCTCCACAATATGAGATAGAGGGGCAGGATTTGGAAGCATATCAGTTTGTTCTATACCATTTATAAGCAGATTTTTGGAATTTCTATGTTTATAGTGATAAAAATACTGAAAGAAAATTATTCGATCTCAAAAATTGTTTATATACTCCTGGCCATTTAAAAAAAATTTTTTTTCCAACTGATGTTCTCTCAGAAAACAACATAAGTGTTGGTTATTGGTCAGGTAGTAAAATAAAAATGCAATGTATGATTTTAGAAACCTTTCAAATAAAAACCAATTTAGCTCCTTATTTCATGAAATGACAAATTTTTTAAAAATTAGAGACTGCAAGAGTCACATCAGGCTCCATAATATGACTTATGTTCATCCTAAGTAAGGTGAAAACTTTTATAACTGACGAATCTGAAGAGAAATGGACAGAAATGGCTTAAGCTTATCCAAGTTTTGGATCCAATCACAAAAACATTGTGGGATTAAGGAGCAGCATAATAGTCGTTCTTATCATCAAAGACCTGTACAAAGAGACTGAGAAAGAGGAAAGTTACTGTGTATACACAATTGAAAATAGATCAAAAAGCAAAAATTGGTAAATGTTCTGGAGTCTGGGAAGTAATAGCAAATATGGTGTGAAATATGAATAAAACTTGTGGCTATAATTCTTAGGAAAATCACAGAAATTCTTCAGGTGCTATAAGCCCTAATGTGTAATACAAAATCTATATGTTCAAAAAACAAAAAATAAATAAATTGTGAAGTTTACATTTTGGAAGTCACCCAAATCAAAAAGAAAAAGTAATATCAGGAGCATAATGAGACAGAAAATTTAATCTACTTGAAAGAAATGGAGGATCAGTTCAAATTATCTGTAGGTCACAAGACTTTAAAATGGGCCAATACAGACTAGAAGGGCTTCCTTACATCAGGAGAAAAATGCTCTAATGCTGTGAGCAAGCTCTGCACAAGCTTCCTCTTCCCCAAGAAAGTTTTTTTTTTTAAGTATAATTAAGTGTACTTGGTTAAATACTATCCCTCCAAATTCATATTCATCAAGAATTTCAGAATGTCAACTAAAGGAATTGATATTGGCTTTGAAATTGAGAAATGGATAGAAACTGGAAGCATTTTGAAGCTTATGATGGGGAAAAACTTCTATTTCTTTAATTAGAAGTTAGAAATATGAATGTTGATGATAATTCTTACCAGGAATGGTGGCATGCATCTGTAGTCAGCTACTTGGAAGGCTAAAGCAAGAGGATTACATTTGCTCAGTAGTTTGAGGACAGTCTGGCCAACACAGAAAGACTCCATCTCTTTTTAAAAGGAGAGAGAGAAAGAGAGAGACAGACAGACAGGAAGGAAGGAAGATGAGAGGTGGAAGAGAAAAGAAAAAGGGTAATTCTTGTGAAAGCTCAGAAAAAAAGAAATGAAAAGCAAAATAGAGAAAGTTTCCATCATCTTTGTGTATACATTAAACATTGCCAACAGGAAGCTAGAAATAGAAGCATTAAAATACTACTGGTGATGTCTTAAAAGATAGAACACACTATTGAAAATTAGAGAAAGGGCAATCTTTGTCATAAGCGGGACAAAACTTGGCCATGTTGTGTTGCTTGTTTTGAGGAATACAGAACTTATAAATTATGAACTTCGATATTTAGCTGAGAAGATTCCCCAAAGAAGCTTCTTGTTACATTTATAACAATAATCTATAAAAGTGATGAATTGGGGAAGGAGGTATTAGGCAAAGGAACCAGCACATGATTGTTGATGAGATTTTCAATCAATCTAGATTATGAAGGATAAAAAAAGTAGGAAATTCTCTGTTGAAAAATAGTGCTCTGTAGAGAGTGCCAAGGGGGTAACTAGATAGGTTTTTTTTTGTAATTTTATTTGTTATGTTTAGATATAGATTAGAGGAGAGTATATTTTGGCATATTAGACATACATGGAGTATAAATTAGGACCCCATTCTTGTGGTTGTATATGCTATGGAGTTTCACAGCATTTACATATATTTATATATGAACAAAGAAAAATTATGTCTGATTCATTCTATGGTCTTTCTTATTCTCATCCCCCTTGCCTTCATTCCCCTTTGTCTAACCATTGAACTTTTATCCCCCATCCCACCCACACTTTATTGTGTATTAGCATCCAAACATCAGAGAGAACATTCCACCTTTGGTTTTGTGGGATTGGCTTATTTCACTTAGCATGATCGTCTACAGTTCCATCCATTTATCAGCAAATGCCATAATTTTATTCTTCTTTGTGTCTGAGTAATATTCCATTGTGTATATGTACCACATTTTCTTTACCTATTCATCTGATGAAGGACACATATATAGATTCCATAGCTTAGCTATTATGAATTGAGCAGCTATAAACATTGACATGGCTGAGTAACTGTAGTATGCAGATTTTAAGTCCTTTGGGCATAAACCAAGGAGTGGGATAACTGGGTCAAAGGTGATTCCACTCCAAGTTTTCTGAAGAATCTCCATACTGCTTTCCAGACTGGTCACACCAATTTACAGTCCCACTAGTGATGTATGACTATACCCTTGAATTCATATCTCTCATCCTGCACAAAACTCAAAATAGATCAAGGACTTAGGTATTAAATCAGAGACTCTGAAGAAAATGTAGGCTCAATTCTCCATCATATTGGCTTAGGAACTGAATTCCTCAACAAGACTACTAAAGCTTAAGAAGTAAAATCAAGAATCAATAAATGGGATGGTACCAAACTAAAAAGCATCCTCACACCAAAGGAAATAATCAAGAACATAAACAAAGAGCCTACAGAATGGGAGAATATCTTCAACATCTGCACCTCAGATAGAGCATTAATCTCCAGGATATATAAATAACTCAAAAAAATAACAAAAAAGAAGAAGAAGAAGAAAGCAAAACAAATAACCTAATCAGTAAATGGGCAAAAAGAAACTTAAAAGATACTCCATAGGTGAAATAAAATGGCCAACAAATATATGAAGAAAAGCTCAACATCTCTAGCAATTAGATAAATGAGAATTAAAACTGCACTGAGATTTCATCTCACTCTAGTCAGAATGGCAATAATCAAGAATACAGGTAACAAAATAGGTTGGAAGGGATGTGGGGAAAAGGGTGCATTCATACATTGCTGGTGGGACTGCAAATTGGTGCAACCACTCCAGACACACTTTTGCTGAAGAGATCAGGTAAGTGAATTATTTGTCCTATGCATCATCTCAGTAGAAATCAGGAGTGGAGATGAAATTCTCTAGTAAATATATGTGGAGGAGCTTTTTCTCTGATGCTGTTTCTCCTCGACATCAATTAGGTTTTTGAGAGTCTAAAATTACTATATCTTGGAATTACTATAGCTTGGACTAAAGGGCAAAAAGGATAAGATGAAAGAAGGCTCTCAAACTTTTAGGAGTTTTATAGGCAGGGAATGGTCTGATAAGACTACCTGGCCACAACATGGACTGCCTTTCAAGACAAAGGAAGAACAACTCCATAGTCAGTGGTGGATATAGAGACAGAGTCCAGACAGCTGACCTGAGGCAGGGACCAACACAGTCACATGGTGGGCCCAGAGAGTGGGGCCACTGAGGATCCAGAATAGAGAGCAGGAAGCCACAAAAGATCATTCCTAAGCCTTGAGACCTAATGGAATTTGTCCTAATGAGTTTGGACTTGCTTGACACCAGTGACCCCTTTATTTTGTCCAATTTATCCCTATGCAAATGAGAATATCCATCCTGTATCTGTCTCAATGTTCTGTTTTAGAAACTCACAAGTTATTTTCTAGTTTCACAGGTCCACAGGTGGAGAGAATTTTTTTTTTTTTTCTGGCATAGACCTTAGCCAGAGTCTCACCCATGCCTGATTTAGCTAATTCAGTTGATGAGATTGGGAGTTTCTAATTTGATAATATTTTGGGTTTAGTGTTGATGCTATAATGGGTTATGACTTTTGAGTATCTTTTGAGTATATTTTCATGCCTGTTGGACATGAGTAGTTACTACCTGGAAGGAGTTTTTTTTTTTTTTTTCTTATTGCCCTTTTTTTTCAGAGTTTTGCCTTTTTTTTTATTCTTTCACTTTTCCACTTGAACTTTACAATGGGAAAACACCAAATCACCACAACCAATCACTTAAGCAAAAACAAAAAGCAAAAACTGTTATTAATTTAATTGGTATCACAGTCAGTGCATAAATTAACTTAGAAATAACTGACATGTTAATGACACTGTCTACTTAAGATAAATTATTTAAGACTTATCATCTGCCAGATACAAGTTTTCTTTTTTTTTTTAATTGGATGTTCACAACATTACAAAACTCATGACAAATCATATTTCATAGATTAGAATCAATTGGGTTATGAATTCCCATTTTTACCCCAAATACAGATTGCAGAATCACATCGGCTACACATCACATTTTTACATACTGCCATATTAGTGACTGTTGTATTCTGCTACCTTTACTATCCTCTAATATCCCCCCTCCCCTTCCCTCCCATATTCTCTCTCTACCCCATCTATTGAAATTCATTTCCCTCCATGTTTGTTATCCCATTCCCCTCGTAAACTCTTATATATAATTTTGTATAACAATGAGGGTCTCCCTCCATTTCCATGTGATTTCCCTTTTTTTTTTTTTTCTCCCTTTCCCTCCTGCCTCATGTCTCTGTTTAATGCTAGTCTTTTCTTCCTGCTCAGCCTCACTGTTCTGCTCTTAGTTGCTCTCATTATATCAAAGAAGACATTTGGTATTTGTTTTTTAGGGATTGGCTAGCTTCACTAAGCATAATCTGCTCTAGTGCCATCCATTTCCCTGCAAATTCCGTGATTTTGTCATTTTTTAGTGCTGCGTAATATTCCATGGTATATAAATGCCACATTTTTTTTTATCCATTCATCTATTGAAGGGCATCTGGGTTGATTCCACAGTCTAGCAATTGTGGATTGTGCTGCTATGAACATCGATGTGGCAGTATCCCTGTAATGTGCTCTTTTAAGGTCTTCAGGAAATAGTCCGAGTAGGGCAATAGCTGGGTCAAATGGTGGTTCCATTCCCAGCTTTCCCAGGAATCTCCATACTGCTTTCCAAAGTGGCCGCACCCGTTTGCAGTCCCACCAGCAGTGTACAAGAGTACCCTTTTCCCCACATCCTCACCAGCACTTGTTGTTGTTTGACTTCATCATGGCTGCCAATCTTACTGGAGTGAGATGGTATCTTAGGGTGGTTTTGATTTGCATTTCTCTGATTGCTAGAGATGGTGAGCATTTTTTCATGTACTTATTGATTGATGGTATGTCCTCCTCTGAGAAGTGTCTGTTCAGGTCCTTGGCCCATTTGTTGATTGGGTTATTTGTTATCTTATTGTCTAATTTTTTGAGTTCTTTGTACATTCTGGATATTAGGGCTCTATCTGAGGTGTGGGGGGTAAAAATTTGTTCCCAGGATGTAGGCTCTCTATTTACCTCTTTTATTGTTTCTCTTGCTGAGAAAAAAAAAAACTTTTTAGTTTAAGTAAGTCCCATTTGTTTATTCTTGTTATTAACTCTTGGGCTATGGGTGTCTTATTAAGGAATTTGGAGCCCGACCCCACAATCTGTGGATCGGAACCAACTTTTTCTTCTATCAGACGTAGAGTCTCTGATTTGATATCTAGCTCCTTTATCCACTTTGAGTTGACTTTTGTGCATGGCGAGAGGAGGGGATTTAGTTTCATTTTGTTGCATATGGATTTCCAATTTTCCCAACACCATTTGTTGAAGATACTATCCTTTCTCCATTGCATGTTTTTAGCTCCTTTATCAAATATAAGATAGTTGTAGCTTTGTGGATTAGTCTCTGTGTCCTCTATTCTGTACCATTGGTCCACCCGCCTGTTCTGGTACCAGTACCATGCTGTTTTTATTACTATTGCTCTGTAGTATAGTTTGAAGTCTGGTATCGCTATACCACCTGATTCACACTTCCTGTTTAGAATTATTTTTGCTATTCTGGGTCTTTTGTTTTTCCATATGAATTTCATGATTGCTTTATCTATTTCTACAAGAAATGCCATTGGGATTTTGATTGGCATTGCATTGAACCTATAGAGAACTTTTGGTAATATCGCCATTTTGATGATGTTAGTTCTGCCTAACCATGAACAGGGTATATTTTTCCATCTTCTAAGATCCTCTTCTATTTCTTTCTTTAGGGTTCTGTAGTTTTCATTGTATAGGTCCTTCACCTCTTTTGTTAGGTTGATTCCCAAGTATTTTATTTTTTTTGAGGATATTGTGAATGGAGTGTTTTTCCTCATTTCCATTTCAGAAGTTTTGTCGCTGATATACAGAAATGCCTTTGATTTATGTGTGTTGATTTTATATCCTGCCACTTTACTGAATTCATTTATTAGTTCTAGTAGTTTTTTTGTAGACCCTTTTGGGTCTTCTAGGTATAGAATCATGTCATCCGCAAATAGTGATAATTTAAGTTCTTCTTTTCCTATTTTTATGCCTTTAATTTCTTTCGTTTGTCTAATTGCTCTGGCCAGTGTTTCGAGAACTATATTGAATAGAAGTGGTGATAGGGGGCATCCCTGTCTTGTTCCAGATTTTAGAGGGAATGCCTTCAATTTTTCTCCATTCAGAATGATGCTAGCCTGAGGCTTGGCATAGATAGCTTTTACAATGTCGAGGTAAGTTCCTGTTATCCCTATTTTTTCTAACGTTTTGAACATAAAGGGATGCTGTACTTTGTCAAATGCTTTTTCTGCGTCTATTGAGATGATCATATGGTTCTTCTCTTTAAGCCTATTGATGTGGTGAATAACATTTATTGATTTCCGTATATTGAACCATCCTTGCATCCCAGGGATGAATCCTACTTGATCATGGTGCACAATTTTTTTGATATGCCTTTATATCCGATTCGCCAGAATTTTATTGAGGATTTTTGCATCTAGGTTCATTAGAGATATTGGTCTGTAGTTTTCTTTCTTTGAGGCGTCTTTGTCTGGTTTCGGAATCAGGGTGATGTTGGCCTCATAGAATGAATTTGGAAGAGCTCCCTCCTTTTCTATTTCCTGAAATAACTTGAAAAGTACTGGTATTAATTCTTCTTTAAAGGTTTTGTAGAACTCCGCTGTATACCCATCCGGTCCTGGGCTTTTCTTGGTTGGAAGTTTTTTAATTGCTTCTTCTATTTCATCTATTGATACAAGTTTTCTTCTGTAAGTTTTCTATACTACTTTTAAAATTCTCCTTATACTTTTGGATTTTTTTGTTATTGATCTTTTTATGCAAATGAGGCAGTTTCTTCCATGTATCTTCTCAATGGTTGTTGATTACAGATGTTTATTTTTAGAGTGCAATTCAATCTGGATTAGAATTCTGCAAAACAGGCAAAAGTGACACAATTATAAATGTAGTATGCATATGTAAAGATATTTTATTTCTTCTGTGACTCAGCCTAAATTAATGTAAACTATTAATCTATAGTTTCTTATCAGGAGTGCATTAAGAGTACATGTGTCTAGGGTACAATTAAATTGCAGCTCTGATGATAATTATTAAACTGTTGGTCTCCTTTCATTCAATTCATTTTATTTTCTTAGGTTAAGATTTTATGAATTTAACCATAAATTTATGGTTCTCCAAAAGAAAGTTATATTTGACAGTGTTGAGTATGAATAGTAAATCTATAATAAATTGTTCCTAAGAACTACAAAATCTTTAAGACTTGATTTGCTAATGTGACCAATGGAAAATAACATCTCCTTCAAATATTAGTTTCTATTGAGAAAGGTAAGATTAAAACCATAATGCCTATGGTAGGGACAGGTGAGTCTCTTTTTTAACAGATTTATTGAGATATGATTCACATATCCTAAGATCCAACCATTTAATATGTAAAATTAATGGATTTAGCATAGCAACAGAGTGTTCAGCCATTATGAAAATCTAATTTTAGAATATATTCATCACATTCACAAAAAAACAATACCCACTAGCAGCCACTCCACATTTGCTGCTACCTGTTCCACCTTGTTCCTCTCACTGCTAGTTAGTAATGACTCATCCTCTTCCTGTCTCCAGACACTCATCACTCCTGGAAATTTAATATAAAAAAATTATATGATGTTCTCTTTGGGGGCTGTATTCTTCCACTTAGCACAAGATTTTAAAGTCTCATCCATGAAGAATATATCAGCATGTATTTCCTTTTTATAGTTAAATAATATGTCATCATATAATGATATACTTCATGTTATGTATCCATTAATCTGTTGCTAGATACTTCCATATTTTGACTCTCATTAATATTGCTGAAATGAGCATTCATATGCAAGTTTCTTTTTTATTTTTCACTTCTCTTTGAACATAATTGAAACTGTGAACATAATTGCTGGATCATATAGTAAATCTGGAGTGTTTAACATTTTGAGAAACTGCCAAACTGTTTTCTAAAGCAGATGCATCATTTATATTTCCATCAGCAATGTATGAGGATTCCAATTCATGTTCATCCTCATCAGCATTTGTTTATATCTTTCTTCTATATTTTAGCCAATCTAGTGCTTGTGAAGTGGCATCTCATTTTTGTTTTGATTTGCATTTTCCTAATAACTGATGATTTTGAGGATTTTTTTCTTTTTTGTTTTGTTTTTCAGGGAGTTGTGCTAGGGATTGAACCTAGGGCCTTGTGCATACTAGGCAAATGCTATACCACTGAGTTCAGCTCAATTTTGAAGATTTTTATGTGTATGTATCAGCCAGCCATTTATATATCTTCTTTATAAAGAAATGGCTACACAAATTATTTGCCCATTTTTTAGTTAGGCTATTAGGGTTTTTTATTAGAGTTCTTGAAATCCCTTTAAAACTTTATAATGCTAGCACTTCAAATTTCTGTTATTGTCCGAAGTTGCTTACTAAGAAGTTGCTTACTAAGTTTGCTTACGAAGTTGCTTACTAAGAGACCAAGCACCACAAGTAAATATCTACAGTGAGTCCAGCCAAATCATGAGTGCCAGCTCCATTCTGGTTAGTAAGGGCTGCCCACAAGAGTGTTTTAGCTCTTAAAATTGATGTATTTTCACTGTTTAAATAAAGTGAAGCAGTTGAATGAACATGAGTTAGTCTCCCTGTATTGAGTGTCCTTGGAGGAGAGTTGGCCATTCAGAAGGAAGCTGGGCTGCATCAGTAAGGAGGGTAACAGAACCCCCTGGGTGACAGGAGCAGAGGCAGGAAAAAAGGGGGATGACTGAGCTGGGGCCCAGATCAGGTTCACCACAGTGCGCAGATCCAATTCCTATGACATAGAATGTGAAGGCTATGCTTTCTGGATCACCTTTGGAGAAAAAGTCTCAGCATCCCCTAATGCAGCTTGGTGTTTTTCCCTTCAATAGGACACGGAGGCAGGCAACCAGCATCAATCAAGCCATGGCTCCAAGGATCAGCAACTTTGTATCAGTGGCTCAAGATGCTCTTGATCGTGAGAACTACAGGTACAGGTGTATGGTACTCATTGCTGTACTCAACACACAGTTTTCTCTCTAGAGGATCAGATGAGGAAGGACTTGATGAAGCCCTTTATTTCCTCCAGCTAACCCAGAGACCCACCTGCACAAAACCCAAACCCAATCATCCATCCCAACTTTCCAAATGCTGCCACTTGGACAATCAGATATTATTGATAATGAGCATGCTAAATGTAGAAATTGTAGAAAATTATTTCTTTCTTATGCATTTTATAATGAGCATGAATTACTTTTTTTTTTTTTTTGGTACCAGTATTGAACCCAGATGTGCTTAAACACTGAGCCACATCCTCAGCCTTTCTTTTCTTTTTTTTTTTTTTAAATTTTGCAACAGGGTCTCACTAAGTTGCTTAGGGCCTCATAAATTTGCTGAGGATGGCCTTGACCTTGTGATTCTTCTGCCTCAGCCTCCTGAGCCACTGGGGTTACAGGTGTGAGCCACCACACCTGGCTGAATTACTTTTATAATTAGAAAATGATAGTTATAAAAAAGAACAAGGAAGTTCTTTTTTATTTTAGATTTCTTTTAGCAAAAAACAAATAATAATAAAAAGAAACTGCCAAATTAGACCTGAGACAAAGTTCTCATGCAGTATTAAATGAAATACATATTTTGATTTTTGTAGCATTTTACCGGTAGTATCCCCAGACATTATTTTGTCTGAGATGCTATAATTACTAAACTACAAAATGCAAACTTGAACAAATCTTTTGATTCCACATCCTATTTGATAGGCTTATTTGAGTCAATGCTTATATCCTGGCTGTCATATGCTATAGGAATGGGCTCAGTAAATTGCAGCTTGTGATAGAAGTGCATCACTACCCAGCCCATGCAGGCAACTGTGACCAGGGACATAATTGAGCCTGAATAATTGAGAGTAAAGTGGTGCTGGGAGTATGTGGAGAGGATAAAGTGTAAGGAAATTACTTTCTATTGATTGCATCTTGGTGAGTCACAGCCCACCTAACCCCCCCCCCCCCCTAGCTCATTCTGTTTGCTGTGGCTCAAACAACAATCAGGTCATCAGTGCCCCACTCCTTGCTAGACTTGTCCTGACCAAAGAAGTCTTGGGGTGTCTCAAAGGATGAACTCCCACCTCCTCTCATTTTAAATGATGAACAGAAACACGGTTTTCTCTTCCTATTTGCTAAAGATCTTATAGCCTTCCTTATATTAAATTCAAAGACAATTTTATAGTCTTCAAAGGATAAAAAATTCATCAATAAGTTATTGTTATACTGTAGATATGAGGTGTTTTCCCAAGGCTTCTATGTTTTTGAAGAATATTCAGAGGTGAAATGATTAAATCATATGAGCTCTAATTAATCAGTCCATTCCAGTTTGAATGGACTGAGTTGGTGCTATCTGTAAGTTAGGTGGGATGTGACTGGAGGAGGTGGGTCACTGGGGTATGCTCAGTAAGGGAGTATCATTCCTGTGGTCCCCTTCTCCCTCTCTCTCTCCTTCTCCTTCTCCCTCTTCCTTTCCCTTTCCCTCCCCCTCCTCCTCCCTCTCTCCCTCTTTTCCTCTCCCTCTCTCCTGACCCTGCCATAAGCGGAGCAGCTTTCCACTACTGGGCCCTTCTTCTATCATGTGCAGCCCAAGGACCCAGAGAAATGGGTTTCACAGCCTATGGACTAAACCTCTGAAACTGAGAGCACTAAATAAACTTTCTCTCTTGTAAATTGTTCTGTCAGATATTTTGGTCACAGCAATGCAAAAGCTGACTAAGATAGTGTATATACCAAGATATTGGTATTATTGATTCCAATTTCTGTTATTTATATTTGCTTTTGAAATAGTGGTAGTTTACTAATCAATGTGTATGGTACATCAATACATAAATTGTCTTGGGTACATGTTGTTTTCTCTTGCACTTTAGTAGGAATAGTTAGAGTTCTGAACAGCTCAAATTATACTTTTCTAATCCTTCAGCAAATTTTAAGAATTTATTGTAATTTTCAAAGTACATTAACTAATGGTTGCTAACCACTTTTCCTATCAACTGGTATTACTCTGTTATCCATTAACTGAGATTTCTGAATAAAGATAATGTGGTATTAAATAATATACTGAACAAAACATTTAATAAATATTTGTTGTATGAATAAGTTAATGGTTCTGAGGTTTAATAGTGCCTTCTGAAAAATCAACTTTACAGAATAATTTCTTTTACATTTAAATGTGTACTTTTTGCATCTATCTTTCTTATGTGAAAATTGACGTGAGTACAACTTATATTAAATACTTAATTTTTCTGAGCTTTTTCCTACCATACATTGAACTTGCTCATTCAAGTAAAATAATTGCAAACATAGAGTGATCAAAGTCATTTTCACATTTTAAAATCCATATATTTCTAAGCAACTGGAAAGCAATCATAGTTCTTTGTTAATACAGTATAAGAAACTATTAATGATTTCCTTATAAACCCCCCCCCAATTTTTTGCCATAAAAGATGACAAGAAAGGTGATATAGCTGTGACTTTTGAAACCATGTCCACAGGAGTCAGCTACAACACTCTCAAACCTTCTCTTCTCCCTGTGCCCAAGAAGAAAATGCTGCAATTTGATAGCAATATAGAATGTCAAAGAAAAGAAACAAAAGAGCAGCCATCCCATGCAAAGAGTCTACATATGTAAAGAAAGTTTTTTTTAAAAAGCCTCACAGGTATTTGAGAAAAGTAAGAATTTCTTTAGTATCTCATTTAAATTAACAGCTACAAATCACTGGGAAAATGTAGATCCTTAATATTTTAATCAAAAGAAAATCTCTGCATTGCATTTTGTTGTAAAAATTAGCCCTTATTGAAAATAATTAGGAAAGGAATATCTGCTCACGGTGAGGGTTGAATGTGGTTGGTCACTACAAGCCAACACTAACAACAGTTATAAAAAGTAGAAGAAATTATAAAACATCATGTGTTTAAAAGACTTCAAAGAGTTATTGTTGCAACAATAATGGGATGAACCAAAATTTCAGACAAGACTACGAGTTCCAGAGGCAAAGTCATAGTAGACAGTTCCCCTCCCCCCCCCCTTTTTCTCAGTGTTTCACCAATCCAAGGGCCATTCCTGGAGGGAATTTTAAAACAAACACACAAACAAACAAACAAAAAACACTGATTTAGCAGTGACACAAAGCCAGAATCATATAATTTTGATCTTCAGATATGGGTGCTCTTCCTCTGAAACTTAGCTGATTTCTACATGGAAGGCTTCAAGGCCTATGCCAAAAACTTTACAGTCAGAATAAAATATCCTCTGTTCTCAAAGAACTTAGGAAGTGAGTATTCTCTATCTCTCTACCCAAGGCAAAAGTGAAGCCGGTCAGAAGATAAAGCACACCTAAGAAGAATTTTCTAGAGGAAGCAGTGTATTGACACTGAGAATTATAACTGCTTTTTACTCAAACATATTTTGTGCTTTCATCAGAAGGCTTCTGCAGGAAGACAAAGAAATAGGGAAAGAATTTTATATTTAAGAAAATACTTAAATATGCCAAAAGATTTATCCATGTTATTCTGAATTATCAGATCATTGCTTATTATTTTTTAGTAATATCCCATTGTTCAGGTTTGTTTACCTTTCCCTCTGTTCAAGAATATCTTGATTAGTTAAAATTTTTGGCAACTATGAAGTTAAACAATCATGTGAAGATCATTTGTGTTAGTTAACTTTCCTTTGCTATGACAAAATACCTGAGAAAATCAACTTTCAGGAAAAGTTTATTTTGACTCCTAGTTTTGGAGGTTTCAGTCCATGTGGACCCTATTGCTTTGGGGCTTGTGGTGAAGATAAAACTCTTGGTGGAAGCATTTGTGGAGGAAACCTGTTCACCCTGTGATGTCTGGGAAGTAAAAAGAGAAGAGAGGGTCCCCATATCCCCCTCAAGTGCATGTCTCCAATATACACCACCTTGAAAAGGTTCTGAGACCTCCCAGTAGTGCCATTGAATGGTGTCCAAACCTTTAGCATATGGCCCTTTGGGGGACATTTAAAATCCATACCATAACACCATTTTTGTATGAATATCAGTTTTCAATAAACTTGAGTAAATGTATGAGAGATGTTGCTGGGTTGTGTAGTGAGTGTACATATAACTTTATAAGAAAATGTCTTCCACAGTGTTGAAGCCATTTTATGTTCAAACTGGCAATGAAGAATTCCTGTTCTACATTCTTGTCAGCTTCTGGTATCTTGGTATCCTCATTACCATTGTTATTCTAATTATGTGGTGCAGAGGACCAAATCCAGAGTTTTTTACATGCTAGGCAAGTGGTCTATTACTGAGCTACACCTCCAGTCCTATTTTTTTTTCAGAATTTCTAATTATGGTATCTCATTGTAGCTTTCATTTGCATTTTCCTAATGACCAGTGATGCTGTGCTGTCTGCATTCATTTTTTTCTCAAGGCTTGTTAGCATGCTGCTGGCCATGGAGGTGGTGTGAGATGGTGGCAATCTCTCACTTTGTATTTAAATTTCAGTTTTAGACAATTTCTACAAACCTGGGTTTGAGGGTGTGGGTCTTATTTGTGGTCCTGCTCTCCCCTGGTAGGTTTCCATCTGTGTTCTTGCCTGTGGCTTTGGTACTCTTCTCTGTGAGAGTTGAGGAGTTTATTCTCTGGGAAGAGGATCTGGGCAGTTTCAGTTGTAACCTCATTTTCTTTCCCCAGAGCCCCAGAACACAGGTTTAACTGATCTTCCTTCCAGGGATTAAGACTTATTGTTTAGGATAAATAAGGAATGCTAGGCCAGGGTGGAGTTTGGGCTCTGGCTGCTGTTTCCCTCTGCCAAGAGGGTTCTCCTTCTGTTCCATTGGTGAGATTCCTACAAGAAAAGACTGCAAAAGAGTGTGTGATGACTCCCCTAAAGCTGCACCCAGAGGGGCCTCACACTCCTGTGCTCTGTTATAGTTAAAGCAATGTCCAAGTGTTTCATAAATTGACTTCCAGACCACGTATAATTGAATCAAGACTTTATTGAAGCACACTGGTAGCGACTGACCAGAACATAAAGCTGTTCCCCTGATCAGCCCCAAACAATTGCAAGGGCGCTCCTTATAAGCCTGAAAACCGCAAAAGGAATGTTTGGGGGGGGGGGTCTAGCTAATGCAAGCAAGCCAGGTTACAGAAACAGGAGAGTGCAGTCAGGCGATGAGGATGCTTAGCCAATCACAATTAGCCCAGTCACCCCAGTTACAGAAACATAGCCCAATTACCCTAGTTACAGAAACAATGCCCGATTAGGTAGTTCCCTGTTCTAAAAGGTTTCTAAAGCAAAAAGGAAAAGAACATCTTGCCCTGGTCATGACCCTTCTACTTGGCATGGTTGTTTTACAAAATGAAGTTACTTTTGCTTTACTATCACATAACAACTCGATAAACATTTCTTGTTTCATAAAGGGCAATTGGTAACATCTGCCTCAAGGATGCAACTCTTCCTGCAGGCACATGTCTTTCTTTTCTTTCAAATCCATGAAATTGAACCTAGGTTCTCTCATAGTCTCATGAAAATTTGTTAACTCCTGGTTTTACAGCTTTTTTTCCTTGTTCTGACTATATATATATCTCTAAAGAAAAATTGAAAAAGTCATTGACCTATGGGAGAAAATATTTAGCTAAAAATCTTTAAAGGGCAAACATGAGTCTCTTTTAAACCCATCTTTTTGTGTTTTAATTTCAGATAATGTACTTTTTAGTTTGAGAATATCCATTTTAAGAATACAGTGTTTAGAAGACCCACCTGTCTTTCAGTTGAAAGCTGTGGGGAGGGGGAACTCTCCCCTGGGAAGGAAGATGAAAAAAAGAAAAATTGTTCTTCTCTAAATAAAATTTACTAACTTATTGGGATGAATCAAGTTTTTCAATACTTCTATATAATAGATGGAATGAGC
Organism: Spermophilus citellus; assembly: GCF_964194105.1. Lineage (NCBI taxonomy): Eukaryota > Metazoa > Chordata > Mammalia > Rodentia > Sciuridae > Spermophilus > Spermophilus citellus. The sequence continues at coordinate 30,385,177 of NC_138198.1, read as the reverse complement.
AAATGATGGAAGATACCAACTAGATCCTCAAAGATCCTTTTATCTAAAATATATGGCTTGCAATTAAAAATTACAAGACATGCAAAGAAATAGTATGGCATAGCTAAACCTGTTATGCCAGATTCATGGGACCCCAATAGACCTCCAGGAACCGAATCCAATGCAATCAAACAATTCTTTATTGCAAGCTCCAGCCTGGACTCACAACCGTTCCTGATGCAGGGGTCCCAGGGAGTGAGTCCCGGTCCTTTGTTCAGTGAGATTTTATAGGTTTTGGGGGGATACTCTATGCATCACAACATCACACAGCAAATCATTCCATACCATGAGAAAATCAAACAACAACTCTTAGCATTGATTAGCCCATTCAATGACGGGAACAAGTTGGGTAGGGGTGATTGGTTAATACAAAAGGGGGATTCATTTGAACTGATTGGTTTAGGCCACAAGGGGTGTATGTGCTAAACTACATGGTTTCCCAACATGTTATCAACCACCATAAACTACTTGGGGGTCATCTGGCATTCCAGATTTATTATTTTCCCTGTCTCATGCTGATTGGAGGTTGCTAGGGGGGTTGCTATGGGTCCTCAACTAGCCTAAATGAGTCAGGGACACCTACCTGGCACCTCAGACCTCTCCTGTTAATTACAAACAACTCAGCAGGGTGGGTATGTGCTTAGGAGTGCTTTGTGGGTTTTTCCAAGGACAAGGGTCATGCCCCCTTCCTTAGGACAGGCCTTGAGGTAGAAGCTACTGTTATTTATTTATTTTTTAAAAAATGGAGTCACATTAGTTTCTCAAACCCCATAAGGAAAAGCAAAATTCCTACATATGTTTCAGAAAATGGCATAAGCAGACAAAACTTTAAAATATTGTGACTAATATTTTAAAGTACAGCAAAATATAAACATAAGAATGAATGAATAGAGAGTTTTATCAAGTAATTGTACACATTATAAATATAAAACACATACTTTATAACTGATAATGTATTACCTGAAATTGAGACTAAGCACAGGTTTAAGAGCAGATAAGATAGAACTGTACTACTGAAGTGCTCAGTAGAATATGTCTAAAGTAAAACTCAGAAAAAATAAAAGTAGAGGGAAAAAAAGAACAGAAAATAGCAAGAGTCATGTAAAACATCTAAAAAGTTCAATGTACATGCAATTGAAGTCCAAATAGGAGATAACGAAATGGGTTCAGTAATGACATTCAAAGAGAGATGGTTTCAAGCTTCAACTGTGTTGTAATATGTATATTCACTTTGTTCTTTTTATTATAAGAATAAAAATATTCCTCAGGTGGGGTTATAATGTTATTTATTCAGTCATCAATTGATGGACATTTGGAATGTTTCTACGTTTTTACTTTTGTGAGTACTGCTACTACACTCTATTCATTTTTGTATGGATGTGTTTTCTTTCTCTTAATTATATGTCTAGAAATAAAATTGCTGAGTCATATAGTCACATGTGTAACACTTGAAGAAACTGACAGACTATTATACAAATTGGCTTCCCCACTTTACAACTCAATGAATAATATATGAGGGTTTCAATTTCTCCAAATGGTGACCAAAAGTTCTTAGTATCTATAGTATTTACTTTAGCCATTTTATTGCAGTTGAATCTGTATTTTTGCTCACTAATATTGAGCATCTTTTTTGTGACCAATTTTGTGCCTTATTTTGAGAAATGCTTATTTTAAAAAAGAAAACAGAGTTATTTGTTTTATGTTTGTTGAAATTAATTTTTAACTAACAATTTGTGTCAATAAGCAATGCTCAAAATTATTAATGTTGACATTATTCTTTTTTGTACATTTTTCTTTCCATTTTCCTAGAGACTAATGAAAGGAATGATATTCATAGGAAATAATCAACCATACCACAAAATTGTATAGCCTCTGTGTTAAAGACATAAAGCCTTATCATAATAGTTAGGAGAAACAATTCCTCAAAAAATTTAAAAACTTATTATTAACAAATATATATGCTAGGGCAAACTCTTATGGTTAATTGGCCTGTGCATACAGAGAGTGAGTTCTGAAACCTGGCATGATATTTGGCATAAAGCTTTACTCCTAAGTAGATTAGATTAAAAGTGAAAACACAGTTTATGCTGAAAATATTCAATTTTTATTTATTTATTTTTGAAGCAGACATCTCTCTTATGTGCCCCAACTGGCCTTGAACTTCTAGGCTAAAGTGATCTTTCTGCTTCAGCTTTCTGAATAGCTGGGATTGTGGGCTTATGCCACCAAGTCTGGCTATGTTTCAAGTATTTAAAAATTAAAATGTTTAACTTTAAGTGCATGTTTATATGAAGGCTCTCAGGTTTCAAAAGAAAATTAGAATTATTTATTGATTGTTCTTTAGCAATGTTTGGAATGGGTTCATTTTTCTTCTATGTAGAAGAATAAGATTTTTCTTACTTCAGGTTCCTAATCTGATTTCCTAAGTATTGCTTGAGTATTTATATGTACACCACAACCCAAAATGTGCCAGTTTCTGTAGTAACCTATGCTTCCTGCAGAATGAGTGAAATTTGGTTAATTGTTCCAATATTATCACTTCATAATAGTCACACAAATAAATGAGTATTTCCTCTTATCTTCTTTTACTTTGTACTTTTTCCTCCTTATTTTATCGGTGCATTATAATTATACATACTGATGAGATTTGCTTTTACATATTTGTACATGCACACAATACAGAATATAACACTATAATTTGACCACTGTAACTCCCCAGAAGTTTTCCCCTCTTTCCTCACAACCCTTTGGTCCCTTTCCTCTGCTGTATCTCACTTTGATAATAGTCATACAAATAAATACACAATTCCTCTCCTTTCAGTTTGTACTTCTATATAAAATCAAGAGATAGCAGTTGGTTAGAAATATAGTTTAATTTTTCTGAAAGAAATAAAAATAATAAAGCTTAGTATCAAGACTGTTCTAAAGCTTGTACTTTAATGGTGTGGATAAAATTTCTAAATATGCTTTGATTTTACCTGATAATCTTTTTGTTGAGCAGTGTTAAGATTAACTTTATTGATTATTATTTATATATAATAAAATTTTACAATTGTGGTAACCCAATGGTAACAGTTTCATTATGCTCACATATGTAGACATGATTGGGGGAAAACTACATGCCTATTAACCTGTACTGTACCAAGATACAGAATGCATCCATCATCCCAAAACATTACTTCTACCCATTTCCAATCAACTCCTTCTCCTAAGAACTAGAATCATTCTGTGAATAATTTTTGCTACCTTTTTTTCTCAAGATAATGTTTTTGAGGTTAATCCATGCTGTTATGTATATTAGAATCTAGGCTTCTGAAAAATGTGAAAGTGGAAAAGTAGAATTCAGGATTCGGCTATGTCTTTATAAAAATATGGTTCTGCAATTCCCAAATATGTGAAATCTAAAAAATGACTAGAATAATAACTGGAGCTTATGTGTACAATATGAACTATTTATCCAGTGTCACTATTGAACATGGACCTCAAACAAATCTCTATGATGGTATTTCACGAGTCATTGGCATGTGAAGTACAAAAACAAGCAAAACAAAAAGAGTCACAATGCAATTCTCACGTATTTATGGACTAATAGATAAAAGAACTAATATGGAAATGAAAAATGTACATATACACACAAAGACAGAATTTTGACAAAGTGCTTCAAAATAAATAAACTAAAATTGAGAGAGAATAATTGAAAGATCTTATTTCAATGGGATTCAAGATGTAGCCAAGTCCTGCAGAGTCTAAAGAAAGGGTATTCAAGGCATCGTGCATAAAGGACAATGGGAAGATGCATTATTAAAAAGAGCCTGATTTCTTTGAGAAATGGAAAAATAGCAAATGTTACAGTAGCAGAATAAAAAAAGAAAAGTAGGATGGATAAATTAAAACAATATTATGAAGGGTTTAACTCAAGAAAGATACCTACATTGCATTCTAAATCTAATGACGAATCTGGGTTCTTGACAGGAGAATGAAATCATTTAATTTACATTCAATATGATATATTTGTGCTTCTGTGAAAAATAGATTAGGGGTATATGAAATAACTGGAAAGACAATTAGAAGCCTTCTGCAATTTCAAGTGAGAAATGAGAGTGACTTGGATCCTAGATGAGTCAGTTGATATGGAGATATGGGAAGGGCAGAATGATTTGAGGTTAGTTTTGGAGATTGGGTAAGATTGTCACAGCAATGGTCCCCAGTAATGCATGCAACACCCATATCCACATTCTAGTGAGGTCCTTTCCTCAATCCTCAATCTCTCTCTCGCACTCATGCTCACTCTCACATGCTCAACCCCCCCCCCCCCACCGTGGGATTGTACCCAGGGGCACTTTGCCACTGAGCTACATCCCAAATCCTTTAATTTTTTTTTTTTAATTTTGAAACAGGGTCTTGCTAAGTTGCTGAACCTGACCTCTAACCCACCATCCTCCTGCCTCAGCATCCTGATTTGCCAGGTTATAAATGTGCACCACCATGCCTGGCTTTTATGGTCCCTCTCACATTGACTCTGGGTTTGTCTAGCTACATAATTTGATCAATAAGATATGAGCAAATGTGATGGAAGCAAGGACTTGAAGAATATTTTCATAATAGGGTTTTCCCTCTTGATGCCCTTAGATCACAATATAAAGAAGGCTAAGGCTGGCTTAAGGAACTACTATACTATGTGGAACATATACAAGCAGTACATCTAGGGCCTCCAAGCCAACTAGACCCCAGCCAATCTGCTTGTGAAGTGCTGCCACTTGAGTTCACTAAGATAGAATATACACCTATAGTGGACCAAGTTGCTGATCCATAGAATGATGAGCTATAAAATTTTTCTGTTTTAAGCCTTTAAAGTTTGGCATAATTTGTTACACAGCAATTAATAGCTGATACAGAGAGAAATAACTGGCAGAATAGATAAATTAGGAAAGGAATGTACCAAAAATGTTACAAAAGTTTCTGCTTGAGTGACAGACTTGATGGTTTTAATATCTGGGAGTTGGGTAGGTACAGGACTAAGGAGATCAAGATTATGAACTTAGATGTGTTAATTTTAACATGGAATTTTAACATGTAAGTCGAGAGAGCAATATATATATATATATATATATATATATATATATATATATATATAAAATTAATTAATATAATTATATATATAATTATATATAAACATATATAACATATTATATATGTTCCTTGCTGCAGATACATATTATAGGGTTGACAGAATGAAGTTTACATACAAGGTAATTTATTTGAAAATATATTTTAGATGAAAAACTTCATTTTAATCATATTTTTCCTGGCATACCTATTAGTTCCCTATGAAGATCAATGTTTGGTTTGAAAATATGAAACTGACCCAATTCCCTCACTTTATAAAAGATTATTAATGCTGATAAAAAGAAATCTACTGAGGTAACAGCTCATGCCTGAAAGGCCTGATGCACAAATATGAATCTCCTGACTTATTAATGCCTATCGTCCTTTATTCATAGGGTATTCTCTCTTGAGATGGCACATGTGTCATATATACACATATTACTCTTAGGAGAAGACAAATAAGATGAATGAGAGAATGTAGATGATAAATACAACAAACAGAAAATGCTCATTCTTAGTGCTGGATAAACAATGGGAGGTGGGTGTGTAATGTGGCGTGACAGAGAATATCATGCCTCATCTTTAAGGCAGCTTTTCCTGCATCTGACCAATTGGAAAATATTAACATTTTTCAACAAGAAGCTGATCATCTAGGTTTATATTAAAAAATCTCATTTTCAAATGAAGACAGAAAATTCATTGTAGGAACAACAAAACAAAACACATTTATGGAATGGTTCAGTCTCTGGGCTCCTAATTGTCCAACTCAGGAGTGACGTAAGCCTAAGAACCTTTGAGTCCACCTGTGATCAGAGATCATTTGAACATCTTGGAAACTGGTCTATCTCTGCCATTACCTTCAGGGCTCCCCATCAGTCACTGCAGATGCCTGGGTTATTGCTGCATTCTGAAGATATTTTATTTTCTTTAACTGAGGTATTGTGATAATTTCCCATTTCTTTTAAAGGTTATATTTCTTAGAACCCCTTAATTGAATAACTGGGATACTTAGATATTAATGATTCTTCTAGAAGTAAATAATTTTTTAATCAAAAATCAACATGTTCTCTAAAGTCCATTAATTAGGTAGCCTATAAGGTTTGAATTTCACATGAAAATATTCTTCAACAAGTTCATACTGTTGAACAAACATAGTGTTTCCCACAGTGTCATTAGAAACAGGAGAGTTGGAGTTTCATCATTTCCAGTTTTGAGACTTGAAAGTTGATTCATGAATGCTCTATGAGACCACGCAGCAGTCTAAAGCAATGCAGGAGTTTGAAATCTTGATTAGATTTTAAAACCATAATGTTGAATGAAAAAGTAAGGAACAAAATAAAATTAATAGCAAAACTCAATAGTATTATGTATAGAGAAGTATACAAACTTTAGTTATTACTTAAGTGTGTATGTGTATGGAAGGCTAATTGGAAGAACCTACACAGGGTACCTGGTATTGAAATTGTTGTACTGGCAGTGGGGGTATTAAAGGAAAATAATCAAATAAAACAAAAGTAGAATGTTGCCTAGGCCAAGGATTGTCCTAATGCTATTAAGTTGGGAGTTGATCATCTCAGCCAAAAAGATGGAGAATCTAGACTAATGATATGAAGGTGAGGGACAGGATCTTATTTAGGGTCAGAACCCAAACATCAGCCAGATAGAAGAAGAGGAAGAGCATTTTTCCCATCCTGATCATCTCCTAGACTCAAGTCACTAGGACCTCAAGCATTTCCATATTACATGAGAGGTATTTGTGGAAGCTCTGCTGATGTTTGGGGAGTCTATCCCTTTCACTCAACTAATTCAAAGCTCCTCAAAATCTCAGAGACTCAAAATGCCTACATAGTGCTGCAACTTATAGAATTTCTCTCAGGGCTTCATTTCATTGTTAGTGTTTTGAATCAAAATCACTAGACTTTGATTTTATGGGTATCTCTTCCATTGCCCTTATCTCACTCTAGTCTCCTGTGCAGGATGTCTCAGGAGGACTATCTGCCTGGACTTTGATCTTCAGGAGTCCCTCTCAGCAGCACTGCCTCTGTCACCTCCCCAGATATCAGCATCTGGGCCATCCAGGATCCTAGAACTATCCTGGGGACTTAGAATCAATCCTTCCAGTAAAGGGCACTGGATACCTGCCCTTTGAATTGGGTAAGGAAAGCATCTTATGAGAGAATAGGCTTAACAATATACAAAGCATCATTTTGTAATTGGCAAAGTAATGTGTTCCAAGAGATTCGTGTATCTATGTCAGGCAAATAGCACACAAGAATGGTCAAGTGCATGCTCTGGTTTAATTTAGTTGCAGCTTTTATTAGAAGCAGAACTGGTGTCAGATTATGCCCAGTGATTTGTCAGACCTGTCAAAGATATCTGATATCAAAGTGAGTGGCTCCCTGAATTTCTAAAGACCCAGATAAACAGAAATGGTTTCAGGGAGCTAAGAGCGGGGAAAGATCAGAAAAGGAGGTCCTGATCAAATCAGATCTGGGGTGTCCTCAGAAACCAAGGAAGCCAGATCTGGTAAGGGAGACTGAAGTCAACCTACTAGGATGAAGGTTTAAGATAAAAGATATGATGAAGCAAGAAGGAAAAAAAGTCTGTGCAAATTCAGAAGACAACAAAGAGCAGTGTGGTCCAGGCCAGGGAGAGGGTTCACATCTAGAACATGTAGCCACAAAGATGGAGGACAGACTAAGATATGAAAGTGAAGGGCAGGGACTGACTTAGGATCAGATCCAAGATATCTACCAGAATAGAAGAGGAGCAGAGCCTCTTTCCCAGCCTGGTGCTACTCTAAAAGGTCATGGGGGTCAAGTAGTAAACCAGACTGGAGGAGAAACTGGACACAGTGAACACCAAAGATAATAGACATCCTTCCATAACTGAATTGTGGATATAGTCACAGCTATGAAGACATAACAAGGATACAAGTCTAATTTTTTAATCTGGAATTGCATTTAATTTGGGGAAAATCAGAAAAAAAAATGCCCTCTTCCTCCAGTCATAATCAGTTGGCTAGATCTAGGACCATTAAAACTCAGTGTCTCACATCACCTGTCTTATTAGGTTTATTTACTTTGAACATTCATCATTCTTTTTCCCTCCCTCCCCACCCCTCTTTCTTTCTTTCATTTTTCATGTTTGGTGCTGTGGATTGAACCCAGGGCCTTGTGCATGCTAAGCATGTGCTCTACCTTTGAAATACACCCCCACCCCTGTATTTATTTCTTAAAGAATTTCTTACTTCATACTTTAAAATTATACAAGAACAACATCTTGTTTTCTTAGAGGAAACAAGGCATTATAAATATCTGACCCAGACACAAGTCATATTAGGCAAAAGTGAGAGCCTTTAGAAAACATAAAACTTAGAGAAATTCAACTTGCTCATTTCCCTGCTTCTAAAGGTTGTTCATGGAACTGACTCTGCAAGTGACATTTCAGTTCATCAGCTATCAGCACATATATTCTAGGATGTACTCTTTCTTCGAATTTGAGAAGGTTAAAGCTAAAGCATGCCATCAGTCTGTTATTTGTCTGTCAGAAGGCCAACTGCAGTTGAAGTTCACGTGCTCTAAGAAAAACAACAGAGAGCTAACTCCAGCCATTGCAGATGCTTAAACATTGAATTAGAACTTTCTAAATGGAAAAAAAAATGTGCAGTTTTTAAAATCTAGACAATACAAAAAATGAACAGGATTTTGTATACAAAAATGGGATTTGATTGACATACTGTCACAGACGCATATATTTTAAATTGTTTTATTACAGAGGATGCCTAGGGCTTCTGTCTTTTGTTCAGAAAGCAATTCCAAGAATTCCCTCACATCATTGGATCTTTGCATATACAGCCCCCTCTCCTGAAACACTCTTTTCCTCCTCTTATTCACTGACTAATTAGTTCTCTTCTGCTGAAAGCCATAGCCAAGTAGGAATGACACATGGCATTTTGGGTTGAAAGGTGACCCTGCTCAGGGATTAGGGTGGCTCCGAGTTTAGGGTGGATCCTGCTGGGAATAGGGCGTATCCTGCTGCCTCAGGCTCCTGCTCCTTTGGAGTTCCCATTGAGTTCTCACTTGGGGTTCTGAGAGAATTGGTGCGCGGAGCCGGTGGAGGCAGGGTGTTCACGGGAAGTGTGGGTAGAGTGTCGGTGAGAGTTCGGGAATAAAGAGTTGCTGTTTGAATCTACAAGGATTTTGTGGTGGCTCAGTTAGTTTGTGCCCAGCCAGACTGCGGCACTCTTCATTTTCTAAGAACATTTCTAAACTTTCTCTGAAACCCAAATTGTGGAAAGAGCCTCTGTTGTGCAGTTTCTGAGCTCCAATCCTCCATTTCACTTATTACAGAATATAGAGATTTTTATTTTACAATTGTTTGTTGTCTCCATCACTGGACCATATGCTTCATTTGGGTAATGAACACATTTTGCTCATTATTGTTTCCTTTGTACTTATTTCAGAAATTATTTCCTTAAAAAATTAATTTTGGTTATGCACTTCTGTATGTGTGTGTGTGTGTGTGTGTGTGGTACACATGCCTGCATGTATGTGATATGCACATCTCTGTAATGCACATGTTAATGCATTTGATATGAACACCTGCACACATGTGTAATGTGCATGTCTTTGTACTTAATATACATGGATATGAATGTAGTGTGCATGTCTGCATGTGCATGCTGTATCCAAAATGATCAAAAGAAAATGAGAACTGTGGAAAAAATAAAGGGCACAACCTGTATGGAAAAGTATTCAACAATGATCCACATAAGAGTGTCACATTTTTTCCAGATTATCCTACTAGACTTGGACAGTATAACCTTGTGTTCTGCAAGAGCCCAGCTCTGGGTCAGTTTCAGAAGGAAATACTTAAATGATAGTTGAAGGATAAGTGTGTCAAGTAGGCTTTCATGGTGGGAGGATGATGCAAATTCTCAGCTTAGACTAATGCCTGGGAAAAGAGGTTTAGTTTGCCTTAAAGATGCATGAAGAGGTGGACTGTGGAGGTTTAGAAGCTCAGGGGCAGAAAACTCTGAATTCTAAGGCAAGAGAGAAAGGCTGGAGATGGGCAACACCATAGGAAGGCCTTCATCATATCCTCTATGTGAGATCCAAGCATTCATGTCTGTACCCAGTGCAAAGCATCAATCACTGCATCGTACATAATTCCTCTTAAATATCTCCACACCATCAATGGCATGCATGTGTTGCAACAATTCGTCTTTGTATGAGTGGTACTTTGGGGATTGGGTTTGCAAGATGGTGCCAAAGCCCTGGCCTGAAGAAACAATAGTTCTGGATTTCCTGTTTACAAGTTGTCAAATTGAAAAGAGACTCAGAAGAGAGTAGAGGGTGGAGGAAAGAAACATCTATAAAGCAGGTGAACAGAGCGACAATGGAGAAAAGAAGCTTCTATTTTTCAAAAACTACAGAGGAGTTTGACCTCTGAAGAGGAAAGGTAGAAGGCAGACTCTGGAGAACAGGTAAAATGTCAGGGAACACAGGATGGAGATGAGGATGCAATAAGTGTAAAAACACAGAAAATCCCATTGATAAATAGGGTCAGGCCCGGGAATAAAGGAGGATGGAAAGTCTTCAGAAGTCTGGGCACTTCCGCATAGTAAGATCAGACCCACAATGTAGAATACAGCTCAGGTGCCAATATGAGAAATAAAATAGAGAATGATGTGAGCATAAGACCAGTGAAAATGATCAGAATATCAACCTACTGAAAAAAAAAGAATGATTTTTTTAAAGAAAACAAACTACTTAGCTATAACCTAAAAAACATTGTATATTTTATTGAAAAACAGGAAGACTCCACTGATATATACCAGGGAGAGGGGGCACGTGACTTCCACATATCAAGAGATTGCTAAAGAATTTTAGTAGCTGCCAGTCCAAGCTCATGTGACAGAAGCAAGTAGTTACCCTACCCGACATCACATTGCACAGAACTGGGTTAACCAGGACACAGGAAAATAATTTTTATGTTTTATGAATGTATCTTTCAATGACTAGAAGAGGGGGAAAATAAAGTATATACATCCTTTTTTAATGATGCTGGGGATAGAACCCAGGACCTTGCACATACTAGGCAGTTACTCCCCCACTGAGTTACATCCCCAGCCCCATACATGCAGATTGATCAAAGCTTATTTTTCTACTAGACTCAGGCATAGAGAACCTGTACATTGTAACATCAATTTTATGATCTGAGAGAGTTTCCTAAAATGACTCTTCTAGAATTAAATGTTATTTCATCAACAGTCTAGGGCACTTAATGGATTGAGTCATATGAAAGATTGCATAAAATTTGCATTATAAAAGATTCATAAATTTTAAAAACAGATTAATTTTGTCCTCAAAGAGGATTAATTGTTGTAATATTTCTCAACCTTACTACAATTTTAATATATAACATAATTGATTTGTCTCCTCATTTCATTTGATTTAAACATAAAGAGAATAGTAATCACAAAATGCCAATTCCACTGATAGCTACTAAGATTTATGATGGTAGAGCTCTTGATACTTAAAGACTTTATTATTTTTATTTGCTGTTCTATTTTTAGGTGTAGTTTTACAAAATATATGCTCTTATATTCTCTCAAATTAGAAAAGTTGAGAAAAGAGAATGCCAGTTTGCTCATAAGCCACAAAAATATTTGCATAGGAAAAAATAGGAAGAATGAGTGACATTCTATAAAATAGGACCTATAAAATAGGACCTATAATGATTCTCCTATGGAAAGGAGATGCATATAATGTCTTCAAATGGCTCAGCTAGAAATTAGCACAACTATATTGGGATTCACATCCATCTGGCCAAAGCACCCTACTAAACATTTTTTTAAAAGAAATGGGTATATTTTTTAACCCCTGTACCCACTTCTTTCTACAAAAACTATGCAATGCAGTATTTAATTGCATCATTATTTATTTAGGAGGTATTTATTTAGCAGGCAGGGTATGAATTTTGGTAAATGCCAGGAATATAGGATAAATAAACCAAACTATTTTGTCCAGATGTATTTAAAAATGTATAAATATACAGATACACATATGAGTGATGTATATTTATAATAAAGATTAATTAAAGTCTACATAAATATTTCTTTAGGATGATGTTTCTCATTGCTGAATGACTTAATGGTCAATAGTATTTGTATAAAAGACATAGAAAGCTTTAATAATATTCAGCCTGTTAAAAAGGAAATATTTCTTTAAACACATTACTAATTACTTCAAAGTCTGCATATTCAACTTCTAAATGGCTAGTCATCTCAAATTTTAAATTTAATGATTTCTAAAATAACAATCTAGATTTTCCATTAGGAACAATGTTTTTTGAACTGGTATTGATAACTCAATATAGCTTCAAAAACCTGTCATATTCATTATGTATATTATATATATTTCAATTGTTAAATTGAATATAACTTGTATGTATATGGTCCTAGACATTATCAAGTTTCAAGCAGAGTTAATTAGAGCTTCAGCTCCATTATCTCAGCACTCTTCTCCTTGTTCTGGCATTAAGAGTCCAGGGGCTTTGCTCATGGCAGAGGAAAGCACAGCCATCCCATGCCCCACACCCATAAATAGCTGGCAAGGAGAGAAACAGCAACATTTCACCTAGCCATTATGCAAGTTCCAGTCATTACTTTGACCAGATCTTTTTAGGCTATTTCTCTATGATTAAATCACCATAACAATGGCAATGAATCAGCTCCATCCTGTCTGAAATGAACTCTGGTTTGAAAATAGTTCCACTGAAAACTTCTTGGGTCCTGAAACAACAGAAAAATTCCTATTGTAAGTTTACACCACAAGTATTAGAAAATGTAGTTGTGACTTTAGAGACTTTTAAGACAAAACCCACAAATTATTGATTTTGTAAGTTGGGAGTTCAGCAACACCAAAAGGCAGAGACAGGGTATTAGAAAGAAGCCCATGGAGGTCAGCACTAGAAAATGAGTCCTGTCCCTATTTACAATGAATCCTACTACCATGACAAATCCAGCCACTGAGACAACTCCCACAATAGGTTCAAATTTTAAAATGACCAATGGAAGTAATTGTGGGCAATATTCTATTTAGGTTTTCTAAAGTAACGTATGGTTGGGGGGTGGAAAATATTCTAATCAGGTATAAGATAATCAATGGGAAAAAATAGGGTAAATTTTTCAAACAAGTTTTTATAAGGAAGAGAATGCATCCAGTTCAGGATATTAGTCCCTATTTTCCAGACATTGAGCATTCATTGAGCATTGAGGCCTTGAGCCTCTCTCTTCTCTCTCCTCTCTCTCTCTCTCTCTCTCTCTCTCTCTCTCTCTTCTCTCTCTCTCTCTCCCTGCTTCATTCTCCCGAATGGAGTGCTATCTTCACCTTCAATAAATCTGTACTCTGTTACTTTTGTGTGTCTCACTCAATTCTTTGTTCCAGATGCCAAGGACCTGGACTTTGACTGGAATGGACAATTTTTCCTATTTACTTCAAGATTAGTGATTTGAAAGACTTTGAAAGACTTTCAGTTAAATGGCCCTAAATGTTTACAATGAAACAACTTTTACTTATTAAACATTTCTTAAATATTCAAAGTACTCATACATTCTTACACTGTATTCTCTAAAATTATATATTTGAAGGAATCTTCAATTTATAAGGTGAAATAAAGATGACTTATAATGAAATTTATTCAATTTCATGTTTTTGGAAAGCATTGTTAGGATAAATAATTCTTAGCTAAAATTGTAACCACCCTATTCTGATTATGTGTCTGCTCAGTTGGTTATTTTCTGGGGAAACTGATCATGGTTCTTACTCATTTTGTGAATTCAAGCATGCTACATTTCCTATTTTAGACATGAAATATCTCCGAAGCTGAGTGTACAATAAAGAATAATGCAATGAAGTACATTTTTCTCCTCAAATACTCATTAATTTTCTAATAAAGTTAATTGCTATTGAGGAACAATGGAAAAGCAGATGCCTAATTTATTATGTTACTTTATAATATTTCATCCTTTTAGAATGTAAAATTTTAAGTAGGTTTGGTAATCTCCCTTATTGGAGACTGAAATATTGAAAAGACAGCTTAAAAATTGGAATTAGCCCTTTACATCACCTGTATCAGAAACAATTTTTTTTTTCTGGAAGATTTACTTACATCTAATAAAAAAAAAGTTTTAATGGAAGTTTAGAGATACTGAGTTAAAAACAAAAATTGTCAATTACTGTATAACATGCATTATTTTGTGAAATTTTGTTTTTGTAAGTACTGTTAACCCCAGTGTATTTCAATTACAAATTGACAAATTTGGCAATATATGACTGACAATAGAACCAAGAGTCATTCACTAAAATACTTTATATCCTTCCAGAAAGCTTTTACTATCTGATCCCCTTCAGCACAGCTTAGATAAGTAAATAGGAAAGATCTTTGCCCAAGAACTCAAGAGATTCATTGAGGATTAGGAGCACTTTGCTGAGCAAAGTAAGGTAGTGCTTAGCTGATGGATCAGTTTCACAGGCAGGAACAGAATTTAGAGATTTCAAAGCCATGAACATTATCAGTGAAAACCCTGAAGAACAGTGAAATTCATAACTTGCCCAAGGTCATGCAAGACTAGATTGGTCAAAGATCCTCAATTACAATTCTTATGACTGACATCAAATGAAGACTAAATTTTAAGCCCTCACCCATGTCCCTTTCTTTTCCCAGAGTACTTTCTAAAAATATTGATTGCATTTTATCTACACTTCAGTCTACTGATGAACTACAATGAAGATAAAGAACTTCTAATGGTGATAAACTTAATGACATAGATTGGACACAATGCTCATTATTTAATAATGGGTACTTCATAATGCTAAGTGGCTATAATAGATTTCAATGCATTTTAAAACATTTTAAATTTTATTCTTAAGTTATATTATTTCAGTCATGCATTTTCCCATTCTATGTCTACAAGAGAAATGTTGAAGTTTAAAAAAAAACAGAAAAAAACACTTTGATCTCCTAATTCACCAGATTTAATAAATTGGATTACTCCATGAAACATTTTTATAAAGGTTTTTTTTAATTTTTATTTTGTCTTTAGAAGTACCTATATTTTTACACTATTGAATGTATGGCATTATAGTATATGGCAAAATAAATTTGGAGTTCAATATATTTGAAACTTTATAGTTTCATTCTTAATCTAAAAGTCATCATAGTGTTTCTTCCAATGTGATACATGCACTTGTTGAATGAAACAGGAACAAGAAAAGAAAAAAAAAAAAAGGCTGAGGTGGGTGGCAGTTCAGGCATAAATTCCCTGGAGTTCTTATTTCCACACAGATTTACATGTATCTGAACAGAACACTGGGATTATGGGATGGATCTTGGCTTTAGGAGAGCTCAAAGCATGATTTCTAGTAGGATTTTATCAAGGTGGATATCTACAAACTTGTAGCAGCTGAAACTTTCATTAAACTAGAGTATGGAAAGAGAAATGAGGTTTGGATAAATAGATAATCACTGCAATCACTGTAAAACTTAATCCCTACCAATGGTATGCTCATAAATATATAGAGGATAAGCAAGTTCAATGTAATTGATGGACATATTCAATTTGTCATAAGACATAAGACACAGCCCCTATTCCATAAAAGCTCTCCATTTACTGTAGAATTTTAGTTCAATTAGGTATGAGAGTGTGATAGGGTCTATTCAGATAAAAAAGAAAAGTATTAGACTGGGGGTACAGCTCAGTTGGTAGAGAGAGAGAGAGACAGAGACAGGAAGGAAGGAAGGAAGGAAGGAAGGGAGGAAGGGAGGAAGGGAGATAGGGAGGAAGGGAGGAAGGGAGGAAGGGAGGAAGGAAGGAAGGAAAGTGAGGGAACTTAATTAAATAATCTCAGAAGCATCTTCCTGCTCTACAACATTCTTTAAAGTAATAATCAAGTAGTGGATAAATTGATTTACTCTGAATGATTAACTCAGTGCTGAGTATAAGACCATGTCAAGAAAGGTGATAAGGATGAAATCAAATCATAACTGATCTCTAGGTAGGGACATTTGATAGCAGATGTTGTCATCTTAATTAAACTCTGCCCATATGTCCCCTTAGTTTTGGAGAAATCCCTCATATATATAATGTTTCAGCTACTTAGACTGGACCTTGGCAATCAGTTTCTCAGACTTGGGATGAGTATGGGGTGACCTTAGTCTATTGTCATACAAAAAAAATACTAAAAAAAATCAACTGGAGAAAATGTTCATTTTGAGTCTTAATTTCATAGGTTTCAGTGTGTGGTCATTTGGCTCTGTGGCTGTTAGAACTGTGACAAAACAGTACATTGTAATGAAAGTTCATGGTAGAGGACACTATTTACCTCAAGAGACAGGGAAGCAAAGAGAAAGAGAAGAGACAAACATCCCAGCATACATTTTAAATGCATTGTCTCAATAATGCAACTATCTTTCACTAGGACCCATTCCCAAATGTCCCATACCTCCCAATATTGCCACAGATTGGTGACAAAGTCTGCAACACATGGGCTTTTAGAGGACTCTCAAAGTCCAAACTGTAGCACAGAGGGAAAAACAGATAATTCCACTGTGGTGGGGTGGGGGGCAGCTATGATTTCCAGAGTCTGCTACAGAAGTTAGAAGTGGACAGTAGAGTGGTATTCAGGGGTAGCTCTGAAGGTGGAGTCATCTTGGTCAGTTCTGTGCCTCACTGGGCCTATTCTTTCTGCCACTATGGCATTGGGTTTTGCATCACTGGAAACATCCAATGAAGGGACAACTCCTAAAGAAAAATGACTCACTGGGCACATATGATAGCTCCTACTGGATTGGAAATCATGTGTGATACTTACTGTCATTCAAGGCTCTTTGGACCTCCACATGAACTTGTAAAAAGTAGATTCTAATGTGGACTGAAATCATTGATCTTCTGGCCTACACTAAGGCTAGGGATGAGTATGAGTAATGCCCAGGAAATCCTTATCCCTGCTTCAAATACTTTGTGTCCAGTGGGATAAATTCATAAAAGACATTGAAATGTTATTTGGGTTAGGCTGTGCAGGCTCATGTCCCTTTTAGGAAAGTAGATTTGGATCACTTTACTGATCTAAGAATCTAATGAATCAAAGAGAGTATACTGAAAGCAGAGGGACCTAGAATATGAAATGGTCCTCAGGATCACTCAAAGCTTGATGACTTCCCACAACAATGACATCCTTGTCCATGTTTCCCTCTTTGCTGTATCATCTGGGGTTTTTTTGTTGTTGATGTTTTTTGTTTGTTTGTTTTATTTTGTTTTGTTTTGTTGTTTTGATATGCAAGCTGTCCTTGCTTCTTAGCAGTGAGGAAACACACACACACACACAAACACACACACAAAAAAAACTTAATGAATGAGAAAAACTAGGATATTTATAGGATCTAAAGATATTTTTGTTAAAAACTCTATATCAGTTATTCATCTAGTGGGAATTGTTTAGTTAGTAAAATTAATGAGTGAACTATTGAAAAACCAGCCTCTACCTCAGAGCAAAGCCTATCCAAGGAAGGGACATCACCTTTGTCCTTGGAAAGACCCACAGACAGGCACATTCTCACCTGCTGAGTGGTTTATTTACAAATAACAGGAGAGATCTGCTGCGCCAGGTGTCCCTGACTCAGTCAGGCTAGGTGGGGACCCATAGCAATCCCCTAGCAGCCACCAATCAGCATGAGACAGGGAAATACCTGGGATGCCAGATGACCCTCCCAGTAGTTTATGGTGTTAGGAAACCATGTAGTTCACCCCTCTTGGCTTAAACCAATCAGTTCAAATGAATCCCCCTCTTGTAGTAACCAATCACCCCTACCCAACTTGTTCCCGCCAGTGAATGTGCTAATCATGTTTTAGAGTTGTTATTTGATTTTCCCATGGTGTGTGATGATTTGATAAGAGATGCTATGATGTATGTGTGGGTCCCTGCTTTCTCCAAAGAATGTATAAAACTGCTGCAAACCCTGGGCTTGGGGCCTCTCAGCATCACCAGTTGTTGTGTGCGCATGGAGGACTGAGCTAGCTTGCAATAAACACCTCTTTGCTGTTTACATCTATCTTGGTCACTGGTGGTCTTTTGGGGGTCCCGAATTCAACATAACACTATTATTTTAATATATTAGAAATATATTATATGTATTATATATAATATATATTATATATACAATATATAATAATAATATTTAATATATATAATGTGAATTTGTTAATTTTTAATCTTCCTATAGACAAGATCATTTTTATACAATTTCATCTTGCACACTATAACATAGATGAATCTCAAGATAATTATGCTGAAAAAAATGAAACCATACATAAGATTACATATTGTATGATTTCATCTATATAAAACTCTAGAAAATGCAAATATTGTCACAGAAAGCAGAACTACGTTGCCTGAGGTTGGGGGAGGGCCAGGAAGAAGGAATTACCAAGGGACATGAGGACACTTTTGGGCATGATAGATGTGTTCATTATGTTGGTTGCAGTGATAACTTTCTGAGTATGGACATATGTCCAAAACTTATCAGTTGTATACTCTAAATATAAGTTGTTTATTGGATATCAATTATACATTATTAATGATGGTAAAACAAAAAAAATACTCATATAAGTTACAGGGAAAAAGTAAGATAACTTCAGAATGTACTGGGAATTTTAAAAAATAATCTTCCTATTATTCCTTTAAGTAATGTGCAAATCTAAGAAATAAATAAGTTATTACAATATATTTTTATGTGTTCAATGACACAGTAGTTATCATTCTAGTACTTATTTACATTAGTGAAACATTTTATTTCCTCTGATTTAATCTGGGAATACTAAACCATGGAGGTACATTTAATTGTACCATAAATGTACATTTAAATGACTTTATTAATGGCCAAATCACGGCCGAGCAGATATTCATGGCCTTATCCAATGATGTAAGTCTTAATCTCTGTATTATCTCAATTGGTGACTGATATCTTTTTCTAACTTTATTAATTATCATACCACCTTTAGGAAAATTTTGTGATGAACTCACTATCCCTATTACATGTTGGCTTTCACTACTGTGCTCCTGAGATGAACCTGTCTGGGCAGGTGGGTTCATGTTTGTTGAATGAATAACTAAATGAAAATACACCCTCTTCCAGGATGTGTTTTTGCTCACTCAAACTAAAAGTGATTCTTTTCTCATCTCTGTATGTCTATGAGTTGTACCTGGCCTATAGCACTTAAAAAAACAGACAGTGGGTGTTCTTGTCTCTCCTCTTGGATTTTATGAGTTTATTTGGGAAATAAGCTCCTGCTTGCCATTCAACACACAACTGATTATTATCCATGATTTAATAAATAGTTATTTTTTTCCCCACTGAACATACAATACCCACTACAAAACAAGTAAAAAAGTTTCTAGTGACCTGCAGCCCTGGGGTGAAGGCTATTGTGCTAAAATAATGTGCAGACTTCCCACAGAGAGCTGGGATTCACAGCCTCACAATTGCAGTCACCAAGTGCTTTAAAAACAAGCCCCAGCAGAGGGACTCAGTGATCCATAGCAACCAGTGACAGCCTTAGGCCCTGCACTCCTGCACCTAACAGAAAGGGCCAGAAAACACAGTGCCTGCTAAGCTTGCAGTTTTGAGCCTCTGGGCTAGCTAACAAGCACCAGAGGCTGGCTGAGCAACTCAGCAACCAGGAAGAAGCTCCTGTGCCCCAGCAATATACAGCCACAAATCGCAGAGTTACCAGCTAATATGAAACCCATTCAGACTCATGGACCCATAGAAAGCATTTCCTGAGGTTAACCCCAAGCAGCCAATGGAGAACATTGTGCATAAGCAATGCATAATACCCCACAGAGGAGCTTACTGAAGAGCATCTCACAGACACCAGCCACTGCCCCATCTTCCCAGATAGAAGCCACAGAGGAGGCAGCAACCCTGCACCTCCACAGGCCACCCAGCACTATTTCAGCCAGACCAGTGTACCTCTACCATAATCTGCAACACCCCACACATTCCAAAAATACACACAAGGGAGCCTATATCAGATGTAACAGCTCTAAGTACATACATGTACTTTCTTTTTCTTCAGGAGGGCATAAAGACTGCATCTCCTATGAATTACCATCACTGCTAAGTTTCAGTCAATTAGGACCTGTCTTCTCTGACCTTCCAGAAAATTAGTATGTGCATGGACACACCAAAGATTAGAGGAGGTCTCCTAATCAGAGGTGTGCTAATGTGATTGCTACCTCCACATCTCAGGGGTGGATAAATCTAACCAAGGAGGTAAAAGATCTTTAAAATGAAATATATGGAACACTGAGGAAAGAAATTGAAGGGACCTCATAAGATGGAAAGAGTGGAAGACACAGAGACAAATCCACATAGATATAGTCATTTGATCCTTGACAATATTGGCAAAAACATTCATTGGACAAAAGACAGCTTTTTAAACAATTGATGCCAGGAAATCTGGATATCCCAGTGAAAGAATGATAGCAAAAATCAACTGAAAATGAATCAAATACCTGGGAATTAAACCACAAACTGCAACTGCTAGAAAAAAACAAATTCAACACTACAACATATTGGCTCAGGCACCAAATTTCTTAACAAGACTTCAAAGCTCATAACCAAAAATCAATAAATGAGACAGTAACAAATTACAAAGCTTCATAACAGCAAAGGAAACAAGAGTGTAAACAGAAAGCCTACACAGTGGGATAAAATCTTTGTCAGCCATGCTTCCGCTTCCAATAGGGGATTAATATCAAGAATATATAAAGAACTCAAAAAACTTAATATATATATATATATATATATATATATATATATATATATACACACACACACACACACACACACACACACATATACACATACATACATATATATGCAAATTAAGTAAATGGAATTTCATAAAAGAAGAAATGCACATAGCCAACAAATATATGAAAAAATGCTCAACATCCTAAGTAATCAGGGAAACAAATTACTCTCTGGTTAGAATGGCAATCCTCAAGACTATAAGTAATAATAAATGCTGACAAGGCTATGGGGAAAATATTATAGTTATGCAAATTAGTGCAAATGTTTTGGAAAGCAGTATGTAGATTTTTCAAAGGACTAGGAATGGAAGCACTATATTACCTAACTCTCTTGCTTTTCGGTATTTATCTAAAATAACTAAAATCAACATACTATACTGATAAGTACATGCCAATGTTTAGAACAGCATAATTCATAATAGCCAAGTTATGAAACCAGCCTAGGTGCCCATCATCAAACAAATGGATAAATAAAATGTTGTGTGTGTATATGATTAGGATATACTAGACTATACCATAGTATAGATAGACTATACTCCACTGTTGAACACTCGAGTTTATTCCTCCTATCTCACTATATTTTTTACACTCTTTATCCAATCATACTAATTCTGTTCATCTGTCAACACAGAGATACTGCTCCCTGTGGCTGACCATAGAAACAATCCTGTATCCAAATTTAGTGATGGTATAGCTGCCAGAGTCCCATATTCTCCTGGCAAGAACACATAATCAATACATAGCACAAGGTTTGAGTGTAGCTTGCATGGCCTGGTATATGTTAGGTCCAGGGGGAAAAAATAGCTGCATTGAAAAAAAAATAGCAGCTACATATTCAAGAGTTTAGAGAACCATCATTTAATCCTTAAACTATGTTTTTTGTAATAATTAGGGCTTTTTTATTTTCATTAAAAATTCATCAGAAGTTTAATTTTAAAAGGTTATTAAACTCATGAATTCAAGATAGGGTATTATTATTATGCTAAATAGATGGATAGCTTAAAATTTAAGTGGATTTCTAATTATGTAGTTTCTATATGTTAAAAAAGTTTCTTTTCTAAGAATAGGATGGAAACATATATTTGAGGAAGATAAATTATTTTTAAGTTTTAGTATAAAAAGTGATGTTTCATTTAAGGATTTTTTTTCCTTTTCTATTTTATTTATTTATTTATTTATTTATTTCTCATATTCAAGAGTGAATCCAGGGCTGGGGATGTGGCTCAAGCGGTAGCGCGCTCGCCTGGCATGCGTGCGGCCCGGGTTCGATCCTCAGCACCACATACCAACAAAGATGTTGTGTCCGCCGAGAACTAAAAATAAATAAATAAATATTAAAAATTCTCTCTCTCTCTCCTCTCTCACTCTCTCTTAAAAAAAAAAAAAAAAAAAAAAAAAAAAAGAGTGAATCCAAGGCAGAGCTACATTCCCAGCCCTTTTCATTTTTTAGTTTGAGATAAATTGTTTAGGACCTCACTAAGTTGCTCAAACTGGCCTTTAATTTGTGATCCTCCTGCCCAAGCCTCCTGAGTTACTGGAATTATACACATGATTCATTACACCCAGTTCATTACTTTTTTTCTATTTTTTTTTTTTTAAGATGTAAAGAGCTTTCGAGGAAGAAAGATGGCGGGACAGAGGGAAGCAGCATGCCATGTAGCTCTATGACCCAGTTCTCACCTAGTCAGAATACTGCAACTCAGAGAGTGTAAAAGGAATCCTATACAGCTGATTGCTGCAAAAATCACCAACACTGTGACCCCCATCCTGGGCTTTGAGCCTCAGCATTCGAGTAGGACTCCAGATACCTGGCTTCCAAAACTCAAAGCCCGCAGTTCTAGCCCACACATTGCTCCCAAGCATCTTAGCAGAATCACCTATCAGCACCTCTGCAAAACTCCAGACTGCACTACGCTCCCACACAGGTCACTCAGCTACTACCTACACACAGCACAACGCCACTGCCTGGCTCCCCCCATCTCACCAGATACCCCAGCACTGGAAACAGACCACCTCCATCTTGGATAACCTTTCTCACCATGTTGGGTGGGGGCAGCTCCCAGATCAATTCTCCATTTGGCCAGGTACCAGGTATCCAACTCCCTGCCACTGCCCACTGGTGATAACTCGGCACAATGACCCCACTCAACACACACAAAAAAATGCTCTCAGTTGGGCAGGTGTGCAGTGCGGCCAGGGTGCTGCGCACCTGGTGTGAGCCTTGGTGTGAGAAGTCCCACAGTTGGGCACTGCTAGGTAAGAGGGAGATGGGACTAAAGTTGGAGCTTAACAGAGAGACCAAGAACTGAAAAATCTCCAGGCAAGAGAGGGAGATAGTACTGGGGAAGTGCAGTCTCCCTGCAGGGACTGGCAGGTAGCATTCCCTGCTCCCAGACACCCTACACCAGGACCAGTCTTCCCACCCTGGTTGCCTCTGAGGGCAGAGACACCAGCTTACAACAGACAAACCCACCTACTGGAAGAGAAGAGAAGCCGAAAAGACACAGATCTCTAAAACTAGAAACAACCCTGATTTCTCCATTTGAGGTTTTTGGGTTTTTTTTTCTCTTTCTCTTCTACCCCTCTATCCTCCAGCCCTCACATCCCCAACACATGTGAAACCAAGAACTTTGTATGAAATGGGATTTTGAGTACTGAGTCATCTGAATACTATAATATAGAAGTGTTGTATATTCCATTTTTTCTTCTTTCATTTTTACTTCCCCCTGAAAATTTTACTATTTTAACATTCTGTATTTTTCTATATACATAAATGTGTTTGTTTTATGTACTCTACTATCTTCCCATGCACTTGTCTACCCTAAATTACTTTCTGAGTATTTGCTTGCTACTAACCCTCTTCATTAGATTTCTCTTTCACATTTCCTAAGATATATTAACTCTATATCCTCATATGCTTCTTCCTCAGTATATCGTTCTACACCCCACCCCCAGTTCATTGTTCAGAATGAACTGGGGGTGGGGTGCAGAAACCATAAATGTTTTTACAAAACTACTGATTATATTTCAGATAATAATTGAATCTAACATTTCTGTACATTGAGACAAAACTGCAAACGTCTTAATAACAACAAATTGTTTATAGGTAACATATTGTTGATATTGGGATCTGTTAATATTCTATTTCCCCACAAAGTAGGGATCTTGGATCTCTACAAGAGCACTACAAATCTATAGGGTAAACATAATAACACCCCAGACCCACAGAGCTGAAAAAGAAGACACATGAGCAACATAAAAAGACAAGAGAAGAAAGTACCCAAAACAAATGAAGACATCACATCATTAGAATCATTGGCAGCCATAACAGAAAAAAATTACAGAGAAAGAGTTTAGGATATACATGGTTAAAATGTTCTGTGAACTCAAGGAAGATATAAGAGAGCAAATACAGGCAATCAAAGATCACTTTGACAATGAGCTACACAAACAAATTCAGGAAGCAAAAGATCACCTCAACAAGGAAAGAGAGGTTATACAAAAAAACAAACAAACAGAAATCCTTGAAATAAAACAAACAATAAACCAAATTAAAAGCTCAAATGAAAGCATCACCAACAGAATAGACCAATTGGAAGATAGGACATCAGACAATGAGGAAAAAATATATAATCTTAAAAAGATCATATACCCCACAGTGATAATGGTAAGAAACCATGAGCAGAACACTCAAGAAATATTGATAGCATAAAAAGACCAAATTTAAGAGTTAATGGGATACAGGAAGGCATAGAGGTCCAAACCAAAGAAATGAACAATCTATTCAAATAAATAAGATCAGAAAAATTTCCAAGCCTGAAGAATGAATTTGAAATCCAAATTCAAGAAACCTACAGGATGCTGAATGTACAAAAATTACAAAAATCCACACCAAGGGACATTATAATAAAAATACCCAAAATACAGAATAAGGAGAGAATTTTAAAAGCCAAGAGAGAAAGTAATCAAATTACATATCCTAATTGGAAAACCAATTAGGATAATGGCAGATTTTTCAACAAAGACCCTGAAAGCTAGAAGATCCTGGAACAACATATATCCACATTGATGTGGCTGTGTCCCTGTAGTGTGCTGTTTTTAATGGTCATAATTATCCAAAGTACATGTATGAAGACACAAATTAGTGTCAACATACTTTATATACAACCAGAGATATGAAAAAATGTGTAATATATGTGTAATAAGAATTGTAATATAATCTGCTGTCATTTTTTAAAAATCAATTAAAAAACTTAAAGAAATAAAAACCAGCCTAGAATAGAATAAAATAGTATCATAACTATTTAAAAATATTTTCTTAATGATGTTCAAGCAATAATAGAAAATAGAAATTATTATTAGAATCAGCCTAGTTAAGAGTATTCTGAAAAATACATGAAAATGTTGCAGAGCCTGGTACATCTTCAAAGGTAGTTATAAAGTTTTAGAGTGTAAAAAATGACAGAAAAATAGAGACATAGGTGATGGAAAACAATTTTTAAGTGACATCTATAATTGATTTTTTTTCTCTATTTTCACAAGACAAAAGATGTTAACATCTATACATTCCATTATTAGGGAGCTGGTTTGAAATTGTTCAGTAATTTTAAATAATGATACTAAGAAAGTATTGGGGTGGGAGTTGTGGCTCAGTGGTAGAGCACTTGCCTAGCATGTGTGAGGCACTGGGTTCCATTCCCAGCACCACATGAAAATAAATAAAGGGCCACCAACAACTAATAAAATATCTTTAAAAAAAAAGAAAGTATTGGATAGAAATTTGGAAAAAAAACTAGTTAGCTTAGTGTGACTAGGAAGCTCATATGACCCCTATATTTGCAGTAAGAAAAAGTCAAATTGTGGGAAGAAAAATTGTAATTAAATATAAGGGGAAATTGTAAGCATTCAACTCAAAACTTAAGACCAATTTGATGTTAGGAGGATAGAAGAAACATTTTTGAAGGAGGTCTCATGGCTTATATGATCATTTGCACAGAAAGTGGGTAGGATACTAGATCTAAAAAGTTTCCTGTCAGTTCATGCATGTTGGGGATTCCGACTGACTCTACTTTTATGTATGGTGAGTGTATGAGTCAGACACAGCTCAGGGGCTCCAACCTCCACCTTCCCAGGGGAGCTACAGGAAGTGGAGGTTTTTCAATGCTCCTACAAACCTAAGGTCTACGTGGTTATTATATTTGTATATTATATATAATGTCTGTTGCCATCAACTCTAGGTCCCACTGCTGTCATAGAGCATTATTAGACCTTGTGAGATTATGAAGGGCCAGAGGACAACATCACCAAACAAGGTGCCAGTTTCTTTCTCTGTCCATGAGAATACACCTATGACTATGTTTGAGTGATCTGCAATCTTTTTTCACACATTATTCTGCCTATGGGCTTTGAGACATGTGAAATATTAACATGATCTCTAGCTAACCCTAGGCTCATTATTGTCCATTATAAAAGATTGCTGAAATAAACCATGAAAAAAATTCTTGTTTTCAAGTACATCAAAACCTAAATCAGAAGTGAGGGATATAGGATACTTAGCCAACAGAACATTCCACATGTATGATGGATACTAACCTGAAGAGTAAGGGGGGGGGGGGGGAAATAGATGATGTGAATTCATAAGTTCACATGAACAGAAAGAAGGGGTAGAGAGTTTGTTATTAGCTGCCAATCATGAAAGTCATGAATTCTGACCATAACAGAAGCCCTCCACAGAGCATCTTACAAGAAAATCACCTACTTGGTAAGGGAGAAAGAGACAGGAAGGACTTCTAAATGCAAAATGATGATAAAACAGCATGTCAGAGATCTGTTCAAATCTTTGAAAGAGTCCCTCTGTTATCATTACCTGTGACCTTCCTTGTGCAGTATTCTGTGGAACATCATTCCATCTCTGTCTTTAAAAATTTGTCACAAATTTGATGGTCCCACTCAAAATTATAACTTCTTCCAATTAACTATCTTAAACATTCCTTTCCTATATTTTGGAACTGTTTTTTTTGTTTTTCACATTTCTCTTTTACTATATTCATTTATATACAGGTCATATTGTAAGGGTCCGGCGAAGCGTCGGAGAAGGAGAGACCACACGAGACAAACTTCATGCAATTGCAAGGGGGATTTTATTAGGGGGATCCGTTCCAGCGCGCTGGGACTCTGAGCTCACTCAAGAAGGGAGAGCAGCCCAGAGCCCAGAGCAGAGGTCAAGCAGAGCTTAAGTACACTTTTTGGAGAGGGTGGGGGGCTTTACATACATCAGAACAAATCATCATGAGGCGCGGGGAAATTGAACAACAATTCTGATACATGATTAGTCCATTCATTGGCGGGAACAGTTTGGGCAGGGGTGATTGGTCACTGCTAAGTGGGGTACACATTTAAACTGATTGGTTCTGGGGCCTGGATGCCTACGTGCCATGCTACCTGGAGCCCTTAGCTATTAAACAACCAGGGAATCAATGGAGATATTTACTGAGCAGCTCCTGCATTGTCCTAACAACTTACAGGTTCCGGGGATAGCAGAGGAATTGTAACAATAGGCTTTTACCTTTTAGCCCAGACCTTGCAATCTAGAAGCTTTACAATGCCCTAGTCTTTTACACTTTAACTCAGACTTTTGCAGCTTAGAATCAGCTTAGAAATTTTACCCTTACATTCCCCACTCCTTTTTCTGACTACTTTTAATCTTAAAAGTACTGAATCATAATTATTGGAAGGTCTCATTTTTTATTTCTGCCAGTGGAGCATATTGTTGTCTGATCACTATGTGTTGTCCTGCGTTTCCTAGAATCGATTTCAGCATGGCCTCCATTTTAGATTTCACTCGATATTAGACCCCGATTTATCTAGCTACACTGACTACCTAACTTTAAATCTGGCTTCATTCCCCCCCCCTAATTTGGGAACTCCTTACTGCTGTGAGGAAGGGGGACGAAGAAAATCTTTCTGGCTTCTTCAGGCTGAAAAGGGACGGCGTGGGGCAAGCAGTTTGGAGTCCCCCTTAAAAATATCGGGTCTATCGAGTGGTCCATGATAAAAGTCCAATTGAGAAGTAATAGGCTGGAGAGCCATTTGAATGACAGGTGGTCTATAAGAGAAACAAGAACTCATTAGTACTGGAACCATATTGGTGCAGTAATAAATGTCACAGCACAAGAATATGCCAATGAATATAATGACCAAGACAAAGATTAACAATGTTTTCCATCAGGCAGTACCAGGAACTAGGAGCTAAGATATTGTTTCCACGACAAAGTTGCTGAGGACATGGCTTCCATCTGAGCATGTAAATCTTTAAGGATATTTGTCACATTGTCAGAAATATCAGCGATGTAAACACAACAACTAACATTTAGGTTTACAGATGTCTTTTTCCTTAAGATATAGTCTAATAATTTAATGTCATCTGATCCTGCAAAATCCTTTTACTAGTATGACCTCTGTGTCTAATAGAGAAATCTTTAATTCTGCTACTCAGGGCTGGATAGCCATACTGGCAAACATCAAGCCTACCTGCGTTGGTTAGAAACAAAGGCCTTAGACTAAAACTACTTTAGCAGTCCCTTTGACAGTTATCAGGCATTTCTGTCTAAGAATCTCTTTTGTAGCCTCCAGTTTACTTATTTATGGAAGTTACATTTAACTATTATTATCATCTAAGATGTCCAGGAACAGCTGTGCTTTGGCTTTGACCGTCTTTGCTAAGTGTTTAAGATGAAGCAAGTCAAACTGACTTCGGTTCTACCTATTGTTAACAGTCAGCTGAGTCTCCTGGGAGTCCTCGGGAACTTCACAGCAGCTTCTCAGTTCTGCTAGTGCCATTTGCGCTAGGATGGGTCCAGGCCTTGCTTGACCATACGGCTTCCCTCAGAAGCATCAGGGATGTCTCCCTTCTCTGATGACCCTCCTCTTTACAGCAAATGCACTGATTGGCCTTCTGCCCTCCACTGGTCTCATTAATCTCCCTACTCGGGAAGTTATGTGGCCTAGAGTTGCAGAGCCCTTTGCTCAGTTCCCTATTCCCTGATTCAGACTGACTCAGAGGGCAAGAGCCAAATTTTTAATTTTAAGACTTAATCTTAAACATCTAGCAAAATGAGTCAACAGCCTTATATTAAGGGTACTAAACTTTAATGTCTATCTCTCTATCCTGTAGGTGGCAACTCCCTATAACTCATTATCTTAAATTAACCCAGGTTGTGAGTTCTTAAAGCAGTACCTCTTTAAAATATTAACAGGCAATCCTTAGTCCATCTAAAAGCAAATTACAAAACAAAACTAACTAGGGTAAAAACATATTTAGTCTATGTAATAGCTACCTAGAATTTTGGCAGAGTACATCCCCTGTTTGGTATCCTGGCAATCGTGACAAAAACCAACTTTTGGGCACAACTTTAAATGCACTGAAATCTGGCCTACTTCTTTCATAGTCACTTTCACATGCAGTGAGATGTGACATAGAGCCTTATCTCAAGTAAGGTGGGGCTCTTTATAAGTCTTAAATACTATAGTTCTGAAGCTGATCTTTGCTTTTTAGACATCATTTTACAAAGTCTATATAAATTATTGCTCAAGTTCACATGAATATTAGCTAACACAACATAATATCACATCTAAAACATGAATTAAAGGAAGGCTGGAAGCTTCTAACCTCTTGTTGGAAAGTAGCAAAGTATTTCTGTGTTTTACAATAAAACTTTCACCCAGATTAGGCTCTTATTGACTTAAAAATACATTTAAATTGTATCTCAGTGTAGAAAGCAACATAGAACTTTACATATCTTACTGATAACAAGTCCAGTTATAGAACACAAATGATAAATAAATTTCCAACATGTTTTTTTAAGCCTAAAATTACCATACAACTTTAGAACACCAGCTTGATATAATGTTCTTTTGAAGCTTCTACCTTACAGACTTGTATACCTGAAAGATATGAACACATTAATAACACCATAATTACATTGATGTTTTTATATTAACCAAGTTTAGCTTTTAAAGAAATGACTAAGGGGGAGATAGCAGGGCTTAGATAAATGGCAGGCTACCCGTCTATTGGCAGATTTTTCCAGATATCATCACCAACACCTGAAGAAGATCAGAGCAAACAAAAACAGGATGAAGATAAAAATTAGAGCAAAGATCAATTTCTGGCAGAAGTTCCATGTTGGGGGGCTGACAGAAAAGAGACCAAGGGCCATGAGGAAGCTTAATAGGACATAAAGACTCATGAATCCAGGATGGCAGATTAAGAGGTTCTCTGAACTTGTTGTTTCCCACTGTCCCATGTCCGCTGCATTCCATCGTGCCTGGTAGTGAGCTTCAGCACTGAGTGAATTGTTCTCTTGAAGATGTTGGGGGTCCATCAGTCATCAGAGGCTGGTAGTGCCTAAGCAGAAGCTGGTTGGAAGTTTGATTTGAGACTTTCTGTAATCGGATTTGAAGGAACTTCATTATGCAGAGCAAGAAAGCACAAGAAAAGTATTGAAAAACAACAGCACTTGTTTAACCAGCTGTTTAATGTCTTTAAGATTACTTGTTCAAAAACTTACACTTATAACCAACTTGCACAGACCTTCTTTATCACTTACTTAAACCCTCTTAATTACTTAAACTCTTAACCAGAAACACACTTTTCCTCTATTAAATCCATACCTAGAACCTTCTAGTTTCTCTTTTTCACCTGTTAACCTCTTTCTGTTCACATTTTGAAACAATACTTGTAAACTTTTGAATTTAAGCAGATTATTTCATAGACATCAACATTTTATTAGGGCCTTTTTGAACACCTAGAAAAACTTATAAGCTTAATTCAAGACCTCTTTACTTTTATCTGTTTACCCAATTTAAATTGAGCCATTTGAATCACGTGAATCAAAGATATTTGGATCCATTTTTAATTTTTTTATGAGCGCTCCTCATCTGTTAATTGTCATATCACTGCAGGATATATGGACATACACACATACAGACATACCGACATACAACACATAACAAGAGTGTGCACACATAACAATAATAAAGGCCTCGTAGTTTTTCGCAGATGAGATCTCCATTGCAACATTAAAAAAACTCCAGTTGATCAAAAATAGAACTTATCAGAAAAACATTAACTTGTCTGTAGGATAAAAATCACAAGCTCAAAAAAATACAGAATCTAAGAAAAAGCAAGAGTCCTAAAAAAAAAGATGACTGGCCAGTAGTTAGTAAATACCATACAATTTACTCTTTGGTTTAATCTAGTTTGAGTTCAGGTAAAAGACACCTTTACCCTTTTTTTTTTTCTTGGGCCTGAGTTCCAAGCTGCTTCTGTTTGCATATCAGCTTAAGCCCTGGCTAAGGTCTGGAAGGAGCAGGGAAAAACTGCTATTTTGAGCAGACACTTTAGGCTTAAGGCATTTTAGCCATAAGTCATATTTCCAGGTTTGGATGTTGAAAATTATGATACAAATTTAAGAAGTAATTTCCAAAATTTTATATCTTTTTACATTAGAAAAACTTGCTCACATAAAACTGGAAATAGGATCTCTGCCATCAGAAGAAATTTCTTTAAGACCTCTAAGCCACTTTCCTTGTTCTGAAGTTTCTAAAGTAGCATTAAGTTACATTAAATTTGCCTACACACTACCATGTATATCTGAAATTAAGCTTTGAGAATTTCCAAGACTGTTGTTAATTAATTATTTAACGTTATTTTAATAAGCCAGACCAACGTTTTAATTCAACACTTTTTTTCCTAAATCTTATACACTGAGAGAAACAGATACCAAATCATAATTTACTTATCCTTGCCCAAATCAATGCACTGTACTCCTAGTGAAATCTCCTTAGGCTTCCCAGTTCAAAATTGAAACTCTTTAGAACTACCTGAAATCAAACTAAACAATTGCTTAAACCCAACTTTTAACTGCAAGATAGTGCAATGCTTTAGAAACCCATTCAGATACCAGATTGTTACAATAAAAAATTATTTTTTAGACACACATTTAACCTAGTTTATCTTTAAGAAACAATCAGACAACCAGATAAGAATATATCCCTTCAAGTTTTGAACTTTCATTTAATTATGACTCCCATCAGTGGCACCATAGACTTTCCCACGAGTGGACCAGATGTTTTCACATAGGGGCAACTATTAGTTGGGTCTCAGTGTGACTGGCTTTACTGCATTCAGTGTCCCTTCTTTTTAAGTAAACAAAGGTGGAGTAATCCTTAAAATGTAGATAAGAGATAAGGGAGTTCCCCAAAGCAAAATGGCTCTGGCAGCTGCTGGGAGTCCCTTAGTCTTATCTCCCACCCACAGGATTAGCTCCTCCAGTTTGGTTTGACCTTAGGCACTAGGCTTTTTTTTTTTCCCTAACTTTTTAGTAGCCAGCTCCCAAAAAGCTCATCCTCTGCCTACAGTTAGGCTGTAAGTGCTAGGCTTCCTCAAGAAAACTGAGTGGAGACTCCTTAGAAGTCTCCTCGGGAGTGTTAAAATTTGTGACTGAAAATTTGGTTCCCATCTCTAAAGCCAATTAACACCAATTTAATATCACTGCGGCCGGGAGGGCTGTAACACTGGGGGGGGGACGCAGCCCCCTGCGGACTCCTACTCCAACCCCACCCGCCCCGCTGTGGTGGAAATACGCCCGGTGGCAGCCGGTTGCCAGCAGAGGAGGGGGAGGGGGGGGGTCCCCCGCCGACCTCACCTCGATTCCGTCTGCCCGTCCACCGCGCCCGCCGGAGCACCCCTCTCCCCTCCCGGGAGGGGAGACGGCCAGGGGGCGGAGAGGACAGGTGGGTGGAGGGGCCGGGAGGAACAGGGACAGGACAGATCCGCCATACCGCCGGGTGGAATCCTCCCAGCGGACTGCGCGGACCCCACCCATGCAGGAAGAGATTCCCAAAGGTCCTGAAAGGTTAGAAGCCATAATCTAGATGGCCATGCGGCCCAACTGAAAGACAATATCAACTCCGAGGGTGGGCAATTCTGAAGCGCCGAGAGACGATACAAACGTGACGCAAACACTGACACACAGTAAACGTTTAACACAAATTCAGAGGCAAAAATTAAAGACAGACAGTGAATTCAACAGAAAGAGTTGCCGGCAAAACCAGACGGGTTGGCAGCAAAATACACCCCTCTACCTGATGGGGGGAACCTCCGTCCCCCGAGTCCCCCAAAGCGTCCCTTGGGGGCGTGGCCTGTGGCTCCCTAGACACGTCTGCCTGCCACCGCCAGGGGGAGCTTACGCTCTCCTCTGACAGCCACACACACACTCTGCCAACCCCACCCGAGGCTCTGAGAGATTATGCCCTCTGGGGACTTACGCCCACCATTGAGCCGCCAGAGACCAAACCTGAGCGATCGCACCTGAGCAAACAAGGAGGAGAAAAGGAGAAGAAGGAGAGGAGAGAGAGAGAGAAAGAGAGAGAAAGGCGCCTTACTTACCCCCAAAGCAGTTTCGTTGGGTCTCCCTGTCCGGCGATGCGCAGTTCCCGGCCAACGCACCAAATGTAAGGGTCCGGCGAAGCGTCGGAGAAGGAGAGACCACACGAGACAAACTTCATGCAATTGCAAGGGGGATTTTATTAGGGGGATCCGTTCCAGCGCGCTGGGACTCTGAGCTCACTCAAGAAGGGAGAGCAGCCCAGAGCCCAGAGCAGAGGTCAAGCAGAGCTTAAGTACACTTTTTGGAGAGGGTGGGGGGCTTTACATACATCAGAACAAATCATCATGAGGCGCGGGGAAATTGAACAACAATTCTGATACATGATTAGTCCATTCATTGGCGGGAACAGTTTGGGCAGGGGTGATTGGTCACTGCTAAGTGGGGTACACATTTAAACTGATTGGTTCTGGGGCCTGGAT
Organism: Spermophilus citellus; assembly: GCF_964194105.1. Lineage (NCBI taxonomy): Eukaryota > Metazoa > Chordata > Mammalia > Rodentia > Sciuridae > Spermophilus > Spermophilus citellus. Next base: position 30,351,280 of record NC_138198.1, on the reverse strand, counting down.
GCCTACGTGCCATGCTACCTGGAGCCCTTAGCTATTAAACAACCAGGGAATCAATGGAGATATTTACTGAGCAGCTCCTGCATTGTCCTAACAACTTACAGGTTCCGGGGATAGCAGAGGAATTGTAACAATAGGCTTTTACCTTTTAGCCCAGACCTTGCAATCTAGAAGCTTTACAATGCCCTAGTCTTTTACACTTTAACTCAGACTTTTGCAGCTTAGAATCAGCTTAGAAATTTTACCCTTACAATATAAATTTTCTCATTCTGACTTTAAGCTTCATAGAAAAAGGACTGTAGTTTATTTAGTCCTCTATCTCTGAATTCTAATCACTGGCTTTGTAAAGCCAACAAGAGTTAATTATACTGAATTGCTGCATATGTTAATGATAGTAGGGTTAGAGATGGCTGGCAAGCAGAAGTCTATGTAATAAAGTAAAAATCAACCATATGCCATATTCATCAAAAATGCAGCTTAAATTTTCTATGTGATGATGTGGTCACAGAAGCCATGTAACTAAAGTATGGAGGTCAGATTTAATAAAAAGTGTCCCAACAGAATATGGAATATGGCAGAAGCCTAAAAAGCGTGGTTGAAAAAGAAATATGGCATATTATTTACTTAGGGCAGATAGTGATTCAGGTTCTTCTGAGATAAATAACAAAAATTAATGTGAAATTTTATTATATTCTTGATGACTTAATGATGGGGATACATTCTTAGAAATTCATCTTAGGAAATTGCGTTTTTGGGGGGAAAACATAGAGTCCCTTACACAAACCTAGCTTACACAGGTCAACTGGGCCTCTTGATACAATCAAGAAATGAAAATAAGAGATGCATGAGGAAGCTCTGACTATTTTACAATGAACTTTACTAATAAGTAAAAGAAGCATGTTCTAAAATAAAATGATAAAAAGTATAGTATAGCAAATACATAAACTAGGAACATTGTTATTATCATTAGCAAGTACTATGTACTATATATACTGGTATGTGCTGTACTTTGTAACTCTCAGGACTATAAGTTTGTTAATGCCACATACATATGGGTAATGTGTTGTCCTGTGATGCTACCAAGGCTTTGTTGCTTGTCTATAGAAATTTTATCATCTTATAGGACATAACATGTCTGTAGGACATATCATCAGAAGGACACTAAATTTTTCTCACAAGAGAATTCCATGAGCACCCTGGTTTAGAGGGAGCATATTCATCTGTACCCAAAAAATGGTGCTGTGGCATTCAGTGCTCTGAGAAGCTGCCCCTCTAAATTCAAAGGTCAAATTTCCAGAAAGGGTCTCTGAGTAGACCCTTTGGGTTAATATTTTTTTTCCCTTAGGTTTAGAAGGTAGTGCAGGCTATTGGGAGAATTATAAACTGTGCTGCTTCCCTCATGTAAGATCTACAACAGCAGTTTGGATCCAAGTTCTTCAAGATAAAAAGAAAGAAGTAAAAAAGATAAGGTTCCATAAGATTTCATACAGCCCCTGTTTCTTTGAAGCTTGACCCTCCCTTTCCTACCTCTGTACTGATAGCACTAGGAACTATGGAAGATTTAATCCAGCTCCTTTGTAATTTTAGGGGACAGACAGATGAAGATGGTGGGAAGAGAATAATTATATAAATTAGTTCCAATGTGCTGACCTCAACACCCTTTCTTTGAAAAAAAAGCAATTTACCTTCAGCCTTGCCTGGCCTAAGTGGACAGGATATGTCACATTCCTCAGCCAACTACCTGTTATCTGTAAGGAAATGCAGACAGGAAATCATGTTGATAAGAGGAACTCAAGTGGGGCTGGGGATGTGGCTCAAGCGGTAGCGGGCTCGCCTGGCATGTGCGGCCCGGGTTCGATCCTCAGCACCACATACCAACAAAGATGTTGTGTCCGCCGAGAACTAAAAAATAAATATTAAAAATTCTCTCTCTCTCTCTCTCTCTCTCTCTCTCTCTCTCTCTCTCTCCTCTCTCAATCTCTCTAAAAAAAAAAAAAAAGAGGAACTCAAGTTACTTTGAAGGGAGAGATTTTTGTGACCCTTTTCACAAACCAGATCCTAGAAGATAAGTATGATTCCTTCTTTTTTGTGTGTGTGTGGTTGTTGTTGTTGTTGTTGTTTTATTGATTTTATTGTTTTAAATACATGACAGCAGAATGCATTACAATTCTTATTACACATATAGATTTCAGTTTTTCATATCTGTATATAGAGTATGTTCACACCAATTCATGACTTTATACATGTACTTTGGGTTTTTGTTTTGTTTTGTTGTTTTAGTTTTTTGGTTTTTTTTTTTTTTTTTGCATTACAATTCTTATAACACATATATACCACAATGTTTAATATCTCTGTTTACATATAAATTATGTTGACACCCAATTCAAGTCATCATGCATGTACTTTGGATACTGATGTCTATCACATTCCACCATCCTTGCTAATCAACTGCCCCCTCCCAAAAAGAACTCAAAAAGCTAAGCATAATAAATAAATAAATAAATAAATAAATAAATAAATAAATAAATAAATAACTCAATCAACAAATGGGCCAAGACCTCAACAAATACTTCTCCAAAGAGGATACACAATCAATCAACAAATATATGAAAAAATGCTCATCATCTGTAACAATTAGAGAAATGCAAATCAAGACTACTGTAAGATATCATCTCACTCCAGTCAGAATGGCAGCTATTATGAAGACAAACAACAATAATTGTTGGCAAGGATGTGGGGGAAAAGGTACACTTATACCTTGCTGGTGGGACTGCAAATTAGTGCAGCAAATATGGAAAGCAGTATGGAGATTCCTTGGAAATCTGGGAATGCAACCACCATTTGACTCAGCTATTCCTCTCCTCGGACTATACCCAAAGGGCTTAAAAACAGCACACTACAGGGAAAATTTATAGCAGCACATTTCACAATAGCTAAACTATACAGCCAACCTAGAAGCTCTTTAGTGGATGAATAGATTTTAAAATTGTGGCATATATACCCAATGGAATTTTACTCAGCATTAAAAGAGAATAAAACCATGGCATTTGTAGGTAATGGATAGCCTTGGAGAAGATAATGCTAAGTGAAGTTAGCCAATCCCCAAAAAACAAATGCTGAATGTTTTCTCTGACATAAGGAGTCTGACCCATAGTAGGGTAGGGAGGGGGAGCATGGGAGGATTAGATGAATTCTAGATAGGGAAGAGGGGTGGGAGGGAAAGAGAGGGGGCAGGGGATTAGCAAGGGTGGTAGAATGTGATGAACATCATTATTCAAAGTATAATTCCTTCTAACCATAAAACCTGTGAAAATTATTAAGAATCCAATTAGAACTGCTCGGTATAGCTCAGGGTGACATAGAGTTTTCATGGTAGTGGGGACTTGAAAGCCTGATATCATTTTGGTGTCAGTCAAAAATCAAGAAGCGGACCTTAAAAAGACTCTCTGGGAACTTCCCTGGGATCCCCAATAAAACTGAATTGCAGAAGAGGCAAGGGGTCCCTCTCCTTTCTGAGAAAACCCACCCTCTCCTTGAGTTTGCCACCTTTACCTTTTCCTGCTCCGTCATAAATTTACTCCTGTTTCTTTAAGTAACATAGTTGAAATCTTTTTAACTTTATCACAAGAATCAGAGTTTGAAGAAGGGGTCTTCACGCTGCCTCAGTTTCCTAGAAAGCTCCAACCCTGTAACTGTGCCATCCCCTTACAAGCTGCCTGCCTTGTATTAGGAACAAGATAGACTTGCTCCTTTTATTTTTGACACTTTCCTTTAGATTACCACTGGGAGTTTTTACCAAGCTCAGACATTTTTGTAATCAAAATCCTCCTTGACAATTCTACCCAGGTGTGACAAAATTACTTTTTAGTAGCATTAGGGTGAGATGAATCTTAACTAGACATTGTGGTCATAAACTTTTTTTCATTTCCCGGTGCCAGGGATTGAATCTAAGGCCTTGGGCATCCTAGATAAAATCTCTACCAGAATGCTGTCTTTTGAACAATGACCATCATTCTTTACAAAGTATTTGTAGTGGTGACAACAATAGAGTATTTAAAATGTCTTATTGTCAATAATTTATCTCTAGATCTTTCTATTTAAAGTAGTTTCATGGTAAGTTGATTAAATTTTGTTTTACACATATACTATGTGATCTCAGTAGGTCCCCAGGGCATTCTTTATGAGTCATTTACTCATTATAGCAGAACAGTGAGTGAAATTGGTGTGTAATTGCTTTAAACACTTCAGGGTATGTTTTGTATTTTAAAAAGCTAATTACATAACCACATGAGGTAAGTTTCTCAGTTTGGCTAAACAATGACAGAAAATGGGAACACTGATTAAGTGATAAAGAAAATCTCTGTTGCAATAAAGTGCACAATTGTTGTTTGGTCCTGTTCTAAGTCACCAGGTATACCCCACAGAAGCTGCATGTGACTCACATAATGCTGCTATCTAGCAAGTTCCCCCTTTGAATTCCAGTGATCCTAAGCTTTTGTGGACCATATTGGAGCCCTGATGACTTCTGCCTTCTCTTCCTGCCACTATTTAAAACAAATTGCCACCTTTTCCCTCAGAGAAATCTTCCCAACTTGCACATTTCTCTCCTGGTTACAGAAATCTTTCTGTCTTTTCTTTCATATTTGTGCTTTGATAGATACCAGCAGATGTGGAGCCTAGTCTGAAAGCCAAAGTAATCTCATTGTGACCTCTGCACCTTTCCAGGGTCTCAGGCACCATCAGGCTTCTCCAGCACTGTAATGGGGCAGACCACTCAAGAAACATACCAAGTCCATTTTGTTTGAATTGCTGAGTCTTTATTTAGCCCACCAGTTGGTGACTACTCCTCACAGGACCCATAATGGTCTCTGCAAGGAATAGCCACATGCCTGAGCATTTCGGGGTCTTTAAAGCCAAAAACCACATGCAGGTTGACATAGCTGCAAGTAAGCAGGGGTACAGAAGTTGAATTGAGCAGTTAGCAAAACAATTCAATGGGTACATTGGTATTTCCCACAGGACTTTCCAGGTTGGCATAGCAGCAAGCAAACAGAGGGAAGTGGGTCAAAATGACCCTAGTTGAGTACAAGTTAGAGAATGGTTACTAATGCCTAGACAAACACTCTCTGGGTCCATTGTCCAAAAAAAAAATGGGAACCAAAGAGAGAAAAATGTTACAATGTATAAGAATTTTGTTTTGCCAAACATGCTATGCTAAAAACTATTGATAGGTACAGAGGCGGAGTGTTCTGATGGGAGAAGCATTTCTTATATGACATGGAGTCTCTGGGTAAAATGGGGTCTGTTCAGTCATTGCCCATATAGCCTGGCCCATAACAGCAGTACATGGCCATGGGAACAAGCCAGCAGCCAGAAGATCTCTGTGCACAGCCACAGGCTGGCAATGAATTCTCAGATCTGGGATGCTAGTTTTTATCTTAAGCATTTCATTAGAGTCCATGCTATGTGAAAGATAAGGTGTCTCAGTTTCTTAGAGAGTATACTTTTCCTTTTCAGATAGTAAATCTGTAGAAATGCCCCCATCAGCAATCAATACATTTTCTTTGATTGTATTGTGTTTGTGCTTAATCTTCCCTGAGTGTTCTATTTAAATCAATCTTTTAGAAAATGGGCTTTTATTGATACATTTTTTAAAAAATTAATTTGGGTGGAAATGGATATTTGTTTCTGATTTCCTAAATATCATGGAAAATAAATGCACATTCTTAGGATTAATTTATAATCTGGGCTAAGGCATTAAAGTCCTACAGAACACGCTATTAAAATAAGAACCAGTAACCGGTAACTTCTAACAAGGTTGGTTCTTCATCTGTGGGATAAACAAACTTATTGTGGTGATTAAATAACATACTCCATTTTAAATGTTATGCTTGGTGATTTACACAAAACCAGCACATACAGAGTTTTCAATGTTGTTGATCTTCAGTCGTGGTTTTGTTAACTGGTACCTTCAGATGCTTGTGCTACTGAAAAATGAGAATCTGAGGTTGACAAGGTGGCTAAGTGGAGATAGGGAGCAAATCTCAACTCCTACACAGTTTGTAACCAAAGCAGTAGTGAAAGGCAGAAGTCATCAGGGCTCCAATATGATCCAAAAAAGTTTAGGATCACTGGAATTCAAAGGGGGACTTGCTAGATAGAATATTGGATCAGAGAGGTGAGTAACAAAAAGATTCCACTGAGATACAATATTGACAGTCAAAGACTTACCCAAGACCTGAGATTTGCATGGATTTTTGGAAGCACAAAGTTGAACTATTCTAGGGGAAAAACTAAATATCTAGGTCCCCAATACATCAGGGAGATGGCTGGTATGGTTACTACCTCCATGCCCAGAGAAACTTAGAAAGCAAGTAGATGAGGCATGAACATTTGCTATGTCTCCGAGAATTTGATTGAATCCAAATCTGGCAGGCCCAATAAGAAATTGGTCCATCTCAAATAGCTAAGAAAGGAATAATATGACTATTTAATGTCAGAGTTTTTTGTTTTTAAATTCACTGCTATTGTTTCTGGGTTAATCTGATAAGTTTCTTCCTATGATTTGATATTGCATACTTTAATTTTGTCTGGTTTTCTCAAAATGTTCTAGTCTCTGAGAAGGCAAGTTAAAATAATTTCTAGAAAAAAAAATTAAAACAAACATGAGATTGTATTTGACATCCTCCTCTCAATATATACACATATCAGGACCCAGAGCAATTTGTTATCCAGAGATGATTAAATGCTTAAAACTTATGTTTTATATCATATCAATTGCATGTTCCACATGTTCTTTTCCAAATTTCTTCTTCATACATTTTAGGGTTCTGGACTTCTATTTCTGTCATCTCTCATACCTAGATCCAAAGAGAATGAACTTGTATTTGCCCTTACTCTGCTGGCAATGACTTTCTTTTTTAACCTTCATTCCAATGTTTTTAGATCATTTTCCTAAACCTGTATTTCTGATTTCAATAGTTATCAAGCAGATTAAATTAGAGAAGGAAGGATAAAAAGAAGTAAAATATTAGGGAGAAATAAAACAATCATCGTGCTCACTTCGGCAGCACATATACTAAAATTGGACCGATACAGAGAAGATTAGCATGGCCCCTGCGCAAGGATGACACGCAAATTCGTGAAGCGTTCCATATTTTGCACACTACAGGGATACTGCCACATCGATGTTCATAGCAGCACAATTCACAATTGCTAGACTGTGGAATCAACCCAGATGCCCTTCAATAGATGAATGGATAAAAAAAATGTGGCATTTATACACCATGGAGTATTACGCAGCACTAAAAAATGACAAAAATCACGGAATTTGCAGGGAAATGGATGGCACTAAGCAGATTATGCTTAGTGAAGCTAGCCAATCCCTAAAAAACAAATACCAAATGTCTTCTTTGATATAATGAGAGCAACTAAGAACAGAACAGGGAGGAAGAGCAGGAAGAAAAGATTAACATTAAACAGAGACATGAGGTGGGAGGGAAAGGGAGAAAAAAAGGGAAATCACATGGAAATGGAGGGAGACCCTCATTGTTATACAAAATTACATATAAGAGGTTATGAGGGGAATGGGATAACAAACATGGAGGGAAATGAATTACAGTAGATGGGGTAGAGAGAGAAGATGGGAGGGGAGGGGAGGGGGGATAGTAGAGGATAGGAAAGGTAGCAGAATACAACAGTCACTAATATGGCAGTATGTAAAAATGTGATGTGTAACGGATGTGATTCTGCAATCTGTATTTGGGGTAAAAATGGGAGTTCATAACCCACTTGATTCTAATGTATGAAATATGATATGTCAAGAGCTTTGTAATGTTGTGAACAACCAATAAAAAAAAAACAATCATCATTTGATTCTGGGAAATGTAAGCTAAGATTCTAAAAATAATAAATAAATTATAAGCAATGTTAAGCTCCTCCTTGAGAAAGTAATTTAATTTAAAGTAATTTAAAAATTATATAAACATATTACATAATATAAAATTCTAGGTATAATTATTACATATGTATTCCTATGTATATGACAAGTGCAAAATAAAGGAAAATTGAGCCTTATTTTAATAGCATATGTGGCAAGAAGTTAACAAGAAAAGTTCTAATCTCTTTATGAAGAAAATTCAAAGCATCATTGAAGGATATAATGGAAGACTTTAACTGTCTTTGGATATCAAGACTCAATATTATAAAGCTGTTAGTTCTCCTTAAATTATCCTCTAAGTAAAATGAAATCATTTCAATTTTATCTTAAAATATTTATGTATAAGAATAGCCAAGACAATTAGTAAAAAGACAGTAATAAGAATTAGCTTTACAAGTTAGAAAAATACATTATAAAACTTGATTCCAGCAATTAGATACTAGCACTTTAATAGAGACATCAGTGAAGAAACATAATTGGGCCCATTACAAATCCAAATTACAGATTTAGCATATAATGAGTGTGGCAATTCAATTCAGTGAGAAGAAATGAATTATTCAATAAATGGTACTGGAACAGATAGCCCTCTAGAATTACATAAAGTTAGATCCATCCTTCACACTTTATATTAAAATAGATCTATGATGAAATAAAGATTTAAAAAAACAACTATAGAGAAAATATAGGGACAAAATCAAAGGAGGAGATTTTTCTTGTATATAATGCTAGACTGCGTATTTATGTTTAAAAACCAAGTTCACATGCTGCAAAAAATTTAATAAATTAAATTTAATTGAAATTTTAAAATGCCATAAAAAGACCAAACATGAGTAGAGGAAAATTTTATTATATATGACAAACAGTTTATAATGTTATATTATACACCAATCTTATTAACCAATAAATAAATAAATAACCAATTAATAAATAAAACAATTTATTTTTTTTTCATTTTTTTTTCTTTTTTTTTTTATTGGTTGTTCACAACATTACAAAGCTCTTGACATAACCCACTTCATACATTGGACTGAAGTGGGTTATGAACCCCCAATTTTACCCCAAATGCAGCTTGCAGAGTCACATCGGTTACACTTCCACATTTTTACATAATGTCCTATTGGTAATTGTTGTATTCTGCTACCTTTCCTATCCCCTACTATCCCCCCTGCCCTCCCCTCCCAACTTCTCTCTCTACCCCATCTACTGTAATTCATTTCTCTCCTTGTTTATTTTCCCATTCCCTCACAACCTCTTGTATGTAATTTTGTATAGCAATGAGGGTCTCCCTTCATTTCCATGCAATTTCCCTTTTCTCACCCTTTCCCTCCCATCTCATGTCTCTGTTTAATGTTAATCTTTTCTTCCTACTCTTCCTCCCTGCTCTGTTCATAGTTGCTCTCATTATATCAAAGACGACATTTGGTATTTGTTTTTTAGGGATTGGCTAGCTTCACTAAGCATAATCTGCTCTAGTGCCATCCATTTCCCTGCAAATTCTATGATTTTGTCATTTTTTATTGCTGCATAGTACTCCATTGTGTATAGATGCCACATTTTTTTTATCCATTCATCTACTGAGGGGCATCTGGGTTGGTTCCACAGTCTAGCAATTGTGAATTGTGCTGCTATGAACATCGATGTGGCAGTATCCCTGTAGCATGCTCTTTTAAGGTCTTCAGGGAATAGTCCAAGAAGGGCAATAGCAGGGTAAATGGTGGTTCCATTCCCATCTTTCCCAGGAATCTCCAAACTGCTTTCCAAATTGGCCGCACCAATTTGCAGTCCCACCAGCAATGTACAAGTGTACCCTTTTCTCCACAACCTCTCCAGCACTTATTGTTGTTTGACTTCATAGTGGCTGCCAATCTTACTGGAGTGAAATGGTATCTTAGGGTGGTTTTGATTTTCATTTCTCTGACTGCTAGAGATGGTGAGCATTTTTTCATGTACTTATTGATTGATTGTATATCCTCCTCTGAGAAGTGTCTGTTCAGGTCCTTGGCCCATTTGTTGATTGGGTTATTTGTTGTCTTATTGTCTAATTTTTTGAGTTCTTTGTATACTCTGGATATTAGGGCTCTATCTGAAGTGTGAGGAGTAAAGATTTGTTCCCAGGATGTAGGCTCCCTGTTTACCTCTCTTATTGTTTCTCTTGCTGAGAAAAAACTTTTAAGTTTAATTAAGTCCCATTTGTTGATTCTTGTTGTTAACTCTTGTGCTATGGGTGTCCTATTAAGGAATTTGGAGCCCGACCCCACAATTTGTAGATCGGATCCAACTTTGTCTTCTATCAGATGCAGAGTCTCTAGTTTGATATCAAGTTCCTTGATCCATTTTGAGTTAACTTTTGTGCATGGCGAGAGAAAGGGGTTCAGTTTCATTTTGTTGCATATGGATTTCCAGTTTTCCCAACACCATTTGTTGAAGATGCTATCCTTCCTCCATTGCATGCTTTTAGCCCCTTTATCAAATATAAGATAGTTGTAACTTTGTGGATCAGTCTCTGTGTCCTCTATTCTAAACCATTGGTCCACCCGCCTGTTTTGGTACCAGTACCATGCTGTTTTTGTCACTATTGCTTTGTAATATAGTTTGAAATCTGGTATCGCTATACCGCCTGATTCACACTTCCTGTTTAGAATTGCTTTTGCTATTCTGGGTCTTTTATTTTTCCATATGAATTTCATGATTGCTTTGTCAATTTCTACAAGATATGCCATTGGGATTTTGATTGGCATTGCATTAAACCTATAGAGAACTTTTGGTAATATCGCCATTTTGATGATGTTAGTTCTGCCTATCCATGAACAGGGTATGTTTTTCCATCTTCTAAGATCTTCATCAACTTCTCTCTTTAGGGTTCTGTAGTTTTCATTATATAAATCTTTCACCTCTTTTGTTAGGTTAATTCCCAAGTATTTTATTTTTTTTGAGGATATCTTGAATGGAGTGTTTTTCCTCATTTCCGTTTCCGAAGATTTGTCGCTGATATACAGAAATGCCTTTGATTTATGCGTGTTGATTTTATGTCCTGCCACTTTGCTGAATTCATTTATTAGTTCTAGTAGTTTCTTTGTAGACTCTTTTGGGTCTTCTAGGTATAGAATCATGTCATCTGCAAATAGTGATAATTTAAGCTCTTCTTTTCTAATTTTTATGCCTTTAATTTAATAAAACAATTTATATAAAAATAGTCAAACATACTAAAATGCCACTTTTAAAAATAAAATGTTTTATGAACATTTGATAATTTCTCAACTTCATGTATGTTTGAAGAAATGCACATTATAACATCACTGTGAAACTACTTAGCTTCATTTGAATGGAACAAATGTTTAGTAAGAAAACTCCTGCTTACAATAGTAATTTCCAAATTTTGACCTAGTATAAACTCATTTTTCTTTTAATTTTTTCCTGTTTCACTTAATTTTTTAGCATAAAATATAAATAGAATATTAGATCTATCATATCATATCAGCTTAAAACTGTTGGCCTAGCTTTTGAGACAGAAAGAGGATGCTAAGTTGTGCCATGTCACCTAGCACATTTTGATGTCACAAAGACTTGATTCCAGGCCATGGGCTGCATACTAAAACCACCTCATCACAGCACAGGGAATTCATGTTGGAGAAGAAATTGTTATGGGAAAGTTGAGATTATTCAGCATGTGGAAAATATCCCTGAAGGCATGGGAAGCAGACATTCTCAGACAAAGTTGATCAGAACAGAAAACTACACAAATCCTTGCAGGACAATTTCTATAAAATAAATTTCTAAAAGTACCTGTATTTCAATGTTCAAAAAAATAACAATCCAAAAGGGAGACACTTTGGGTATCCTGATAAACTCTATACCAAGTAGCAAATCTACTTGTTGGAATTAATTCCACAGGGACTCTCACAGAGGTAAATAACAAGTACCTGGAGAATATTGATCACATCATGCTTTACAACCATGATCCACCTCTCTGTCAATAGATGAGCAAATAATAAATCATGATGTCTCCACTTTATGAAATAATGGAATATGCAAGTCTTTCCCATGGAAAAAAAAATAAGGTATAGTGTGTGTGTGTGTGTGTGTGTGTGTGTGTGTGTGTGTGTTTAAGATACATTTTTTAAAAGCAAGGTAAAGAACATGGATTATATTTTGGCCCTCTTTGCAATTACTCAAATAATTATATAAATCATCCTGAGAGTTGAGTTACTCTCTGCTTTAAACAAAGAACATGCTAATTCTGCTCTCCGTGAAAGCAGTGAACTTTCTAAATAAATGCTCCTCTGCCTACTGTGTGTACCAGCTTCCACTCTAAACTCATTGAAATATCCCATGGGGATGAGGTATCCATTGGGCACTGATATTAAACAACATGAATTTCGGGCTACTGCTTCAGCCAAGAATAAGAAAGTTTTGTTTTGCTTCATTTTGTTTTCCTCTGAGCCATGGTTCTCATGCCCTCTAAGAGTATCTATTTAAGAGTAGCAGGCTGATTTGTTAAAATGTAATATCTTGCACCCTTCATATCGTTCTTGACAATATGGAGACCAATTGGTAAATTCAGCAAAAAGGCAAACGTGTCACTTGTTTTTTAGGAGAAAATAGGGATTTATAGGTGAGAGATCATTGGATTTTGGATAAAGATGAGAATTCATTGAGTTCTAAGTGGGATGAGGAATGGGAGGAGGGAGAAGTATATAGTAGACCTACTAGGGCAGAATGTATAGGGCATAATGGAGTTACTCAATTTCTATGAAAAATAGATAACAAATCCTCCCACAAGCTGTTTATCATTCTTGTATTGTAGTATTTATTAGTGGTATAACCCAAGCCTAAATACATACCTGTAGATATTATCAAATAGAATTTTCAGTATTCTGTATAATAATAAATTTTAAAAAATGATCAGGACTATGGGTGTGTGGCTTAGTGATAGAATCTTTGTCTAGCATGTACAAGATACTCAGTTGAATTTCCAGCACTACTCCCTTTCAAAAATAAATAAAAATAAAAATAAGTGAACATCTTCTGTTTGGTTAATCATCCCTGATACTTTTCCTTGTCATTTGGTCTCTGACCATCTTGTTATCAGAAGAGCCATGATCTAATACACAACTGGACCATGTTCCCAGGTTCAGTCCTAACGAATGTGATCACAAGTTACTTTTCTTTGTTTACAAAATGAGGAGTAGAGAAATGATCTAGGTTTGAGGATGAACCATATGAAATACTATTATTCAACTTGATTTTCTCATTGGAAACTAAATACATAAAATCAGTATGTTGAGTATCTTAACATATTAAGAGATTTTAAATGGGTCTTAAGCTCATTATCAGCAAATGTATCTATCTTGATTTTCAATAACATTCTAAACTTTTCTCATGCCAATATTCTAGAATAATACAAACTTTGCAAAAAAAAAATTAGGCTACAATGTCTTGAAGAAATTTTTTTAAAAAAAACTTTATAGTGGCTTACTTAGGTAAGTTTATTTAAGTTTAAGGAATTCTTTGGATATCTGAAAGAAATGAATTTTGAGGAGTAAAAAAAAAAAAAAGATCCAAGGATCAGAACTTGTCCAGAAATATCTGGAAGCACAAAAAGAGAAAAAAAAAATGGGCAGTGGAAATACCAGAACAAAGCCTCAGAGCTGTGTCTTTAGAAAAAGAGTTGAGAAGAACTTAATGTGGTCTGTACTGTGCAAATGAAAATTGTATTTGGATTTGAACTTGACTTCTATTTTCTTTTAACATTCTTATTAATCATTCAACTTGTACAACTTATCTTCTTTTCAGCACTTCAAATTCAATATTTTTTTTTATTGAGATGAAAGAATTGCTTAAGCATCACGAAAAGGTCCCCAGGGAGCTCTCATAACACTCTCCAACACACGCTTATACATATATATATATATATATATATATATATATATATATATATATACTTCTTTGTTCTAATTTATTATATATGGCAGCAGAATGCATTATAATGCATATTGCACATATATAGCACACTTTTTTCATATCTCTGGTTGTATATAAAGTATATTCACACCATTCGTGTCTTCATATATGTACTTAGGATAAAGACGTCCATCGAATTCCATCATCTTTTTTACCCCCATTCCCCCTCACTTTCCCCTCCCCCCCTTTGAAGATTTATTACTCAAGTTTCTACTGAGGGAAAATTCATATTTTCCCTCATATTTATTGTAAAAAATTTGAGGGGAATTGCCAAAAAAAAAAAAGACTCCCAAACCCTATGAAAAATTATTGTGCCAATAATTTTCCATCTTTCTGTTCCATTATAATGATGGGCAAAATGGTCAATGAATACACATCCCATATTTAAAATCAATCAATAAATGCACTTACAAATTACTCAAAGAACCTCATAGTAGTATCCAGGCTATCTTGAAAAATCTACCAGTTAAGCATGCCCAGGCACCTCTCACTGATGAATTAGGCCCATCCTAGTTCTACCATTTCCTATAGTTAAGCCTTTGGGGGGAAAAAAAATAATATATATATATATATATATATATATATATATATATATATATACACACACACATACACATTGAATTTCTCCATTCATATTTTAGGATGTTCAGTGGTTGTTCTTTCTCCTTGCATTAGTTTTTCTGGGTCTCATGAGCAACATTCACATTAATAAAAATGCTTCTTTGTTTTTTTAAAGATCCATGTTGAAAAACAATATCTTATTTTAAAACATGCTGATGAGTGCATTTTAGTATTATTCAATTTTTCTTGACTTGTTTCATAGTTTTAAAATTAAAACAAAAATGTTAATAGATTCCAGCTATTACTAAATGAAAAGACCTGCACATGGTTAGTATATTTTTTACAGAGAACGAATAGGCTGTGCTTAATTGTACTTCCTCTGGAGCAGCTCTGCTCCATCCACTGACGAAGGGTTCAATACCTCCAGATTCTGTTAGAGGAAGAACCTGTTGTCATTTAAGACTTAAAGTGTACTAGAGATGCTCCCAATTACCAGAGACCAGGCAAGTGTGTGATGGGGAAAAGAGAGCTACTGTGATATAAAACATGCCCATTTTTAAAGCTGCCTTGAGTCCTTAAGAGACATATGCACACCAGGATGTGATCATGATAGAAAACTAACAGCACAGTCAGGAGCCAGCAAAAAGCACATGCTTCTCTAATAACTACATCCAACATCTTCCTGTTGACCCACCAAGTCTCACCTTTTCCTGGGTCCCTTTGTCAGGGGCTCTGTGACTTCCCGAAGTCCTGTCCTCCCCAGCATCTCCTTTATCACATTCATGGCTATCAGACTTGTCAGGCTTTTCCCAGTGGGCATGTGGTTTTAGCTGAGTGAAGCCACCTCATGGACTTCCTAAATGACCCAATCCTTCTGGGTCACATCCTTATTGTACAGCAGCCCTAACAAGCTATGGGTAAGGACTGTTGTCAAATGCTGGTGTTTAAGTTTGCAGAGGACAGCCTGGGGCAGCCTGGGCAGCTCTGGCCCACATATTTTCCCAGTAGAGACATAGAGTTGAAAGGGCAAGGCTCTTTTGAGCAGTGAGTCCACACTCACCAATCTGACAGACTAAGGAAGAACCAGGGACTCAGGGATCTAGGACATGCTCTGCCAGGTCCTGGATATGAGCCCAAGCCACACAGGAGATGGAGAGCTGGCTTCCCTGAACACGCCCCAGGAGAAGCTGTTGCCACTGTGAAGTTACCACCACTTTAATTTAATTGCAGCTGTTTAGAAAAGAAGGCAACAGAGATAAAAGCATAAAATTCAATTGTATACCAGGAGCTAACTTAACTAGCAACTACAGTAGCTTTAAAGAATTGGTGGATTCCAAATAGAATAGTGTATATTGTAAACTGTTCTCAATTGTTTATTATCTCAGCTTTGGATAATGCATGTAAAAAATGATGACCATTCTGTTTTCTGAAATGTATTCCCCTGTCCTTGCTCTTGGTGAGTCCCTTCTCCTGGTCTCTTCAAGCGAATAATTCTGCCTTTGTCCCTTTTGCCTAAAAGACTTTCCTTGAATGTGGGATACAATCCCTGTTCTTCATTTGATATTCAAGGTCCCTGTCTCTTTAATGTGGCCCAAATTTACTCCCTCAGATTCATCTCTTTCCTCTCTCACTACAAGAAAGTGCCAGTCTCTAAACACCTCAGTGTACTGCATGAAAATGTGCTCTGTCCAAAATGTCCCCTCCTCTCATGAGACAAATGTTCTGACTTGTTATCACCAAAGTCCCACATTTACTGCCTCATTCTCTAGTGGGTGTTGCCTAGATTCACAGCAACAATGATCTGCTGCTGCATTTTTCTACAAACAGGTCTCAGCTTAGATGCTGTGCTGCTCATTCCTCTTTCCTGCACTGGACACTAATCTGCAGCATCCCCTCAAAATAATCTCTATGTCCAAAGCAAAGTTCCTTTCTAGCTGGTATCCATTTCCAGCTCGAGATGGTCTTCAGCTACTTATCTTCCCATGAGTACAGTTTGGCATGAGACTGGCATCACTTAGTGTGTGTTTGAAAAGGTATTTTTAAAGGATATAACAGAAATGTTTCTTTAAATTCACATTATTCAATGTCCTCATTCTAAAGCATCTCACAACATTTTAATAGTGATAAGCCATGGCTTAAAGAAAAAAAATCTATAAATCAAATGAAATGTTGGGGGAAAGTGTGGATAAAAATTAAAAGTGAGGTTTGACAGACACTGTGAGCTATGGTGAGCAAATGAGGGAAATGAACTCTGGTGATTTCAAGCGTCCACAGGGATCGTCTAGAAAGAAAAACTAAGGGCATTCATACTTTCCCAACTGAGTATATCTGGAATTATAATAAATCCATTTTCTGTTAATATCACCGCATTCTCAATTTTATTTTCCTTCCCCAGAGTGAAAAAAACAAGATTTCATTTTGATTGGGCTCAATGTAATTTTGAAATACACAGTCTCCTTGTTAATGGAAAGTTAAAGAGAGAAAAATGTCATGTTCTGCTCTAGGTGTTAGCTAATGGTTATGCAGCACTTTTTAAATATGGCATTTTGTTGAGGTTTTCATAGTGCCCACAGGCATATGGAAGTCTTGTCCATAAAATATTTAGTTAACTCCTACACAACTTTATTAGAGTGCCAAAAATAATAATGCACATTTTTTCCCTTCCTCCTTCTTCTTTCTTTCTAAAGTGCTCACTCAAAATAGATTTAAAGAGGAAATCATTTGTATCTTATGGTGTGCTGTGATTACAGCATACATACACATATTCATGCAGATAAAGAACTTGGAACAATTATAGTATATGCATTATCAATGAAATAGTGGTTCAAAAAAAAAAGTGAATTAAACCTGAAACTGTGAAAGGATAGGAATGTTGAAGAAGACCAAATCCAACTTAAAAAATTATTGTTTTTTTGTTCCATAGAATCTAGTTTTGCCTTCCTAAGCTTATTAGAAGATCAAAATCGTATAGGAGGATCTTAAAAATCACCACTTCTAAGATCCCATCACATATTCCTGTGAGTCAGCCCTGGTGGGTCATGCCTGCATTTAAGACTGAGTCCAGGGTGCTGCCATGGGAAGGAAGCACAGGGGAGTAGATGAGAAATTAGAGTCTGAGAATTCTCATTGCCCTTGGCCTTCCCTGTGGCTACCCAGCCATGTAATAAGACTCCTGTGGAGCAGCTTTGTTGGTTGCCAGGGCTCCCCTACTGGGACTAATTTAGAATCCAGGAATCCCAGAGAAAAACTTTCACCACAGACTTTGCATTGAGGATGCTGGGAAGGATTTTGCAAAAAGACAAATCCAATAGCTGAGGATGTTGTTCACTATTTTGTGCTTAACTCAATCTTGGAAGTAGAAATGTTGAAGCAAAAATTGTCATTCTAGTGTTAGGAATTTCTAGATTGATTCAGGTTATAAATAAGAAATGTCTTTTAAAATGAGTCCGGTACTCAAAATCTGCAAGGAAATTTGTTCAGAAAACAATAGAGAGTTGTGTTTTTGTTTTTGTTTTCGTTTTTTCCCCTAGTTTGGTCTTGTGGTCTCCCTCTCAGGTGACGGTTGTCAAGATTTGTGTGTGTGTTCAATAAGACCCAGTGAGGAAGTGAAACCAAAATACATGCTTCAGAGGAAATTAATCACTCACAGATCCCAGAGAAGATAAGGGTCAGGGAGAGTCTTGAAGTGTATCAGCGCTCAGTCAAGTGGGTGGGAAACAAGAGAGAAAGAAGAGAGAAAGACTATGCCTTTCTTAAGGTGCAGGGATGTTATCCCTCAGGCTTTCCCTTAGGTAAAGTAGAGTGATTAGTTTAAAGAAAACATACTGGGAGCCGGGAAACTTATTATATGACTCTGAGGTTGATAATTAGATTTTATCATGGTCAGCAGCAGTGAAGTGTGTTGTCTTTGTTTGGAATGAGGAACAAGATCATATTGCAAACAACACACAACGGGGCAGTTTTAACAAGGCCAGAGGCAGTGGTACATGACTGGTTTCAGGTAACTTTAGGTCAGGCCTGAGAATTGATGCTGAGGCAGCAGAGACATTAAACAAATTCATGGCACAGGATAATTATATCTTTTAATACTTCAATTCTACTTGTAGTATTTAGTGTTAAAAAAAGTGAACACTATTTTATTTTTTCATTATAGATTTACCTCTAACACAGCTATATGATTTTTAAGGGGAACAAAATAGTCTTGTGCAGAAATACTGACAAGAGAGGATTACATCCACCATTGAATCAATCTGACTCCTAACAGACTCAACATGAGAAGTGTGAAACAGCTCAAACCTTGAGTGTAATTACAGATCTATAGAACTACAAAATCTTATAGATAAAAATACTTTTCTGATCATACTACTTGTCCAAGATTTATTTCTGAAACGTATCGGAAGCAGACAATTTTACAATAAAACTGATAGATTGAGCCATAACACGCTTTTAGAGCTGCTCAATAGATGAGTCATTTACTTTGGCAGAGTGCTCATACATACTTCATGTTCTGTTTACAGGACTGATTTGAGACCAAAAAAGGGGAGTCAGCAAAATTAGTCTTTTTAAGTTCTCTCTTATTTTCTCATTTCTAAAAAAGTATTTTTATGAAACTTAATCTGTATACCTGATGCTCTCAAGAATAAATCAGAGGCCAGCTTTCTGTCACAGTGACAAATTATCAGAGAGAATCAGTTTAATAGAGTTAAGATTTATTTTGGCTTACAGTTTTGTTTTGGTGGTGCTGGGGATTGAACCCAGGACCTTGTGCATGTGAGGCAGGCACTCTACCAACTGAGCTACATCTCCAGCCCATTTGGTTTATAGTTTTGGAGAAAACAGTTCCCCATGGTTTTCAGTCCATGGTTGGTTGGTTCTGTTGTTTTTCAGTCTATAGCAAAGCAGAACATCATGGAAGGAGAATGTGGGGGAGCAATACCATTCATTTTATGGTAACAGGGAAGCAAAGAGAAAGGGAATGGAATGGTTTGGGGTCCTGATAACCCTGTCAATGGTATTCAACCAATGGCCTAACTTCTTACCCAAAGGCCCTACCAAAATAAAAGTTCCACTTCCTCCCAGAAGCACCACAGGTTGGTGACCAAGTAATTAGCATATGGGCCTTTGGGGAGAATTTAAAATCTAAACAATAACACTCTCCAAGGGCAGGAACCAGTCCTATCTTCATCATCTATTTTCCAGTGTTTATTATAATACATGAGAAGAATCACCACAAAAGGACATTTACATTTTTAGAAGAAAACTCTGTGAATCAGACAAATATTTGAAAACTCAAAACTTTAAGTACCTAGATGATGGTACTTGATCATCTGCAATGGGTGTGAATACTTTTACCACTACCACCAAGTATCCCAATAAGAGATTTGTTTATAAAGCATATTTGACAAATCAATATGGAAAACATCAACTATAGTTAATGGGTCTTAATTATCAGTTACAACTTAACGTACCTCATGTAATCAAGTATTCCTGAGGACACAGTACATACTAGCTATTGTGCTAGGAACTTGTTGGAATTCAGCTTAATCTGACTATAGCTATCTTGAGCTGTAACCACCATTATTGCTCATGAGTAACCCGGATTGGTTTTCCCTGTGTAGTTTTCTTTCATACTATAAATAATCAAAAGCATAGAGTGGTATGTGGAGCTTTAGACTGGAGCCTGGTTGGCTGATTTTTTTAATTGATTTTATTTTTTAAATACATGACAGCAGAATGCATTACAATTTTTATTACATATATAGAGCACAATTTTTTATATCTCTGTATATAAAGTATGTTCACACCAACGGTTGGCTGACTTTTTATATTAGCTTGAGATAAACCAGATACATTCTAGTTTGGATAAATTCACTTTTATCCTGATAATTTTATACACCCTACTTTGGGGTGAAATTGTAGTGCTACCCAGGATTGTGCCAGTAAGTCTACAATAATTTGCATCCTGTGAAATCCCAGCTCTTTCTCCTTCTTTGGTCTCAAGGTGCCTTGGAGCCAGTTCTCATACACTGAGGCAAGGATGTTCTGGAGTAGCATTGATACCCAGTGAGTGATATGACAAGCAATATGGGGGAGAGATGATAAGTTAACATGATAACACTAATGGGAAAACCTGAGAGTGAGCCATAATAACAACCATAATAACAGGGAGTAATGATGCAGCATGATGGTTGGGATGAGGAGAGTGTTAACTGGGGAAATAGATGTGGTCACAGAGAGTAGGTACTGTGCAAGGTAAAAGTTGAATGATAAAAAGAGCTAGACAGGCAAAATCTGAGAAAAGAACTTTTAAAGTAGATTAAATCTAACTGTCGAGGGACAGGAATAACCTAAATTTCTTTAAGACAAAGAAAACAAGTTACCCAAGGTGGAGATCAGAAAATGAGTGGGAATGGCAAAGGAGAGGAGACTACTGAATGAATGGTCAGGTCAGGCAGGGTTTTGTGGATCATGTGGGATGCAAAATATAACTCAAGGAATAATTGTTTGACAGGTTCAAGGATACAGGTTACCAGTGAAATAATACCATTAGGAAAATAGCAGAAAGTCCTGTGCCAGTTAGTGAAAAAATCTGTTTGCTGTTAGGGGATAAGAATTTTTATCAAGGCTGAGGCTATCTTCTGGATGTACACAACCTATACATATATACATTTTATTTATTTATTTTTTTTAAAGGTAGGATATTTTTTTTAAAGAGAGAGTGAGAGAGGAGAGAGAGAGAGAGAGAGAGAGAGAATTTTTTTTTTTAATATTTATTTTTTAGTTCTCAGCGGACACAACATCTTTGTTGGTATGTGGTGCTGAGGATCAAACCCGGGCCGCACGCACACCAGGCGAGCGCGCTACCGCTTGAGCCATATCCCCAGCCCTACATATATACATTTTACATAGGATCAGTGCTTTCGTTCTGTGTATGGTGATTCAAAAGCTGGTATCACAAGTTTCTGGGTAACACTGTTCATTTGCTGGGGTCCAGCCCCAGAGGGGATCCAGGGATCCTAAAGGAGGAATGATGTTGGTGAAAGAAGAAGAGACAGGACAACAGGTTGCAAGTTATAGGCTGCCTCCAGAAAGATCTACCACCCTTAGAGGGACCTTTATTTTTATACCTTTATTTGCAGGTGTTTTTTTTCAGTTGGTTAATGAATAGCCTCAAAGTCCGAAACTTCTTTGATTTACACAATTTTCAAGAGTTACAATCTTTTCTGACATACATTGATTACCTAAGATATTGAGTACATTGTTTAAAAATATTTTCCTATAACCTTTGCCAATCATGATTAAGCTTTTACATTTTTACCTCACTAGGTTCTAGACTACGCAACTGGTCTACATGTCTCCTGACTTATTATTAACTTGATTGACATATGCCCTGTTATTCATATCATGTGTATCATAAATAAAACACTTAACATTCCCCATGATTTTGGTTTCCAGTAGGCACAGCTCTGGTGCAGCATCCCTCATGCTGGGACCTGTCAGATAGCAGGTGCAAGAATGCCTTCGTCATTCATTGACTGATTGAAATTCTGAAATTGGTAAAAATAATACCCATTTCCAGATAAAATATTTGGGGAGAAATAGGAAAATTTGGAAATTTGAAAATTTTCTAGGTTCTAACTTATTTAGAACATAGGGAGAGTTTTACTGAACTCACACTTTAAAAGAAAGAGAACTCAAGCAGAAATTAGCCTCTATTAAATGCATGCTTGAAGTAAAATGAGGAAACATGAAATAAGAGCAAAATTCTCTTGGATTTATGATATTCAGCATGTGTCTGGTCAGTGAGCAACAGTTACTCTTACCTTTGAATTTAAACAACTCAGCTAGAATCCCATAATTCATATTAACTAGTGGTTTCTTAATTATGGATGAATGAGATATTCATTTAAAATTTTGGTGATTAATCTATTCTTTTAAAAAAACAAAATTCTTGGGCCAGGGATGTGGCTTAAGCGGTAGGGTGCTCACCTGGCATGTGTGCGGCCCAGGGTTCGATCCTCAGCACCACATACAAACAAGGATGTTGAGTCCACCGAAAACTAAAAAATAAATGTTGAAATTCTCTTTAAAAAAAAAAATTCTTTACTCAGAAACTCATTTGATACACAGCTGCTGGCCAAAATTTGGTGAAACTAAGAGATTTGTTTCTCAGCCACATCAGGCATGTTTTTTTTTTTTTTAATTTTTTTAATTGGATGTTCACAACATTACAAAGCTCTTGACAAATCATATTTCATACATTAGAATCAAGTGGGTTATGAACTCCCATTTTTACCCCAAATACAGATTGCAGAATCACATCGGTTACATATCACATTTTTACATACTGCCATATTAGTGACTGTTGTATTCTGCTACCTTTCCTATCCTCTACTATCCTCCCTCCCCTCCCCTCCCATCTTCTCTCTCTACCCCATCTACTGTAATTCATTTCCCTCCATGTTTGTTATCCCATTCCCCTCATAACCTCTTATATGTAATTTTGTATAACAATGAGGGTCTCCCTCCATTTCCATGTGATTTCCCTTTTTTTCTCCCTTTCCCTCCCGCCTCATGTCTCTGTTTAATGTTAATCTTTTCTTCCTGCTCTTCCTCCCTGTTCTGTTCTTAGTTGCTCTCATTATATCAAAGAAGATATTTGGTACTTGTTTTTTAGGGATTGGCTAGCTTCACTAAGCATAATCTGCTCTAGTGCCATCCATTTCCCTGCAAATTCCGTGATTTTGTCATTTTTTAGTGCTGCGTAATACTCCATGGTGTATAAATGCCACATTTTTTTTTTATCCATTCATCTATTGAAGGGCATCTGGGTTGATTCCACAGTCTAGCAATTGTGAATTGTGCTGCTATGAACATCGATGTGGCAGTATCCCTGTAGTGTGCTCTTTTAAGGTTTTCAGGAAATAGTCCCAGAAGGGCAATAGCTGGGTCAAATGGTGGTTCCATTCCCAGCTTTCCCAGGAATCTCCATACTGCTTTCCAAATTGGCCGCACCCGTTTGCAGTCCCACCAGCAGTGTACAAGAATACCCTTTTCCCCACATCCTCGCCAGCACTCATTGTTGTTTGACTTCATCATGGCTGCCAATCTTACTGGGGTGAGGTGGTATCTTAGGGTGGTTTTGATTTGCATTTCCTTGACTGCTAGAGATGGTGAGCATTTTTTCATGTACTTGTTGATTGATTGTATGTCCTCCTCTGAGAAGTGTCTGTTCAGGTCTTTGGCCCATTTGTTGATTGGGTTATTTGTTTTCTTATTGTTTAATTTTTTGAGTTCTTTGTATACTCTGGATATTAGGGCTCTATCTGAAGTGTGAGGAGTAAAAATTTGTTCCCATGATGTAGGCTCCCTATTTACCTCTCCTATTGTTTCTCTTGCTGAGAAAAAACTTTTCAGTTTAAGAAAGTCCCATTTGTTGATTCTTGTTATTAACTCTTGTGTTATGGGTGTCCTATTAAGGAATTTTGAGCCCGTGCCCACAATCTGTAGATCGGAGCCAACTTTTTCTTCTATCAGACGGAGAGTCTCTGATTTGATATCTAGCTCCTTTATCCACTTTGAGTTGACTTTTGTGCATGGCGAGAGGAGGGGATTCAGTATCATTTTGTTGCATATGGATTTCCAGTTTTCCCAACACCATTTGTTGAAGATGCTATCCTTTCTCCATTGCATGTTTTTAGCTCCTTTATCAAATATAAGATAGTTGTAGCTTTGTGGATTAGTCTCTGTGTCCTCTATTAATTCTTTTTATTCTATTATTATTATTATGAGGCATGTTTTGAATACTTCATGGCCATGTGTGGACGGTGACTGCCACCTTAGCACAGGCACAGCACATTCCCTTCACTGCAGAAAGTTCTAGTGAAAAACACTTCTGGTCCCTTACCTGGAATATCGTATTTCTGAGACCCTCTTTTGTCTTGTGTTGATTATTAATAATTGTGAACAGAAAACTTCAAAGTAAACAATTGCAGAGGGTTGAGTTCTTTGAGAGACTAAACCAGACAGAGGAGCAAATTTTCCCAAGATAAAACTTGTGGTTTTATTTCCATAAGCCATTCACAAGAACACTTTATATTCTCTAAAACTTATATCCTACTGTGAAACCCTATATTTTAAAATAGTAATACTTCTTATATTTCAACCCCTAATTCACGGTTATATAATTCTTTCAGTGAATATAAACCTAAATCAGGTCATTTATATTTAGAAGTACCAGGACAAGCAATGGGTTTCAGCCTTAGACCAGTAAAAGCAAACATTTAGTACTATGTTTTGGGCAAGTAATTGAATTCAATAGATCTTTTTAAGGGTTAAAATGTTGAATGGCAGAATGATAACTGTAATGTAAAAATGTATCTCAGTTGTCTTTAATTAGGTAAAAGGACTCCTGTTTCAGGGATGCACACAGACAATGGGGGTTTGTACACTTCCATCACCTCCTTGATCTTAGATGTGGTTCAGTGTCACCATCAATTTTGTTAATGTTCTTCTCTAGGCCACACTTAATTCTATTGCTTCACATAAAATATTAAAGGCAAAGGTCACTACTAATGAAGGGCAAAAATTTACTTATAGATCCAAGTTTAGATTTCTGGAAGTGAAATATTCAAGACTGACATAGAGGGGAAAGGGTAAGCTACCTGGGTAAAGAGTGAGATTGGGTAAATGGATGTCTTCCCACTGGGCACTACCCAGGGTGACACATGCTTATGATGTGTAATTCTTGTAAAGGATATTCAGAAGGAAAAATGACATCATGCAGAAATGGGGCCCAGAAAATCCACTCATAATGATCTGAATGACAAACAGAATTGAGGACATGAAATTTCACACAGAAGCAATCAGCCCATGCTTTTTAATTCTCCCTATCATCTGACTGAGAATGGCCCTGAACATAATACTCTGCACATTCTACATTTTGTGGAGCAAAAATCATGGTTTTCAGCCCTGGGCTTCATTCTTTCTCTAACCTCTTTTGTACATGGAGGACAGAAATGCTTATCTTAGCATTGCTGAATGACAAAGGCTGTCACCAAACCTAGAGCATTTCAATCCTTGCCTTGGGAAGGCTGCATGGACTATGCAGCGTGGTAAGTCTCAGGTACATGTGCCCCACACTAAGCTTCTTCTGTGTGTGGTGCTCTTGACCTCAGTCCTCTCCCCACTTGGGGAGGGCAGCAGAGGTCTCTGGGTGGGGAAATAATGGGGAGACTGACCACCAAAAGGCAGAGAGTTAGGTGGTAGAGATCCTGCTTCAGGAGGCAGGGGAAGGTAGAACCTCTGACAAGCTGAGGCCTCAAGCCATTGAGGACCTCAGCCTTCCTTCTCCCATTGACCTTCACTTACAAAACACAAATTCAGAGATGAAATTATTAAGCATTTCAGTATTGTGAAATTAAACTCTAAATGAGCCTTTCTTAGCATAGAGGCCAGCACAACTGAGCTGGTCACTAGCCTAAAAATGTGCCCTGTCTCCTAAGTCTGTCCAGATTCAGGCAACAGGTTACTGCTGTTCCAATTAGTATAACACATTCCCAGCATGCTATAGTTTGAATCTAGAATGCTCCCCAAAAGTTCATGTGTTAAAAGTCTATGTTCTGAGCTGAGGCTGCGGCTCAGTGGTAGAGTGCTTGCCTCATACATGTGAGGCACTGGGTTCAAACCTCAGCACCACATAAAAAATAAATGGATAAATAAATATTTTTTTTTTAAAAGCTATGTTCCTATAGTGGTGTTATTGAGAGGTGCTTTAGGAGGTGGATCCTCATGGGAATTCCTTAGGTCTTGGGCAAATTCCCCTGAGGGGGATTGTAGAATCCCAGTCTGACCTCTTTTTCTTAAATATTTTTTAGTTGTTGATGGATCTTTATTTTATTTATTTTTATGTGGTGCTGAGAATTGAACCCGGTGCATCAGGCATGCTAGGCAAGCACACTGCCACTCAGCCACAACCCCAGCCCCTAGTCTGACCTCTTTTTGTCCTTACCTTGTAATATAAGCACTTTTGATGCACTATGAACTTCTTCTATGATGTGCTGCCTCATGAGAGGCCCAAAACAATGTGGCCACTTGATTGTGGTCTGGAAACTCCAAAATCATGAGCCAAAATAAACCTTTTCTATTTATAAGATAGTTGCATCAGGTATTTTGTTATAGTGACAAAAGCTGACTAATATACAGATCTTTGTATCTGTTTGCCTTCTTATTCAAGTTCTATTATCTATATTTCCATCTATCTCTCTATCTATCTATTCATCTATCCTTCCATACCTTATTCACAGTAGCATAAGGGCAACTCTAATGTCTGTGAACTTTTCAATAACTGGCCTACTATGGCTGAATTTTTCAATATGATCTCCTCCTTTGGAACTTATGTACATACAATCTCACATAGATTACTATTTTAAGTCCTAAAAACATCCAGGTATGGTGGTCCATGCCTGTAATCTCAGCATGTTGAGTGGCTGAGGTAGGAGGATCACAAGTTCAAAGACAGCTTTAGCAATGTAGTGAGGCCCTAAGCAACTTAGCAAGATCTGTCTCAAAATAAAACATAAAGGGTCTGGGGATGTGGCTCAGTGGTTAAGGGCCTTTGGATTGGATCCCTGGTACTACTAGTACTAGTACTACTGCTACTGCTACTACTACTACTACTACTACTACTAATAATAATAATAATAATTCCTTAAAAAAACTTTTTTCTCATAAATTTTATTTTCTTTGTTCTATAAAAGTTATTCTGATTCAAGCAACTTTCTTAAGACTGCTTCAAAGAGGTGCTAGTGTTAGGATTCATAACATCTTCCAAGTAGTCCCAGAGCCATAACTTCTTGTGATACCCTACTGTCCAACCACCTCCATCCTCTGATAATCTATGTAAGGAGCTGAGACAAAACAGCGCATTACCTTGTTCAACCTCAGCTGGGAACATGAGTCTGAAGGTGGAGGTGTGAAGATTCAAATTTTCCCCTGTTCCATGCATTTTCTTTTACTGCTGTCTTGAACATACTAGGAAAGTACTTGACCACTGAATCACAACCCCAGTGCCTCAGTGCATGTTTGCAAATTACCCTAAAAGTGTTACAACTATTGCTTTAGGGTTTACAAAAGACTCCGGTAAGAAAATATGTTTACAAATATGGAATCTGTAAGCCATGACAATTAACATTATTGTAGCAATCAATTAATTTTTATTCTATTTTTAGTCAATTCATTCCATAAGAGTGTTATAGATTAGCATAGTGTTAAATACATATCATTAGGTAGAATTTACAAGGAAGTAGTAGGCAAAGCCTTTCCAGTCAATCTTGTTCAAGCCACAAACACAACTCTATAACATTTCCAAAAACACTGCCACACAATTTCTTATGATTTATTCTCTAATTTTTTGAAGCATACAGCCCTTTGGTGACCTCTAATCTACTGACTATGAGAAGTATATGGCAGAAACCCTAAAATTCCATGGTTTTCTAATTGTTTTTGTCTTTATTTACATTTTTGTCTTTTTCTCATTCATGTCGCACACATGTTCCTGAATGACCCCTCCTGCAATGCTCCACCAGAACCCTGGATTCTTAGGGGAAAGGTTGCTCTTCCAAAATCAGCAGACCCACCATCTTCATTCTTCATGGGCTGCCATTCATTGTACTCCTTAAAAGTCTTCCATGTGCATTACTTAATTTGAGCTTCATAGAAACTATGGGACAAAGGCAAGACATGTATTGTTGTAAATCCACCATCTGGTGTGTTAACGATAGCTCAGAGTCCTGGTGCTGGGATTCCATATGGAAACTGTGATGCCCATTAGTAGGGCAGAGGGAAAGAACAAGTGCCCCACCCACTAAAATAAAGTGACCACAAGTATATCTAGTGCCCAGTAAGATTTTGTTTAGTTAAAATAAAAACTTTAGACAGATTAAATTTAGCAAAGTTTATTTGAATACAAAAACAATTTATAATTTGAATAGTAGTCCAGATGAAAATGATTTAGAATAATCCCCTACAGGCTATGTTTGTACCCAGAGAAACCTTGAGATTTACTCTACCCTTTGAAATTCTTGTTCTCCTATTTAAAAGAAAAATTAAGTTAGCTTGCCTATATATCTCTAGGATGTACAAAGAACTTGAAAAAAACAAATAATCCAATAAAAAATGGGCTAAGGAACTGAAAACAGACACTTCACAGAAGAAGAAATACAATTGATCAACAAATATATGAAAAAGTGTTCAACATTTCTTACAATTAGAGAAATGCCAATCAAAACTACTCTAAGATTTAATCTCAATCCTGTCAGAATGGCAATCACCAAGAACACAGGCAACAATAAATGTTGGTGAGGATGTGATGAAAAAAGAACACTCATACATTGCTGGCGGGACTGCAAATTGGTTCAACCACTATGGAAAGCAGTATGGAGGTTCCTCAGAAAACTTGGAATGGAATCACCATTTGACGCAGTTATCCCACACCTTGGTTTAGACCCAAAGGATTTCAAATTAGCATACTTCAGTGACACAGCCACGTGGATGTTTACAGAAGCTCAATTCAAAATAGCTAAACTCTGGAACCAATCTAGGTGTCCCTCAATAGATGAATGGATAAAGAAAATGTGGTATATATACTCAATGGAATATTACTCAGCTATAAAGAAGAGTGAAATTATGGCATTTGCCAGTAAATGGTTGGAGCTGAGAATATCATGCTAAGAGAAATAAGGCAATCCCACAAAACCAAAGGCCAAATGTTTCCTCTAATATGCAGATGCTAATTCACAATAAGGTGGGGGCAAGGGCACTAGGGAAGAAGAGTGTTACCTTAGATTAGATAGAGGGAAGTGATGGGATGGGAGGGGAGAGAATGTGGGGAAAGGAAAGAGTAGAATGAAACAGACATTATTACTGTATGTATATGTGTAACTGAATGACCAATATGATTCTGCAACATATACATTCAGAAAAATGAGAAATTATATCCCATCTATGTATGATGTAGCAAAGTGCATAAATGCATTCTACTGTCATGTGTGACTAATCTTATAACATTAAATTTAAAAAAAAATTTACCTGTAGAAAACTCAAGGACATTGCAAAATGATAGTCACTAACAAAGAGTGGCTGCATTTTGTATTAGGTAGAATCATTCCATTTTGATAACACATAAATGTCCCTTATAAAATCTTTTCCCCCTTTCCACTCACATTAAATCTAATGACATACCTGTATATATGTTTAATATTTTTACCCTGGAGTAATAATTCATAACTTAGAATCCTTTATTATCTTAATAAAAATAACCCTTTGGGTTGTCCTTTATATACCAACATGGAAGTTACCTGCTGACTCCTTTCTAGTATGCAACATTAAGACCCTATAATAAGCATTTATGTCATATATCTCCTTTTTATACACAAAATCAAAATGAACCATGTAATACATGTAAAAATTCTCAATAAAATTCTGGCAAATCAAATACAAAAAAACAGATCAAAAAGAGTGTGCACCATGATCAAGTGGGATTCATCCCAGGAATGGAAGTTTGGTTCAACATATGGAAATTAATAAATGTAATTCATCACATAAGTAAACTCAAAGAATCATATGATTATCTCAATAAATGCAGGAAAAGCATTTGACAAAATAAACTACACTTTTATGTTCAAAACAATAGAAAAACTAGAGATAACAGGAACATATCTCAATATTGTAAAGGCTATCTATGCTAAGCTACAGGCCAACAACATTCTAAATGGAGAGAAATTGAAGGCATTCCCTCTAAAAACTGGAACAAGACAGGGATGCCCTCTTTCACCACTTCAATTTAACATAGTTCTTAAAACTCTGGCCAGAGCAACCAGAGAGATGAAAGAAATTAAAGGGATATGTATACAAAAATAAGAATGTAAATTAGCACTATTTGCTGATGATGTTTCTATACCTAGAAGATCCAAAAAGCTCCACCAGAAAACTTCTAGAACTAATAAATGAATTCAGCAAAGTAGCAGGTTATAAAATCAACACCCATAAATCAAAGGCATTTCTGTATATTAGTGACAAATCCACTGAGAAGGAAATGAGGAAAACTACCCCATTCACAATATCCTCAAAAAGATATACAAAATACTTGAGAATCAACTTAACAAAACAGGTGAAAGATCTATATAATTTAAACTATAGAACCCTAAAAGAAAGAAATCAAAGAAGACCTTATAAGATGGAAAGATATACCTTGCTGTTGAATAGGCAGAATTAATATTATCAAAATGACCAAACTTCCAAAAGCACTATACAGATTTAATGCAATTCCAATCAAAATCCCAATGACATTCCTCATAGAAATAGAAAAAGCAATCATGAAATTCATCTGGAAAAATAAGAGACCCAGAATAGCTAAAGCAATACTTAGCAGGAAGAGTGAAGCATGTGGCATCACTCTACCAGAACTTAAACTATACTACAGAGCAATAGTAACAAAACCAGCATTGTATTGACACCAAAACAGTCTGGTAGATCAATGATACACAATAAGAAACAGAGACTAACCCACAAATTTACAATTATATTATATTAGACAAAGGTGCCAAAAACATGCAATGGAGAAAAGATAGCCTCTTCAACAAATGGTGCTGGGAAAACTGGAAATCCATATGCAACAAAATCAAATTAAACCCCTACCTCTCACTATGCACAAAACTAAACTCAAAGTGGATCAAGGACTTAGGAATTAAACCAAAGACTCTGCATCTAAAAGAGGAAAAAGTAGGCCCTAATCTTCATTGTGTGGTATTAGGCTCCAAGTTCCTTAAAAAGACTCCTATAGCTCAAGAATTTAAACCAAGAATCAATAAATGGGATGGATTCAACCTAAAAAGTTTCTTCTCAGCAAAATAAACAATCTGTGAGGTGAACAGAGAGTCTACATCCTGGGGGCAAATCTTTACCCCTCCCATATCAGATAAAGCACTAATCTCTAGGATATATAAAGAACTCAAAATGATAACTAAGCACCAAAAAACAAATAACCCAATCAACAAACGGCCCAGTTACCTGAACAGGTACTTCCTGAAGAGGATATATAAGCAATCAACAAATATATGAAAAAATGTTCATCATCTTTTCTGAAGGTTTTTCCTGAGGAGCTGTTTTGTTTGGCGTGTGTGGTTCTAAAAATAAAGTTCGTTTCTTTTGACAAGTGGCTCCTGAATTGTGCCCAGCAAGACTGCGGCATTTGGTGGCCCGTACGGGGAACGAACCCGCAACCTTGGCGTTATCAGCACCAAGCTCTGATGAATCCAAATTTTAAAAGTTTAGAGTAAAAGGGTTATTTTAAGTTTATCTTTGGGGAATATATACCCCTTCCCAATTCCTTCTTTTTGCTTTAATAAGTACATTTTAATAGTTTGATGAGCTCTTTCAACTATGCCTTGTCCCTGTGGATTGTATGGGATTCCTGTTATATGAGTAATGCCAAATGTTGAGCAAAATTGTTTAAAAGAGGTAGAAGTATAACCAGGGGTATTATCTGTTTTTAACTGTTTTGGAACGCCCACAGTGGTAAAATTTTGTAAGCAATGAGCTATAATATCTTTAGTTTTTTCTCTGGCATAAAGGGATCCCATCAAAAATCCAGAAAAAGTATCAACTGTAACATGCGAATATTTTAATTTTCCAAATTCTGGCAAGTGTGTGACGTCCATCTGCCAAATATGGTTAGGTATCAATCCTCTAGGATTGACTCCAAAATTAACTTGTGGTAAAAAGGTCATACAATTTTGACATTGTATTATTATTTGTCTAGCTTGTTCCTTAGTTATTTTAAAATGCTTTTGTAAAGTATCAGCATTGACATGGAACTTTTTATGAAAATTTGTAGCTTCTTCTAGTGTAGAGAAAATATGTATGTCATGTGTAGTTTTATCTGCTAAATCATTGCCCAAACTAAGGGCTCCAGGCAATCCTGCATGTGCCCTGATATGTCCTATAAAGAATGGATCTTTTCTGTCCCAGATTAGACTTTGTATAGTGGAAAGCAAAGAGAAAACAGTAGAGGAAGGGGAAATCCTATCAGTATCTTCAAGGGATACTATAGCATTAACTATATACTGACTATCGGAAAATAAATTAAATACAGAATCTTTAAACATCACAAAAGCTTGTAATACTGCATTAAGCTCTACCTTTTGAGCTGATTGTTTGGGTACTAAAAATGTAAAAGTTTGATCAGGTGTAACTATTGCTGTTGTACCATTATTTGACCCATCAGTGAATATATTTGGAGCATTCATGATAGGTGTTTTTCTTGTCATTTTTGGAAAAATTACAGGATGCAATGACCAAAAAGACAATAAAGGATTAGATGATAAGTGGTTATCAAATGAAACATTAGACTTGCACATGATTATTGCCCAAGTATTTAACTCATTAGCTAACTCATCAATTTGATTCATAGTATATGGAGTAATAATTTCATTGGGAGAAATTCCAAATACTCCCTTTGCTGCTTTTATTCCTTTGAGTATTAATTGTCCTACAGCCTCAGGATACCTAGTAAGAATAGTGTTAGGAGAATAAGATAAATGTATCCATAATAATGGACTTTCTTGCCAAAATACTCCTGTAGGAATATTTTTTGTTGTAGTACAATAAATAATAAAGGCAAACTTATATCAATTCTATCCAAATGCATATTTTCCATATATGTTTCAATGATTTTTAATGCCTTTCTTGCTTCAGGCGTTAACATTTGGGGTGAATTTGGATCTGATGGACCTTTTAGGATATCAAATAAAGGTCCCAACTCTCCTGTTGGTATACCTAGATAAGGCCTTATCCAATTTATGTCTCCTAATAACTTTTGAAAGTCGTTAAGTGATTTGAGTTGATCTAGTCATATTTGAATTTTTGGTGGACGGACCATAGTGGAGGATAATAGAACTCCTAAATAATTAATTGGAAAATTTAATTGTACTTTATCTATTGCTATCTCTAGATTATAATTTTTAATAAATTTGTAAGTGTAGCATAACATTCTAGCAATGTGTTTTTATCTTTGTGTGCTAATAATACATCATCCATATAGTGAAATATTTGTAGTTCAGGATTTTGATTTCTAAGTGGCTGGATTACTTTGTTAACATAAATTTGACACATAGTTGGGCTGTTAGCCATCCCTTGAGGGAGTACTTTCCATTCATATCTCTGATCAGGTCATGGGCTGCTTGTATCTTTTCTTTAGTCAGGGGCCACTGAGGAACCCGTACTGGTCTTTCTGATTTCCAAGTAATTTTTATTGTCTCAGTGGCCCTTTCTGAAAATCCAAGCTATATCTGTCCGTTCCTTGATCTATTTGTATTGGTGCTGCTATACCTTGTTCTTGTTTTTCTAATCTTTTTCCTTTCCTAAAACCTTGTCTAGTCATAATACTGGGTGCATTTTGGTTGATGTTATTTGTTAATGTCAAACCTAATTGATCTAGGACATCTCGTCCCCATAAATTTATGGGAAGATGATCCAATACATATGGCTGTATAGTTCCTTCACATCCTTCAGGATCCTTCCAATCTAATACCATTGCACTTCTATGGGGATTAGTTGCCACTCCTAGGCCTCAAAGCGTTTGGGTGGCTTGTTGTAATGGCCAATGTTTTGGCCATTCTTGATGAGAGATGATGCTAAGGTCTGCACCTGTATCCAGTAGCCCATTAAATTCATGTCCTCGAATATTTAGTTTTAGCATGGGGTGAGAATCTAAATTTAAAGAAAGCATAGCCCAATCTACACCTGTGGAGCCTAATCCCTTGGAACCTCTTTCTACATTACGACTGGAAAATTTATCATGTAGGCTGGGTATTATTAGTAACTGTGCTATTCTATCTCCTTGTGAAAACACACAAACAGACCCCAAACTCCAGACAATCACTGGGTCAGGACCTTAGTTAATCTCTCTGGAATCCAAATCGGCTGCTGTTCTCCCTGTGGAAACACACAAACAGACCCCCGACTCCAGACAATTACTGGGTCAGGACCTTTCCATTGTCCTGTTAGAATATCCTTCCAAAGTACCTTGGGGTTATGTACATTTTTTGTACACATATGCCTTTCTGCAGCACTAAACCCTGATGAATCCAAATTTTAAAAGTTTAGAGTAAAAAGGGTTATTTTAAGTTTATCTTTGGGGAATATATACCCCTCTGGTACAAAGACCTATCCACTGGAGAGGCTTGTGGGAAGCCAGTGGTGGCAGTTGGGCTCTGAAGGTTTTTCCTGAGGAGCCGTTTTGTTTGGCGTGTGTGGTTCTAAAAACAAAGTTCGTTTCTTTTGACAAATGGCTCCTGAATTGTGCCCAGCCAGACTGTGGCAATCTTTAGCAATTAGAGAAATGCAAATTAAAACTACTCTAAGATATTATCTCACTCCAGTCAGAATGGCAGCTATTATGAAGACAAATAACAATAAGTGTTGGCAAGGATGTGGGGGGAAAGATACACTCGTCATTGCTGGTGGGACTGCAAATTGGTGCAGCCAATAAGGAAAGCAGTATGGAGATTCCTTGGAAATCTGAGAATGGAACCACCATTGGACCCAGCTGTCCCTCTCCTTGGACTATACCAAAAGAAGTTAAAATCAGCATATTACAGGGACACAGCCACATTAATGTTTATAGCAGCACAATTCACAATAGCTAAACTGTGGAACCAACGTAGATGCCCTTCAGTGGATGAATGTATAAAAAAAAATGTGGCATATATACAAAATGGAATTATACCCAGTAATAAAAGAGAATAAAATCATGACATTTGCAGGTAAATGGATGGAGTTGGAGAAGATAATGCTAAGTGAAGTTAGCCAATCTCAAAAAAAAATGCTGAATGTTTTCTCTGATATAAGGAGGCTGATTCATAGTGGGGTAGGGAGGGGAAACATGGGAGGAATAGACAAACTCTAGATAGGGCTGAGAGGTGGGAGGGAAGAGTAGGGGGCAGGGGGTTAGCAAGCATGATGGAATGTGATGGACATCATTATCCAAAGTACATTTAAGAAGACACAAATTGGTGTCAACATACTTTATATACAATATACTTTATATAAAATTTTGCTGTATATGTGTAATAAGAATTGTAATGCAAAAAAAATGAACACTGTAAATGTTTCCTTTATGAACCTCTGTTACTATGTGCATTGTGATTTTTGTGTGATTATTAACAAGTATTATATGTTATCTTTGAAGCATAGTCCAGTGGTAATGAAGTGAAAATGTCTTCAAATTTATGCTTTATGGAGCATCCAATAAAGTGCCTTGCCTGAAACTAAAATTTCACTGTGTTGCCTTGATCAGATCAATAACTATGGATGTCTTTAAAGATACTCTCACCTAAACCCAAAGCGAACCTGCTTCTTTAATGAAACTGTATCTGTGTTTTGTTGTTGGACTTGACATAACTGATTTTTTTTTCAGCAGTGGCAGTGATCACATAGTATATTATTTTTTATGCTGCTAAAACCTGTGGACTTGTTGAGAAGAAAATTTCTATAGTAGGTAGGATGGTGATTGCATGTCATCTCTACTTTCGGCTCCCTCATAGGAATATAGTTTTCCTGAGGTTAGAAACTGAGGAGTGTATTTATGATCAAAATTTGTGCATAAATTTCATATCCTCACTATTATTTAATCATTGTCTCTTCCTTACTTGGCACTGTGGTTTGAATGTGTCTTCCAAAGTTCATGTGTTAGAAGCTTAATCACCAGTGCAAATGTTGAGTGGTGAGGACCTTTAATGGTGACTAAGTTATGACTTCTCTGCCCTTAGGAATGAATTGTGCCATCGTGGCAATAAATTCATTATTTCAAGAGTAGTTTTATGTTGAAGAGAGTTTAGCTCCCTCTTGCTCTCTCATAATACTCTCCTGATCTTCTGTTTTCTGTCATAGAATGATACAGCAAGAAGACTTTTGAAAGATACACACCCCTTGACCTTAGACTTCACAGCTTCTAAAACTATGAGAAATAAATCTCTGCTCTTTATAAATTACCTAATCTTATGTGTTCTGTTATAGCAGCACAAAATTGACTAAGACACTCAATCAGCAGTCTGAGCATTTCTGTAACAGTCTAGAGATTTAATCAGAAATGATTCAGTGAGAGTGATGTACTCAACAGCTCAAGGTATTGCCACTGTAAAATGGATATGCTTAGCTGGGATTTTGGCAAGCATTTTGTCACTGACACTGAGCAATACTTTATGGTATGATGATTTCAGATGGGAAAATTAGGGACTGGATCTGTAGACTTTCTATTGAAAATATTCAATTTCTGTAGAAAATTTTCATTTCCCTATTGAAGAAAAACGAAAATTAAAAATTGAAGTTTAGACAATATGAGATTTAAAAATTATATGAAGATATGTCTACTAACAGGGTCTTTTTGTGTGTGTGGTGCTGGGATTGAACTCAGGGCCTTCTGCATTTGAGGCAAGCACTCTATCAACCAAGCTATATCCCTAGCCCTTACTTATAACTCTTCTTGATCTCTTAATTATGACAAAATTTCAAATTATTCATCTTTCACTGTATTTTATGTCTGTTGCTATGGTTTAAGAGAATAGATTGAATAATTTGCCTCATACTTTATAAAGTGGCCCCAGGCATGGCATTTTTCTTTTATTACTTAGGTCCCTAACATCTGAGTAGTTTAGCGTATCCTGTTGTTTTTCAAAATTTCATCTTGGGTTAATCAAGTATCCAAGTGTTTGATTTTATTCTAGGACATGTGTGCCAGACTACAGAGCATCATTTAAAAAAAAATCATCAACATATTTATTTGTCAGATTCTTCAGTAAATAAGAACTTGGAGTATTCATTTATATCATTTATGATTTATCATAAAGTATTGATACTGATATTATTGAAATTTACCTAAGTCCTGAGATCTTAGTATATAGCAAAGGTTAAAGAAATCCCCACCATCTTGAAGTTTTACTTATGCCATTGCTTACTGTAATAAGCTCCCTTCCCCCAAATTACTTAGATAAGACTCAGACACACCCTTATGTGCCTAGGACAAGGTCAAACACAGATCTTCCAAATTCCCATTCTTCATTTCCTAAAAGGTTAAACTGCTTGTACCCACTAATCAATGTCAATAAAATGCTAAAAACCAAATTTGTATTGATGTTCTTCCCCTGTAACTACCTTTAGCCTGAGCCAGTATACAACCTTTACTGAGAATTGTGAGGTCAGGAAAACATCCTCTCACCTGCTGTCAGATAACCCACTGTTTCTTACCACTGTCCTGTGTGTGATCCTCTCTGGCTTCGTTCATTTTTCTTAACATGAAACAAATTCTTTCTGTTTAACCATTGAGATACTTTCAGATCTAACAGTCAGAACATCCTCCTTGTTGCTACAGTTTATTTACTCTCAGTTTTCTTCAATTGAGGGAACAGTGTACATACCCAAAGGCTGGTGTGGCCAGATGTGCTTCTTAAGTATTTTCCATAGGAGTCATTATTTTTAGGAGATATCTTACAAAGTTGTGCCAGTCTCTTCCATGACCCATCTGTGTTTCTACATTGAGCAAAGCTGAAAGTGACAAAGCAGTGGTGCTTCTGTTTTACTGGGGTGAGGACCACAACCTCATCCACACAGCTTTTATGTCCACCTATGATCCCAGAGATGAGAGATGGAATGTCTCAGCAAGCTACAGCACATGCTTCCCACACATGTGGTCTCCCCCTGAGTGATCCATATTTATTAGGGCCAACATTGGAGCTTTGGAACCCATGTCATTATTAGTTTTAATATACTAACCCAAAGTGATACCTTAACCTATCATCCAGTATTCCCACAGCTCAGTAGAATATATTTGAAAAAATATGATTATTATAAAAGTTTTCCTCCCACACAAATTCATTCTTATTGGAAATTTAGAGGATTACATAAAATAGTCATAACATTTTACTCACTATGTCATTTGTAGTGTGTTACCTGGCCCTCTACGGGACTTTGGAATGTTTTCCCTCGATTTATCCCCATTTTTTTTTTGTGTGTTGTTTTTGTTTTTGTTTTCACCTCTCTCAAGTCTGTGATCAGTTGCAGCATTCTCAATAAATCCTCCCCTGACTTTCTATTTAAAATTATAGCCTCTTCCCTTTCCTTTATTTTTCTCTATAAACTTTGACAAATTTTAACATTCTATATATAACTATATTTATTTTGTGAACAGTGTAGTTTGCCTAAAATTTATGAATTCCATGAGGACAGTATTTATTTTCTTTTACAGCTGTGTTTGTTCCAGTATTCCCAGATAAGTTCTTGGCACAGCGTTTCATGCAAATATTTGTCAAGTAAGTGTTGTCTACTGCAAGAAGTTTTATTGTGACTTATCAATATTGTGCCTATACATGGAAGTTTCTTTTCTTAAGTTTCTGTTCCCACTGACATTTTTAATCTGAAATATTGGGTTGATCTTGCACAGGTTATTTGATGGTTGGTGATGATCCTACAGGCTTCAGTAATCTTTGAGAATATTCATCCATTCATATGGCTGTTACCTGATTCTGTAAATCTGGGCCAGCTCATTTCTCGAAGTCTCCGTTTACTTATCAATCTCTATGTAGGAGGGTTGGTCTAGATAAAGCATGCATGCCCATGTGCACATCTCTGTCAAGATGATAAGCAATGAAAGACAAACCGAGATGGGGCAGCCATCCCAGAGCCATAACTCCTTGCCTGTAAGAAAAGCTCTTTGTATTTCATCACTCTGTCTTCTTCATCACCAGTAACACATCTCCTGTGTACATTCAACATCCAGACATAAAAGGTGACAAGATAAATCAACTATGTGTACTTTCTTCTCCATTTCCTTACGTCTGATATTTCCTTTTCTCATCAGAATCCATTTTCTAACATTTCTTAAAGGATACTTTTGACAAAATGTGAAATATTTATAGGCAGCTGAGAGGAAAGGGAATTTTGCCCTTACTTTGCTAAGTGATAAATTTCTAAATCATGAATGGCAGATCCTATCACGGACTCAGTTTTCTTGGTGGAGTTTTTATTTTTAACTCTTAACTACATGAAAATGAACAAAGATGTGATACTGATTTTTTTTTACCTTATGTGTAAAATCAAGATCTATTTTCTTTTTATTGAAATGCCTTTTTTATTATATCAGGGATAGATTGTGAAAGACTCATTGTGGTTTCAGGGAAGAAATTTTTTTAGCACAAGACAATGTTGTAAAACCGCAAGGAGAACAAAATATCATACAACGAAACAAAACTCGTAATTTTTAGAATTCTATGAGTAAATGTTATTATTTCCATAGTGGTAAACACAATCAAATTATAGAATTAAGTTATCTTAATTTACTAAATAGCATGTTCATTTGAGTTTAGAATGTGAACCAGTGTCAATTCATGAGTGCCCTCCTTATGGATTCCAGTGAGTCATTAATGAACAAATTAGGTGTTCTGACTCAACCACACCATAAAAACCCTTGTGGTATTTAACCATTATTATAAGTAATCAGCCAGAACAAAATCATGGTTCAAACTACAGTGAACATCAAATATAAATAACCTTTTAAGTTTTTTGTAATTTATTTTTGTTGTTGCACCCAATATTAAAGCTGTACTCATGATCTCTGAAGTCTGTTTCATCTTCTTGTAAATATTCTTGAAATCTGTGAACAGTCTTTTGTGAACTTGGAGGAAAACAGTATGTGGCTTTGTCCTTGTGTAACATTGGTCCACCTCATGATTTGAGTATAGCCCTTGCTGCTCTGCCATTGAGGCTAATTTTAAGGTGGACATGTTTTCCTTTCCTCTTCTTTTTCTCCCCCTCCCTAACCTGAGGCTGGGCAGAAGTACATTTTCCCTATCCTAGGCTGTGTCTTTGAGCATACACCCACCACAGGAACCAAGTAATTCAGATTCAGGGATGGCAGCAGAAGATCTAAGAAATGGCTATATCACAAATTAACAAGTGAATCACACCCCCTATAAGGAACACCTGGAATGAATTATATCTTTTAAAACCTTCTGTTCTCCCTGATGGGCAGAATTACATAGGAATATTCTTACTGATCCATTTTATTCTCTTTACTTGAGGAAGATTTCTAATACTACTTTTTAAATGTGGTTGATGGTAAATACACCACAATGACTGATCTCCCTCCTCCCCAGCCAATATGGATTGTAGAGATCCCTTCATTTCCTTCCACTGTGCCGTAATCCATGAACAAAATGATGATACTTCATTGGATAGCAGATAATTTAAAAATAATGACGGATGCATTTCTAAAAAAGTTTCTGTGAAAATTTTAAGGTGTACAATGCCTGATGAAAAATTGATTAAAGGGGAGAAAAATCTAGGAAATTCAAGTTACTCTAGGAATACTCACTGACTGGTTTAGTAAGTATAGTGAGCTAGAAGGCCTAACAAAATAATCTTTATCTGTGCTAAATTTTAAAGTGCACTAGTTACTTTTATGCTATCATATTATAAAATAATAGGCATTATGAGTCAGAATTGTGCCAATATCTTCAATAGCATTAATGCCTTTAGTACTGCTTTTCTTTCAGTCTGCTTTTGTTGTCTCTTTGTTTACTGCTTGTTTTGTTTTGAAAAGTCAGTAAAGTTGTCTTGTATACATTTAGCAGCCAAAATCCTCAGGATGTGAAAATGTGAGAAGGGATATGTGCACATTGGTTTGATATTTAACTTTCAATTTGTTAGCTATTAAATCTCCATGTGACTATTTATTACTCCTTCCATTGAAAAATTCCTATTTAAGCTGACTACTAAATATTTGAGTGATCTAGCACCACATACATAGTAGAATCCAGACAATTTACATTAACTTCTCTCTTATGCTGATATTCCTGGATCTTTTATATAAATAAATAATATTTTAAACATACACCCATGTTACTGGGCTTGTTGTTAACAACCAGTGAAGAATTCAAGATATCTTTCCTTTATTATGAGATTATCAAATTATTTTAGCCTTACCAAAACAGATAGTTTATGTGACAGAAATGTGAAAAATGTCAGCAGATATTCACGTGTCCATGGATTTGAATAAAATTTTAGTAGATACTCAAACCCTATGGATTTATTAAGTTCTTCAAGGTTTGACATCTAGCTGAGAAGTGGATGCAGCATTATATAACA
This sequence comes from Spermophilus citellus, assembly GCF_964194105.1. Classification (NCBI taxonomy): domain Eukaryota; kingdom Metazoa; phylum Chordata; class Mammalia; order Rodentia; family Sciuridae; genus Spermophilus; species Spermophilus citellus. Next base: position 30,309,627 of record NC_138198.1, on the reverse strand, counting down.
TGATCGTCCTCAAGCTTTGATATAGCCCTTGCTGCTGTGTCACGGAGGCACATTTTAAAAATGAACATGTTTTTTTTCTTCTCTCCCTCTCCCAAATTAACAAGGGAATTACAACTCTGGACAGAGAACACCTGGAATGTAGCCTTTGTATCACCTCTTAAAAAATCCTCCTGTTCTCTCTGATGGGCCACAGTATCTGGGACAGAAATCCTCTGCAATTCTGTTTTGCTAGCAAAGCAATAACACTTCTTTTTCCTTTTAATCAAAACCCTGTCCTTGTTTTTGGACTGGCATTTGGTACAAGGACAGAACTTCCAGTAACCATTAGACAATCTTAATCAAAAAGTGTGAATTCCTACTCTAATCCATCATGAATCAATGGGCCACATGATCTCAAATGTATCTTCAGAGCAGCTTCAGAATCCTTCTAGCTATTTTAAAATATATATCTTGTTAACATAGTCACTTAACTGTGTTATAAAACATTAGACCTATTTCTCTCATCTATAATACTTTCTGCTTACAAAATGTTATGTGTATCATGATTCTCATGACAGCTTTGACCTGGTGACAGTCAGAGGCTCCTCCCAGGCCCCCACACTTGCTCTCTGGAGCATGCAACCAGTTCTGGGCCCAGTACTAGGCCCCATAGTGCTGTGAGGTAAGGGTCTCAGTTTGCATTTTATGGTCCAGTTGGTAGTCTCCTGCCTCACCAGTCCATGCAAATTCTTGTATCAGGAATATGGCCATGGTCATTTATGTGGACCTTATTTCAGACCCCTATCTCATCTTCAGATGGACAACAGAGCAATGAAGGTCTCCTTCCTGATAATGTATCACTGTGCAGTGATCATTCTGTAACTAGGATAAGTGACAAGTACTTTTTTTTTAATCAAGGAGACTTTACTAATAACATGTCTTTATTTTCAGAAAAGGTTTTTTCTGTGTTTGTTTTCACAGGTTACTCATGATCAGTAGAGTGGGCTGTGTCTAACGCAATGCTTCCAGAGATAAAGGTAGGGGCTAGAATGTTCCTTACACTTTCCAAAATCAACCTTATATAAAACGTTAATTTTCTCCCTTTAGATTATCACCGTATGCCAGATATGTCTGCTTATCTTCAGGATTCAGTAAGATCATGCTCTCTTCAGTAATTAAATATTTATTGAAATTATAGAAAAACATTTTCATTTGGTCTCCTAGTCTTCCTTCCAAATCTTCCAGGTGATCCAAAAATATTAACCTTCATGAACATAGACGATCACTCCAAAACAACCTTTGTCAACCCCATCCTATCTCAAAGGTTCTACACCTTCCATGTCTCTTAAGTCAAAAGCAGGTTCCTCTCTCTGAGTTCTGAGAAGTCCCACTGTTTTTGCCCACCTTTCTTACTCCAGGTCCACACTGTGTGATGGCTAGGAGACCCTGAATTCAAGAAAGGACACAAAATTCTACTTCAAAGAGAGGATAAAGGGAGTTCTTAAATCAGAAACAAAATAATAAAAGAAGAAAGTCTATGGCATTAGAAATGAATACAGAACATTACAGAAAAAATAATATGGATAAATAAAATGGGCATATTTATCTTGAATTTTCCAAACAGTGTTTCATGATTGAAGTTGTTTCTAAATAACAACAGATAGAAATTCCTCTAAAATAATGGACTTAGCAGGACATTTGCAATTATGAGTAGGACATTTGCAATTATGAGTAGTGTTAGGTCGGTGGTGGCGACTTGATGGCAACTTAGTGGCAACTTAGAACAAAGCAGCCCGGGCAGGAAAAGAACATCAATCAGATGCCAGCGGAAACACCTGTCAATCAGATCTCCTGACTAATGCCTGTCAATCAGCAGGACCCCCTGGCCAATCCTAGAGTTCAGCCAACTCCCCTGACCAACTCCAAAGGGGCAAGGGACCCTAAAAACACCTTTTCCTGTCCCAAGCTCTTCCCTTCCTGCTGTAAGCCCCATAAAAGTCCAGTCCAGTCAAGCTTCCATGCAGTTTCTCCTCACACCCTTCTCCTGTCCCCTTTGTGGGTCTGATGGAGTTCCGCCCATGCCGCAGTCTGGTTGGGCACCAAATAACTGGGAGGTCACACCCACTTGTAGGTTCAAACAGGAACTACTTTATTGCCAGAACCCCACGGGAACACAACTGGAACTCCACCAAAACTCCGGGAGAACCAACGGGAACTCAAGGGAAACTCCGAGAGAACTCAATGGGAACTCAAAAGTAGCCGGCACCGAGGCAGCAGGAGCCGCCTTTTTGCCAGACAGCAGAGGTCTACATACACAACCAAATACACAGCTTGCTTCAATTCAGCATCATCCAGTTACAGCAATCAGTCATCATCCCAATTACCATACACACCTTAACTTAACCATCATCATCCTAATAGCTCGATGGCATTGCCTCTCATTCTGGCAAAATGCCAGGCGCCACCTTGACTTGGTTGTGGCTCCCAAAACGCCGGGGAGTGATATCTCAATAAAGCCTCGTTCATCGGCCCTTTTGAGAGAGAGAGAGAGAGAGAGAGAGAAATTTTTTTTAATATTTATTTTTTAGTTTTTCTGCAGACACACCATCTTTGTTTGTATTTGGTGTTGAGGATCGTACCCGGGCCGCATGCATGCCAGGCGAATGCACTACCGCTTGAGCCACATCCCCAGCCCTCAGCAGCCCTTTTTAAATCTGCCTCCTTTAGTCACTGCCCACCTTGCCTGATCTGACAAGTAGGACATTTGCAATTATGGAATACACATAGGAAACTACAGAAGTATTTAGGAAGGCAAAGGAAAGCAAGAGTTTTTTAAAGGGGAAATGAGTAGGATTACATAAGATGTTTTGAAACAGTTATCCCTGATATCAGTCCAAGTTTGGACAGGAAATTGCTGGCAGATGGCCTCACAGATGTGTTGTGTGACAAGATTGTGGCTGAGGTATAGTGTCTTATGATAGTTCTTGTTGTTAGATATACACAAGGTCCTCTCCTCCAAAACTTCCTGGCATAATTTGTTGGTTTCTTATGGCTATTGTTGATAGAATTTGACACTCAATTTTGTTTCTATGACTTTCATAAAGCAAAAATTACTAAATTGCTTCATGTGCATCTCAATGTATGTAAAAAAATTATATAATTTTTCATTGTGTCATAAAATTGTATTTTAAATCTGCAGACACAAAAGTATCTTAACATAAGTTCATTTACGTGTGTATACTTTTAGTTTTATTACAAATAACATTTAATTACTATGTGGTGGTGTTAAATATTGAATGCTTTAGAAATAATTTAAACTTGCCTGTCAATTAATTTCAAATGTGTGCATATTTAGACACATGTGCCTCACACTTCATTCTGAAGATATGAGCTGAGCTGCAATCATAACATGCTTTCATCATCTTAAATTTATGATTTGAGCAATTAAAGCTTGCTTGCTTTCTTTCAAAATACATATTTGTATTAGCTTGGATTTGACATTTATCTCTTATTATTATGGTATCTTGAACAAGGGAATTCTTTTAGGAAGAAATATAAAACTGTTCTTATGTTTCTAATTTATGATATATTAGATGTTAGGCTTATATAGGAAACAATTTTCAGATAGTTTGCTAATGTTGCAGTGATTTCTATTTGACTCAAAAATGATTAATTGCAGATTGAGCATCCCTATTCTAAAAGGTTCTAAAATCTGAAACTTTTTGAGCACCAACATGATATGATAGAGTAGAAAATTCTACATGATTTCATGTAAAATGTGGCAGTCAAAAACACAGAGGCAGACCATAGACCCTATACCTATTAGAAGAAAAAATAGACCCAAATATCCATCATGTAGATGAATTCTTCAAAAAGACTCCTAAAGTGTAAGAAGTAAAATCAAGAATCAGTAAATGGGATTTTAGCAACTAAAAAATTTCCTCACAGCAAAGGAAACAATAAAGAACGTGAAGAGAGAGCTGCGTAATGGGAAAAAATGTTTACCACCTGCACCTCAATTAGAGCATTAATCTCCAGATTATATACAGAACTCAAAAAACTTAACACCATAAATCAAATAATCTGATCAATAAATGAGCAAAGGAATTGAACAGACACTTCACAGAATAAGAAATACAAATGATCAACAAATATATGAAAAAAATGTTCAACATCTAGCAATTAGAGAAATGCAAATTAAAACTACACTGAGATTCCATCTCACTCTATTCAGAGTGGTAATTATTAAGAATACAAGTAACAATGTTGATGAGCACGTGGTAGAAAAGGTAGACTCATATATTGCTGATGGGACTGCAAATTGATGCAACCATTCTGAAAATCAGTATGGAGATTCCTCAAAAAACTTGGGATAGGCGATCATTTGACCCAATTATCCAACTCCTCAAATATACCCAAAGGACTGAAAATCAGCATACTATAGGGTTGCAGCCATATCAATGTTTATAGCTGCACAATTCACAATAGCTAAGCTATGGAATCTACCTAGCTGCCCTTCAACAGATGAATTAAAAAATATGTACATATACACAGTCGAATATTACTCAGCCATAAAGAAGAATGAAATTATAGCATTTGCCTGTAAATGGATGGAACTGGAGACTATCAAGCTAAATGAAATACGCCAATCCCAAAGAACCAAAGGCTGAATGTTCTGTCTGATATGTGAAGGCCAGGGGGGAGGAGGAGTGGAGGTTCACTGGATTGGACAGGAAGACATGGAGGGAGGGCTGGGAGATGGGAATGAGACAGTAGAATGAATCAGACATAACTTTCCTATGTTTGTATATGAATAAATGACCAGTGAAACTCTGCACCATGTACAACCACAAAAATGGGAATTTACACTTCTTGTATGTATGATATGTCAAAATATATTCAACTGTCATGTATAACTAAAAATAACAAAAAAAAACCCATGGGAAATTAATAATATTCTATAAAATTACCTTCAGTCTCTGTGTACAAGGCATATATGAAACATAAATGAATTTCATGTTTAGAACTGGGTTCTATCCCCTAGACATTTTGTTAGGAATATGCAAATATTTCAAAGGCTGAAAATAAATCTGAAATCCAAAATTCTTTTGGTAGTGAACATTTCAGATACAGAATATTCAACCTGTTTTTTTTTTCTTTGTGTCTTTCTGTTCTCTTTACATACTAGGTATGATAGCAGCTGTAAAATTTATGTTGCTTGATTTTGTTGTCATAGCCACAAGCATTTGTGAATACATTAATTCATAAAAAGTGTCAAAAATCTGAAAAGCAAAGACAGTTCCAAGACTTCTCTAAAAAGTGAGCTCATTGTAGAAAACCATTAATGGAAGTCAGAGTGTTTTTCTGATTGGCAGCTGTGATTTCCTTGTTGCTATGTCAATGTGGATGAAGAACTGACTCCTGTCCTTAGATTCAGGCAGCAGGTGTGCAGCACTGTCAATTTGCCCACCCCAAGCCTCAGATGCAGTCCAGGTGGCTTTGCTCAGAAGCTCCTCGTGATCTATTGATATAGCAGTGACTTAGGTGTGGTCACTAATCACTGGCAGTCACTGGCAGTTTTGACTTGGTTATCTAAAACTGAAGTGTAATTTACATAATGCACATGGATTTTAAGACCCAGGCTCTGAAGTGTGGTCCTACTCTCTTAAAAATGAAACACAAGATTGTGTGAGAGGACTTTAATGTTTTGCTTTATGTGGAAATTATCATGATTCCTATACTGACTGTTGACTTCTGCAAAATTGGACCAGGACATATTTTAAGAAGGGCAGTTATGGAAAAAAGAGAGGTGTGGGGAGAGAAAGGGACAAAAGTTAGTATTTCCAGGAGGAGAAAATAAAAAGCAAAATTAGTGAAATATTTAGTTACTGTGCTCAAAAAAATCAGCAACAATACAAGTTTCTTCTTGGCCTATATGTGATTCAGTCTTGAATCAAAAGGATGGCAAATGAAATCAACTTTTGTTTAAACTATAAGGATGGGTTTGAAATGTGTTTAAAGAATATAGTACTCCCACAATTCAAGCAAAAGTTGAAAAATGGATATTTGCATTAGTTTACACAATGATGTCATTTGGGTGCTTTTTTCTTAATTGAATTGATTGGATGCAGTTTTTATTAGAGATTTGAACAGATTATTTTATTCACAGAATCCCAGCAGATTTGAAAAGATGCTTATGGTATTTTTCCCACTGTGTTCAACCTTCATTTTCACTCTCTCTGCATATTTCTGCTTAAATTTCAGTCAAGGAAAAAATTAAAGATCATACAGCAACTAAATTTTACTTCAAATTTAAATAAATTTTATCTGAATTTTATGCATATACTTTTAGTGTAGGAGAAACAGTTTTAGTATATTATGAGATGGAATATGTATTTGGTTTCTCTAATTCACAGGAGATTAAACACAGAAGCCAAAAAATAATTTCCAACATAAAATTGTATAACAGTAGAATATAACTTTACTCTAAATATTAAACTAAAGCCCAGGTTCCAAGTATATTTTTCAATGTAATTTTCAAATTCTCAGTATTATGGATTAAAATTGATATCGCTTCTTTCATTCTGGTAGATTATTCAGGATCAATCTATACTATGAACTTTATGGTAGATGTTATTACTAAGTTTTAGAATCGAAGGGAGAAAAAATATAAATACACTTGCATAACATTTAAAATATAGTCACAAGGATGCAAGCTGATACTTATCATTAAAAAAGAAAAGTGACTGATTTTTTTTCAGAGATACCAACACTATTCAAGGGATAAGAACTAGGTTTTTAAAAATAAATCCTGTTGGGAAAAAAATTGGATATTAACATGCAAAAAAAAAATGTAAACTTAACCCTTACCATATAAAATACATGAAAATTAATTCAAAATTGGTAATAAAACTAAAAGTAAGAGCTAAAATTATACAGCTTTTCTAATAAAACATAAAATAAAATCACCTTGATCTTGGGGCTGGTAATGAATAAATTATAATATAAGCAAAAGCAGAATCCATAAAAGAAAAATATTGAAAAATGAGACTTCATCAAAGATCTCGGTATGGCAATAATAATTAACTGGAATAGTCATGAAGAATTATTGGTGATTGAGAAAAATATTTTTAAATTGGGTTGTCATGATGATGGCAAAAATATAAGAATTTACTATAAGTCATTTAATTATAGATTTTTAATCGGTAAAGTTAATGTTTGATAAAATATACCTTGATAAATCTGTTAAATAAATAGGAATACAAAAACAACAACAAAAATCATTGGGCCACAAATTTGAATGGGAACTTCACCAATGACGATATAGGGAAAACAAATAAGCATATGAAAAGATGTTTAATTCCTATATTTGTTTTGCACTGCTGGTATAACAAATTATGAGAAACTAAGTGCCTTGAAATAATACAAATGTAGTATGTTAATATTTTATAGGTAGTAAATGTGTCAGGGATCTCATTGGGCTAAAGGTTGATGTAGCGTGTGTCTCTGTAGACTGAAGGGGAGAATTGTTGTACCTACCTTTTGTAGCTTTGTGGGCTGTCCATCTTCCCTGCCTCCAGCCCTCTTCTCTCATAAAATTACTCTGACCTACTCTTTTCCCTCTTCTACTTTTAAGAATGTTTTTTATTACTTTGGGACCACCCAGATAATCTAGGATAATCTTCCTATTTTAAGATCTGCTGATTATCAACCTTTATTTCACCTGTAACCTTAATTCCCAGTATGACATTTATAACAGCATGCTTGTCCCCAGGGTTGTCTTGAGGGAAAGTCTACTGCAATGTTAGGTCTTGGAAAAATTAAAAATTAAATTAAAATCACATTGAGTTACCTTAATAGCTTACAGCGATTAGAATGGCTAAAATGTAGAACACTGAGAAGAATAAACAGGAAATTAGAAGAAAAACAAAGTTGGTGCTTTCTTAAAAATTTACAAGTACTTACCATAAAATACAGCTATTCTACTTTTTTGATATTTGCCCAGAAGAAATTATATCATATGCCCATGCAAAAATTGTCACATAATTTTTCCTAAATATATTATTCATACATCAAACATTGAAAATGATCCCATGTCATGTCATCAAATGGATACATAAACACAATGTGTTGTATGCCTACAATGGATACTCCTCAGCCATTATTGTGTTAATCAGCTGTTTGGATAAGTTTTGCTAGTGGTTTTCAAAATACCTGACATAAACAACTTAAAGATTTATTTTGGCTCAGTTTCAGAGGTTTCAATCCATGGTCTGAGGTGAAGTAGAACATCATCATGGTGAAAGAGCATGGTGAAGGAAAGCTGTTCAGCTCATGGTAGCCAGGAAAAGGCAGAGTGGAAAAATAAAGAGAGAAGGAGAAGGGAAGGAAGAAGTGTCCAAGGGCAAAAAAAAAAGTGCTCTTCTAGGGTGCACACCCAGTGACCAACTTCCTTCAACCATGTCCCACTTATTATAGTCCATCCAGAAGTCCATCCAGCTATAAATAGATTAATCCAATGATGAGGTCAGATCCTTAATGATCCAATTACTTCCCAAAAGCTCCACCTATGAATATTGTTGCATTAGGGACAAAGTCTTCAACACATTAGTCTTTGGAGGACATTTTTATATACAAACCATAGCAGTTCTACAGTGCAGTTAACTATTTACATCAATATTTCTCAACCTCAGCACTATTAGCATTTTGAGTCTGATAATTATGTGTTGTGGGGGCTGTCCTGTGCAGTGTAAGATGTTTATCAGCATCCTTGGCATCTCTGGCCTAATGACTAGGTTCTAGTAGTGACCCCCCACCCTCACCCTTATTCCACATTTATGGCAATCAAAAATGTCTCCATACCTTGGCAAATACTCTTTTCCTCTTTCCACAAAACAAAATCACCACTGTCTAGTTGCCATTAGTAAAACTTATCCAAGTAATCCTGCTCATCTCTTTATTCTTAGTTCAACTACTATTTGCAGTATCACTTAGGGAAAAAAAACCAGTATATCAGAAAAATAAGATTCTATGATCAACTGGATTAAAAACAAAGGCATATGCATTGGGAATTAAGGCATATAATTTGTAAATTAATATTTTTAAATATTTATTAAGAATATACATTTTGCAGGGCTGGGGATATAGCCCAGTTGGTAGACTGCTTGCCTCACATGCACAAGGCCCTGGGTTCAATCTCCAGCACCATCAAAGAAAAAAAAAAGAATATACATTTTTAAATTAAGTTTTGGAATGCCCTTAATAGATTTTAAAAAGATTCCATTTAAAAAAATACTTTTTAGTTGTAGATAGGCACAATACCTTTATTTTTTTTATTTATCTTTATGTGGTGCTGAGGATCAAATCCAAGCCTCACACATGTGAGATGAGCACTTTACCACTGAGCCATCACCCCAGCCCAAAGATTCCATTTTTTTAGGAGTATTTCTATTTATAGAAAATTCAACAGTGTAAATTTAACCAAGTCTACTGGCAAGTTCTTTAGCCTTTGCATTTTCCTCTTTGACTATGTAAGCCAGGATATTGCCTAGACAGTGACAAGAATCCCATCAGAGCTGTCATTGTAATTGGTGTGGTGGTTTCCACCAGCTTATACTAAATTCCATTGTTTTCCCTAATGAGGCATGGGGAAATAGTGGGCTTTTGTCCTCTCAGTTACACTTCTATAAAGAAGGAGTGACTTAATTTTTTGTCAAACATAGGCCTTTTGCCTTCTATACAATATATAATTCAATTTTGTCATCCGTTTTTAGGGGAGGCATTGCTAATATTTTATTTTAACAATTATTTGCAGTAATTCTATAAGTACTGTATATGGTATGTGGTTAGAACTAACTTAATCATTTTTGAATTGTTGGCATGCCTCTAGACGTATTCCTATGGCATTTTATTCTTGAGCATCTATTAGTTACAGAATGTTGCTTAGGCTTGCAATTCCACATGAGGGTATGTACTTCCAGTTATTATAAACTGCCCAAATAAATCAATATCCTTGTTTCCTAGGAATGTAATTAAATTAGAACAAGACCTGGGGCAGAATGTAATATAGAGTTGCTCTGTATATTACTTGATTTCAAAACTTCATTGAGAACTCATATCTGTTTCCGTCAAATCTATTGCCCTCTATGGAGGACACTACGCATGCATATTATAGACGGAACTGGAAATAGGAATTCCAACATAGAATTGCCAGTGTGGGAGTCTCCCTGGGCATTGCAATCCCTAGAGAGAGAAAAAAAAAAAGGTACTGTAGAACAGTGGGTAGAGCCCTGGACTTCACACAGGCTAATCAGGTGTTCTACCTATGAGTGACATATTCAACCCTAAAATGTTATTTTCAAATAAAGAAAAAAGTGATAAAGCAAATCAAGAGCTACAAAAACTAGTCCAGAATTTACAGCTGTCCTCTGTAGAGGATAAAATAAATGAATATTTTCATAAAAGGGTTATTATGAATATCAAACCCAAGCCTCACACATGTGAGATGAGCACTTTACCACTGAGTAACCAAATTCTCATTATCTAAAGATTTCTTAATATATTAAAAAATATAAATCCTATCTTAAAATAGTTTACATGGTTTAAATTGTGGCTTTCTCCCTTAGTATTAAAATGAACAACACCAACAAAAGCTGTATAAGGGTTTGCAGAATGACCTTCTAAGAGGCTACAGGAAGATGTTTCAACTAAGTTGCAGAAAGTACAAAATGTACATCAAAAGAAAGGTGTCATTTTCTATTTATGTTTGAAGGAATGAACTATCAGCCCTTGGATGAAGGCAAACTGTCATTGATCATTATCTCTCAGGGCATTTGTTAGAAATCTTGAAAAATACTACCAGAAGATGACAAAATAATATTGAAAATTTGAATGGCTGGTTTAAAGATTCTTAAACCTGTTCTTCAAGTCTATTTAATTCTTAATCAGAAACATTTGTCCATGTAAAGTATGCATAAACAGACCTGCCTATTTTGCTGTTGGAACTGTATAAAATAAGAAGAGTGTGACCATCAAAATTGTCCTAAGGTTTCACAGAAGACTGTGATGTGAATTTTGGGAAAAGTTTCTCTCAGTTATAAATGACAACCAAATATTTTCTATTTTTTATATAACATTATTTTTTTTAAAAATATTTTACCTCTATCATCAATGTCAAAATGACTTTGATGACTGTGAAAAAATGAAGTCTTGAAATATAATGCAGAGATTTCCCCATTCACAAAAAGTATGTCTTCAAGATCTATCTATATTAAAATATTTGTGATTAGGATACTGGATACAGAAACTTGTTATGTGAAATAAATAAATATGAACATATATGTATATACATATATAATATAACTGTATTATATAAGAATATCTACATATATATATGTGTGTGTATGTGTGTGTATGTATATATATACATACACACACATACACACACATATATATATATATAACAGTGCAGACTATGAGGGGTACCTGGAGTCTTGAACTTCTCCTGGTGACTAATGCATGGAGAAAGCACATGAGTTGAATTCTGAAGATTCAAGGCAAAGAAGTGGTCAGCTGTGAATATAGGAGATTAGGAAGACTGGTATAGGATACTGTGAGTTGAATCTATCAGTAGGGAAGAGATGAGATGGAAATAGGAGTTGGTTCCAGAGCAGGGACTCATTTAAAATCTTTCTATTTTGATTTCCCTTCAGCTGTGCTTTTTTACTTATTATTTTATCTTACTTTCATAAATCATGTCTCAGTAAAGCAATTTAAACTATATGGGAAGGATGTTAGTCAACTTTCCATCGCTGTGGCACAATACCTGAGATAATCAACTGGTATGGAGAAAAGGTTTATTTTTGTTTCATGGTTCCAGAAATTTCAGTCTACCATTGTTTGGTGCCTTTACTTAGGGCACATGGTAACACAGTACACATGGTGGGAAGTGCATGGTGGAGCAAAGTTTTTTACTTCACGGTGGCTGGGAAGCAGAGAAAGATAGATAGATAGATAGATAGATAGATAGATAGATAGATAGATAGACAGACAGACACACACACACACACACACACACACACACACACCATGATCCCAATATCCCCTTTGTGGGCATGCTCCCAATGACATAACTTCCTCCCAGTAGGCGCCACCTCCTAAAAGAAGGTTGTTTACAAAGCCACTAACTCAAAGTTTTTGGTGACCATATAAATCCAAAACATATTAGGAAGCAAGTTAAGGAAGGTCTGAATCTCTGTATTGCTACTTATGAGACATTCTTGAATACTGGGAAGGAACAACATTACTGGAAGAATCCATTAAACACAAGTCAAGCGTATGTGTCATTGGCTTTTAGCTGCCTTGTAGTTTTAACAATAATAGGCACAGTTTATGTCTGAAGTTAGAAATTTGGAAGTCAAAACCAACAAACTATTAGATTTTTTAAAACACTTTAATGTGATTCATTTACATTGCATAATTTCTCAGTGTAATTGGCCCTAAGATCATCATGTCATTTAAAATTAGTCTATAGTAATTTATGATGGTCAAGACCTTTGCAGCTGCCTGGAAAGTTAATGAAGGAGACATAGAGCTGGTCTACTTAGGAAAGCAAGGCTGAGCTAATATGTGATATTCCAGAAGTAGCTCAGCTGGATCTGCCCCTTAGAGAGCAGCCAAGAATTCTTGCTTGGCTAGGGCAAAGCTTGGTTCAACACAAATGCTTTTAGTTATCATCATGGTCTGTGCACAGGATGCTGATGTGCATGGTAAAAAAAAAAATAAAGTAATTCAAATCACTTATATGGTCTGTATTAGCTCAGAACTTTCATGTATTTCTCTTGTCAGATTTGCTCCACTTTCTAGGGTAAGTTTTTCAATGTGCTCCATAATGACCACCTGAAGTTGCTCAAGCTTGGTTTATTACATTCTATAAATAGTGTGAGTGCTCACCCCAGGGAACTATGGGCTTCTCCATGAGAAGTTATTAGAAGCTAATAAAGAACTGGAACTTCTGTTGGCATCTTAGTCTGTTTTCTCCTGGTATAAAAAATACCCAATGCTGGGTAATTTAAAAGGAACAGAAGTTTATTTGGATCACTCTTCTGAAGGCTGGAAGGTACAAAAGCATGTCACCAGAATCTGGATGAAGAATTTTTACTGCATCATAACATAGTGCTAATCATATGGTAAGACAGAGCAAGTGTGACATAGAAAACTCACATTTATTAAAAAAAAAAAGCCACTACATAATAGCCTTGGATAGATTAATCACCTGTCAAAGATGAAAAATGAGGGCCTGGGATTGTGGCTCAGTGGTAGAGCGCTTGCCTAGCATGCGTGAGGCACTGGGTTCAATCCCCGGGACCACATAAAAATAAATAAAATAAAAGGTATTGTGTCCAACTACAACTAAAAAAATTCTAAAGAAAAAAAATGATTATCCCAAAGGTGATGAAGTTTCAACTTGAGTTTAAGAGGAGCAGTATAGTTAAGCAGACTGTTGGTGAAGAGCTATGAACTGAGACTCACTCTGGAAAGATAGTTGCCAAAAGGAAAGGGTGGTTCTATGACTGGGTATCTCAAGAAATCTTGCATATAGGGAGGGCCTAGTAGAAGCAGGATAAAGGTATAATGGTGTAATTGATAAAAAAGATGGATATCTGATACCTGTTTTTCTCAGGATTCATCTTATCTGGGTGGTTTTCTGACTACACCAGCATTATTGTTTATTTCAGAAGAAATTGTTTTAATTATTCCATCTAAGAAATCTCATTTATTTGTAGGTAGTAGGACCATTGTCCATTCTCCAGTAGCTCAGTCTTTTCAATAGATTCCCCACGTCGGGAATCCCTCACTTTGTAAGTTTGAATGAGTACCTACCTCCTACTCCAATATAGCAATGCCCAAACCACTTCTGTAGGCCCCTTCCTGCCTGTGCAGGGTCTCAATCTGTAGGCTTGGTCCATCTCAGGAGCTGTGACAAATAGTAGCAGAATGTGCTATATCAATGAAGACAGCACTGAGGGGCCTGGGAAGGTGTGCAGCCAGCAAGGTGGGCAAACTGCAGTGTAGTAGATTGAAGGCTGGCCAGGGCTGTGCTGGATCCCACATTAGACCCATGTACACTGGGCCTTATAGAATTACCTTCATGCCCTTTAAATACACATTATTTCTTTAATTTCTGTTTCTTAAAACTATCTTCTGAACAAAAATAATCATTTTAATGTATTTTCTATTCCATTTATTGAGTGTCTTATTTTGAAGATCTGACTCTAAAGTTATACATGGTCAGATTCATTAATGTCTACTCAGTAGCTAGATTTTAAATAGATTATTTCATTTCTCTGTGCTGTTATTGATTGGATTCCTTTTGCTCACTTCAAGAAAACCAAAGCTCGAGGATCTCCTTTTGAGGACAAAAGGAGGCTTTTGTCCAAAATTTGGTTCTATTTTTATTTCACTCTACTCCCATGGAGAACCTTTTCCCCACATCCCCTCCTTCTGTCTATCTGTGTATGAGCTGTTTCCTTGCTGAGTGTGAGGTCCATCTTCTGCTCCTCAGCTGCTCAAGCCTCCCATTTTTTAGTACTGAGCTCCAATATATTCCTTTTGCTAATAGTTGCCCACAGCACAGACCATACTCTTCTTATAGCATTTATAGTATTTGTAGTTCACATCATGGAATAGATGGAAAGTTTAGAATAAAAATTCTAGATTACTGTTTCTGGGGGATACTTGATGATGTTCTGAGTAGAATTAGAGGTTCAATTTCAGCAATAAGAATTGCATCCTACAATTTCCCTATTTCTATTTTATATTCCTACAAATAGAGATATAAAAGAAATCACTCACCTTCTCCAGAGCTTTAAGAACTTGAATGGTGGCCAAAAAGAAGTAATGCCATAAAGACTAGACAGCAAGGTGCTATGTTTGGAAGTATCCCCTACAAATCCATGTGTTGAATGCTTGCTCCCCAGCCTTTAGTGTTATTGGGAGTTGGTAGAACCTTTCCAAACTGGGGCCTAGTGGAAGGAAGCTGGATCACTGTGGGCATGCACTTAAAGGGCATACTGGACCTTACTCCCTAGCTCTTTCTTTTTCCCTTTGCTCTCTATCTGTAATTAAGTTGAACAATCCTCCTCTGCCAAGTGTTTATGTCTTAGTATACTTTGTCACTAAGACAAAGCAATAAAGTCAACGAACCACGAGCTGAAACCATGAACTGAAACTGGGCAAAAAATAAAATAAAATAAAAAACCTTTCCTCTTTTTATCTCAGGTGTTTTGTAACAATAACAAAAAGCTGACTAACCCAAGTAGAAAGATTTATCTTATAGATACAGATCACAGATGATAAGGAGACCTGTTATTGACTGTTATGATGAAAGTAAATTCCCTAACATGCCTTCTGGGATTAGCAAACTATGTTTTCAAAGAGAAACAGGAATGTACAGAAAGAAAATTTTCTGTTTGTAAGATAAGATATAGCATGACTTTCATAGATAGCAGAGAAATACATGGGTTTATAAAATATTGTAGCATAATAATAATGTAGCATAACATTGCTACATGCCAGAGGGAAAAATATTTTATATAACATTACAAACAGTACCACACACAGATGTCCTCAAGTTATAGAGTTTTGACTTATAATATTTCAACCTCATGATGGTGTAAGTGTTATGCACTCAAAATTGTACTTTAGTTTTGAATTTTGATCTTTTTCTGAGTGAGTGATATATGATACAATTCTGTCTTGAGTTGATGGACAGAAGAAATGAGGGTCAATTGTATATACAAAATAAATAAAACCATGAACTAGAAGATTATGAACTACATTTATGTCTCCAAGAAGTAGGGGAATAAAAAGAATTTCAACTTCATTATCGGTATTTTGTTTCTTTAATTAAAAATGGAAACAAATATACAAATAATGGTCTTTTCTTTCTGATAAATAGTATATTATATTAATCTTTGTACTTTTATAAATACTAATTGTTTCATATGATTCTTAGAATCTTATTTTATACCTTAAAGTCATTTTTTTTTTTTTAATTTGAGCCTCTTGAGTGTCCAAGAGCTTCACCCTCACAGAGTTCTGGCCATGAAACAGACAGA
Organism: Spermophilus citellus; assembly: GCF_964194105.1. Taxonomy (NCBI): domain Eukaryota; kingdom Metazoa; phylum Chordata; class Mammalia; order Rodentia; family Sciuridae; genus Spermophilus; species Spermophilus citellus. Next base: position 30,293,530 of record NC_138198.1, on the reverse strand, counting down.
AATCAGGATATGTCAGTGAAGTGGAATGGAAAGGTAGACCCTATAAGCGATTAATGAGCTCATTTACACTATTCCACTGCAGGCTTCCAAAAGCATCAACAATACACTAGCAGCTACTGCTAGGAATTACTTAAAGGGAATTTCTTGGAGGTGAGAGATCTTGCCCTTTGGAGAGGAGATGGATCTCAAAAATTTAAATGTATATTAGGCAAAAAAAAATTTAAAAATTTAAAAATAAATCATAAAACTTCCAGAATGCATTAGATACACCATTCCCTCTTTCTCTCATGGATAGTGCTATAAAATATAAAAAAAATAAAATAAAATAAACCCTACTCATCTCATTAAGATCAGATGAATTCCCTTCAATCTTAATAACAGCGTAGGACAGCCTCAGCCCCTCTCTGGCAAGCTGGATTTGCGGAAGGAAAGGGAAGGTGAAAGTGTTCCAAGGAGAGAATCCAGATGCAGAGATGCATGACACCAAGTAAATAATGTGGGGCTTTCAGTGCCCTCTGTCAGGAGCCTGGGAGAGTGTCCATACTGAGTAGTGTGGACCTCTTTTTTGTTGTTGTTCTTTTTAGTGATACATGACATTAGAGTCATTTTTTACATATTTATACAAACATACTGAGATTTCACCTTAGTCCAGTCAGAATAGCAACTATCAAGAATACAAGTAACAATAAATGTTGGTGAGGATGTGGGGATAAGGTACACTCATACATTGGTGGTGAGACTGCAAATTGGTGCAACCACTCTGGAAAGCAATATGAAGATTTCTCAAAATACTAGGAAGAGAATCATACCCATCTGACCTGTTATACCACTTTTCAGTATATATTCACAGAAGTTAAATTTAGCATGCTATAGTGACATAGCCACATTGGTCTTTACAGCAACTCAATTCACAATATCTAAACTATGAAACCAACCTTGGTGCCCTTGAACAAAGGAGTGCAGACTTCTTTCCATAGGGTATCAGGCATCTTCCTCAGAGTTGAGACAGTTATTTCTCTTTTCTCACCATTGTTCACACCTTGGAACTCTTCTATCTGTTCTCAGCTATATTTCACAAAAACTTCTCTATCCAAGATGATTCACAGTATCTCTGATGTTTAATCCAATGAACATTTTTAAACTATTTGATTACCTCCACACAGAATTTAATACTGCTATTGCCTTCTAGAAATTGTTTGCTTTTATGCTTCCTACATCCCATCAGTAGTACTGTAATTTATATGGTCACATTCTTAAAATTCCACCTTAAGTTGTCTTCCTGTGCATGACTCATAGACTGCATACTTCCTATAATTCCACATATCCTACTAGCTCATCTCACCTATTTTTTATTTATTTTTTTAGTTGTAGATGGACACAAAAACTTTATTTTATTTGCTTTTTTTTTTTTTTGTGGTGCCAGGGATTGAACTCAGTGCCTCATGCATGCTGAGTAAGTACTCTACCAATGAGCCACAACCTGGCCCTTATCTCATCTATTACCATGAGGTTTATAGCACAACGATCTTGATATTTCCTCAATGTTAACACTCACTTGGATCACCTTACCGAGGAAAGCTGTCAGTTCATGGCAGCCAAGAAAGAGGAAAAAAGAGAGATAAAAAAAAGAAAAAAGAAAAAAAAAGAGGTCCAAGGAAGAAAATAAACCCTTCTGGGGCACATCCCCAGGGACCTACTTCCTCAGACTTGGTCACACAATAATTCTCACAGTAATCCAACCAACTCTAAATTAATACAGTGATGAAGTCAGAGCCCTCATCATCCAATAATTTTCTAAAAGCCCTGTCTCCGAAACTTGCTGCATTTGGAAACACGTTTTCAACACATGAGACTTTTGGGGGACATTCCAGACCCAAACCATACCAGGGAGGGCTATGGACCACCAGCCAAGGAGGAAATTGTGTGTCTGCAGATCTCAGATACTGAAGTCATGTTCTCTTGTTGTGCATGGTGTCTGGGAGGACCAACAATGCTTCCCTTCTTAAAAGGGGAACACTTTGATAAGGATGAGAAACAATGCAATGGAGTAAATTACTCTTTACAAGAATGAACATTTAAATGGACAACACATTATTGACATTACATGGACAAATATAGAGATATACTGTTTGAAATGAAAAAGATAATATACATGGTAATATTTTATAAAGAAGGACTAACTTGAAAAAAGAAGTGAGACAAGCAATAATAAGAGGCTTAATCGATGAAAAAGATATGTAAAAGCAATACAGAGTACAAATACTACCTGAAGTGCAAATAGATTTTGAGAAAAAATGAAAATAATTGTAGCATGAAATATTGGTATACACTTTTTCAGAGTTCACTAATAAAAGAAGAAAAAACCATGATGCTGAATTTTTAAATTATTTAATTAACAAGCCATAGTTTTTAAAAAATATTTTATTTTTTAGTTTTCGGCGGGCACAACATCTTTGTTGGTATGTGGTGCTGAGGATCGAACCCGGGCCGCACGCATGCCAGGCAAGCGCGCTACCGCTTGAGCCACATCCCCAGCCCAACAAGCCATAATTTAATGGAGATGTAGAATGAGGTTCCCTTTGACAAAGAATTCACACTATTTTGTAGGTCCATAAGAACCTTACAAAAATCAAGCACTTATTTTAACATAAAGAAAAATATTATCAACTGCAAAAGCATAAATACAAATTAAGAAGTCAGAACATAATACACTTAGGAAATTTAGCAGGAGAGTGAAGTAGGTGGCATCACTCTACCAGAACTATACTACAGAGCAAGAGTAACAAAACAGCATGGTATTGGCACCAAAACAGACTGGTAGACCAATGATACACTATAATAGAGAACACATAGACTAACCCACAAAATTACAATTATCTTATATTAGACAAAGGTGCCAAAAACATGCAATGGAAAAAAGATAGCCTCTTCAACAAATGGTGCTGGGAAAACTGGAAATCCATATGCAACAAAATCAAATTAAACCCCTACCTCTCACTATGCACAAAACTAAACTCAAAGTGGATTAAGGACCTAGGAATTAAACCAAAGACTCTGCATCTAAAAGAGGAAAAAGTAGGCCCTAATCTTCATTGTGTGGTATTAGGCTCCAAGTTCCTTAAAAAGACTCCTATAGCTCAAGAATTTAAACCAAGAATCAATAAATGGGATGGATTCAACCTAAAAAGTTTCTTCTCAGCAAAATAAACAATCTGTGAGATGAACAGAGAGCATACATCTTGGGGGCAAATTTTTACCCCTCACACATCAGATACAGCACTAGGGTATATAAAGAACTCAAAAAGCTAATAATTACCTAATCAATAAATGGGTCAAGGACATGAACAGATACTTCTCAGAGAGTATATTTAATCAATCAACAAATATATGAAAAAATGTTCATCAACTCTAACAATTAGAGAAATGTAAATCAAAACTTAAATTAAAATTAAAGTTTTCATGACTTTAATACAAACAGCAGTTAAGTGTTAATAGAGGTAGCTATTATGAAGACAAACAACAATATGTGTTGGCGAGGATGTGGAGGGAAAGGTATACTCATACATTGTTGGTAGGACTGCAAAATTGGTGCAGCCAATATGGAAAACAGTATGGAGATTCCTTGGAAAACTTGGAATGGAACCACCATTTGACCTAGCTAACCCTCTCTCTACCCAAAGGACTTAAAAACAGCACACTACATACACACAGCCACATCAATGTTTATAGCAGCACAATTCACAATAGCTAAACTGTGGAACCAACCTAGATGCCCTTCATTAAATGAATGGATTTAAAAAATATGGCATATATACACAATGGAATATTACTCAGCAATAAAAGAGAATAAAATCATAGCATTTGCAGGTGAATGGATGGCGCTGCAGAAGATAATGCTAAGTGAATTTAGCCAATCCCAAAAAATCAAATGCCAAATGTTTTCTCTGATATAGAGTGACTGTCTCATAGTGGGGTAGGGAAAGGGAACATGGGAGGAATAGATCAGCTCTAAATAGGGCAGAGGGGTGGGAGAGGAAGTGAGGGGGCAGGGCATTAGCAATAATGGCGGAATGTGATAGACATCATTATCCAAAGTACATGTGTGAAGACATGAATTGGTGTGAAAATACTTTATATACAAACAGAGATATGAAAAATTGTGTCCTATATGTGTTAATAAGAATTGTGATGCATTCCGCTGTCATGCATTTAAAAAATAAAAGCAATTTAAAAAAAAGTTTCTACCACAGAGCAGGAGTTGAACAGTAGGTAAAGATTTGCTACAATCCTTACATAGTGAGTCATTAAGATTGAAGCTGCAAAGATCTATTTCTCTGTTAAGTATTCTTAGGGTAATTTTTAATATATGATTTTAAATGATAGAACATTTCCCCATTATTTTCAAGCAAAATAATTTTATTTTTAACTGAAATTTTCCTTATGATCTTGTGTCATAAAATTTTTTATTTTTTAATTATTTAAAAGGTTGAAATTAAATAGCTTATCATGTAACTGAGAGTAAAAAGTGTTATCAAGAAACTCAAATCACTTTTGTATCTATGTTGTAGCATCTAAGTATTAAATATATTTTATTTAATTTATATCAACATGGACATTTGACTTTTTTAAGGTTTTCATTTCTTATACTTAGCACTGAATTGGACTGTTTTCAAACATGAAAATACTCCTTGTCAAAGCTTAATGATAAGCATGTGTTTGCCTGTGTGATACCCTGTGTTTCTTGTTCCATACCAGACTCAAAAAACAAACAAAAAGTTTTCATGACTTTAATCCCAACAGCAGTCAAGGGTTAATCAATGGGAACACATATTAACCCTCTTTTCACCTTTCTTGAAAAGACTTCTGAATGGCTAGTGACAATTCTTTCCCTGAGGTTACCTGCCCCATAGCAATGCAGGTAGCTCTGCTTGGAACTTCCTCAGAGTCAGGATTTTCTGGAAGGGATTGGAATTCCAGGTTTTGGAATTTGAATGAGTCTTCAATTCCTCTATATTTGCAGATAAGCCTGCAAGGTGGTAGTTCATCACTATTCCACATTACAAAATCCTGACCAACTTCCCTTACTTTTCTAAAAAACCTTTAAGTACCTTTTTACTTGATCCGATCAATCATTTTTCTGATGTCCTCAAAGAAAATGTTATTATGTTTGCTCCTTCAGAATTAAACAAAGCCTCAGCAGTCTTAATGTCTTTGAAATATCTATTGAATATTTTACAATCATAATCCAAGCGGATTTGAATTAAGAATCACCTTGCAAAAAATTTCAAGATAAACACTTGAAATTCAAGATCTTATTTCTAATAAAGCTTATGAATTGTATCTAAATGTGCCTTTTACCTAGCCTAGGAAAAGCTACTATAATTTCTGAGATTCTAGATATATATGTATCATTTCATTTTGTGAGTCAAATGAAATAACAGTAATAGAAATTGGGGCAGTAAAGGAATAGAAAATTGCAAAAGCCAACTAAATAATACATTTTTTATTAATTTACATTTTCCTGCTCGCAAGGCTTACTTTTACTTTTCACTTGTGAAGTCTTGATGTAGTAGGTTATTAAAACTAAATCACAAGAGAAGATATCTTAATTGTTAGACTTATACCAATTGCAGTTCTTTTAAACCATTTATTGCTCTAGTGCCTGGTTTAGAATGTCCTACTAGTAAAAAAGAAAAACTGGCAACTGTATATGTAATCTGTCCCTTCATATAACTACATATCCTTCTGAAATCAGAGTTTGGGATGAAACTAGATTCTTTACTTCTGCTGGCAGGTGGGATCTGCCTAAGTTGAAGACAGTCTGCAGCTGAGAAAGACCTTTTTAATGTTAGCAACTAAACGCAGCAAGGGATGCCTATTGGCATCAGCTTCAAGGGCCACAGCCAGCATAGCTGAATTCTTCTCCACTACTATCAAGTGGCCAGTGGTGTGCTGCAATTCTTAATGGTGGGCTATGCCCTCCAGTGTTGCAGCAGAATCCAGCAACTCACCACCAATTTCTTTCTAGGTTCTTGCCTTGCAAATTTAAAGAATAAATCCATGAATAACAATGGAAGGCAGGAGTGAAAGGAGTAGGATTAAATTAAGTGAGAAGAAAAGAGAAACAGCCCCAGCAAAGAGAGGGGATCCAATTATATAGCACAGGAGCCAATACTATTGGTCAAAATTTATGCTAAACCGGTATTGTAAAAGTATGAATGCTGTTGGTCGAAATGTATACTAATTGAGTCTTGGAAAAGTACTAATGCTTTTGGTTTGTCTTTGTGTCTGAACTTTCCTGTGACCTGCATTCTAGTCTGCCCCCACTTCCATTTTCCCTCCACTCCGGGACAAAGGCTTGGTTTCACTTCTTTATTTGCTACATCAACAAACATGGTAGGGCTGTTTCCAAATTACTGTAATTACATTTAATAATAGAAATAACAGAAGAATTACACAAGAACATATTCTATTTCTAATTCCCTTTTGTTTTGCACAAAAAGGAAAGGAAAAGATTCAATGCACTTGTTTAGTTTTAAGTATTAATCATTAAAAAAATTACTTTTGTTTTTTTCTTTTTAAAGTTCACAGCACTGATGAAGACACTAGATTTGTCAGGTTTACAAAAGTATACTGATTAGTTAGGGTTTTTCGAAAACAAATTTAAAAGGCACTTAGTGAAAATGTAATCTACCAAGACTATTTTGCTCACTTTTTCAAGGTGGTCTCATCAAACAAACCCAGATATTTTATTTAAGGAAAGTCTGTTTGCTCTTTAAATGCCATTTTCTTGTCTATTTCATTTTTCCCTTTGTCAGCATATCTGGGGAAACTTTTTAAGTGAAGTAGATTCTAATCCATGGTTCAATTAAACTAGCATATCACAAAGCTAACAAGAACCACCTGCAGCATCAATAAAAACAGCTTTGAAAGTAGCTAGCTCTTGCTGTCATTGATACGTGATATGGCCCAAGAACACATATGGGTATGGGTAGGATTTTATGAAGGTTGGGAGGCGTTACAGTTGACATCAACATCAGTAGCAAGAATTATTGTGCCTTAATTGCAGACCAAAGGAAGATGATGAAGCCTGTCTCCTGGCATCCTTTTTTAATCAACTGGTAAAATCACATAATGCTCATGGTTTGATTATGGCCTAAAATGATTAAACTGTCTATCATTGAATCATTATTTGAGCTGGAAAATGAAATACTGAATTCAAAATTCATCTTTAGCCTTAGAATAAAAATTACTAAATCTCAGATTTAAATCTTTCTTTGCTTTTGGAAAATGAACTTTCACATGTATGTAGATAGGTAGGTTGCCTAAATATTTCAGAATATGAAATCATCTGATTTAATAACCATCTCTTTTAAACCATTAATTAAATTGTAGAAGAATTATTTATAACAATTTTATACACAAGAAAGTATTTATACAATAACATGATTGCCAAGACAGATTTTTGAAAACATATTTTAAATTTTTGTATCTATTTTTTTTCTAGATCAACTGTAATTAGTTAATAGTAACCTGTAATTAATTAATATTAACCTCATATTAGAAATTTATTTGACCCTTTAATATGAAACTTTATCAAGTAACCCAAAATTTACATGTTATATACTTAAAATCTTTGTGTTTTCTGTGAATGAATACTACTTTAAAAATTTACATGTAGATGGGCACAGCAGCACACACCCTATAACTCCAGCAATGTGGGAGGCTAAGGGATTAGAAGTTTAAGATCAGCCTGAGCAATTTAAACTCCGTATCAAAAAAATTAAAAAAGACTGGAGAGGTAGCTCAGTCAGTGGTAAAGTGCCCCTGGATTTAATCTCATATTTTAAAAAAATCAAATGTAGTGACTTTTCTGAAGATCTATGAAGATTATAATATTTAACATTTTATTATAGCTCAAGGAATTTTCAAATATCTTGAAAAATGTAGGTGGGACAACAATTCAATAATGTTATCAATATTAAATAAATAATTTATTATCAAATTAGATACAATTTCAAATGCTAAAAAATGCATTCTATTAGAATTTATTGATATGGGGGAAAAAGTAAACACTCTTGCTTTATGTCATATCATCTGCAATAACATGCCAACAGACTATAATTAATTAAACTGTATCTAATGCACTATAGATTTCTAAAACTGGAGAGAGGTGATACTCATGACAGTACTGCAGAATGGAGTTCCACCTCGGGCATTAAGAGGCAGTATAAAGTCATGAAGGTCTTGGAGGTATGGCACCTTGTGTTGCAGAAAAGCCATGACCTAGACAACTTTGAACATCTAAATAAAATATGAACCAGAGAACACTGGATCTCTCATAAATATATATTTTCAGAAGCTAAATTAATGAGAAAATAGATATGTGAGGAAAAAAATGTAGTTTTGCCTATCAGCTTTATAATCTATTAACTACACAGACATTTACACATAGACATATATAAGTATAAATGTAGAGCTCATTATTAACACACAAATATATGAAGTAGGAGATTACTGCTACACTAAAATATTATTAACTGAGAAAAACATAAATTTAAATTCTTCTACCTGATGTTTAGATTGAAGAATTTAACATCCTGAGGCTAAAGTATTGTTTTCTCATGCTAAAATTTTAATTTTAATTCTTTTATATGAGTCTGCCAAAGATGGGATTAGTTTTAATACTATGTTATTTCATTTACAATGAGAAAGAAACCAATAGTTAACTTAGACTCTGTCATTGATTCAGGCACAGTGTGATCTCACTGATGATAAAATGTGATAAAATCTTGTTTCTGTGAATTAATGAAAGGCAATATCTGCTGCACATTTGAGTCCTGGGAAGCAGACATTGAATGGGGATTAAAAGGCATTGCCCTGTGCCCCTGTGTCAACACCTATACTGGAATGAAGAAAGGAAGATCGGAAAGACAGACAGAACCACAACACATTCATACCAAAGGCCTCAGCTGGCTTTACAGGGAGCTCTAGAGCTGGGGGCAAGGGTGTGTACATAGAAGGCATTCCGAGTTTTTCTAAATTGGAAAGGACAGGAAAGGCTGCTCTCTTCAACCTCAGTCTAAGGGCAGTGGAGGTGGACATTAGTGAAGTCTCTGCAATGTTTTTAGTCTCACAATTACAACACAGGGGTGCTATAAGCATCTAGAAAGCAAGGGCCAATTATTCTGTTAAACACTTGAAAAGCACAGGACATCCATGATAAAGACTGAATCAGTCCAACCATCTATATTGCTTGCTGAGGGAATTACAGAGGTTCCTGGAGGGGACCGATCTCTACAGCACTCCACAGCATTCATTACACTGTCTAATCTGCCAAATTGACTTCTAGAAAATTAAATGCAGGCAGTAAATTAGAAAAGATGGTTTCTAAATTTCAAAGTATTCTTAATATTAAAACAGAGTAACTGGTACATTAATAAAAAAAATAAAGAGTTGCACAGGTTAAGTAATTTTTTTTCTTTTACAGATTACATGTTGCTTCAATGTAAACTGAGACAATGTTTGTCGTAATGAACAGAAAACATAGAGTGATCCTATTATATTTTGGGTAGCAAGTACTATGCAATATATTTTACAATGAGCTTATCTGAGAATAGTTTTAGATGGTTAAGATCTTAACAAAAGAATTCTATTGCCGTGGTGGAGATTCTTATTTTGCAAAACAAACGATTATCTTTTTTCTTTCTACAAGTTTGACTTTGCCATCAATATCCTTTTGAAAATATCTATGTATCAGAGCTTCAGGTTATCATAAATTATCTGGTGAGCCATGTCATATTGAGCCAACCAGGTAATTGTTTTAATTTTGTCAAGTACCAACATCATTAAATTATATAATAATTTCTCAGACACTTGCGTGGAGTAAGAGATCCTAGTTTATTTTTTATTTATTAAAAATAGGTGAGATGTGAGTAACAAAAGTATTTATACTGATCAATGTAGTTTTCACAAACATAATGATTGGCAACACTATCATTTAGTTGCAGTGTAAAGGATACATCCTCATTCTGAAACTGAACAAAACCAGCAACTGAAAAACCAGCCTCTACCTCAGAGCAAAGCCTGTCCAAGAAAGGGACATGACCTTTGCCCTTGGAAAAACCCACAGAGCACTCCTAGGCACATTCCCACCCTGCTAAGTTGTTTATCTACAAATAACAGGAGAGATCTGCTGCCCCAGGTGTCCCTGACTCAGTCAGGCTAGGTGGAGATCCATAGCAACCCCCTAGCAGCCACCAATCAGCATGAGACAGGGAAATACCTGGGACGCCAGATGACCCTCCCAGTAGTTTATGGTGGTTGATAACATATTGGGAAACCATGTAGTTCAGCACCTACACCCCTCTTGGCTCAAACCAATCAGTTCAAACCAATACCCCTTTTGTTCTGACCAATCACCCCTACCCAACTTGTTCCCGCCAGTGAATGTGCTAATCATGTTTTAGAGTTGTTATTTGATTTTCCCGCGGTGTGTGATGATTTGCTATGATGTATGTGAAGTCCCTTCCCTCTCCAAAGAATGTATAAAAATGCTGCAAACCCTGGGCTCAGGGCCTCTCAGCGTCACCAGTTGCTGTGTGTGCGCGCGGAGGACCGAGCTAGCTCGCAATAAACACCTCTTTGCTGCTTACATCGATCTTGGGTCTCTGGTGGTCTTTGGGGGTCCTGAATTCGAGCATAACACAACCCATGGATTGAAAAACAAACAATAACAGACAATAAAAAAAACTATGAAAATTATTATAGTAGGAATGTATTTTGATGAAAATTTCTAAACATTTATATTTATTTTGAAATTTAATATTATCTTAACTCTCTGAGACAAAAAGTTCCCTGAAAATATATAGTCTGTCCTCCATATTCAGGGGTTCTCTGTGTATTCAACCCAAATATTAGGGGAAAATTCTATCTGCATTGAACCTGTTTACACATTTTTCTTGTCCTTATTCCCCAAATAACATAATGTAAAAACTATTTTGTATATTATTTGCATTGTATTAGGTATCATAAATACTGTAGAGAAGATTGAAAGTATAAAGGAGGATTTGCATAGATTATACACAAAACTAAGCCATTTTATGTAAAGGATTTAAGTATACATGGATTTTGGTATCCGTGGAGGTCCTGGAACCAAACCTCCACAGATACCAAGGGCAGACAGCAAACAAAGCTCTGTAGTCACACCTGACTTTGGACAGTGATCACTTGAGACATTAATTCATGCAGGGGCAGTTGAAGGGGAAGCTATAGTGTAACTGAAAGTTTGGTCCTCTTCCCCAATGCCAATTAATGTCAATTTAATAATGAGAGCACAATTTTGAGAAAAATGAAAAAAAAAGTGTTTCATTGCTTTGCTAGCAAAGGAGAAACACAGGGGACTCCTGTCCCTGAGGCTGTGAATCTCCCGATCAGGAGGGACAGGGGGATTTTAAAAGGAAACCTTCAAGGGTTAAATTCCAGGTGTGCTCTGGTAGGGTGGGGGGGGATTCCAGAGCACCCTGGTGGTGTGTTAGGATTCACTTGTTAATTTGGGAGATAGTCACTTCCCAGATCCTCAGCAGGCATCTCCTTCCAGTAGTGGGTGTGTGTTCAAGGGCAGTTAACAAGGAAAAGATCACACTGTCTCCCTAATCTTGTTAGGGAGGGGCAGAGGGGAGATGAGAGAAAAAAAATGTTCTTTTAAAAATTAAGCATTAGTGCAAGGAGGGCTATATTTAGAAGGAGAAGGGACCACTGTCACAATAGGAGCAGCAGAAACCCTTGTGAGCCTGAGAAGAATATTCCCCTGAGAGCTAACCAAGTTTAAACCACAGGCTGGAAATACTAACCTCTACTCTGACCCTGAGCAGCTGTGCCAGTCCTGGGTTCCAGCAGGATGAATTATAGTGGATGCTGACCCTGCAGATCCATCCACCTTTTCAGAACTCTATGAGGATTGATTGCCCTAGGCTTTGGCTGATTTTCAAAGAACAGAATTCAATTTCTAAAGGGCTCAGCTGAGAAGGAGGCTAACTTTTGGGGCTGCAGCACACCAACTTCTCACAAGGCCTGTTGGCGTTAAGTTATCAAAATTTAAGATGCCCTTACAGATATTATTAGTGACCATGAAACTGCTATTCTCTAAACAATAAACGTGCCACTTACCTAAGCATCTTCAGATTGGGAATCTAGATCTAAATCATTTACACAAGGCATTTTTTTAAAAAAAATATTTATTTTTTAGTTGTAGTTGGACACAATATCTTTATTTCTGTTTATGTGGTGCTGAGGATAGAACCCAGGGCTTCACGTTTGCTAGGCGAGAGCGCTACCACTGAGCCACAACACCAGCCCAAAACAAGGCACTTTACAATGAGGTTTTTCCCTTTACTGAGTACTTTTTTCTGTACCTTTGTGGTGTTATAATTTTATTTCATGTTATAAATATTAACTTGATTTTTTTTCAGCTTCTCCCCCCCGCATTGCAATATTTCAGTGCACATACTAAGCTCACAGACTAAATTTAAATATTCACAACTTTTCTACCATCTCTGACAATTGTGTGAGTTGGCCCATGATTTTTTTTTTTCATAAATCCTCACTGGTAGGATTATAAACCATTTCATATATTTTTGCATAGCAAAACCTTTTCTTGTTCTGCTTCAATTTGTTCCATGTTCACTTATATGAATTTTGTTTTTGGGTCGAGTTGCTTTTTTTTGGTACAGTGAATATTGAAACTGGAAAAAAATACAGAAGAAATAGAAGAGAAATGAGTAACTGTGATCTACACAATATTGAGAATTTCAACCTTAAATTTAATGCTTATTCCTTATTAAAATTAATTTTCACTTATTTCTGCTTCTTTTTAGAAATTAAAACCAATCATTCATGTAATTTAATTAGTATTTTTAAAATACTAAAAAGTAGCAGAATATTAAAATTTTAAAAAGGTAGCAGAATATTAAAATATTCCTAAGTTCCTAAAATAAGGTGCAATGGTGCAAGTAATATGTTGATACTCAAATCTTTTTTTCTGAAATTTTTCTTGAAAACCTTCATTTCCATGAATGTTAATTAATGTTAAAATATCTGCTTTCTTTAAAGAAAGAAAAATCAACTTTTGGTGTGTCCAGTTCATTTCTTAAAAATGATCAAGGAGCTAGCACATAAGCTGTCAAATTAGTATATCTGCTTCAATAACCAGCCACAGATCCTAGTCTTCACTATGGATCCTCAGGAGTGGGTGCACAAGGGTTTCTCAGTGGGAGGAAGTGGCTAAACACCCTGCAGGCCAACGTCATGCTTGAGCTGAAAAGAAGAATATTGAATATAGTGAGACAGAGCCTTCCAGCTCCAAGCTTCACACACGCTTAGCTTCAGCCCTCAAGGAAACTTTCTGGTAAGAAATCTGTTTTTAGATGTTTGTGTGTCACAATGGGCAAAAAGGTGCAACTTATGAGGTTGAGGGGGAGAATATCCACGTACTTCTGCCCTTTTCAATACTTTATTCACTCAAATCACTCGATACAATTTCACTCTATAGGTTCTTTTTAAAAAAATATATTTATTTTTATTTTTTTCATTAACTCTATAGGTTCTTAATGAAGAAAATGACAATCCTTAATGCTAGGCACTGCAACAGACATAATCAATTCACAGCAAAAAATTCTAGATTGATTCTAAGCACCGTAAACACACTTAATCATGACAGTCTAATGACAGAGGTTCCCTCTGCATGCTAAACTCAAGAGTCAGGTCAAAAGTCTCATCAAGCCTTAGGCTTTAAGTCCAGCAGATGCACACTCACTCAGACCTCAGTGATCAGGTCAGGAACCACCACAGGCTTCTCCTGGGGTGGAGACTGATGGCCAGTTGAGGAGAGAGTCTTAGAGAGAAGTCTCGGGTCTCAGCAGGGTCAAAATATGTCTGCAGAGTTTCAGAGCAGTGAGGATCAGACAAATGAGTTGGGATGTCAGTCCAGGTGCTCAGCAGGCTCTCCTGTGTGAGGGCATCAGTGTCAGCTGGCTGAATATCTGTTCATTTGCTCCATCATTTAAACTAAATTTTGGGGCTTCTAACCACCCTTTCAGTCCCTATCAGCTGCCACTGGATTTCTCAGTGACATAATTTGCATCTGGCCTGGTGGTGCCCACCCTGATTTTCTTGCCTCTTCCCCTTATGGGGTGAGGACAACATTACAGAGAATTCACTCTGAGCTTGTCAGGGTGGGGAGAATTGACTTGTTTATGTCAGGGATATGCCTGATGATCATATTGGAGGGCTCTATAGGCATTCCTGGTGAGACTGCACGTTTCAAAGTGAAGCTTTTAAAAATGGAGTTGCTTAGGCTAAGGCCTAAATCCATCCTTACAATGTGATGGTTCAGGCCTGTAATCCCAGCAGCTCAGGAGGCTGAGGAAGGAGGATTGTAAATTCAAAGCCAGTCTCAGCAATTTAGGGAGACCTGAAGTAGCATAATCACACTCTCTGTCAAACTAAAATCGAAAGGGTTTAGGATGCAGCTCAGTGGTGAAGCAGCCATGGGTTCAATCCTAGGTACCAAAAAAAAAAAAAAAAAAACTCTGTTTCTAGTTCCCTGGAACCAGATTTTCTCTGGATTATCCTTAGTCCTGGAGTCAAGTTTTAAACACTGGAAATGCCATCTGATACTCAATATGGCAATTTGTATTGATGGACCAAAAAAAAAAAAAAACCATGAGAAACTTATAATGTTCCTTATGAGAAACAAGAAAATCTTAGTATCCCCATGAAGGGTTGGTGAGATTCCACCTTATTCATTAGAACCAAGCTTTAAACTCTTAATTTATTTCAAGAGTGGGCACATTTATTTACTTTATTTAAACCTTACTTTCTTCTTTATAATTAATTTTAAATATTACTTTGAATAATTGGAATGTATTTGCCCTTTGTGTACCACGTCTTTGGCTCTTTTTTGGGAGAGTGGATAAAGTAGGGAAAGTTTTAAATTATACAGTGTATTGAAACTAGGACTGTGCCCATACTTATGTATAATTCTTATGTTTCATGTATCAGTTAAAAAAACAAGTTAAATTTTTTTAAAAAAGAAACTATCATGGGGGGAAAAAGTTTTAAATTTTATAAAGAATTAGGTAAGAAGTGATAAAGAAGACAGACAATCCCTTTAGAAAAAAAGATTTTTAAAATAAAATAAAAAATAAATAAAAAAAAATAAAAATGATTTTTAAAATAAAAAGAATTGGAATTGAATCAATGTGCTTCAAACCCCAGTGGCTACTTTGGGGAGCAGCTTTCTGCTGGCAGTCCAACCAATGTGCAGGAAGATGGCATTTAAAGCAGCCTGAGAGCCCTACTTCAGGAATATGAGTACTTTTTCCTTCCAGATACATTTGTTTAACATTTCATTTGACAGAGTCACTCCCCAAACATCAAGCCACAGGGAATGTCATAACTACCCTTCCACCATGATCCTAACAAGGCTGCTCTAAGTACTGGGAACATACAGGCTACAAACAGACAGCATAATTTTAAAATTATTCTAATGGCGTAAAAATGAGGACTTCCAATATGCTAGGCATTACTGGAACTCTGAATCTATGCTTTGGCTTATTTAGAGATACTACAGCAAGTAAGGAAAATTCAAGGTCATGAGTCAAATCATTCCTTTCCAGTCTGTCCTGGCTTCTTTTTTTTTTTTTTTTTTTTTAGTATTATCTTATTTTTTTTTTAATTGCTCTTTTTTAAATTTTTTTTATTGGTTGTTCACAACATTACAAAGCTCTTGACATATCATATTTCATACATTAGATTGAAGTGGGTTATGAACCCCCAATTTTACCGCAAATGCAGATTGCAGAATCACGTCGGTTACACATCCACAATTTTACATAATGCCCTATTAGTAGTTGTTGTATTCTGCTACCTTTCCTATCCCCTACGATCCCCCCTCCCCTCCCCTCCCATCTTCTCTCTCTACCCCATCTACTGTAATTCATTTCTCTCCTTGTTTATTTTCCCATTCCCCTCACAACCTCTTATATGTAATTTTGTATAGCAATGAGGGTCTCCCTTCATTTCCATGCAATTTCCCTTTTCTCTCCCTCTCCCTCCCATCTCATGTCTCTGTTTAATGTTAATCTTTTCTTCCTGCTCTTCCTCCCTGCTCTGTTCATAGTTGCTCTCATTATATCAAAGAAGACATTTGGTATTTGTTTTTTAGGGATTGGCTAGCTTCACTAAGCATAATCTGCTCTAGTGCCATCCATTTCCCTGCAAATTCTATGATTTTGTCATTTTTTATTGCTGCATAGTACTCCATTGTGTATAGATGCCACATTTTTTTTATCCATTCATCTATTGAAGGGCATCTGGGTTGGTTCCACAGTCTAGCTATTGTGAATTGTGCTGCTATAGAATAGAGGACACAGAGACTAATCCACAAAGTTACAACTATCTTATATTTGATAAAGGGGCTAAAAGCATGCAATGGAGGAAGGATAGCATCTTCAACAAATGGTGTTGGGAAAACTGGAAATCTATATGGAACAAAATGAAACTGAATCCCTTTCTCTCGCCATGCACAAAAGTTAACTCAAAATGGATCAAGGAGCTTGATATCAAATCAGAGACTCTGCGTCTGATAGAAGAAAAAGTTGGCTCCGATCTACATATTGTGGGGGTCGGGCTCCAAATTCCTTAATAGGACACCCATAGCACAAGAGTTAATAACAAGAATCAACAAATGGGACTTACTTAAACTAAAAAGTTTTTTCTCAGCAAAAGAAACAATAAGAGAGGTAAAGAGGGAGCCTACATCCTGGGAACAAATTTTTACTCCTCACACTTCAGATAGAGCCCTAATATCCAGAGTATACAAAGAACTCAAAAAATTAGACCATAAGATGTCCTGGCTTCTGGTTAGGGTGTGTGGGTCAGGAGATGAGTGAGGGTCACAGGGCCAGCTTTTGTTTTCCAGACCTGAGGATGTAACTCATCTCAGCACATATCTTACCTCCCAGAGGATGTTGGGCCTTTGGAAAATGCAGAACACTTGTTATTAACCTTAAAAATGGAGAATGTTTGATATGATGGCAAAAACTATAGAGTGGCGGGTAAGTTTCAATAAAACAAAACAAGTACTTTTTGAAAGATAACACTTTACATAGTAAATAAAGCAATCAAGCTCTTTTTTAAAAGGATTTCTCTAGTTTACATAATTAAGTATGTAGAACTGAAGGGAATTTAATGGTTTCAACATGCTTCTCCTGATCATAGATATTTTTTTTCCTTTCCCACCATTTAATACTTTAGTTTTAGTAATACATAGCAAGTCATAGAAAAGCTAAAAGTAGAAAATGAAGATAACTTGTAACATTACAATATTAAAGTTTTAAGTTAAAATAATGCAATACAATGAAAGAAAATTGCATAACATCATAAACATCACATTGTTAGGTAGTAGCTAGCAATAAGCAGTGAAATACATGGTAAGGTCATAAAATGTTCTTAAAATTACTTTAAGTTCCTTCTTTAAACTATCTTCAAATGGTGGCTGTTAATCTGTTAAAAAAAATTTACAAAAGCAAGGGAAATAGTGATACCTCCAGTTACCAATGGAGGTGACTGAGAAACAAAGCACCAAGCAGCCTGCACAAGCAAAAGAAACACCAATCAGCGGGGTCTCCTGGTAATCCTGGAACTTAGCCAGCTTCCCTGACCAACCCCAGTAGGACAGGGGACTCTAAAAACCCCTTTTCCTGCCCCAAGCCCCTCCCTTCTTGCCCAAATCCCAATAAAAGTTCCAGTCTGGTGGAGACCCATCTCCACCCCCCTTGCATGCATGCATTCCTTTTCTCAGATCCTCTTCTTACCTGCTCTGCCAGTCTTAGAGTTCCATCCGGGAGCAAAATCTCAATAAAGTCTCATTCAGCAGCCTTTTGAATCTGCCTCCTTTTGGCTGCCACTGCCTGACCTTACAACAAGTCCTGCTACCTCACCTGTTGAAGTATAACATTAGAGAAGCACGCCTAGGCAAGCATATGAAGCAGGGTTTATTTTAAAAGGGGTAACAGGAGAGAGAAGGGGGCCATAGCTGGTATCCTGGTATTCCAACAAGTGAGGTGTTCCACCTTCTTATTTGTCGTAGGCCTCCTTTTTTTTTCCTGCTCTCTTCCCTTTATCTTTCTCCTTCCTGTCTGTGACTAGGCCCAGAAAATTCTCGGTGGGATGGCCTAAAGGTGGGAAATAGGTGGGTTGAAGGGGGGAGGGCAGGATGGAGCAGCCCAGAACACAATAATTAACAAATTTTACAACTCAATACAGGAAGGGACAACTCCTGTGACAGGTTACCTTAGCAACAGGCTGGAGCAGGAGCAGGTTATCTTAACGTGGAGGAAGGGCTCTGAAGGAATTAACTTTTTAATTCCTCCATACTCTGGATTTGACCCTTGCCTATCTGCCTGTCTAGAATAATGAGACTAACTCTGATAGAGTCCACTGAAGTTTATGTGAAACTAGGAATTATAGCTGTAAGCATCTCCAATTGTGTGGAAAGAAAGATTCCTTAAGTAGTGCAGGTGCACTAAGATAACTTCCAACCAGCTATCAACACCAGTGCCTATGTTAAGATGAACTTGACTTGTAGATGAAGCCCCCCTAAATAGATTGGACACTCTACAGTTCTGAAGAGGACCAACTAAGGTCAAAAATTGCACTATCCGACAGGAAAGAGGAGTTGAACACCTGATTGGCCAAGAGTACAGAAAGTAGTCCCCAGTTCTCCTGGTAAACATCAAACAGTAATAAAATTTGGGGACAGCATCGTCTCCTTTTTGTTCTCTGCTTGGAGATGGCCCATGCTCTCTCTTGAGAGTACACTCTGCTTAAGCCTCACTTTTCTTTTACTTTACTTTCACCTATAATAAAGTTCTCTTGCATGACTTTTGGTGTCTGACATTTAAATTTTCTTTTGTTGGAACATGAGAACTGAGGTTTGGAGATTCAGAGCCTTGCTATCCTATGACAACATGTATGGAATAAATAATATTTTGGTTAAAATTATTACAGTTTTTAAGTCTTAAAAACTGTACTACAATGAATTCTTTTATGTGTATGATAAATTCCTAGCAGTGAAATTGCTGCATCATATGGCATAGGAATCTTTTTTATCTGATAGTTTTTTTAAATTACCCTCCATGGGGGTCACATTGTGGGCACACCCATAAAAGTATGAGAGCAGATTGCACAGATACCTTTTAACTCTCAGTGATATCTCAAAGGGACTCCTACAATTCACACTCAATGGCAAATGAAGTAATGTTGTTTCATTGTTTCTTCCCCCTGTGGAGAGTCTTCATTGTTTATTTTAAGTACTTGTTAAAATATAATAATAACCAACCCTAGTAAATTGTACAGCTCAAACTATCAAAGTAGCTAGAGCCATATGTTGCCTTAATGAGCTCCCAGCTTCTTCATGATCCTCACTGTAGGAGAAATTCAGGCCTGAACAGAGTAGTGCTAAACATAGGGCCATTAATACTTATCTTTTGGTGAAGAATAAGAATTACAAAGTGTTTTGCATGTAGAATTATAATAAAGAACAGCTGGTAAATGAAATGAACACAAATTCTTTATTAATTGAATTCTTTAAGTAAATCATGGGGATATTTTAAGAATTTTGTCAAGCTCCACTTAAAATTCTGACTTGTTCAGAAATTTTTGGAGAATATGAATACTTATTTTTACTTATACAGTTAGGGAAATTATTAAAAACAAATATTTATCAAACTGTGGGGAAGCAATGATGCTGCTCTGAGATATTATAATACTGATAAGCAAAATTGAAAATATGCGTAATGTGTAGACTTTTTTGTAAGATGCTGAGGAATTTGAAACTAAATAGAAAATCAGCATCAATAATTGTTTTAAAGAGATAGAAAGAAAAGGACTGGATTTTGTGACTACATAATAAATATAGCATTGATAACCAAGTTGCTTGCTCATGAAATTCATTAGAGTCAATGCAATAACAGACGTTAGGACTTTAGGTTCTGTAGACTTCACATAGGTAATCATTTGGAGGCACTATTTTAAATCTAAGGACATTATAACTCGGTAGATATCTGCTAAAGTATTCCAGGAATGTGGAGAGAAATGCAGATAAAGAATACCTATTCAGGTCAGGCAGATGCACCTGTAGAGGCCAGGCAGGTAGAGAGCTGGCTGACAGCAGCATGTGAAGATTGCCTGACAGAACTCAAAAAGCGTCCTAGAAGTGAAGGGAAGAATCAGGGAATAATTATAGCAAATTTTAGTCTGAGTTTTAAGAATCTATTTACAAATAACACAGTAGCAATTCTCTAACCAGAAGCTTGCTGAGAAATGTGACCTTTAGAACTCTTCTTCATAAACTAGCATCCTCTGGCCATATTTAGAAGTTCCCCAGGAAACGTTACCTGTGGTCACTCAAGAACTGAAGGAAGCTACAGTCACTGATTCTCCATATGAAAATTTTTCTTTGGGGATCTCTGCATCTCTTCTTCCACTTCTAATTCTCTCCTAATTGCATGACTTCCCTTAAGGTCACAATTCAGAGCTTTGCTTTGATGTGAGAGGCCTCTAGGCCCTGTAATGAAATTAGAATGAAAGTTACAGGCACACCCCTGGATAATATTCAAATAACTATATTTAGAACAAGTTAAGGAAGTGCTGAAAGTGGGTAGAACTTTGGGGCATACTGGTTTAGTTCCCATGACTATTTCTTAGAAGGTAAATGGAGACCTGGGACAGGGAAGTAGAGGAAAGATGCAGCTGAGACCATGCTCTGGAGGGAAAATTGTCAGCAGGTAGATGCTGGAGTTGTCAAGACCATATGGCCCAACTCACTCAAGAGAACAGTCTTCTCTTAAGGTAAAAATGAATAATTAAGAGGAGCTTGAAACTTGGCGATGACCTTGCTAGAAAAGCTCTGTAATTTGCCCATTGTTTCCCACACTATGAGAAATAACTGCACCTGATATACTGTGATTACCCAAAGGAACAACAATACTCTTAGGAGCCTTTAGTTTTTCTTTCTGCACCCAAGAAAATTCTGTGTGTCTTGCTGATCAGTGCCTAGGAGGTTGGTAGAAACAACATCTGGGGACTTACAATGTAAACTCTTCTTGCATAAGAATCACTTTGTTCTGACAAAATGCTCTCAGGTTTTACTAACTAGCTATAGTAACCAAGAAATTGTTCATAATATTGACATAAAAAACTGTTGTCATTTCTATGAGGTGCCTCGTATTTTTCAGGTTGATGAAGGTGACTAAGCAGCTGGCACCCGAAAGAAACACCAATCAGGCACTGATGGAACTGACTGTCAATCAGCAGGGTCCCCTAGCCAATCCTGGATCTTGGCCAGCATCCCGAACATACACACATACCAACTCCAATGGGACAAGGGACTCTAAAAACCCCTTTTCCTGTCCCAAGGCCTCCCTGCTTGCCCTAAATCCAACAAAAATTCCAGTTCAGTGGGGCCCCACATGCTTCTCCTCAGACCCTCTTCTTACCCACTCTGCTGGTCTCAGAGTTCCACCTCAGAGCAAAATCTCAACAAAGCCTCATCCAGCAGCCTTTTTAAATCTGCCTCCTTTTGGTCGCTGCTGCCTGACCTTACAGTATTTTATTAATATTTTCATACTAGTCACAGACAAATGGTTTACTTTCTTTTTTTTCAAGTTGAGAAGAAACGTACTTCAGATGTGATAAAATAAGAGTGCCAGACCACCATTCTGGATTTTACTAGAATCATCAGCACCACATCGGGATGAGGACAGACTTCTCATGGGTCTTCCTGTGGCACTCACTTGTCTAAAAAGAAAATGAAATGCTGCCTGAGAAATGTCCACTTTGTATTAACAAGAGCTGAGAATTTTCTCTGCTTATTTAGATATTTGGCATAAAGAAGGTTGAAGTACCCTAATTTTTCCTCTTCTCTGCAAAACTAAATTTGTGACATACTATGCTTTAAGGCATTTCTAATTTTGTTTGGTTGGTTTTTGGTTTGGCTTTTTGTTTGTTTGTTTTGTTTTTTGGTCAGACTTATATATCATGATAGCAAAAATTGAGTTATATCATTGAGAATAGAAGGAAAATGGGCAAAGTGACAGGGACAGGGAGAAAGGATGTTTTAGTCTACTTTTTCATTGCTGTGATTAACCAAAAGACCTGACAAAAATAATTAGAGGAAGAAAAATTTATTTGGTGTTCAGTTTTTAGACATTCAGTTCATAGATGGCTGATTCCATTGTTCTGGGCCTGAGGTGAGGCAAAATATCATGGTAAATCAGTATGGAGGAGGAGGACAGCTCTGGACATGGCAATCAGGAAGAAGAGAGAGGGCTCCACTCCCCAGGGACTAAATATCAACCCCAAAGGCATGTCTGTAGTGACCATCCTCTACCAACCACACCCTAACTACCTATACTTAAGGCCAAATTAATCTATATACACTGGTTAGTTTAAGGCTCTCATAACCCAATCATTTCACCACAGAAAATTCTTGCATTGTATTATACATGAGCTTTTGGAGAAAACCTCATAACTAAATCATAACAAAGGGGCAAGTCAAGGTTTCCAGAGCCCTCCCCTCCCTGAGAAACACATCAAGCTGTATTTGCTTTTTTGACTTTTCTCTGTAACCCTGAAACACTTAGAACACTACTCTATTGCAGTCCCCATCTCTGATTCCCCTCCAGATAGAGGGAAAAGATCATGCCTTTCCTTTCTACCAAAACTTGGAGCATATATCAAAAACTGAATGCATGTGAGTATATGAATAAATGAATATTTAAAATATAGCCTTGCTTTCTATCAATGACCATAGGAAAAGTGAATCAGAATGACAGAGTCAAAAGGACTCAAGGCTATATCCAGAAGGATATATGGTGATAAGAAAAGATTACATGTATGCATTAGTCTGGGTTCTCCAGAGAAATGAACCAATAAGATATAGATATAACACATCTTTATGTATGTATATAGATAAATAAAAATAGATAATGTAGATAAAAATATCCATATGAGTGTGTGTGGATACATTATTACAATGGCTTTGAAATTGCTTGATATTGGGCTGGGGATGTGGCTCAAGCGGTAGCGCGCTCGCCTGGCATGCGTGCGGCCTGGGTTCGATCCTCAGCACCACATACCAACAAAGATGTTGTGTCTGCTGAGAACTAAAAAATAAATATTAAAAAATTCTCTCTTGCTCTCTCTCTCTCTCTCTCTCTCTCTCCTCTCTCACTCTCTCTTTAAAAAAAATTGCTTGATATTATCTGCTAAAGTAAGAAACACTTATATCCCATGAGCCAATAATTTCACTCCGGTATACACACCCAAGAAAAATAGATGTAAATGTGTATCAAGGAGTATGTCTAAGAATGATCAAAACAGGAGAATTCACAATAGACAACAATAGAAAACAATATGAACACACATAAAAACAGAATGCATATATATGTATATGGAATTTGTTATGCACTTATATAGTCTGAGAAATCCTATAATGGAACCAGAAAGCTGGAGACCCGGGAGAGCTAATGGTACAGTTTCCAATCTACTTTGACCTACCTGTATATCCCAAAGTTCATGTTTTGGAATTGTAATCCTCAATGCAACAAATTTGGGAGGTTGGGCCAAAAGGAAGATGTTTAGGTCATGAGGGTTTCTACCTCATGAGTTGATTAATCTTGATTATAAAGTGAGTTTGAGGCTGAGAGTTCAATCTTTTTGCCTTCTCCTGTCCTCTTGCTTTCACAACAACAGGCGCCTTGCAAGATATTGTCAGCTTGTACTGGATTTTCAGCCTCCATATAACCAATTCTTTTTGTTCACTGTAAATTCCCCAGTCACAGGTATTCTGTTACAGCAGCACAAAACGGATTAATACACAGTCTATGCCTGATTATGCAGGCAGGAGAAGACTGATGTCCAAACTCAAAGACAAGCAGAGAGAAAGAATGAATACAAAGGATTGGATGATACCTGTGCTCACACTGGATGGGCAATCTTTTTTATTCAGTCTGCAAATTCCAATGTTAATATCAATCAGAAACATTCTCACAGACACACTCCGAATAATGTTTAACAAATATCTGGACACTGCTATAAACTGGTCATATTTACACATTAAATTAGCCATCACATTGCAATGTGCTTTACTGTATTATCAGAATTGCGGGGCATGATAAGATCAGATACATCTAGCTTTATCTCCATCAAGTGAATGTGTAAGAGAAATGACATTTTTGCTTAAACTTAGTAATTATGTTTTCTGAGCTAAAAAATAAGGAAGAGGGAAATAGATATGAAAATTAGCTTATTTGCTGTAATTCAACATATAGCTTTTTATAGGCCATTGATTACATGTTTGAGGTTGTGTGCATGTGTGTTAAATTTAATAAATATTTTTATGGAGTTAAATAGCTAATCTTTAGAGGATACCTGTAGGTTACATTTAAGAGAGTGCCTTGAATCAAAAAGAAGTAGTTTTCCTTCTTGGTAAAAAAAAAAAAAAAATAGGCTAAAATAAGTCTATGTATTTCCAAAGATCATCTTGACCTCCAGGTTTCTGTTTGGGCCTGGGGGTAAAATCAGTCATAGCTACATGCTGTTTCCTTAACATTACAGATATTGCCCTTTCCCATTTCAGTATTTCCAAAAAAACAATTTTATCCGTACTGTTGCCAAACAACTGCAACTTGTGTCTTGTACAGTTAGAGAATATTTTGAGTCAGCTAATGGAGTCCCCACCCTTATGGCTTCCTTCTAAAGTCTTGTGAAATAGCACTTTGTAAAGCTATGATGGTGTCGGTGAAAATTTCATCTCAGAGAAGATGTATGGATTAGGCTAACATTGGTCCTGTAGGTATGTATACTCCTGATTTCTTTAATGTAACTTCTTATTTGTTACATATTTTTCCCCTTATGAACAACACACAGAAACACAAACAGCTCAGTGCTTGATCATGGCATGTGCCTTCTTGGAAATTCAGCAATCAAGTGAGCAAAGGGAATTGATTAGATAGCAGAAGCTCCCTTTGTGCCTTCTACAATTTAATGTGTTCCCATTTCCTCCAAAAATAACCAGTATTCCACATTCTAAGAGAATAATTTTGCCAAAATCTGTACTTTTTACAAATAAAATCATATAGAATGTGTAGTCTTCTGGCTTCTTTTGCTTGCATTATAGTTAAAGAGATCCATGTTGTTGCAGGTAACTATAGTTTCTTCAAATTTATTTCTGCATAGCTTACTATTTTATGAGCACCTAATAATTTATTCATTCTGCTTTTGCTGTATCCTCACATTGCTTTCAGGTGTTGACTATTGTGAATTCTGCTATTTTAATCACTCAGACATGCTTCTTGTTACACATTTACATCTACTTATCTTGGGTCTATATGCAGAAGTTAGCTCCTGGGGTGGAAGAGATATATACTTTTTACTGATAGTATCAAATAGTTTTCAAAGCCATAGTGATAATTTATGTATCCTCCAATAGTTTGAGAGCTTTCTTGGGAATCCACAGCCTTACTAATTATTGGTATTTTTTTGCTTTTCACATTTCTTTTGTTGTTACTTTTTTGTTTGTTTTGAAGAATTTAGCCATTCTTATGATTAAATGAAGATAATTTCTGTGGCTTTAATGGTCTTCCCTGATGTTTAATGAGGTTCAGCATTATCTCTGAGAGTTTAATAACCCTTTGTGAGGGAATTGGTAGGAGGATTTGTTGCAGGAAGAGGAGAGGATCAGTTTCCTTTGACCAATGTTGTCAATATGTTTGCAGGAAAGTCACCTGCAGGGATCTGAGGCAAGAGGTTATCTGGCTTTTGTCAATTTAGCCCCTGTATTCTCCTCCAGCATTCACTATAGGTTATACTAATTAGAATCTCAAAATATTCTTGACCTATCCAATGAGTTTCAATAACTCACTCATCAGGAATGACCAACAATAACTAATTTGATGTATAAAATTAAAATTCAAGTTACTGATTTATGTTGGAAACTTATGTTTTAGAAGACAGAACTTGTCATTCTACCACCTGGAATACCCTGGTTGGATACCCAAGTTAACTACTGGGCATATTTTTAATCAGAAATCTATTTGTTCTATCAAAGAAAAAGTTGAGTAATTTGTGCAGGATGGTTCATTAGAGTTGAGATGTTATGAATTATTCATGACATTCATTATCATACATCCGAATAGATGCTGTCTCTCCTTTCCTCACAACTTTCAGAGAAGCCCTGGACAACCAGCACCACAGTTGGATTGTAGAGTGTGTCCACCAGCCTCCTTTTATTAACTCATTTGTTTCACATATATCACAGGCCTTTACTAGGCTACAACTTTTTTATTCAAAACTTTATTTCTATAGGATTATTTTTAGATATAGTTGGTTGAATTTAGGTTTTAATATGCATCACCTCAGTTGCATATTTATACGTCATGAACTTGGGGTGCCAATCTCCAGCTGTGCACATCATACAGATTTTGAAACTTAAATGTTCCAAATTTATCATTTTAAGAACGAGGATAATATTGACTATTCCAGACTCTCATCAGTTTAAATTAAATAATTCATGAAACTTCCAGTAAATGGCAAGTATTATTTTTGGTAAACTATTGTTACTAGTATCACTGGTAATCTTCTGTTATGTTAAATTTACAAATAAATAAATAAATAAAGTTTACTTTCACACCTTTCTTTTCTAGTTTTCTAGAAACAAGTCTATACAAAGAGAAAATAGTTCTCCTTATTACAGACTATTAAATGTTCTCAGTTATTCATTTTTTACATTTTTCTTTATTAGTTGATCTCATAATGTGAGGTGAGCACATGGATATACCTACAAAGTAGATTAGATTCTCTGTCTCCTTTGTAGCTAATTGTAGTTCTTAACTAACCTTGTTCTAAAAGATTGTAGAAGTAATATGCTGAACTTCTGGGACAGCTAATTAAACACAAAGCTACTTAGCTGGGACAAAACCTCTGACCTCCCTTTTTTGGGTTAGAACAAAGAATTTATGGAGAGTTAGCTTGAACTTTGCAGATAAAAACATCTCAGGAGGGTTCTTAACCTGAGATTTAGGAGCTGAGGGATTTGTGTATAGAATTCAATGGCACCACAAAACTTGGAAGGAAAAAATACATCTTTTATTTTAAAATTTGCCATTTTTTTCTATCACGAAGGTAGGCAAAAAAAAAAAAACAAGAAAATCTCAGCAGTATCAAGATCTTTT
Source organism: Spermophilus citellus (assembly GCF_964194105.1). Lineage (NCBI taxonomy): Eukaryota > Metazoa > Chordata > Mammalia > Rodentia > Sciuridae > Spermophilus > Spermophilus citellus. Next base: position 30,266,234 of record NC_138198.1, on the reverse strand, counting down.
TTCATATATAGAAATAACAGATATTTTCATATCACATCATAGTTGATATATCAAAATAATGTTTGTTCATCCTTCTTGAGAAATTTTAAAGTTATTAGACTGATCACCTACACTTGATATTCTATTAATAAAAAATCATATATGTATGATTAAATATATATGCATATATATATATATATATATATATATATATATATATATGGAGAGAGAGAGAGAGAAAGAGAAAGAAAAAAAGAAGAAATGAAAATAAAAAGAAAAAAAGGCAAGGCAAGGAAGATCTGACCAAAACAGTAGCCAGCATCCTAAACTTAATTTTCATGTGAAATGATTTATGAATATGATGAAAGTCAAAATAAAGTCAGTGGTCACCATGCACATGAACAACAAGTTAAAAAGCTCTTCCCCAATTATAAATCCATTCTATTTCATTAACAAAGAAAATGTAAACCATCCTGCTGTATTGCTTTAAAATGGGATACAACTGTCTGAGACTAGAAAGGAAAGAATCTTTTCAGTCCAGTGGTGAACTTATGTTTTAGGGACCTGCCCCATCATTTCTGCCTTTCACATCCTATGTTGAACCTGCCAGATCTACTCTAATCCTGGAAGTTAAGTATGGTTGGGCCCAGTCAGTACTTGGATGGAATTCTTTCTGGGAATACTGGGTACTGCAGGATTTTAAATTGAAATAAAACAAACAAGAAATTTGCCCTTATCATCATTCCTAGGAACATAAATAGGCCACCAATTATATATAAGAAATTGTTTTCAAATGCATATCAGGAGGGTATTTGAAGGTATCAATGATAAATTCAAGTTTTTGTTATTGAGAAACATGAGCAATGATCAAAAAATAAATAAAATGGGCTCAGGAGATGCTTTACTTAAGTTTGTAATCTGATCTAATTGTGTTAGAATAAGGAAAAATTAATACAAAAACAGACAATGAGTGAATAGCTCGTTACAATTAACAATAACACATATGAACTTCCATATTGATTTAGGATAACTGAGCTTTTCAAGAAAAAAAAATATTTCTTTTGCCTTTCGAATGGTTTTCTTGATTGCAATATTAATTTTTATTATGTATATCTAACTGATAGTATTTGATATTTTAAATCACCTATTAAACATGCTCCAAAAATCAAGTGAACATAAATAACTCTGTAATTTAAATTAATTGGTAATTCACAATATATACTTTTTTAAAATCTAGGCCTTTGGGCTTGATTGAGAAGGTTTAAAAAGCGGCATTTCTTTCAGATGTTAATGTTATCATATTAATCTTGTAGGTTCAAAACCAATTTATTTTCATGTAAAACTAATTTAAACTTAATTAAAACCAGACTGTGCTTTATTATTTAGCTATTACAGAGTCTGTTCACTAATATACATCCTTAGGCAAAGTTTTTTTTTTCTGTTTTTCTGCTTTAAGTTTATAATTTCTTCCTTAACTACATTTTTCCTAATTGCAAATAATCCAAAGGAACCTAAGTAGCAGTAGGTTTTTTGCCTTTTTTTTACACCAAATATTTTATTACCACTAAAACTGGAATTCCTGTTCTTTGATAGCTCATTAATCATATGTGTATTTCTTTCTCCTATCATATAAATCCAATGAGCAGAATTTGTTTTTCAGCAGTGAGGATAATCTTTAACAAACAAAAAATTTATGATAGTAGACCTTAAATGAGTTGAATTTTCTCTCTTAATGTTCATAAGGACTGTATTTCTTCCCATCTTGTATTTTCCCTTCCTGTTCCCTCTCTACTTTCCTTAAAGTTACAAGAAGTTTAGGTGAGACAGGTTCCACTTGATGTCTCACTGTATGCACACTGTATGCAGATGAGGTCTTTCACCAAAACCCACAAAAGCTTGAGCCTGAACTAGCAGGTTATTCATAAAATATTCCCATATTTTGGAATTTTATTATATTGTGTTCCCAAATACAGGTTTCTTCCACTAAAGATTTCTGCTAATTCCAAATTAGCAGAAAAATAATAGATTTTCTGACAAGTATATCATTAAATTTTGGCAACTCTTTTTTAACATAACATCTTATTTAGCAAAATATATAATAAAAGCATATATTCCGCTACTAAAGTTGACTACATTCATGTTTCATGGAATTTTTTGTGGTGGGTGGGCAAGTCTTATGAAATTAGATTTCAATTTTTAATCTCCTAAAATATAAAATGGAAATTCAATTGAATAAGAAATTGATATGAAAATAAATTAAACAATTACAACATAGTGCTGAGCATTTTAGAAAAGTCACATTCAGGGCATGACACCATGTATTGATGACCTGAACAGTCCAGGGATTGCTGTTTACTGTAAAAGCTGCTTTTAGCAACAAACAGAAGGAGGAGAGAAGCTCAGACAGTCACAGCCCTATGCTACAAATCATGTGTCCTAAGAAGAAGAGAAGGGGTTCCCTGAGTTGCCAAATGGAGATGGGGCTAGAGAAGATCTGGAGTAAATCCTCAATTAACCATGTCTTAAGAAGAATAATTTATGCTACTGCTACTAAAGATATGGAGCAGACACTTGAACACTGAGAGAGGTGGAATAGAACAGTGATAGAAATGAAAACAAACAAACAAACACCCAGAAACTTGAAACTGTTCTTTGGTTAAAGAACCATACAGCAAAAACTCTTATATATCTACTTTTGGTCTTTTACTTCTCTTCAAATATCTAGCATCTTTTTTCTACTACCATTCGACCACTACTGTTTTATGTGTCACTACCATCTTTATATAGTGAAATTTCTTCTGAGTCAGTGGATGGGAGTATGGTTTCTATCAGCAGCATAGCCCTTGGGATGGATGATCTTCTTAAGGGAAAAGGTTAGGTGAATCAGCCTTGGTCACATAAAGTCCCTAATCCATTGGAGTTGTCCAACTTTTCATTTTCTGAATGAAAGCAATTTGCTCTTTTTGTTATTACAGTTCAAATCTGTGACTTACCTCGGTATACAAAACATTTTAATAGTCTTACAATTATAGGCAGAGAAATCATACTTATATGAAGTTTGAAAAACATGAGATGCAACAGTCCTCTAATTTGTATTAATGCTTAGAAGCAGCACAGTGTTTATGCAAACTTGGCCACCAAGAAAACAATTGTCATTTGCAAATGATCATAGACAGTTTTCTCCTTTTTCATAGTCTTTATCCATCTCAATCACTTTACCATTAAAGATAATTGAAATTGTGAGTAGTTTACAAAATAAATGCTTCTCAGTTTCAAATCTCAAGCATTAATTTTTTTTCCTTCTAGATTTGAAGGAGATGAAAACCTCTCAGCAGAGTGGAGAGCTCCATATCTATATAGCATAGGAATTAAGATCTGAATTACCTGGGACAAAAATCTGATCTTTTCTAGTGCTAGCTGTGTGAACCTAGTCAAGTTTTGTAAGTTTGCTGTGCTCTTTATTATTATTATTATTTTAAATAGAGATAATACCTACTTCATTGAACCATTATCAGAAATAAATGACAACATAGATAAAAACTCTAGTAGGATTTATTGTAGCCAGTGCTCAGAAAATGTTGCCTATTTGTTATTAATATTTGCAATTCTTTCAAATGTGGAAGATTCTCTTGAGTGATCCTGGGTCTTTCTACTTGTAGGTGAAATATAAACATACATTTTTATTTATATAAATAAAAACAGGTATCCTCAGCAACAGTAATTCACATACATGAAAGGAAAAGTGACAAAGTTGGGAGCACCAATGTAAGAGGACAGAGTGAATGCTTTCATACATCATATGGGCAGTGGTCAGGGCAATAGCCAAGGGCTGCTCTGTGTATATATAAACTTAGTTGTTTTTCAAAATCCAAGAAACACTTTACATTTGCTGTGTTAAATACTTTTATCTCATCCAACAGAGACATTATTCACCTCAAACTAAGATTCTGGAGGTGTGTCAAGCTTTTTGTAATATATTGATATGTTAAAATTCCAAGGGAAAATTATTTTAGCAATCAACCAATACTACTTCAATTGACATTATTCTGAGCCTCTGAATCATCCAGTAAGGCCAGAAAATATTTTTTAAATACAGAAAATAGAGAGTAATATAAAATAATAAAAAATAGAGAATAGAGAAAAGAAAAAAAATTACCATTATTCATAGATAATATGATTGCTTACATAGAAAATCCTAAGATACTTAAAAAATACTACAGGTAAGAAATGAATTTAGCAGAATTTCTGATTTTAATGTTAATATAAAAAATCCAGCTCCATTTCTAAATACTATGAATAAATGATTTAAATAGGAAATTAAAAATATTTCCAATAGTATTACAAAAGAAATGATCAACAAAAACAAAAATCCCTTAAGGAAAAAAAGTAAGCCATGTATGGGCAAAAGTTAAGAAATTAAAACCAGAATAAATCAAAGACATTTAAAAAGATATAAATAAATGAATATGTATAACATGTTTATAAATTAGAAAACTTGAAATTTTTAGGACATCAGTTCTTCAAAAACTTATCTGTAGAATCAATGCAATGCTTATCTAAATCCCAGAAGATTCCTTTGTGCACATTGATAAGTTGATTACAAAATGTTTATAGAAATTCAAAAGACCTAAAATTACTAAAACAGGTTTGGAAAAGAACAAAATTGGGGGACTAGAAATCCCTGATTCTAGTGGCATCCTCAAGACAGTGGGAAGAGACTTTGTGTAATGTTGAGAGAAATATAAACAAATGGAAGAGAAAGAACTGCCTGACCAAGGTGTGTGTGTGTGTGTGTGTGTGTGTGTGTGTGTGTATATTGTCAGTTCCTTGTAAATGTGCCAAAGCAATTTGAAAGCGAAACAAATAGTCTTTTCAACAATCAAACATAACAGGACTGTTAACCTTTTAGAAGAAAAAAATTATTTGAATACGTAACTCACACATACAATAAAATTAAGATGAATAATATGGAGCTAGGAAAAATAGTAGAATGAATCAGACATTATTAACCTATGTACATATATGACTACATGACCCATGGGATTCTACAATCAGAAGAATGAGAAATTAATTATACTCCATTTATGTATGACAATCATAGTGCATTCTACTGTCATGTATAACCAATTATAACAAATAAAAAATTTTTTAGAATTCAAAATTAAGATTCCAAGAGGAATTTATAAGCAAAAATTTTGTAGCTTGAATATAGACCAAGATTTCTTAGTAAGAACCCAACAAGCACAGGCAATAATATAATAATTGATAAATTTTGTAAAAATTAAAAAGTTTCCTTCTTCAAAAATAATTTTAAAAACTAAAAGATAAGTCATTTGAAGAAAATATTCATAATGCATATAGCTGAGTGTATTGGGGACAACACAGTAAAGTTGCTGCCTAGGCATTAGAAGTAGAACTCCACAGCTGGTGGCGTATGCCTGCAATCCCAACAGCTCTGCAGGTTGAGGCAGGAGGATCCAGAGTTCAAAGCCATCCTCAGCAAAAGCAAGGCACTAAGCAATTCAATGAGACCCTGTCTCTAAATAAAATAAGTCTGGGGATATGACTCAGTGGTTGAGTGCCCCTGAGCTCAATCCCCAGTACCAAATAAAAAAAGTAGAACTCACACCCAAATAGCTCAAGCCAGTGGCCAGAAACAGAATATAGGGGCATCTCTCCCACCTAGGGGACTGGGCTCCTGGTAAGCCTACTTCCTTTAAAGGGACCATTTGCTACCCCAAATAATTTAGGGAAAATTTGATATGGATTAAATGTAAGACTTAGAGTCATGAAATTAGTGAAATAATACCCAGAAGAAACATTCTAAGGACATTAGAATAAGTAATATTTTTTTGGAAAAGTCCCCCAAAGTATAGGACATAAAGGGACCATTTAGGCCTTGCCCATGAATTTAAAAGGATCCACACTCAATTGCCCAACTACTAGTTGCTTTACTCTCTTCCTGTCTCAGCCTGACTCTTCATTTCTGGTTCTAGTGACCTGGGATGAAGAACTGAAATCATTGGACATACTCTCCCCGTGGTCTGTAAGTAATAAATATTTGAAATTGCTTTGGATTGTGGTGGTTAATTGAATCTGAAGAACCAAGGGTTATCCCAGGCCAGATTCTCTGTGGATAAAAGGACAGCTCCCAGTGGCACAGTGATGTGGCAGGCATAAACTTAACAACAAGGCAGACAAGAGACACAGGTGTCAGTGTAGACAAGGTTCCTATCACAGGGACCCACAATCATAGGTCAAACAACTGGGCATTAGACTGTCAGGTTAAAAACTGTACTCTGTGAAAAGCAGATGGTTAACATCTACACCCAGCCCCTCTTCATTTCTTGTTATAGCAAAGTTGCTAGCTGCTAAGGTACTGGAATCCCAGTTTAGCTGATGGCTTTCAAGATACTGACAAAACAGTTTTGCACAGAATATATAAAAAAACTTTTGCAACTCAAGAGTGAAAGTTTAATTTGAAAACAGTCCAATAAAAATGGAAAACTTTGATCAGAAAATTAAAATACATTGGGCTAAGGCATGTGAAAATGACTAAATATTACATGAAATAATATTAGCTGTATCCTGATACTCTGGAAATGCTTACTAAAATCACAAGATTTCACTTTACCTTCCAATAGAATAGGTAAAAAAAAAATGTTTGTTAGAATGAGGATCAACTGGGATTGCCAAAATGTTAGTGAGAATGCAAAATGGGTATAGCCATTTTGGAAAAGTTTGGCAATTTCTTGTAATTATAAACTTTCCAAACAATCCACTACTTTCATTCCCAGGTTTTAAAGCAACAGAGTTGAAAATAGATGTCTACTGAAAACTTGTACACAAATGTTAGCAGAAACTTTATGTAGAATAACAAAAAAAGAAATGCACTCACATATCTATTGCTACAAGAACAGTTAACACATAGTGGTATATTGACACCATGAATTACTTAACCATAAGAATGAACAAAATACTAAAACAAACAACAATATGAATAAATTGAAGAATCAGTATGTTGAGCAAAGGAAGGCAGACATAAGAGAAAATGTACTATGTTGCTAGGAGCCACAAGCAAATAATATGATGCATGGCACCTTTGGTTGTAAAGTGACGCCAGCTAGCCACTGAGATGATATGATTATGTTAAGATTTACATTCATATGGAAATTGGGCTCCTGCTGTTCACCTTGGCCTGCTATGGGACTCATGTTACGGGACTCCTGGAGAGTTCCCATTGGTTGGGGAAGGATAGTAGGAGAAAATTTTGGGGGAGGTCGCCCCCCCCCCCACTTCCGGAGACGCGTGGACGCCCGCGTGGGAGGACCGGGTTTGGCTTGCCTGCGCCTACGGAGTATTGGCGGCTTTTTCAAAAATAAAGTTTTGTTCCTGCTTGAGTGGCTCGTGATTCTGTGCCCAGCCAAGACTGCGGCACTATGTGATTTCATTTATCTAAAGTTCTAGAATAGTCAGAAAGACGCTATGATGATAAAAATCAAATCAGTGGCTCTCAGAGTGCACGTTCCAGATGTAGACTGGGAAGAGTCATGGCAAACTTTGGGGGTAATGAAAAAGTTCAATATCTTATTTGGGGTGACAGTTACATGGTTACAGATATTTACCAAAACTGCTCTCTGTATGCTGAAAATCTGTGAAGATTATTTATTTTTATTTTATCTACTTTTTTTAGACCAGGGTCTCACTATGTTGCCCAGGCTGGTATTAAATTCATGCTCTGAAGTAATTCTCCTACCTCAGACCCCTGAATAACTGGGGTCTCTGACCACTGAGCACTGACATCTGTCTTCACTAGCCAGCCATTTATGCAGCCACATATTCCATCATCCCTTGGTATCCGCAGTTCTGGGACCTCCTAACATACCAAAGTCTACAGATGTTCAATTCCCCTATGTAGAGTGGCATAGTATTGGCATAGAATCTATGGGCATCCTTCTGGCTACTTTAAATCATCTCTTGATGACATCTAATAACTAATACAACATCAATGTTAAGCAAATGGTTTTTATACTATGTTGTTTAGAGAATAAAGACAAGGAACTAAGCCTTATCATGTACAGTGTAGACACAGGTTGACTGATTGCACAGATAAGTAGTGCCAACTGTATTTTCTGCCATCCTTTGGGGAATGGTGAAATAAGTGGCTAGAAGCCAGAGATATTGTTTTTTCTTTCTTTGTGTTCCCTCCTTCTGTCTCTAAAGACATAGAACAAAAGTCACAAATCCTACAGATATGTGTTTCAACTCTTTAAAATAATTATTTTTAAAAACCCTGCCTATTGAGCTGGGGCTGTGGTTCAGTGGTAGAGTGTTTGCCTAGCACGTGTGAGGCCCTGTGTTGCATTCTCAGTACCTTATAAAGATAAACAAAGATATTTTGTCCATCTACAACTAAAAAATATTTTTAAAAAACTCTGCCTATTGTGGCTATAACTTCAATCATTCTATTACATGTGTTGCCAAACATAGTTGGATGGCTTATGTCTGTTTGTATATCTACCTACATTCATATTTTCACACATACCCCAAAAATTGTCCTTGCTCTCCTTCCTGGTCTCAGATTTGTTCACCTTGGGAAAATAAACACTCTGAGAAAGAAAATGACTGCATCTGTAAATACTGAAGGTGTTCTTTATATTTAGAGAAATGTTTTCCATATACTCTGTGCTCCAACTGGAATCTCACAGGAATTACTGTTTCATTAACTTTGCTGAGATGACAACAAAATATTTTAGATTCCAAAATGATTTACTATGAAGTTAAATTCATAGATTATCATTGATCTTTTTCTTAGCATAGCTGTATAAAACAACCCAATGAAAAGAAGAATATCAAATTTCAGAAGTATCAAATGACAGTTCACCAAACAAGAGCCATCAAATCTGTGTTGACAAGCAAGATAAGTATAATGTCAGGGCTAGCAAGGTTGGAAAGAGTATGAAACTTACTATTAAACAGTCTGATTTATTATTCACTCCAGAATTGTTCATGAAAACTATGTGTGTTTTAAAGTCTTTACATTAGAAAAATTGACAATTTTGGTGCTTAACTCTAGATAAGCATCTTTAGTGCCCCAAAGTACACATTTATTTCAAGGTGATATCTTTCTGCTGTGTGTTTTATATTTCTAGCCCAGTAGTTCCACTAGGGGAATTCATTAAAATAAGCTTTGCATGATGAATTTCTTGGGTTGATAAGAAAAGCAGCAGGAGTATATCACTGTAATAACAAACTTAGTGGTTTGAAATTATGCACATGCAGTTTCCAACTTACCAGCATCGATAGAGACAATTTTTTATCTAACCAGATTTTACAACATTATGTTCTCAACTGGTATCTAGTTTCAGCTTCTGTAAAGGTAGTACCTACAATTTTTCTTCTTTTCTTTCCTTTAAGTTTTTTTTTTTCCATCAGGTAAAGTTTTCTCTTTGGGTAGATAAATTTCATTGCTCATAATTTGTAATACACAGATTTATGGCCAAGTTATTTTATGTATATCTGAACATTTGCTTAGAGCTAATTAGCTTCTCTTAACTTGAGAAGCCCCAGGAAATCATTCTGAGTGTGTTCTCCAATTATGCTCCACTTTTTGTGGTTCACTTGATCCCTGGGTTGGTATTTAATTCTCACCCATCCTTCCTTTAGGTCTTTAGTTAAATAATTGTTTACCTTTAAATTTTCTGTCTTATTTCATATAGCAGTAGAATAATACAAAAGGCATTATTTTGAAGTCATAAAACTTTGTGAGGAATAGTTATATCAACAAGCTTTTAAAAATTTCTATTTAACTTTATTTTTATGAAAATTTTAATGCTTATTTAAATGCCTTAGTGCTTCTGACTTTTCTAAATTTAAGTTGCAATTAATATAACAAAATGGAATTATAAAGTGAGCAACAGTTTCCAAATAATGTTTCATAATAGTCACATAAGAATTAGAACCTCTAAAGTGATAAATGATATGTCATAATTATTCGGAAATACCACAGAATATCTAATCATCTGAGAAAAGTACATAGTGTAATTGCTCACAAGGCATTTTCTTGGGCAGGAAAAAATGTATTGTAATTTTAGATTATATGAGCAAATTTGAAGGCTAATGTTATGGTTTAGATGTGAGATTTCCCACAAAAGCTCATGTGGAAGATAATAGAAGAAAGTTTAGAGGTAAAATGATTTGAATTAAGAGAGCTTTTAAACTAATCAGTGCATTAATCCTCTGAGGGATTAACTGGGTACTAACTTTAGGCAGATAGGGCATGACTAGAGGAGTAGGTTTCTGGAGTGGGGGGTGCCTTTAGTGTATATATTTTGTCCCTGGTGATCACAGCTTAGTCCCCTGACCCCCCATTTCTTGCATGTCCTGAGCTGCTTTTCTCCTCTACATCTTTTTGCCATGATGTTCTGCCTCACCTAGGGCCCAGAGCAACAGTTAGTTGTCTATGAACTATGACTTCCAAAACTGTGAATACTAAATAAACTTTTTATTTCTCAGTCACAATAACATAAACCTTAGCAAAACATATAGTAAATGATGACCCCTAAAGATATCCACATCCTAACGCCAAAATTTTATGACTGTGTTTGGTTACATGGAAAGAGGAATTAACACAGCAGATGGATTACGATTTCTAACCAGCTAAATTTAAAACGGAGCTAATTCTGGATCACTTGGGTGAGCCCAGTGAAATGACAGGATCCTTAAGTGTGGATGAGGGAGGCAGAAGAAGAGACCACAGAAATGTGATATGAGAAATGTGGGCTCAATCTAAAAGTTTCAAGATACCTAAATTAAGAAGACATGAGTCAATGAGCGCAAGTAGCCTCTGAAAGCCAAACTGGAAAGGATACATCTCTCCCAGAATCTCCACAAGGGAAAGCAGTACTGCCAATATCTCAATTTTAGTGCAGTAATACACAGTGAACTTTTGGTCTATAGAATTAGAAGATAATAAACTTGTGTTGATTTAAGCCATGCAATTTGTGTCAATATTTTTATAACAGAAAGCTAGCACAATGAAAAAAGAAACTATATTTTAAGTGGACTAGCATGACATAAAATTTATGCAAAAGCCAAAATTTATGATATATAAGTTTTATAAAATATCTGTTATATAAATGTTTATCTGAATAGAATAAAAGATTTAAAACCTTAATTGTATTAGTTTTTTTCCTTAAAAAAAGGTTAAGAGATATGAAAAATTGTGCTCTATATGTGTGATAAGAATTGTAATGCATTCTGCTGTCATATATAAATAAAAAAATTTTAAAAAATCCTTAAAAAAAAAAGAAGCACTAGGCAAGTGGTTAACTTGTTTTAGAAAGTCTTTTTTTTTTTTCCTTCTAGTACTATGGATCAAACCCAGGGCCTTTCGCAGGCTAGGCAAACACTGAGCTACATCCCAAGAGCTAAAACAATTATTTTAAAGATGGCTTTCTCTTTCAGCATTCAATTTTAAAACATCTCAATTACAGTTTTTATGATTTATTGAAAATCTGAGCATAAAACCCTAAAGATGACAATATTAGGAGAAGTTTAACATAGTATATGCAAGTTGACCTAGTTAGTGAAACTACAACCATGAGAAAAACTAATGGAATTATTCAGACCAAAATCCATTTAGCCAAATGTGTGATAAGAGAAAGCAAAGAGCATTACATTTTGGATGTAATTTTAACATTCTAGCTCAGATGGTTTCAGGGGATCTATTTAATCACCTAATTCTGTTTCATCAAACTCTAACTTCTCCTCCTTGAAAATCATCTTTGTGCAAAAACAGTTTTGTTATCTTATATAATTTTTTTTTTTAAAGAGAGAGTGAGAGAGGAAGGAGAGAGTGAGAGAGAGAGAGAGAGAGAGAGAGAGAGAGAGAGAGAGAGAGAATTTTCAATATTTATTTTTTAGTTCTTGGCGGACACAACATCTTTGTTGGTATGTGGTGCTGAGGATCGAACCCGGGCCGCACGCATGCCAGGCGAGCGCGCTACCGCTTGAGCCACATCCCCAGCCCATATCTTATATAATTGAACTATTGTTTTACACCAATGGGCAAAATCTCATCAAGTGAGATTTTCCTAATTTTTGAGATGGTTCTAATAATATTTAAAAAATTAATAGTTTTTCCAAAGTGAACAAATGTTGATTTATCAAAAAAGGCACTTTGATCACATCTGAGATAATTAATAATAGAAAAATAAAAACATAAAATGTTTTCTCTGCTTTGGTGAGTAAGGTCAGGTCCCCCTAGTGTGGTTGTCATTGTCTTTGCCCTGTGCATCAATGTGGCCCTGAGCTCTACCTGCAAGGCTAGAAAATGCAATGTCCTACTGTAATGATTTGTGACCCTACACTTTATTTGTGACAGTTACTTGAGGACTTAGAAAGGGGTGAAGGACAACTGTGAATTCTTTTGTGCTTCACAGGAAGTCAGCTGGATCTCCAGATGTCAAAATTTGAAAGGAGTGATTGAACTCAAGAAAAAAAAACAAATAATATTTAGGAAAAAAAAGCTCAATATTCAGAACTATTTTTGGAGAGTAATTCCTACACTTAACTTACTGTTAAGTGGTTTTAAGCCTGGAAATTGGGAACATATTTCTGCTAAAGGTATTTCAGTCATTCATGGACACTGATGAGATAGACCCAGGTGGTCAGAGGCTGCTCAGGAAAGGGATAGGGACACACACTGTGGCACATTGAAGTGTTTTATGTGTGAGGCAGTAGGAATGAAAAAATTCACACTTCACATTACGTGTACCTATGATTCACACACTCTTCTAAGCAAACAGGATAGCATGATGAAGAAAACAATCTCTGATTACACAAGGTGCTGACAACACAGACACTTCTCAGAGGAGGATATACAATCAATCAACAAGTACATGAAAAAATGCTCACCATCTCTAGCAATCAGAGAAATGCAAATCAAAACCACCCTAAGATACCATCTCACTCCAGTAAGATTGGCAGCCACTATGAAGTCAAACAACAACAAGTGCTGGCGAGGATGTGGAGAAAAGGGTACACTTGTACATTGCTGGTGGGACTGCAAATCGGTGCAGCCAATTTGGAAAGTAGTTTGGAGATTCCTGGGAAAGCTGGGAATGCAACCACCATTTGACCCTGCTATTGCCCTTCTCGGACTATTCCCTGAAGACCTTAAAAGAGCATGCTACAGGGATACTGCCACATCAATGTTTATAGCAGCACAATTCACAATAGCTAGACTGTGGAACCAACCCAGATGCCCTTCAATAGATGAATGGATAAAAAAACATGGCATTTATACACCATGGAATATTACGCAGCACTAAAAAATGACAAAATCATGGAATTTGCAGGGAAATGGATGGCACTAGAGCAGATTATGCTTAGTGAAGCTAGCCAATCCCTAAAAAACAAATACCAAATGTCTTCTTTGATATAATGAGAGCAACTATGAACAGAGTAGGGAGGAAGAGCAGGAAGAAAAGATTAACTTTAAACAGAGACATGAGATGGGAGGGAAAGGGAGAGAAAAGGGAAATTGCATGGAAATGAAGGGAGACCCTCATTGCTATACAAAATTACATATAAGAGGTTGTGAGGGGAATGGGAAAATAAACAAGGAGAGAAATGAATTACAGTAGATGGGGTAGAGAGAGAAGATGTGAGGGAAGGGGAGGGGGGATAGTAGGGGATAGGAAAGGTAGCAGAATACAACAATTACTAATAGGGCATTATGTAAAATTTTGGATGTGTAACCAACGTGATTCTGCAATCTGCATTTGGGGTAAAATTGGGAGTTCATAACCCACTTCAATCTAATGTATGAAATATGATATGTCAAGAGCTTTGTAATGTTGTGAACAACCAATAAAAAATAAATAAATTAATTAATTAAATAAAAAAAGAAAAAAAACAAAAAAAAATAAAAAATAAATAAACAAAATATATTATTTACAGAGTCAGATAATCTTAAGCAACATAAGGGAAATAAACCAGGTATAAAATGTAAGAAATGGTATGGGTGCTAATTTGGGATGGGGTGGTGAAGAAAATACTAGTTGAGGAGATAGTAATTAAGGAGACATGGTGGGTGAACATATCTGGGGAACACATTACAGACAGAAAGGGCAGAAAGCTGTATGATAAAGGTCACTTTCCATGTTGGTAACCATTCTAGGGTTTTACACTTTATTCAAGACAAATAGCAACAAATTTCGTGATGAAATTTGCCCCCGCAAAAAACATTGTGTTTTCATTTGAACTATATGTACTTAATATTTCTTTTCTTCATTTGTTTTAGCAAGTAATCATTTTATGGCCATTTTTATTTCAAGTATAGAAATACCTAAGGATACCAAAAGAACATTTATTTTTTATTTACTCATTGTTACCCTTCATGTAAAATCATGTAAGTAGCAATATTAACTGTAACTGTAACATTTTTTATAAATAGATGTTATAACTTAACCCATTTGACTACTCTCATCCTACCCAGTGTCTTCCATCACTGAGAAAAATTATCACAAATTTTGTGTCTGTGTAACCAGTCCTTTTCCCACACTTATGCACACACTCACAAACACACAATAGCATCACTTTGTGTATGTGTTTTAATGTTTGTGTTTTACCTGGTAGTGTACTATTTGCCTCATTCTGCAGCCTTTTCCTGACAGTAAACAACATGTCAATCAAGTTTTACCCGTTGTTATGAGGAGGAACTTCAGTCCTTTCAACTGCTGTACAGGATTCCATTGCCATATGCTTAAATGTGTATATTTGCAAGAGTGTGAACGTGTTTGCCCAGGTATGTGAGCACATTGCTTGTGCATGAGTGTGCTACTTTATTTAGTGGCTCTGACTCTCTGTACAACATGAAACACTTTTGATTTTCTTACACTATTTTCAAATAAGATATGAAATCTCCTTTCCTATTACTTAATGCCCTGCCCCACATATCCCATAATTTGCTGGTCAATTTCACACATTGAAATTCAGTTTCAAATTTTAATATAATATGAAGTTTAATTTTCAGTCCTTCCCATCCCCAGCAGAAGCTTAAAGTGTCTTCCTCTCTCCTCAGGTCCTGGTTTCTTCCCCTTCTAGGCCCTTCAAGTTCTGCCTTTGGCAGAGCACCCCACAAACTTCTGATGACTACATGTATTCTCTCTCTCTCTCTCTCTCTCTCTCTCTCCCCCTCCCTCCCTCCCTCCCTCCCTCTCTCTCCATCCCTTTTCTACTCTTTTGCTCCCCATCTATGATTTAATTGGTACTTTAAAAAATTTACTTTAATTGACAAATAATTGTGTATATTTATTAGGGTATACTGTGATGTTTTGGTCTATGTATACATTATAAGAAGACCCAATCAATCTAATCCAGTCAAATTAATTAACACTAATTATCACCTCACCAATGTATCATTTTTTCTAGTGAGAATGTTAAAACATCTATTTAAACAATTGTGTAATACCTAATTGTTAACTGTGGTCATCATGCAGTAAAGTAGATCACTCAGTTCCTCCAGTTGAGTTGGAAATTTGTACTCTTTGACCAACGTCTTCTCTTCCTTCATCCCCCACTCCTCTCCTTTTCCCTGGTTTCTAATGAGCACCTTTATACTCTGTTTCGCTGAGCAACATATATGAATTCCACATGTAATTGACAACAGACGCTATTCATCTTTCTGTGC
This sequence comes from Spermophilus citellus, assembly GCF_964194105.1. Lineage (NCBI taxonomy): Eukaryota > Metazoa > Chordata > Mammalia > Rodentia > Sciuridae > Spermophilus > Spermophilus citellus. Next base: position 30,250,558 of record NC_138198.1, on the reverse strand, counting down.
CTGGCTTATTTCACTCAGGTCCTCTTCTTGTGTGAGTTTCTAAAATATCTCTCAAGTCTGTCTTGCTGTTGCTCTCAGCTTCCTTCTTTCCATGACACAAAGAAACTCTGCTGCCTTATTTTAGCGCTCCCCTCCCTCAGGTACCCTGTTTTATAGACTTCTCCAGAACTTGCTGATCCATACCAGTAACCTCTCACCAAAGATAATGCATTTCCTGTGGCCTCCTTTGCCTCCAGCCAGCAGTCTCCTCATAGGAGCTGGGAGAAGGGAAGGGGTGGATGAGCCACAGAACAACTGAGTGTCAGAAGTGTGCATGATTTGAACAATCCTCTGGGAAGACACCTGTTACAAAGGCAGCACCTAGCTCCTGTTTCCTGCTGTGAGCCTAGTGCCAATTCAGAAGCTACAGGAAGTTTTCCCTCCGTGTTTATCCATTCTTCTACAAAAAAACATTCAGTTGTTTCTGTTTATATTGTAATTTTTATAAGCAATGCTGCAAAGATTATTCTAGTATAAATCTCATTGTGCATATACAAATTTATAGAGATTGAATCATATACTTGCTAGACCATAGGATATAATTGAATGAATCAGATTTTAAAAGATTCCATCAAAACACCTTCCAGGAAGATTTTTATCCTAATGCTCTCATCAACATTTGGAGGAAATTTGTTTAACCAATATCTTCAACAGTATCAGATGTTTTCAGATTGCTATCTTGCCACTGTGAGTGGTCAAAAGTGATGTCTTATTGGGGTTATAATTTCCCTAATTACCAAGAATCTGAGAATGTTTTGACCTTATTGATTATATTACCTATGTTTATACCCATTGTTTTTCTTTTTCACTATTTCCTTTTCACTGACATGAGGAGTGTTAAATATTTTGAATATTAATCTTTGCTGGATATACTATACATTTATATTTATATATGTGTATATATACATAAATTTTTATATAAATACACTTTTAAATATATTTTATAAATTATTATTCCTGGTATCTTTCTTCGTATGGAAGATCTGAAGTACTTTTATCTGTTTTGTCCTTTACATTTTATTGTACATGTGTGTGTGTGTGTGTGTGTGTGTGTGTGTGTGTATGTTTTGCTAAAGATATTGTTTTCTATCCTGAGGTAATAAGAATATTTTCTCTGATAGAGTTAAAGTTTCCTTTTTCTTTCTTTTTTTTTCATATTCACTTATATTATCTACTTGGAGTTGGTTTTGTGCAAATTGCATGAAGTTGAGATCTAAAAGTTTATGTTCTACCTGGAAATCCCTTTGTTCCACAGCCACCTATTATGTAGTCCATCCAATATTTCCCTATGAACTTTTAATCTATCAATATACTGTTATACAAGGAGTTGTCTCTGAACTCTGTAATTCATTTCATTAATATGTTTATCTCTTCTTATATCAACAGTAATGATGGCAAAAGCTTATTTCCAAGCCTTAACTTATGCTGAAATCTGATTTCTCAAAATAGACTGAAAACATTAGAATTGATAATGAAGTTTTAGAAAACTTCTTAGTAGAGCCAGATATAAGTCAAATCTTTCTACTTCAACCTTTATCCCATATTGCACAAAAGATCTTAACAATAAGACGAGAAAGAATTTAAGTTTTTTAAACTAGAAAGAGACAAAAGTCTCCAAATTTATAACTCATGTGAAATCCAAGAAAATTTGTTCTAAGAGATAATAGAACATTCAGCAATTCTACTGGATGTGAGATTCACACATGAAAAATAATGCTTCTGTATTTAAGACTGAAATATGAAATATGAAAATGGTATAAATTATCTAGAAAAATAACTAAGCCAATGGACTAACATGACTTTCTTATGCTTTGGAGGCTAAGTTTTTGGAAAAGTAACATGTCTCCATTAAATTAACATCTGATCCAATTTCTTCACATAACTTTGACATCATAAAATGATAGTATAAGAAAATTTTAGACTATCTATGATTATACATAAAAATATATTTACAAATAGAATATTAGCAAATCAAATCCAAAAAGTATTTATTTGAAGGGAAGGGAGGATGATGGCCATAGGAAAGACAATGGAATGAATTTGATATAACTTTCCTATGTACATATATGAATATACTACACTGAATCTCAATATAGTGTTCATCCACAAGACTGGGATCCTAATTAAAATGTTTCATGTTTGTATAAATATACCAAAATAGATTTGATTGTCATGTATAACTTAAAAAAAAAGTAAAAATAAAAATGCCTTTGCCCTAAAAAAAAGAATTTATATACTACAAGAACAGACATAATGTTTTTAAAGAATATTTAGCAAAATACTCTTTAGCCTAAAAAAAAAATTGGGGAATCATCTAACAAAAGAGGTGAAAGACTTTTACATGAAAACTATAGAAAACTAAAGAAATAAATTGAAGAAGACCCTAGAAGATGTAGATATCGCATGCCTTTGGATAGGCAGAATTAACATTGTCAAAATGACCATACTACCAAAAGCTTGATAGAGATTTAATGCAATTCTTATTAAAATCACAATGAAATTCTTCATAGAAATAGAAAAAGCAATCATGAAATTCATTTGGAAAAATAAGAGACCCAGAATAGCCAAAGAAAACCTCAGAAAGAAAAGTGAAATAGGAGGCATCACAATGCCAGACCTTAAATTATACTACAGAGCCATGGTAACAAAAATGGCATGGTACTGGCACTAAAAGAGACACATAGACCAATGGTATAGAATAGAAAACACAGAAACAAACCCACATAAATACAGTCATCTCATACTAGACAAAGGCATCAAAAACATTCACTGGAGAAAAGATAGCCTCTTTAACAAATGATGCTGAGAAAATTGGAAATCCATATGTAGCACAATGAAATTAAACCTCTATCTCTCACCCTGTACAAAATTCAACTCAAAGTGGATCAAGGACATAGGCACTAGAACAGAGACCCTGCGCCCAATTAAAAAAAAAAAAAGTAGGCCCAAATCTTCACCATGTCAGCTTAGGAACTGACTTCCTTAACAAGACCTCTAAAGCACAAGTACAATCAAGAATCAATAAATAAGATGGAGTCAAACTAAAAAGCTTCTTCATAGAAAAGGAAACAATCAATAACATGAAAAGAGAGCCTACAGAATAGGAGAAAATCTTTACCACATGCCCCTCAGTTAGAGCATTAATCTCCAGGATATATAAAGAACTCAAAAATCTCAACACTAAAACAACAAATAACCCAATCAATAAATGGGCTAAAGATCTGAACAGATACTTCATGGAAGAAATATGAATGGTCAACAAATATATATATATATATATATATATATATATATATATAAATTGATCAACATCTCTAGCAGTTACAGAAATGCAAATCAAAAGTACACTGATATTTCATCTCACTCCAGTCAGAATGGCAATTATCAAAAATGCAAGCAACAATAAATGTTGGCAACAGCGAGGATGTGGAGGAAAATCTACACTTATACATTGCTGGTGGGGCTGCCAATGGGTCCAACCACTATGAAAAACAGTATGGAGATTCCTCAGAAAACTTGGAATGGAACCACCATTTGACCCAGCTATTTTTAGCATATACTCAAAGGACTTAAAATCAACATACTAAAGTGATGCAGCCATATCAATGTTCATAGCAGCTCCATTCACAATAGCTAAACTATGGAACAAACCTCAGAGCCCTTCAACAGATGAATGGAAAAAGAAAATGTACATATATACAATGGAATATTACTGACCCTTACAGAAGAGTGAAATTATGACTATGAAGGTAAAATGGATGGAGCTGGAGAATATCATGCTAAGCGAAATAAGCCAATTTCAAAGAACCAAAGGCCAAATGTTTTCTTTGATGCACAGATGCTAATTCACAATGTCAGCTTAGGAACTGACTTCCTTAATAAGACCTCTAAAGCACAAGTAAAATCAAGAATCAATAAATGAGATGGATGTGTGGGGCTAGAGAAGAATAGAGGTACCTTGGATTAGACAGGGGGGAGTCAAGGGAAGGGAGGAAATATGAAATTGGGAAGGACAGTGGAATGAATCAGACATTATTAGCCTAGGTCCATATATGATTACACAACCAGTGTAATTCTACATCATGTACAACTAGAAGAATGAGAAGTTACACTCCACTTATATATATCAAAATGCATTCTACCATCATGTACAGCTGATTAGAACAAATAAAAAGAAAGAAGAAAAAAAAGAGTATTTAGCAAAATAGATCTTTGAAACCACCATGCATTTTGAGCTAGATAAACTATATGTAAGTTTATAGATGTTATAAAAGTTTGTTTCAGATGCATAGAATTATAAAATTGAATATAATCACTTGATGTGGCTACCATTAAGAATCTGGTGAATATTAATGTTTTCTAAACATCTAATTAAATAGTGGTTTCATAATAAATTAATTTTGTCAATGAATAATTACCAAATAATGAACATCTGGTCAACTCTGATAACCTACATGTCAGCGGGTATTTGAGGAGTATAAGTACATCTTGTTTGAGTTGTTCTACCAACATAAGCTACACATCCTGTGATGACTTCTTTTTAGGCTAAAATCACAAATCTCAGCCTGCTGTCAGGTTACTTTAACATATTTTCTACAAATCTGTTCTATAAGCTTAGAAAAACAGAAATATTAAGAGTATCTGATCCTTCCAGTTCAGTTGTCACAAAAGTGAAATTTCACATTAGCATTTCTCCTGATAAACTTTTAAGAAATATATTCTTTAAACTTATATTTTAGTCATGTTTTCCTTGCTCATTGCATTACTGTCAATTATCAGGATTTCCAAGGCGAGTGAATATCTGAGAGATAAATTTTCATTGTTAAAATAAGAAAGAAAACTCCATTACAATTTTGATCCTATGCATCTCATTTTCCCTGGTATTCACTTTTGTTTATCTTGACGAGTGCAGCTCATCTTCAATCTTCATGCAAAATGGTTTAAGGTGTCCCAGAAGATGTTTGAAAGAGTTGTTTTTCTAACTTTTTTGAAACGATCTACACTATTTCTGAATATACATGTAAATTGTGTAATTTAAGAAACAGAAATTGCTAATATATTAGGAAAATCTTCCATAATCTCTCCTGCAGTATTACCCAAATTTTCACAAGTTACTCCTCTTAATTAAATGCTATTTTTAAGTTATTATCTGAGAGGAGGAGTGATACTTTAAGCTGTTATCTAGCACTAACACCTTATAGCAGTATATGCTCTTAACTAGTCAGTCAGTCTATAATGAACTGAGCAGATTGAGAAGGCAGACAAAGGAAGAGTAGTTGGGCTGAAGTGGTGTGGGATTAATACAAAGGCTGAGGACATCAGTATCAGAATAAAACCCAAGATACTAAGAGGAAGATAGTGTGGGGGAAAATGATACACATTATTTTATTAGGAAACACCTCTGATATCCAATGTAAATAAGCATATATTCACACAAAATATCAGGAAGCTTCAGATTTGTCTGTTTCCAGATGAGTTTAAATGTGTCTACACATATGCTCAAAACATACATCTACATATATGTATAACTTATTAAGATGAAGGTAGATTTTGCACTTGACTCACAAAGCATAACAGAAGACATTATCAGCTCACATGAAGACAAAAGTTCCACTAAAATGCTGCTGCAAGAAAATGATACATGTTGTACCCTAAATAAAGGAGGTGAAATTTAGCTTGGTTCAAGGACTTCTGACTGTGATGTCATATGTAGAATGGCACTTTACGAAGAGTTTGTATTTTTTTAATATCTTTTTTTAGTTTTAGGTGGACACGATGTCTTTACTTTATTCTTATGGTGCTGAGGATCAAATCCAGTGCCTCATGCATAGTAGGAGAGGACTCTGCCTCTGAGCCACACCCCCAGCCCTACTTTACGAAGAATATAAAATGGTTCATATGCCAATTGCACTCAAAACTGTGCTGAAACAAACAACATTGATATTCAGACTCATATCCCCTAAATCCACCTACATTCATTAAAAGCAGAATTTTCTCGAAAAGTTAACCACCTTTAAATCTCAGGGGCTGTCTCAAGGACCAGAGCTTCCCTGAGCACCACAGAAACATTCTAGGTCACCCATGTGGGGTACCTGCAGTGAGAGGTTAACAACAACTTAGGCACACTCAGCAAATGGGAGTGGTAAATGTCCCAGACTCCCCATGCTCTGGTGCTAAGGTTTAGCTCCTGTTAATGCAGAAGGTGAAATGACTAGATTATGAGAGCTGTAACATGATGAATGAATTGATCCATTTAATGAATTAATAATGTAAATGGATTACTGGGTGGTAACTATAGGTAAGTGGGGAGTGGCAAGAGAAAGTGAGTCACTGGGGGCATACCTATTTTATCATGTCTCTGGATCCTCCTGTGCTCTCTCTTTCTCTGCTTCAAACAACTGCCATGAACTGAACAATTTTTACTTAGCTACACTGTTCTGCCATAATGTTCTGCTTTACTTCAGCCTTAAAACAAAGGAGCAGACTGACCATGGATTAAACATCAAAAAAACATGAACCCAAGTAAGGTTTTTCTCTTCTAAGTTGTTACTATCTGGTATTTCAGTCACAGGAACAAAAAGCTGACTAATACATATAGCCAGAGAGCCCTGAGGCATGTTCCACATATTATTTCAGAGGCCGGCATCAGACTTAGTTCCCAGAGGAATAACCTAGCATTCACACACATGATTGGATCTTCTTATCTTCCTGCATCTCTGCTGCACCACCTCCCTGGAGTGTCAAGGGGTCACTTGAATAAACTACAAACACCAACTCATTTTTTTAGAGCTCCTTAGAGAAGCCTAAAATAAGAATCATATCAAAAGGATTGTGCTTTAAAAACCTGAGATTAAATATTGAGATAGAAAAATCAGGAACAAAATAATCATGTTCCAATATTTGAAGTTTTTTTTAATATTTATTTTTTAGTGTAGTTGGACACAATACCTTTATTTTATTTATTTTTCTGTGGTGCTAAGGATCGAACCCAGGAGGTCACAAGTAATAGGCAAGTGCTCTACCACTGAGCCACAACCCCAGGCCCAATATTTGAAGTTTTTTAAAAATGTTTTCATTAGTACATTTCAGTTGTGCATAATAATGAGATTCACAAATGCATACAATCATTTGCTTCATGTGAATACCCAATATTTTCCATATTTTTCCTCTCCTCCATCCCGCTTGATCTCCTTCCTCTATTCCACTGCTCTCCTTTTTATTTTCATAAGGTCCCTCATTTTTAAATGCCTTATTTCTTTCGAGCTTCTGTATATGAGCGAAAATATTCAACCTCTGACTTTCTCAATTTGGCTTATTTCACTTAGCATGATGTACTCTAGTTCCATTCAGTTTCTAGCAAATGACATAATTTTATTTTTCTTTGTGGCTGACTAAAACTGTGTATATATGCCACATTTTCTTTATCCATTTGTATGACAGACACTAGTTCCATAACTTGACTTTTGTGAATTTCATTGCTATAAACATTGGTATGCATAAATCACTATAATGCTGATTTTATTGTTTTGGTTTTTTCTTTTATAAATACTAAGATAGCTGTGTCATATGGTAGTTCTATTTATAGTCTTTTGAGGAATCTCCATACTGCTGAAAATGTATGGGTGTACCTCATCAGCAATTATTGTGTTCTTGATGATTGCCATTCTAAGTGGAATGAGATGAAACCTCAGTATACTTTTAATTTGCCTTTTTCTAAATGCTAAGTATATTAAACATCTCTTTGTGTATTTATTGACCATTTGTATTTCCTCTTTTGAGCAATATCTCTTTGGTTTATTTGTTCATTTATTGTGCTATTATTGATTTTTGGTGTTAAATTTTTTGAGTTCTTTATGTATTCTGGAAATCAATACCCTGTCAGAAGAGTAGTTGGCAAAGATCTTCTCCAATTCTGTAGGGACTCTCTCTTCATGTGCTTAATTGTTTCCTTTGCTGTGCAGAAGGTTTTTAATTTGATGCCTTCCCACTTAATGATTCCTGGTTTTATTTCCTGAGCTCTAGGAGTCTTATTGGGGAAATCAGGTCCTATTCCACTATGCTGGAGTGTTGAGCCTATATTTTCTTCTTGCTGTTGTGTTTCTGGTCTAATTCCTAGAGGAACTGATTAAGTGTGGTGCTTAATAAATGGCTGTCCTGCCCTGCAGGTTTCTGCCAAGCAATTTGATCTGAATTGTGTGATTTCCTTCACTGTCTTTGATGCTCCTTTCCAAGTTTAATTTGGTTGGCTTTTGTTTCCAACTATGGTGAAGGAGAAAAGCTTGTGGGCTTTGTCTCCCCACCTTTCTCAACTTTCTCCCTTCATTACCCTCCCCTATGACTCTACCCAGATCAGTGTTCTGGGTCAAGAAATTCTGTCCTCATTTTCTGTTTCAGTACCCAAATTATAGTCCTTCCAAGCCTCAATCCGTCTCATACTGAGTTCACAGTATTTACTCTGTCACCTACCTCTCTGGTCAGCTATTTTTTTGTTGTTGTTGCTTTATTTCTGGGCTGAGGAGAAGTCAAGGGTTGCTGTCTAAATCCTCTCTGCCATCTTCTAGGTTTAATATTTGAAGCCCCACGAGAAAGAGGAATTGAACTTCATTTGTATGACTCAAGATAATAACAAAGGAGTGTGTGTGTGTGTGTGTGTGTGTGTGCATATGTGTAGTTGTGCATACACGTGAATATATCAGAATGGTAAACATTGGTTCAATATATGGAACAATAAGATGTATGCACTGTATTGCTGGAAAGTCAGTTCCACTCTCTAATACTGTTTGTCTCTACCTGCTATTAATCATCTTTTTGTCAGTATAACAGAATACCTGATAAATGACACTTGTGAAGAAGAAAGGTTTATTTAGTTTTAGTTAGCTTATCGTTCTGAAGATTCAGAGTTCAAACTATAAAGACCCATAGCGGATGAAGAAACATATGTGGGGGAGTGACTACATTTCAAATCAGGAAGCAAAGATAGAGTGAAAGGGACCAGACTTGCTCCATATATAACAATCCTCTCACAAGAATTTCCAACTGATTAAATGAACTACCTCACACCCCAGTGACCCAATTATCCACCACCACATTCCATCACTTTTTTTTCCTTTTCTTTTTTCAGTGCTGGAAATCTGTTTTAGTCAGCTTTTCATTGCTATTTCCAAAATACCTGACAAGAGTAACTTAGAGAAGGAAAAGTTTATTTTGGACTCATGGTTTCAGAGGTTCAGTCCACAGCTGAATAACTCCATGGCTCTGGGCCTCAGTTGAGGCAGAACATCATGGGGAAATGGCACAGCATAGAAAAGCTGTTCAGTTCAGGACAGCCAGGAAGCAGAGGGAGAAGGAGACAGGAAAGGTCCTGGGACAGATATAATTCTAAAGGTCATACGCAATGTCTTACTTCTTCCAACATTGTCCCACCTGCATACCGTCATCACCCAGTAGTCCATTCAAGCTCTTAACCAATCAAGCCAGTCATGTGGCTGCATGCCTGTAATTCCAGCAAATCCAGAGTCTGAGGCAGGAGGACATGCATGCTATATATGTGTAGTCGTTTTTTTTTTTTTGGAGATTTTTCCACATATTTTTAAATACTCAGCAAAAATATCCAAAGCTACCAGGGGACTTTTAAAACTCACTGATTCCTTATATACTTGAAATGTCATTGAAAGTTTGAGTCCAGTCTCAGTAACTTAGAAAGGCCCTAAACAACTTAGTGCGATTCTGTCTCAAAGTTAAAAACAAGAAAAAAAAAAAAGGGCTGGAGATGTGGCTCAGTGATTAATCATGCCTAGGTTCCATCCCCAATATTCTCTCCCAAAATTAATCCATCAAATGGATTAATACAATAATAAGGTTAGAAGCCTCATGATCCAATCATTTCCTAAATATTTTACCTCTGAACATCGCTTTATTGAGGACCAAGTTTTAACAGGAGTGCTTTAGGGAATCATTACAAATATGAACAATAACAGTATTGAACCCAGGGCCTTACTGACACAAGGCAAGTGCTCTACAATTGAGCTGTACCCCCTATCCCTGGATCCCACCTCCTAGAGATTGCATAACACTTCAGTACCATCATCCTGGGGTCCAAGTTTCTAATCACATGGGCCCTTGGAGCACACAAACCATATCCAAACCATAGCCTGCCTAAATCAGAAATCAAAAATAATTGTATTGAAATGAGTCAAAGATAAGCAGTACACTCAATTATGATTAGTTACCAACATAGTTTAGAGTACATGAAAATTAAAGTATTAAAATTTCTAACTACAATGTCATCAGAAAACAAGAAAACTTTAATGCAGTATTTCCAAGATGTTGAATTCTTTAGATGAAAGCAACTATTACAATAGGAAATTACTTTTAAAGAATTTAATATAAGAGATAATACATGCTAAAACTTAACATTTTTCTTCTTCAGTAAGGCAAGCTGCTAAAATATTAGTTGGTGCTAATATGGACTTTTTAAGCATAAGAAAATTTATAATAGATAATATTTTAGGAAGTTGCTTTCCCTTGAGATTTTTATCCTTTCAATAAAATTAGAAATGATCCAAATAATAATAAATCTATTATTCATAGCATCTCTATATAAAGTAGAGGAGTTGTGGGAGTTATATGTGCTGACCTGTGTGACTTTTGGGGAAAATGCCAAGTGAGCAGAGAACCTCTGAATTTTTATGAAAATAGACCCCAATTTTTCAAATAGGAAATAATGCATGCCATATATGTGTAGTAGTTGTTTTTGTAGATTTTTCCACATATTTTTAAATACTCAGCAAAAATATCCAAAGCTACCAGGGGACTTTTAAAACTAACTGATTCCTTATGTACTTGAAATATAATTGAAAGTATTGTAAAGATGAACTTATAAGTAATTAGATTAATAGAGTTGAAGGTACTCATGGTACTTTTAAGTTTTGAGAATTTAGATTTCTTGAGATTTTAAAAATTGTTTTAGCTCCTTTTAATATCAGATATACATTTCAAAACATAGTTAAATTCCCTATAAAAACATTTCCATTTGGTTAGGGCTGAGTAGCTCATTAACAAATATCAGGTTTAATGTTCTCCTGTGGGCTATTACATGTATGTTATGCAATTTATAAAAGCTCATGGAAATATTCTTTTGCTATTACTTTTGGCTGATGCCAATTATCTTCTAGTGTGAAACATGTTGATTTATGGTATTTTTAAATAATATTTTAACTGAGATAATGTACATAATAAATAATGTACTTCTTTCAAGTGCTCAATTGAATAATTTATAGTGTAAACACAAACTTGGACAACAATTACCCAATCGATTTTGCAATATTATAAAATATTGTCTTTAAAACAGTTTTTATAAGCAGTCACGCTTTACTTTTCCCAACCTCCATTATACTCCTAGGAAAACACTCATCTACTTGCTTCCTGTCTCTATAGACTTGCCTGTTCTATACATTGTGTATAAAATGGATCATAAAACTACTCAGAAGGATGAGACAGGAGGATTACAAGTTCAAGGCCAGCATGGGAAACTTAGTGAGACTTGACTGAAAATATAACAAAAGGTGTTGAGATGTAGCTCCGTGGTAGTGCACATGTCTAGCATGTGCAAGGCCCTGGGTTTGATCTCTAGTGCTACCACAAAATTAATTAATTAATTAAGTGGGCTCTCTAATCCCAGAAACTCAGAAAGCTAAGACAGGAAGATGGCAAATTCAAAGCCAGCATCAGCAAATGAGGCCCTAAGCAACTTAGAAAGAACCTGCCTCAAAATAAAACATTATTTTTAAAAAGGCTGGGAATATGGCTCAGTGATTAAGTATCCCTGGGTTCAATCCCTGGTATAAATAAGTAAATAGGGAATAATAATATATGATCTTTTGCAACTGGCTTCATTTATTTAGCACAATATTTTTCAATGTCTATATGTTTTAAATATCATGCATGAGTACTTCATTTCTTTTTACTGCTGAATAACATGTTGCATTGTATAGCACATTTTTATTTATATATTTATAATTTAATGGACACTTGAGTTATTTCTCAAATTTAGGGAAATTATGGTATTTCTGCTATAATGAATAATGATTCTGTAAATATTTGTGTACAAGCTTTTTTATCAACATATATATCCATTTCTTTTTGGCACATGTGTAGGAGTGGAATTTCTGAGTCTTATGACAACTTTATGTACCATTGTTTGAGGAACTACCTGTTATCAACTGGAGGATTTACTTTTACTTGTGATTTGTTGAAATTTTTATCACACAAAAAAATATTCAATTTTGCCAATTTTTTGGCATTAATATAATTTTATGTTTTTTGTTATTTATTATGTTGCTATGGTTGATAGAATTTTAGATGTTCAATCAACCTTGTATCCCTGGGATTAATCCCAATTGTATAATCTTTTACATATGCTGCTACATTCATTTGACTAGTAGTTTGTTGAGAATTCTTATGTTTATATTCATAAGACATTTTGGCCAATTGTTTTTCTTTGTTGTGATTTCTTGGTCTGGGCTGTTATTCCCATATGTTAGAGGTTTGAACTGTTGCTCTCACATGCACACTCCAATGATAGGTCTTCCTAATCCTTAGTACTTTAGACCGTGATCTCACTTAAAAATAAGGTCATTGCAGATAATTAGTTAAAATAAGGTCATACTAGAGTACGGAGAGATCATGATCTAATACAACTGAGATCCTCAGAAGAGGAGATGAAATAACCAATAAAAAGATGGCCAGGTGAGGATGGAGGCCATAATCAGAGCAATGCATCTTCAAGCCAAGGAACACCAGGATTGCACAAGCACTAGCAGCTGGAAGCAACAAGGATTGCTTTCTAATAATTTTAGAGGGATAAGGGCTCTTCCAACACTTTTGTTTCATTGTTTGGACTCCCAAGAAATGAAACAATCAATTCTTGTTGTTTTATGCTACATGGTTTGTGGTGATTTATTACAACCACTCTAAAAATTGGCAAACCTTATATGCTACGATTCATTTTTCTTATGCTTCTTTTAATATTTTGTTTTTGCTGAGCTGGGGATGTGGCTCAAGTGGCAACACACTCGCCTGGCATGCTCAGGGCACTGGGTTCGATCCTCAGCACACATAAAAATAAAGATGCTGTGTCCACTGAAAAATAAATATTAAAAAATCTCTCTCTCTCTCTCTCTCTCTCTCTCTCTCTCTCTCTCTCTCTCTCTCTCTCTCTCTCTCTCCTTTCTCTTTAAAAAAATATTTTGTTTTTGCTTTGAGCATTTTTATCATGATGGGTCTGGATATGGGTTTTGTACATTTATTCTCCTTGGAGTTTGTTTTCTTGAACATTTACATTCATGTTTTCATCACATTCAAGAAGTTTCTGCCATTATTTCTATGAATATATTTTGTGCTCATTTTCCCTTCTCCTTTCTTTCTGGTGCTTTCATTACACATGTGAGGGGTGTTCCACATTTCTGAAAGTCCTTTCATTTTTATTCATTCTTTTTTCTGCATCCACAATCTCAGTTGATCTATGTTCAGTTTTGCTCATTCATTCTTATTAGTTCAGTCTTGGGCCCCTCAAATGACATTGTTTTGGCTCTTGAGTATTTAGCTCCAGAATTACCATTTTCTTTTTATTTGTAATTTTAGTTTCTATGTCCATAAATTTCATTTGGTGGACTATCATCAATATATCCCTGTATTTCTTTATGCATCATTTCATTTTGTCTTCAGATGTATTTATAATGGCTGTTTTGAAGAGTTTTTCTCTTATATCCAGTATCTGATCCCTCTCAAATGTAGCTTCAATTGGCTTCTACCCTTCCCACTGAGTTTCACTGCACATTTCAGTTTCTATGCATCTCCCATAAGTTTTTGTTGAAAACTGGCCAGGTGATATATTGTAGCAAACCTGGTCCCTGATATCTTTGGGACTTGTTTTTGTTGTTTCCTTTTTTTAGCCAGTTGCCTGAATTATTGTAGCAAAATCTATTCCCCCTGCCCACCACCATATGAAGCATATAGTGTTATTCCTTAGAGTTAATCCTGTATATGCACCCATCCAATTTGACACCAGTGGTCCTAGAAGGGCTCTTCTGTACCACTGCTTTCCCTGATCTTCCTGTTAAGATGACTGCTTCTTTTTGGTCTCACACACAGCTATTATTATCCACTAATTTCTGGTTAACTGGTGTATTGTTTAGGACTGCCCTCTGTACATAAGCTGCTCTGCCGTCTCTCCTAATAAAATCTGTAATCTTTCACTGGACCACTTTTTTTTAAAGCCAGGCTTTGTTCTGGCTTCTGCAGGCTCTGTATTTTCCTTGGGTTTTCTGTTAAACTTGCTGGCCTAGCTTATTGTTGTCATAGATGCAAGCTTAATTGCTTAGCACTAAAACTTCTGTTGCTTCAATCAGTTCTTTTGGGGAAACATCTCTGTTCTTCTGGCATGCCTCTTCACCTGGGCAAAATGTTTGAATAATTTCTACATATCTGAGTGTGGGAGTAATATCTTTACATTACAAACATCCCACTCTTGTCTTTTTAGCTTACCTCTGCTTCCCCAAGTACAGAAGCTCAGCTTTATGAGCAATCTGGGACAAGAGTGTTTGAGGAACTATATTCCCAGTCTATCATAACTGGGACAGAGTTCTATTCTGTAAATAGGCCTGGGTGGAGGAAGGAACCCTCAATCTCTCAGCTGTACCTGTCTCTGCAACACAGGAGGTGATGAAAAATGCTAATAGTTTGTTCTTCCTGATCAAATTCTATTCCCTTGATTAAGATCCTTGGGGAGAGGGAGACCCATCCATCTTACTAAGCTAGGAGACTTCCTGTGGAGCAACCCAAGTTCCTATGTAAGCCAAAAAACCCAAGTCAGAATTAGAAATCTTAACCCAGGAAAACAAAAGTTGAGCTTAGCCAATTGGAAACTGCCAACAAATCTCTAACTAGGGACTTTCCACTTCAACCAATCAAATATTCCTTTTGTCTTGCTGCAATGAATACCTTATAAAAGTTCCCACCACATGCCCCCCTGAGTGGAACTCCAACCTCTTGCAATCTGGTACTGCCTGGTCTGTGAATCACTCTCCAATTAAATATACTCTCTAAAACTTTTACACATCCTCGCCAGCACTTGTTGTTGTTTGACTTCATAGTGGCTGCCAATCTTACTGGAGTGAGATGGTATCTTAGGGTGGTTTTGATTTGCATTTCTCTGACTGCTAGAGATGGTGAGCATTTTTTCATGTACTTGTTGATTGATTGTATATCCTCCTCTGAGAAGTCTGATATGTCAAGAGCTTTGTAATGTTGTGAACAACCAATAAAAAAATAAATAAAAAATAAATTAATTAAGTAAAAAAAATTTACACATGTTAAGCAAGGGTTATCTTTTCAACATTTGTATTTCAGAAAGGGACTAAGTTTGCAGACTCTTGCATTTGACATTTTGATTCTTGATAGTGCTCAACCATCTCTCTTGATCAAGGTCCATCAGCCTTTTCTTCACTACTATTGTTAAGCTATGTGCTTCTATGCTTGTCAAGCTAAACCGATTTGAAGAGTCATTGCAAAAAAGATTTCAAGCATCTAAGTATTTTTAATAAAGTTTTGCTGAAATAATAGGAAATAGGAGCTCATTAAAACATTGTTATGTAAACTTTTCAGGATTAAATAAGTGCTAAACAAAACATTAACCTAAACTTCATGTTCAATTTAAGAGGTTTGCAAATATCCTCTACTATTCGCTTTCTCAAGTAGAAGATTTTGAAATAAAAAAGTAATCAGGTGAACTATTAGAAAAAATATTAAACTTGAGTTCCTGTCAAAAACTAAAAATGAACTGAATTCTGTTTAAACTGAGTTTCTAAAGCAGTTAAATGTGCAAGCCCTTCCACATTTGGTTATAGTTCCTGCCTTGAGCAGGCAAAATCTTGAATGTCAAACCCACTACAAAGGATTCAAGTCTTCCCTATTAAACTGGTCCCACTCTGAACCAGAGTTGTGCTAAAAATGTATTGGTTTCAATACAGTTACATGATTTGATGGTATTGGACATTTAGTGGCCTTCATCTTGAAGGGAACTTATCAGACCTTTTCTGAACAATCCAAACCCAATCAACCCTTTTATCCTTTTAAATTCCATCCATTACCAGTTTGCAGACTCATTTCCTCTTTTGTAAAAAGTAAGGAGATAGAGCAACAACCATGAAAAATTGAGATTTGTGAGCAACTTAAGAATCAAATGACTCAAGGATATTTTTAAAGGAAGGCAGCAGCCATCCAGCTGAAATGTGAAGGAAGATAAGGCACCTTCAATGTGTTCAAAGCCGAGAAATTGTTCTGGGATTAATTTGAAGAAGTAAATGTATTTTCAGAGCCAGAGATGACGCAGTTTTGAAATGCAGAGTTTCAGGGAGTTATTTCCTGGAAATGAAAGGCTTATTGGCTATTTTCAATCTTTTGTACTATTAATGCAATTGTATAATAAAGTTTAACCCAGGAATTAGACATTTGTTAACTCATTTGTTGAAGACGGGTAGCAATTGATGATACATGAAGTCACAATATTTATATAAAACTCTGCATTTCACACAATGAAAAGATAAAAGGAGGTGGGTAGTTGTAAACACTTAGCACAAGCCTTTTGAAAACAGTGTTAAAACAAATGTAAATATCCAACACCACATCTTATTAGAAATATAAAATTAATCATACAACTTCCACATTTCAACATCAAGTCTTCCTTCAATTATCCTTTAATTATATAAATCTCTATTGACATCTGAAATTATTATTTATCTGCAGGCAATACATCTTATATTTTATCAAAGAAGGTGAATAACTCTCCAAACAGCAACACTGTATACAGAAAAAAACAGTTGATGACCTGGATTCTTACATTCTTTCAAACATTTATATGCTATGTAAGGGCTCATAGAGTTTTATTTTGTCACATTTTGGACAAAATTCTATTATGTTCATTCTGGGCTTTGATTTTATTTTTCACAGAAATACCAAAAAAAAAAAAAAACCCACCTCACTTAATGTAGAAAGTTTTTAATTTATCATCTTATAGTTTCCCATTTGCGATCCCTTTTTCTGAAACAATTTATATTAAATAAATTTACTTACATGACATATTATGTAGTTTTCTATTTCTTGGTTTATCAATTTTATACCATATGATATATGTAAGATATAATATAAATAATGTATCTTACATTATTTATATTATATTATGATCATCTCCTCCACTGCCATTCCCCAAATTAATTTTATATTTGTATTATTGCTAATGATTTATATTGTTATTATTTATAATTCTTATACTACTTTAATATTAAATAATATTTTTAAATAATTTCCTTGTTCTATCAACTTTTGATATTCTAATTTCCACACTCTCTAAAATCAGAATACTTATTTCACCATCTCCTTTCAATTTTTTCTCAACCTTCCCTAATCCTTTATTTTCTAAATTCTATTACATCTTTAATATTAATTTGTCATTAGTATTGTTAACCATTAGGCTGTCAACTGCTGTTAAGAATATTTATATCTGTACTATAATATAAACTACAAATAATATTTTTTTTATTTTGACCGTAGATTAATTATATGAGCTAAAACTTTAGAAATACCAATCTTTGTACCTTAAGCAAACTGCTGAGTGTACTTCTTTCTTCATGGACATTGAGATGTAACTCCTATGTCACTGAAAGCAGAAATTTTCCAAGATTAAATGTGGTCTCCTTCTTTAAACCCAATAACTGACTTTAAAATATGGTACATTCCAGCTTACTTCATGAATGGCCTGGAATTTCCAGCATAGTTTTCATGCCCCTTGGATTTTCAAATGGCCTTTATTTTTCTTTTTGACTATGAATACATTTGATTACTACATAAATAAAACTAGCCTTATTTGGAATCACATCTTTTACCACATGGTGTTCAGTTTCTGCCTAAAGCCTTCATCTCATCTCTCATATCTTCTTCATCAACCTCATTTAGGTCGGTTCTGAGCTCTCTGCATGTCTCTCTCTCAGGCCTTCCCTTCTAATGTACTTTATCTCCCTGACTTGCCAATTCCAAGTCTTCTTCCTACACAATTCCCTTCTCTTATGAATTGAGTATATTCTCAGGCAGCCTCTTCAGAAAATGATGGGTTTTGTTTTGTTTTTTACCAGACTAAATTACATTAGATTACATTCATTCAGCATTCACACCTATTGGATACTTAGTTTATGTGAGATCTTTAAATTCAAAATCAATTACCTCAAAGCCTTTCCCACTCTGCTATTTTTGAAGAAGTAATTTCCATCTCTTTTCATAGGACTTCTGCTTTAGAACTTTTACTGATTCCAAGGATAACTGCAAAATTTTGATTACTGAAGAAAAAGCCAGATTATTTGTAATTGGAGATCTGGCATTGCTAGAATAGCCATTAAGCTCTATTTCTGTAACCTTCCTTTGAAACAATGTTGTGGTTTCTTAAAGCATCTCAAACTGAAAGTTGTGTGACATGGTGTGTGGATGGGTGAGGGAGGCTCCTGAGTTTGATTAGCAGTAGCTGAGTTTGATTAGTTGGTAATACCACAACCAAGTTATACTGTTATAAATTAATCTAACAATGATTTATTTTGGAAACATGGCATAGTTTTATGTCTTCAGATGGCCAAAAGGAACCTGTTTTCCCTTCCTTTAGTAGGTCTTACTACCTCAAAACAATCTTTCATTCTTTTCCCTATATCTGAAAGTATTACCATATTTACCTTTTTCCCTTTAGTAGTTTTTTATCAATCCAAAGATACATAATTCTCTTTAGTACTAGAAATATTTTTTCTATGAATTTTCTGATAGTTTCCCAAGCAATATCAAAGCAGATGACCACCACTATTATTGTTTTATATCCTTTCCATTTCTGAAATCCTTAGAAAAGTTTGGTACTTGTAGATTAAGTCTATAAGACACTTCAAATTTCTATCATTTTTTTCTATTTTTATAATTTTTTAAATATTTTTATCATTTAGTTTATATTTATATCTTAAATTGTAAATCATTTTAATTTTTCATAATGATCTTTTCTTTGCTGATAAAGTATTTCTCTTATGCCAACATAGTCTTGTGTTAACTATCTTTTTCCACTCAAAGTTCCATTTTTTCTCTTTGTCTTTATCTGTGTTACTAATTTTGTAAAATGTTGGCTAACCTCTAATTTCTTGTCTATTAATATCTAAAACTGGAGTAGTAAACTGTTTCTATTAGTAAGTCATCCTTGTAAAACTGGAGTAGTAAACTGTTTCTATTAGTAAGTCATCCTTGTAAAACTGGAGTAGTAAACTGGTTCTATTAGTAAGTCATCCTTGTGAATAGGTCTGTCATAATCAAAATGCAGACTTCTCCTTGTTGGTGTGGAACCTCATTGGGACATTGGATTTCATTTCCCTGATAACTAAGATGTTAAGCATCTTCAACATTTGTTTATTTTCTTTAAAAAGCTACCTACCTGTAAGATCCTTTTTGTCTTATGTGGGTTCTTTTTATTGCTTAGTGGTTAGATTAGATTATATATTTTGCATGTAAGTTCCTTATCAAATAATTTTCAAAATTTTTTTTCTTATCCTATGAGTTCTTCATATCCACCGTTTTTTGGTTTGTTTGTTTGTTTGTTTTGAGATGATATCTTGTTAAATTGCTTAGGGTGGACTTCCAATGCAGACTCCTCTTGTATCAGCTTCCAGGGTAGCTGGGATTACAGGTATGCTCCACCACAATTAGCTTAATTATGAATCTTTAATGCCATTGTTTTGAATCTGAAAGAATTGCTTAGTTCTCTTTTTTTTGTTGTTCTTTTCAGACATTGATAGACTGACAGATTTAATTGGCCAGTTAGACGGCAGAATGTCCTTTGATTTGAGATGCTTCTTTTTTTAATATTTGTTTTTTAGTTATAGGTGGACATAATATCTTTACTTTATTTTTATGTGGTTCTGAGGATCGAATCCAGTGCCTCACACATGCTACACGAGTACTTTATCTCTGAGCCACAATCCCAGCCCCCAAGATGTTTCTTAATAATTCTTTAAATTCAAATTATCCATTTCAGTTATTGTACTTTTAAACTCTAAAATATATAGTTGCTTCTACTTTGTAATTTTATCTTTTTGATCATCTCTAGTTTTACAATACAATTATCATATACTCCTAAAATTATTTACAGATGGCTTAATTATTATCGATACTTATAATAATTGATTTAATGCCCAATTCCAGTAAGGTTAACATTTAGACTCCCCTCAGGAACAATTTATATTAACCACTCTTTTTTCTTTTCCTGTACATAGGTTATACTATCTTTGTATTTCTCATTATTTTTGTTTGCAAAGTACAAATATGTGGTAAATCCAGAAAGTCAAATTCACACTTCCCCAAGGTTATCTGCGGTCCTGCTACTATTCTTTTTGCTGCTACTGTTCTTTTTGCTATTTGTTTAATGACTTGACTGTACTAAATCTCTAAAATCTGATTTATTTGTTTTGTAAAGCAACTGAAGTCATTTTTTAGCTTAGAAGTTTCATAACCCAATAAGTCTTCTATGTTTTGCTTAAGTTCTTTGAGTGTTTGCTGAGAAATACCTTCAATTCTTGGGTGGTTTATAAGTCTTCCTGAGCCTTCACTTCTTGCTTTTCTGAGGGTTCAAGTTCTGACAGTGGTGAGATATGACAGCTTTCTCATGATGTTTGTGGACATGGACATAGCCACGCATAAGTAGCAAGCTTTCCTGATCCCAGTATGTCAGAGTTCTTCAGAATCCCCTGTAGTTTTCTTGACCCTCAGAGCTGAAGCCAGTGCAGTAAGAATAGATAAAGAAATAAGACACACAAATTCAAATAATGAAATAAAACATGGTTTTCAACATAGATAATCCAAAATAATTTTCCAAAGTTTTGTAAAACTAATAGTAATTTTTGCAAGATCACAGAATACAAGGTCAATATTTTTAAAATTCAGTAATTGTCTCATGTACTTGCAACAAATAGTTACAAGTTTAAAGAATATCATTTAAAATATCTCAGTAACTACAAAATATGTACAGGTATATATGCTGAAACCCAAAATTGCAAGTGAAAGAAAAGGAATTTGTTCTTAAACCCTAGCAAGATATATTCATTGTGATTTGAAAGATTAAATCTTTCACGATATACCTCCTCTCTATATTGATGTATTGATTCCATGAACTCTCCTTCAAACATATACAGACAGTTACTATTATAGCCAAAACAATTCTGTAAAAAATAAAAAAAAGTTTTAAGACTCAAACCACACAATTTCAGGACTTAATATAGAGCTATAATAGTTATATTGTGGACAAAAAGGTAGAAAAATAGCTCAATGGGTACAAAGAAGAGAATGCCTCAAAATAAATCCACACAAATACAGTCAACTGATTTTGACAATAGCTGCAATGTAGTTCAATGGATTGAAAACACTATTATAAAAAATGTCAGAACTGTAAGATATGAATACATGATAAAATAAATTTGAACATATATCTTATACAAAATTTAACTGCTAATGGATAATCTGCCTTAATAAAATAACTAATTCTATAAAGAGAAAAAAATAGGAGGTAATCTACTAACCTTGAGTTTGATTTATTTAACTAATTAATCAAATAATTAATTAATTGACTTATTTATTCTATGGTATTGGGAAATAATCCCAAGAGCACTTTACCACTGAGCTACCCCCAGACCATTTTTATTTTGAGACACTGTTTTGCTAAGTTGCTGAGAGTCTCATGAAGTTTCTGAGAACTTGCAATCCTCCTCTCTCATTTTCCCTTGAACTTGCAACAGTTCTCCTGCTTCACTCTCCCAAGTCACAGGTTTAAAGGATGTGCCATCAAACTCAGCTTAACCTTGGGTTTCATGAGTTTTCACACAAAATGCAAAAAGTACAATCTGTAAAAGTAAAAAAAAATATATCTATTAACTGAATTTTATTAAAAAAATTAACTTATGGACTGGGATTGTAGCTCAGTGGTAGAGCACTTGCCTTACATTGCATGAGGCACTTCAGCATCACATAAAAATAAAGAAATAAAAAATAAAGAAATTGTGTCTATCTACAGCTAAAAAAAATAACTTATTTTGTTCTGTAACACAAATATTAAGCGATTTAAAAGACAGACAACAGACTATAAGATATTCCATGAAATATATATATTTTTTCTTTTTCTCTCTCTCTTTTTTTTTTTTTTTTTTTTTGGTGCTAGGGATTAAACACAGGGCAGAGTCTCACACATGCTAGGCAAGCACACTGAGCCACATCCCAGCTCTCCATGATATATTTTTAAAAACTTTAACAAAAATTATACAAATAACCCAGCCAAAATGTAGCTAAAAATATGAACAGATTTCACACATCTAAAAAAATGCGATCAACACGCTCAATATTGTTGTCACTGGGGAGATTAAATAAAAAACACAATTTTATACTACTACACATTTATTATCAATACCAAAAGAAGTTTATTAGAGAAATCTAAAGTAACAAGCAATGCTCATTTATTAATAGCTTGAATTTAGAAGCACGTAGCTATGTTGGAAAATAATTTGATAATTTTTTACAAAGGTAAACATCTGCTTAACATAAAGTCCAGTCACTCTACTATGTATTTACTCAAGAGAAATGCAAACATGTTCATACAAAGATTTTTATGAATATATTCAATGAAACTTATTTATAAACAGCTTCAAACTAGAATCAACCCAAATGTCCCTCAGTTCTTAAATAAATAAAGTGTGGTATTCCATACAATGGGAAACTTCTCAGCAATTATAGAAATGATATGCAGAGTCACATGATAATTTATAAATACATTTCCAACATGAAAGAAGACAGATGAAAGGAAGAATGGCATCAAGGATGTCATGCATTCAGGTCATAAGGCTACCTTTTATTTTAAGAATCTTATTATGATATCTTGTATTTGGTATTTGAGATTAATGCGATTTAGCCCACTTGGATTTTGTATTCCCTTTTTGAATGAATACAAACTCCTGATTCACCAGGGAAAGCTCAACATTACAGAGAAAACTCTTCCTAGAGATTTTAACAGATTTATTTTCTTATTTTTTAAATTCAGAAAAGTAAAAATTCATAGCAAATGTGACACAGTAGGAGAAACATAAGGGAATTAAAGAATGGTATTCTTCACAGACTTACTCTGTTATTTCCCTGAAGGGTTTATAAAATTCTGAGACTACTCCTCTACAAAGGTACTATAGTTTGAATGTTAAGTTTTCGCCAAAGATTTATGTGTTAAATACTTGGTTCCTATACTGTGGTGCTTCTGGGAGGTTGTGGAGCCTGCAAGAGGTAGAGCCTCATGGAAGATCTTAGGTCGTTGGGAGTACCCTTGAAGGGAATTGTGGGACGCCAATCCCTTCCTCTATCCTTCACTTCCCAGTCATGAGATGATCAGCTTCACTCCAACATGCTCTCTCACCATGATGTACTGCCTCCCCACAAGCCTGACAATAGAGACAACCAATCATGGACTGATACCTCCAAAATTGTATGTCAAAATAAACATTTTGCTTTTATAAATCAATTATTTCAGTTACCTTGACTACTAACTATGATTTTATGGTTTATAATAATTTTAGAGCAAAAAAACATCAAATTCTTTTCTTCTTGCCATGGTAACTTGTTTTGAAATATATGAAAGAAAGATGAGGGCACAAAATCCAAAAATTAAAAAAAGAAACAAATTGAGAAATGATTCAGTGTTTAGCAGCTTAAAATAATGCTTATCCAAATTCTTACACTATGAAATCTCCACTCTGCTCTTGGTAATGGAGTATTCCTTCTAGAACTGCAAGAGAAGCAACCACCAATTGTTGGGAAAAGTATAACGGCAGACGCAACCCAGAGGAAAAAAAAACCAACATGGCGCCTGAGGAGCTTCTCTTCCTTTCCTGCCACCGCCAAAAACTCCCGCTGGCACCAATTTCAAATCTTGCTGGCGGGAAACCTTAGCCCCAATAAGAACTAATTTCGTGGTCTCCAGAACTGACATCTGGAATAACTTACCAATAAACGAGTGTCCCGTCATTTATCTAGCCCTGCCATCTCTCCTTAAATCTATATAAGCACACAGCCTTTTGCAATAAAATTGGAACTCTCCCCGGCAAATTGTCTTGCGTGGAGGATTCTTTCACCAATAAAGGAAAAAAGGAATTGTAGTTGGCATTTATTCTCTGCATATAAAAAAACATTAACCTTGGCAATTTTATCTTTCTAAGAAACTTCATATGTAAAAAGTTACTCTCCCACTGTCCCAGATAAGAATGAACAAAATTTAGCCTTAGACATAGCAATTTAAAATTCAGTACTTAGCACTTTCAGAGGTGAAGATGGAATTATAATAGAGAGAAGTCTAGATTCAACAAATGAAGATGTTATGAAAACCTTTCAATGTGTAAAGCTTTTATTCATCTCACTGGTTTCTTCCTCTTAAATCAATGGATTAACTCTCAGACTCTTGGTAGCTATGTTAAGTATCAGAGATAAAAATCTTCAAAAAATTCACAAATTCTATGTGGTTTCAGGTTGACTGATCATATTTGTAACTTGATTATTGTATGTGGGTTTTAAATAATGGCAAATATTACTGCAGTAGAACTGATAAGTTGACAAATAATATCATTTTGTGAGGGTGAGTAACATATTAGTTTGGAAAGCAAACTATATATTTGTCAGTTTTCACTGATGTAATATATCCCATTTTTTTTAAATCCATTTTTTAAAAATCAAGTTGGCAAACTATGGGTCACTTTTTTGCCACATAAAATTTGGGGGGCATGAAAATGGTTGTGCTAATGACGGTCAAATCTAGTCCTTTCTCAAATTGTGGTATTTCATTGATTATCGACTTTTGTATTACCTTTCATTGGGAGAATGTTATATTAAATAATTTTAATTTTTATTTATGAGTTTCTGCTCTACTCCATTAAAGTCTGTATCTGAGTAAATGCCTCACTAATTCTACCTTGGTGGATGTTTGTGTGTGTGCGTATATGTGTACTTGTGTATATATGTGGTTGAGAAGAGGCAAGGGTTATTGTCTGAATCGTTACAAGAAATAGTGTTCTAATTTATCATGAGTCAGATGTATAGATAATAGATTGACTTCTTGGGCTTATTGCTCTGAGTATTGGTTTCCTGGGCTGGTTGCTACAGTCTTTGGTTCATGGTTCCTTTTATGGATATGGTCTGGCCGTTGTCTGTTTGTTTATTCAGTCTCTCAACACTCTAAAAGTAAGAAAAGTTAAATAAGGAGAATAAAGAAAATTTTTTTAAAAAAATAGGAAGAGGTGATATGGCAAAAATGAAAAAAAGAAAGAGAAGAGGTAGCCTGAGAAAATAGAGGTAACATTCTGGTAAGGTCGGCAACTCTCCAAGGTACAGGAACAGACCAGATGCTCCCAAGTAAAGTTTCTGACCTCTTCTGTTCCCCTTCAGGACACATCCTGTACCCATACTGAAGTAGGACAGAAGAAGCTGACCACAATAATCTCTGCACACTTCCTGCTTATCTGACAAGAAGAGAAGCTTAATTATGGCAAAGGTCTTTTGGGTGGGGAGGAGGCCCTCTGGCCTGCTTCAATCCCAGTCACTTAATAATGTTGGATCTGATAGTTCCACATGATTAAAAATGCCTGTGATGAGTGATATCAGGATTGCTGCAGACATGATTGGCAATTTTCTTGGTGGCCTTAGGGTGTACCACAAATAATAACAGAGCAAGTGGGATCCTAAAGTGAAGAATGTCTTCGTAAATGGACTTTTTTATGCTTTTCTTAACTGATATAGAACAGGAGGGAAAAAAATACAGTTACATCATGATATAGGAATGAAAAATTAAACCAGTCAAACTAACTTACCAGGCCAACCCCTTCTTTAGCCTGGTCTATAACTCACACAAGCTGATGTGTCCCAGTCACTCTGACTGTGTATTTATGGTGAGCATTCTCATCTCACACCATGTAGAGTGAGGAATTGCTCCTACCCACACAGAGCCCACAAATACATGAACAAATGCAGACAAGATGGCTACTTCAGGAAGCTTTGTACAATTTCTTTTTGCTGTGCAGGAAAAGAAATTCAAGATTAAAAAATTGCCTGCATTTCTTGTCCATTGACTTTTTAAGGAAATACTGTATTTTCTTGATGACACAACTTAAATATTTTATAAGTTAACTTTGAAGAGATAAGATTAATCTTTCAAACAATGTCTTCATTTGATGTGATATTATCTCTTGTAATCTTTTTAACACTTTCTGGTGAAGGCATTCCTGCACCTGCTGTCTGACATGGTCATAGCGTGGGGAAACTGGAACCATGGGGAATGTTAAGTGTTTTGTTTAAGATACTCATGATATGGATAACAGGGCATATATCAATCAATAATAAAGGTACGTACTGCCTGAGCTTGCAGGAAAATTCCCAGAATGTATCTCTCAGGATATCAGCAATAGTGTTATTCCTCACGCCAAAGCAACAAGAAATGTTTATCTCACAGTTAACAATTTACACTAACCCCTCCTCCCCTCCTCCCTTGTTTTAAAGCCACTACCTCTGCAAACAGCCTAGTTACAGAAAAATAATTGATGTGCCAACAGTACAAGGACCACTGTATGTAGTTTACTTAATTAAAGGAAGATTATGGTATCTCCCTCGAGAACAAGAGGCTAAAAAAAAAAAAAAAATTCCTCCTACCAAGAGAGCCTCCTTTGCATTACACAGGAATTTATGATAAAAATGGGAAACACATAGTTAATATTAATGGCAAATGGGTTGAGGTGCAGAGCCTGCCCTTTAGTTAAAGATTACAAAGACATAAGAATTGGTGTGCTTTGACCAAGGATCAAAGAAACTCTGTAAGAAAGCAGTTAAATGGGTCATATGGAAAAAGGAAATTACCTTGGAAATTAAAAATAAAGTAATGTAATGTTAATATAGATATAGTTTAGAGGCACTTCAGAGTAGTAGGCTTCTAAGTAATAGACTTTCACTATTTTAGGCATGTTTTATTGGGACTTTAGTTTAGAAGTAACAAAACTTAACAATAATCATTGGTATGCTTTAAAGTTAAAGGTTAGTGAAATAATTATAGGTATGCTTTTGTTATGCTCGAATTCGGGACCCCCAAAAGACCACTAGAGACCCAAGTTCGATGTAAGCAGCAAAGAGGTGTTTATTGCAAGCTAGCTCGGTCCTCTGTGCACACACAGCAACAGGTGACGCTAAGAGGCCCCAGCCCAGGTTTTGCAGCAGTTTTATACATTCTTTGGAGAAGGCAGGGACCCCCACATACATCATAGCATCTCCTAGCAAATCATCACACACCGCAGGAAAATCAAATAACAACTCTAATATATGATTAGCACATTCACTGGTGGGAACAAGTTGGGTAGGGGTGATTGGTCACTACAAGAGGGGGATTCATTTGAACTGATGGGTTTAAATCCTGAGGATGTCCCAAGGGGAGTACGTGCCAAACTGCAGGACTTCTAGTTTAGATACTGGTCACCACACCTAGGTGGGGGCCATCTGGAATTTCAGATATGTGGTTATCTTGGCCTATCTTAGGTTAAGTGATCACCCTCTGTGGCTTTTCTGTTTCCACAGAGATTTTCTGTAGTTTTTTTCCTGACTTTAGGACTATAATAAGTCAGAGGTTAAGTTTCAGAGCAAAATGAGGTCCCAAGCAGAATGAGATTGCTTAGGTCTTTCACTTTAAAGTTAAAAGTTAATAATAGGTCAGGAGACATGTAATCCAGTTGCATAGTCGAGCACCCAGTGATTGAGGTAAAAACATAAAAGCTTAATCATGATTGGAAAAGGTTATAAGAAAATATTTTAAGCAATGTACTCAATATCTTAGATAATCAATGTATGTCAGAAAAGATTGTAACTCTTGTAAAATTATGTAAATCATAGAAGCTTCGGGCTTTGAGGCTATTCATTAACTACCTGAAAAAACACCTGCAAAAAAAAAAAAGTATAAAAATAAAGGCCCCTCTAGGGGGTGGCAGATATTTCTGGAGGCAGCTCATAACTTGCAACCTTTTGTCCTGTCTCTTCTTTAGCCAACTCCTCCTTCAGGACCCCTGGATCCCTGCTGGGGCTGGACCTGGGCAACTTTTCTCTGCCTTACACTTAATGATATCTTCTTACACTTAATAGTATTGAAAGGGTAAAGTTTCTAAGCTGCAAAGCCTGAGTTAAAATGTAAAGGACCAGGCATTGTAAAGCTGCTTCTAAGCTGCAAAGCCTGAATTAAAAAGTGAAAGACCAGGTATTGTT
The DNA here is from genome assembly GCF_964194105.1 of Spermophilus citellus. NCBI lineage: Eukaryota > Metazoa > Chordata > Mammalia > Rodentia > Sciuridae > Spermophilus > Spermophilus citellus. The sequence goes on along the minus strand of NC_138198.1, from coordinate 30,222,142 downwards.
AAATTCCTCTGCTACACCCAGAACCTGAAATTCCTGAGATAGTTAAGACAACGCCCTACTGGCCATTTAGCCTAGGGCCCTGTGCAGTTTGTCACAAGGCCCCGAACCAATCAGTTTGAATGTGTACCCCGCTTAGGAGTGACCAATCACCCCCGCCTGACCTGTTCCCGCCAATGAATGTACTAATCAAGTTTAAGAATTGTTGTTTGATTTTCCCGTACCTCATGATGATTTGTCCTGATGTATGCAAAGCCTCCACCCTCCCCAAAAAGTGTACTTAAGCACCCCTTGACCTCTGCTCGGGGTTCTTGGCTGCTCTCCCTTCTTGAGTGAGCTGGGAGCCCCAGCGCACTGGAATGGAATGGGTCCCCAATAAATCCCCTTCTGCATTTGCATAAGTCAGTCTCTTGGTGGTCTCTTTCTCCAAAGCTTTGCTGGACCCTTACAGTATCTTATAGGAAACATGATGTATGTAAGAAATAATAAAAATAAATTAATTAATTAAAATTAATTAGTTAATAATATTGGAAACAATAGCAAAATAAGATCTTTTTTTAATTTTATTTTTTATTAGCTACACATGACATTACAATGATCTTGGCAATTCATACATTTGTAAAATAAGATCTTTATCCTGACCTCAAAAAATGAAATAGAGTTGTTTGGAGGGAGAGTCAACAAGGAAAATAAAGAATAAAATATTTTTATGTGTCCTAGGTTTCCTTTTTTCTCCTGCCCTCTTCCCCCTTATCTTTCTCCTTCCTGCTGTAGTGACTAGGCATTTGATTAGGCCTAGGAAATGTTAAATTGGATGGCCAAAAGGTGGGAAACAGGTGGGCTGAGGGGGATGGGCAGGCTGGAGCAGCCAAGGACACATCAACAACCTTATAGCTCCCTGTAGGGAGGGGCAAATCCTGGGACAGGTTACCTTGGCAACAGGTTGAAGCAGGAGGAGGTTCTTAATAAGGGTGGAGGAAGGGCCCTGAAGGAATTAACATTTAAGTCCTTCAGGGGACAGTCTCCAACTTGGCAGACTCACTCAAAATTGGCCTCCGAGATCAACCTGACTCAATTTACCTATCTATACTGACTGCCTGTCTAATTCTGGCTTTATTAGGAAAATTTCTTTTCCAGAGAGACAGTAATTGAAGTGGTAAAAATTAACAAAGGCAATTATCCAAAGTCTCTGGAGAGAGATCAAAGGGATTACAATCAACTGAGAAGCATTTATCAACTCAATCATTGAAAATCTTTAGACCCTTGGGCAAACATGACATTCCAGTTAGAAACTGAAGCTGTACCCCTGCTGTTCTGCTTTGCAAAGGAGCTAACCAGAAGTCAAGAGGGAATTTTTATTACTCCTAGCTCCCCCTCCTTAAAGGTTCAAGGGGAGTTTAAGCATAGCTTCAATTAGTGGCTACAATAAATGGTGCTGATTCTCAGGTGACACACACAAGTCCAGATGAAAAGAAAAAAAAAACATCTTTTCAAATAAGCAGGAATGTTAAAAGACTGTGCTGTGGGAAATAGGTGTTAGAAATTCACAAAAATGCATAAATTAAGCAACAAGTTTCTAAATAACAAAGGAATTAAAACACAAATCTTCAGAAATTAGAAAAATATTTTGAGATAGATGAAAATGAGTACAAAACATGCCAAAACCTTGGCAGATATACGTGAAGTAGTGCTTAGAGGAAATTTATAGTTGCAAATACACATATTTAAAATGCCAAAGTGATCTCAAATCAATGATCTATCCTAAACCTCAACACATTAGAAAAAGAAGAGCAGAAATAAGCACAAAGCAAACAGAAGGAAGGGAATAATGAAGACAGATGGAAATAAATGCTAAGTAAAATAGAAAAACAATAGAGGATATGAACAAAATCAAAAGCTGTATAATTTGAGAAGACAAAATTTTCAAACTTTAACTAGATTTGCATAGAAATAATACTAAATAAGTTACTAAAATCAGAAATGAAAGATGATATGCCTACTATTGCAAGAAAAAACAAAAAGAGTATAAGAGAATATTATTTAAAACTATATACATATAAATTTCTAAAAATACCCCAAAATCTGAATAACCTGATAATTATTTAAAAGCCAAGGTTGAAGTGGCTACATTATTGATATAACAAATATTTAAAGACTTTGTGTCAGTCCTTTCTAATTTCTTTCAAAAAAATGGAGGAGGATATTGTTTTTTCCAATTCATTCTATGAGGCTAGCATTTCTCTGAGGTCAAAGCCAAAATGAAGATATCAGAAGAGAAGAAACCTCCAGGTAACCGGCAGTATCAAAAGCATTCTGGAATTAGACAGTGGTGATTAATGCACAACTCTGAATATACTAAAGTTCCTTAAATTGATTTCTCTTAATGATTTAATTTTATATTACATGCATTGTATCTCAATAAAGCTATTTTTTAAAGAAGTAGATTAAACATGAATGGCAGTAAAGGACAATAAACAATAAACTACCAGGATTTCTTTTTAAAATTTTTTCCCTTAAATTTTTTTATATAATATACAACACTCCCTTTTCACTATCATTCTCACTTCTAACCCAATCCCTGGAAATCAGTAATCAGCATGTGTCTCTATGAATTTTTCTATTCTGGATATTTAACATAAGAGGAATCATACAGTATACTGTTTTTTGTGTCAGTCTTCTTTGACTTAGCATAATGTTTTCAAACTACTTTCTTTCCTTTCTCCTTTTTATTTATTTATTTCCTTATTTATTTATTTATGTTTGCAGTGCTGCTGATTGAAACCAGATTCTCAAGCATGCTAGGTGTTTTAGCCAGTTTTTTCACAGTTGTGACTAAAGGACACAACCAGAACAATTGTAGAGGAGGAAAAGTTTGAGGACTCAAGGTTTTAGAGATCTTGGTCCATGGAAGGCTGGCTCCATTCATGGAGGCTGAATCTTAAGGCAGGAGAGTTGGCAGAGGGAAGCAGGTCATGGTGATCAGAGAGCAGAGAGACTCCACTTGCCAGAGAGAGACTCCACTTGCCAGATACAAATATATACCCCAAAGCAACGTCCTAATTCCCACCTCCTCTAGCCACACCTTAATCACCATAGCTTCTAGTCATCACTCAGTTAATCCCATCAGGGATTAGTTCACTGAGTAGGTTAAGATTATAAACCAATCCTGTCTCCTCCAAACCTTGCATTGTTTTACACATGAGGTTTTGGGAAACACCTCACATCCAAACCATAGCACTAGGCAAGTCCAGCCCTCAAAGTACTTGCATTTCTAAAATACCTTTCTTAAATAAAGTGCTCTGACTTATTCAGAATAAAAGCACAAACATGCCAATTTATATAAATTGTAAATTACAAAAAGCATTAATTTTAACAAAAAAGGAATCCATAATTTTATTCTTTGACAATTCTTTTAATAAATACAGTACTAATTTCTCAAACGCTTTTTTACTACATTAAATCCTATCCAATATTTATTTTTGTTTTTTTTTTTGAGGATTACATCATAAATATGTTTTCAAACTTTAATTATTTTATGTCCACCTCTAGTTGTATGTAATTGAAAGAAATAAAATTTTTTTAATTCTCTAATGTGGCTAATTTTAAATTTGTATTTCATCGTGCTATTTCTAGTGAAAAGTGATGTTAGGCCAGTTCTGGAACAGTAGCTGAACCACATTTGAGAGAATTTGAACCACATTTGAGAAAACTTGTACAATGCAGAGTCTCTACAATGTATCTTCTAAATGTACTACACGCAATAAAAAGCTAATAGATATGCAAAGAAACAAAAGCCCTAACAATTTAAAAGACAAACTAGTCAATAGAAACACCAGAAGTAGTGAGCAACTACTATGATAGACAGCTCCTAAGATGATCACCAACTCCTGACAGTGGTATTCACACTCAGATCATTGTTTATTGTACCATGGTTAGTTAGTGAGGGAGCCTGAAAGCAGACCCTCTGTCCTTTTTAGATGGTACACACCCTTAGCAAAGTCTAAAGGACTTTTGAAGTACTCTTGAATTCCTGACTATCAGAACATTTTAAAATAATTATTTGTAAGCTGTTAAGTTTTGTGTAATCTGTAATGCAGCAATAGATAAATAGTGATACCAAAATGTAGGGTAGTTTTATTAGTATCAGACAAAGTATATTTCAGAACAAGAAATTAATTATTAGAGACAAAGAAGAACATTGCATAATTATAAATGTGTCAATTTATATTTCGAATGCATATGCAACTAATAAATTAAAATATTTGAAGAAGGGCTGGGGATGTGGCTCAAGCGGTAGCGCGCTCGCCTGGCATGCGTGCGGCCGGGGTTCGATCCTCAGCACCACATACCAACAAAGATGTTGTGTCCGCCGAGAACTAAAAAATAAATATTAAAAATTCTCTCTCTCTCTCTCTCTCTCTCTCTCTCTCTCTCTCTCTCTCTCTCTCCTCTCTCACTCTCTCTTTAAAAAAAAATATTTGAAGAAAAAAACCAACAACTAAAATAATTATATCTGAATATTTAATAGAACTAGTAGACCAAAAATATCAATAAGGATAAAAAAGAATTAACTCTATGAAACTGGATGTAATTACCATTTATTGAACAGCAGCAGTGTTCCATGCAAGTGTAAATAGCTCATTCACCAAGACAGACTATATCTTATGTCATAAATCTAACCTTCACACATTTAAAATAATTACCATCATATAAAGTGTATTCTCTGACCATAATGGACTTAAAATAGAAATTAAAAATACAAAGATAACAATAGTATCACACTGGAAATTAAATAAGACACTTCTAAATAATCTACAGTTCTAAGAAGAAGTCTCAAATTCTCAAAGGAAATTAGAAGACATTAGAAATTAGAAGGACTCACATTTGTGAGTTCCTCTCAAAGAAGTACTTAGAGGAATATATTTTTGGTCTACTAGTCTATATATTTTTGGTCTACTGATATTTTTGGCCTACTAGTTCTATTATATATATATGTATGTTCTCATATATATACATTATATATATTAGCTTTCTGACATTATAACTAAGTACCTCAGATAATTAACTTAGAAAGTTTTATTTTGACTCATGGTTTCTGAGCTTCCATATCATGATTAATTGGCCCCATTTCTTGGAGCCTCAGAATGCCATGGTAGGAGCTGATGGTGGAGCAAATGATTACCCTATCAGTCAGGAAGCAAAGGGAAGAGGAAGCAACTGGGATCCCACAATCCCCTTTAAGGGCACTCTTTCAATGACCTTAGGACCTCCCACTGGGCCCTATCTGTTAAAGGTTCCAGCACTTTCCAATAATACCACCCTAAAGACCAAGCCTTTATTAGCACATGGGCCTTTGGGTTACACCTCCAAACCATAGCAAGATAGTATTAAATATTTTCATGTGAAAAGAGAAGAAAGATCTCAAAACAATGATCTAATTGCTATATAATGCTAAGCCAAATAAGCCAATCTAAAAAAATAAGGGGCCAAATGTTTTCTCTAATAAGTGAATGCTAATCTGTATGGGGGAAGGGAGGGGACAAAGGGATAGATGACAGTGGAATGAGTCAGACATCACTACCCCACATACATGTATGATTGCACGAATGGTGTGAACCTACTTCATGCACAGAGAAGTGAAAAATTCTGTTCCATTTGTGTACAACGAATCGAAACACTTTCTACTGTCATGTAAAACTTATTAGAACTAATAAGTAGATAAATAAATAAATTTTAAAAATAATATAAGTTTCAAGCTTTAGGAATTAGAAAATTCCAAGCAAAAACAAAAGGGAAAAAAAAATATTAGGTATCTCAGAATCTGTTTAAAAATGGGGGGAAAAACATAATAGGTTAATTAACCTGTAATATTCTCTCCTTGTTTAAAATGCAAACAAAATGCACATATTTTTTTCTCTAAAGAGAATGACTAATAGATAATAAGAGGTCAAGGGAATAACTTCCGTAATCTGTTGAATTAATTTCAGAACACGACCAAAACAAATTGCTAATTCAGTGGGTCATTCAGTAACTAACATCAGTTAAACTTCTATGTCTAAGAAGCTTAAGGGCTGTACAGTCTTCACTGTAATTGCACTTCTATTATTGAATCTCTGCACCAGTGTATAGGGCTTGTTAGGAATCCCAGAATTCATGTAGTACAACTGTCTTTTGATGTCTAAGTCCATGCTTAGTGATTCTTTCAAGCAGCCATTTGTCCTCTGTGTAGACAATGGAAATTCAAGGGTAGCCTGGAAAGAAAAAGCTTCCAGTCCTTATCTGATTCAGAGCAACTCCTGATTTTACTTCTCAAAAGGCATGCTGTTAAAATGAACCATACTTTTCTATTTGTGACATAAACTAAATGTTTATGACACAAACTAGACATTAAAGTTCTTAGTGATTGATTTTGGTAAATGAAGCATTTTAAAATTCACTACGCATTTTCTTCTATATCATCATATTACTTTTAAAAATCAAGGATATTTTTAAAAATCAAGAAATTGAGCCTGCAAGAACTAATAAGATATCTTTGATAAACTGATTACTTTAATGAAGGATTCAGAAAAAAACATATTCAACTATTTTAATATACCATGTTTTTGTTAGTGAGGTTATAAAGGCTTCAAATTTAATGTTATTAAAAAACACTTTGGGGGGCTGGGGATGTGGCTCAAGCAGTAGCGCGCTCGCCTGGCATGCGTGCGGCCCGGGTTCGATGCTCAGCACCACATACAAACAAAGATGTTGTGTCCGCCAATAACTAATAAATAAATAAATATTTAAAAAAAAAACACTTTGGTAGTTTATCTAAGGTTAAAAAAATTACTTTAAACTAAAGATCCAGCAATGTTTGTTTTGTGTCTCTGAACTCTGTGCCAAATATGTTCTCAGGTTACCTGTCTCTATGGAGTATGCTCTGAAAATATCCACCCTTGCATAAATGGAACTCCTGGTTACACACATATATTAACCATTACTATTCACCATGTGTTCCCAGGTCAAATGGGGCAGGGAATGAAAAAAATCATTGTGCTACTCGGAGTAAACAATCTCATAACAAGCTATTCATTTGAGAATAACCCTGAGAAATGTTTCTATTCTTTTAGTAGGCTGATTTGCTTTTCCATTGGTTTACTGCCCTTGTTTCTATGGACCATAAAGAAAGGGAAGTTAGTAGTATATAATAGTTCTTCATAAAAAAAATTTGAATGAAAAAATTGGGGGCAGAGGCACTAAATTTACAAATGATTTCAACCATACTTATAATAGTGATGAATTGGAGGAATCAATTTCACGTAAATTAATGTAAGTCAAATAGCACTGAGGAATTCTAAATAATTAAATCTACCTCTAATAGTTGTGATTTTAGTAGTTGTGGGTTATTTATGTTTATTACATTATGAAGTAAATTATGATGTAATTGCTAGAAAATGGCATTATAATATGAATGGTACTAAGCAATGTCATGTAGTACAACTGTCTTTTGATGTCTAAGTCCATGCTTAGACATATTAGAGCATTGTTTAATAAGTGTTGTTAATATAAAAGGATAATTTAATTTTCTAAGACTCTTTTCAATCTTGCTATTTATTAGTTAGGTAGAGCTTATGCTCTGTGAAGTTGTATGACAATATACTATAGCTGTAAGTGATGTTCAATCCAAAAGTTAACCCAATTGATTATTGTTTCACTATCCTGTAAGACATCAACTTGTTTCACATCTAATTAATAATCTTATTCTTTTAAAAAATGACCTCTTTACTCAAATTTTGTTGAATCTTATTTATCATATATTGGTTCTTCACTAATGAGTAGAAAAAAATCCTAGGTGTTCATCCTATATATCAGTAAAATTATATTTTTAATTTCTTGAGTTATACTAACAACAGAAAGAATAAAACTGTGCTTTTCCAATTTTCACTCCTGAAGGATTTACTAAGCAGAAATTAGTTACTTTTTATGAATCTGAGATTCAATAAAAACAAAAATGTATGTATAAAAATTCACTAAATATTTGAAGATCTCTTTATGAACATGCAACACTGAGGTGATGTTTTCATCTTTTACATTTCTTTGTGGAAGCTCATATTTACTTTTCAAAAAGATTATATCCACTTGAAAGATGTTTATGTCAGAGGAAACAATGGTAGCAGGTAGCTAAATGACACATACTCCTTGGGTCTAAGAAAGAGCACAGATATTTGTCACCCTAGGTACAGCTGCTTCTAGAGGGAGTTTTGGAATATTCATAAATCATCGGTAATGATTTATAGCCAGAAAAGTGTATTGCTTTGGTAATGATAGATGCCTTAAGAAATCTGGAGTACTTGCTGGCTGCCACTTGTGCTGATTATTTATGAACACTGTGATTTTTTGAAAGTGAGACAGAAGCAACTAACCACAATTCCTCACCTTCCAGAAGATAAAGAACCCTGCCTGCCATTGGTGTATACTCAAAGGTGCATTTCTTTACTAACTTTACATTCATTGTGTGGGTATTTTTCCTGACCCTTAAAAGAAAGTTATATCTTTTGAGAGAAAATTAAAAATCATTCCATTCCTTTCCATTTATTAAAGGAAAAAATTCTATGACACATTTAAGAAAATAATTTTCATGGGCTTCAACAGTGAATTAATTGATCAAATACATCCACTTGTACCTAAATTAATAGTTTTTTTAATCTTAATTTAGATTACCCACTTATACTATTGCACAAAGTAAACTATGATAGTAATAAAGTTTCATTTTGCTCGGTTTTTCTGTTGAGGTCACTCAAAATAAGCATACATGTAATAACCTGTGAATGTTTATCTAGAATAAAAAATATTTGCTTTTTTTTTTCATGATTCTAGTGATTTCTACCATTGGACGATTCTTTTTTTTTAAATATTTTGTTTTATTTGTAGTTGGACACAATACCTTTTATTTTTATGTGGTGCTGAGGATCTAACCCAGAGCCCCAAATGTGCTAGGCTTTACCACTGAGCCACAACCCCAGACCTGGATGATTCTTTTAAATCAAACTTTTCATTTTGAGATGACTGTGGATTCAAACACTGTTTTTTTTTTTTTTGTTTGCTTGTTTGTTTTATTAGTTGTTCACAACATTACAAAGCTCTTGACATATCATATTTCATACATTAGAATCAAGTGGGTTATGAACTCCCATTTTTACCCCAAATACAGATTGCAGAATCACATCGGTTACACATCACATTTTTACATAATGCCATATTAGTGACTGTTGTATTCTGGTACCTTTCCTATCCTCTACTATCCCCCCTCCCCTCCCCTCCCAACTTCTCTCTCTACCCCATCTACTGTAATTCATTTCTCTCCTTGTTTATTTTCCCATTCCCCTCACAACCTCTTATATGTAATTTTGTATAACAATGAGGGTCTCCCTCCATTTCCATGTGATTTCCTTTTTTCTCCCTTTCCCTCCCACCTCATGTCTCTGTTTAATGTTAATCTTTTCTTCCTGCTCTTCCTCCCTGTTCTGTTCATAGTTGCTCTCATTATATCAAAGAAGACATTTGGTATTTGTTTTTTAGGGATTGGCTAGCTTCACCAAGCATAATCTGCTCTAGTGCCATTCATTTCCCTGCAAATTCCATGATTTTGTCATTTTTTAGTGCTGCGTAATACTCCATGGTGTATAAATGCCACATTTTTTTTTATCCATTCATCTATTGAAGGGCATCTGGGTTGATTCCACAGTCTAGCAATTGTGAATTGTGCTGCTATGAACATCGATGTGGCACTATCCCTGTGGTGTGCTCTTTTAAGGTCTTCAGGAAATAGTCCGAGAAGGGCAATAGCTGGATCAAATGGTGGTTCCATTCCCAGCTTTCCCAGGAATCTCCATACTGCTTTCCAAATTGGCCTCACCAATTTGCACTCCCACCAGCAGTGTACAAGAGTACCCTTTTCCCCACATCCTCACCAGCACTCATTGTTGTTTGACTTCATCATGGCTGGCAATCTTACTGGGGTGAGGTGGTATCTTAGGGTGGTTTTGATTTGCATTTCCTTGACTGCTAGAGATGGTGAGCATTTTTTCATGTACTTCTTGATTGATTGTATGTCCTCCTCTGTGAAGTGTTTGTTCATGTCCTTCCTTGGCCCATTTGTTGATTGGGTTATTTGTTTTCTTATTGTCTAATTTTTTGAGTTCTTTGTATACTCTGGATATTAGGGCTCTATCTGAAGTGTGAGGATTAAAAATTTGTTCCCAGGATGTAGGCTCCCTATTTACCTCTCTTATTGTTTCTCTTGCTGAGAAAAAACTTTTCAGTTTAAGAAAGTCCCATTTCTTGAGTCTTGTTATTAACTCTTGTGCTATGGATGTCCTATTAAGGAATTTGGAGCCTGACCCCACAATATGTAGATCGGAGCCAACTTTTTCTTCTATCAGATGCAGAGTCTCTGATTTTATATCTAGCTCCTTGATCCACTTTGAGTTGACTGTTGTGCATGGCGAGAGGAGGGAATTCAGTTTCATTTTGTTGCATATGGATTTCCAGTTTTCCCAACACCATTTGTTGAAGATGCTATCCTTTCTCCATTGCATGTTTTTAGCTCCTTTATCAAATATAAGATAGTTGTAGCTTTGTGGATTAGTCTCTGTGTCCTCTATTCTGTACCATTGGTCCACCCGCCTGTTCTGGTACCAGTACCACGCTGTTTTTATTACTATTGCTCTGTAATATTGTTTGAAATCTGGTATCGCTATACCACCTGATTCACACTTCCTGCTTAGAATTGTTTTTGCTATTCTGGGTCTTTTATTTTTCCATATGAATTTCACGATTGCTTTATCTATTTCTACAAGAAATGCCATTGGGATTTTGATTGGCATTGCATTAAACCTATAGAGAACTTTTGGTAATATTGCCATTTTGATGATTTTAGTTCTGCCTATCCATGAACAAGATATATTTTTCCATCTTCTAAGATCCTCTTCTATTTCTCTCTTTAGGGTTCTGTAGTTTTCATTGTATAGGTCTTTCACCTCTTAGGTTGATTCCCAAGTATTTTATTTTTTTTGAGGATATTGTGAATGGAGTGTTTTTCCTCATTTCCATTTCAGAAGTTTTGTCGCTGATATACAGAAATGCCTTTGATTTATGTGTGTTGATTTTATATCCTGCCACTTTGCTGAATTCATTTATTAGTTCTAGCAGTTTTGTTTTTTTTTTTGTAGACCCTTTTGGGTCTTCTAGGTATAGAATCATGTCATCCGCAAATAGTGATAATTTAAGTTCTTCTTTCCCTATTTTTATGCCTTTAATTTCTTTCTTCTGTCTAATTGCTCTGGCCAGTGTTTCGAGAACTATATTGAATAGAAGTGGTTATAGGGGGCATCCCTGTCTTGTTCCAGATTTTAGAGGGAATGCCTTCAATTTTTCTCCATTCAGAATGATGCTAGCCAGAGGCTTAGCATAGATAGCTTTTACAATGTCGAGGTAAGTTCCTGTTATCCCTAGTTTTTTATGTTTTGAACATAAAGCGATGCTGTACTTTGTCAAATGCTTTTTCTGTGTCTATCGAGATGATCATATGGTTCTTATCTTTAAGTCTATTGATGTGGTGAATAACATTTATTGATTTCCGTATGTTGAACCATCCTTGCATCCCAGGGATGAATCCTACTTGATCATGGTGTACAATTTTTTTGAGGTGCCTTTGTATCCGATTCGCCAGAATTTTATTGAGGATTTTTGCATCTAGGTTCATCAGAGATATTGGACTGTAGTTTTCTTTCTTTGAGGTGTCTTTGTCTGGTTTCGGAATCAGGGTGATGTTGGCCTCATAGAATGAATTTGGCAGAGCTCCCTCTTTTTCTATTTCCTGAAATAACTTGATAAGTATTGGTATTAATTTTTCTTTAAAGGTTTTGTAAAACTCTGCTGTATACCCATCCGGTCCTGGGCTTTTCTTGGTTGGAAGTCTTTTGATTGCTTCTTCTATTTCATCTATTGATATTGGTCTGTTTAAGTTGTGAGTATCCTCCTGACTCAGTCTGGGCAAATCATATGACTTAAGGAATTTATCGATGTCTTCACTATCTTCTATTTTATTGGAATATAGGCTTTCAAAATAATTTCTAATTGTCTTCTGTATTTCTGAAGCGTCTGTTGTAATATTGCCGTTTTCATCCCGTATGTTAGTAATTTGAGTTCTCTCTCTTCTTCTCTTCGTTAGTATGGCTAGGGGTCTGTCAATCTTATTTATTTTTTCAAAGAACCAACTTTTTGTTTTGTTAATTTTTTCAATAGTTTCTTTTGTTTCAATTTCATTGATTTCTGCTCTGATTTTAATTAATTCTTACCTTCTGCTACATTTGCTGTTGTTTTGCTCTTCATTTTCTAGGGCTTTGAGATGAAGTGTGAGCTCATTTATTTGTTGGTTTTTCCTTTTTTTGAGGAATGACCTCCAGGCGATGAATTTCCCTCTTAAAACTGCTTTCATTGTGTCCCATAGATTCCGATATGTTGTGTCTGTATTTTCATTTATCTCTAAGAATTTTTTGATTTCCTCCTTTATGTCTTCTGTAACCCATTGATCATTCAGTAACGTATTGTTCAATGTCCATGTGATGTAGGATTTTTCCTTCCTTCTTTTATCATTGATTTCCAGTTTCATTCCATTATGATCTGATAAAGTGCATGGTATTATCTCTACCCCTTTATATTTACTGAGGGTTGCCCTATGGCATAATATATGATCTATTTTTGAGAACGATCCATGTGCTGCTGAGAAAAGAGTATATCCACTTGATGATGGTTGATATATTCTATGTATGTCAGTTAAGTCTAGGTTATTGATTGTGATATTGAGGTCAATAGTTTCTTTATTCAACTTTTGTTTGGAGGATCTGTCCAGTGGTGAGAGAGGTGTGTTGAAGTCACCCATGATTATTGTGTTGTGGTCTATTTGATTCTTGAACTTGAGGAGAGTTTGTTTTATGAACGTCGCAGCGCCATTATTTGGTGCATAAATATTGATAATTGTTACGTCTTGTTGGTGAATGGTTTCTTTTAACAGTATATAATGTCCTTCCTTATCCCTTTTGATTAACTTAGTCTTGAAGTCGATTTTATTCGATATGAGAATGGCCACCCCTGCTTGCTTACGAGGATCGTGTGCGTGGTATATTTTTTCCCAACCTTTTACCTTGAGCCTGTGTATGTCTTTTCCAATCAGATGTGTCTCCTGGAGGCAGCATATTGTTGGATTTGTTTTATTAATCCATGTTACCAGCCTATGTTGCTTTATTAGAAAGTTTAAGCCATTAACGTTTAGAGTTACTATTGATATATGGTTTGTACTTCCTGCCATGTTTGATTATTTATCTCTTTTTTTTTTCTAATTTAGTTTGTTTCTCCATGATTAGCTTTCCCCCTGTCCTCTGTCTTTACCGCGGCACTTCCCGCTGATGGTTTTGGTTATTGTTTTTCATTTCTTCCTCGTGTAGACTTTTGCTCAAGATGCTTTGCAATGCTGGTTTTCTGCCTACAGATTCTTTTAGCTTTTGTTCATCATGAAAGATTTTTATTTCGTTGTCATATCTGAAGCTTAATTTTGCTGGATACAGAATTCTTGGTTGGCATCCATTGTCTTTCAGTTTTTGAAATATGTTGTTCCATGACCTTCTTGCTTTCAGGGTATGTGATGAAAAATCCGTTGTTAACCTTATTGGTTTACCCCTAAATGTAATCTGCCTCTTTTCTCTTGTAGCTTTTAATATTTTCTCTTTGTTCTGTATATTGGATATCTTCATAACAACGTGTCTTGGCATTGGTCTACTGTGATTTTGTGTGCTCGGTGTCCTGTATGCATCTACAATTTGTATATCTGTTTTCTTTTTTATTTCTGGAAAGTTTTCTGTAATTATTTCCTTCAGCAAGTTACTCATTCCCTTGGCATGAATCTTTGTGCCTTCCTCTATCCCGATGACTTGTAAGTTTGGTTTTTTTAAGTTATCCCAAATCTCTTGGATGTTTTTCTCATGATTTTTTACCAGCCTATCTGAGTTGGCTAGACTCTTTTCAAGATGATATATTTTGTCTTCATTATCTGACGTTCTGGCTTCTACTTGCTCCACTCTGTTAGTGATACTCTCGATTGAGTTTTTAATTTGGTTTATCGTTTCCTTCATTTCTAGAATTATTGTTTGATTTTTTTAATAATCTCTATCTCCTGATAAAGATGCTTAACTTCTTCTTTTATCTGTTTATATAATTCATTTTCAATCTGATCTTTAAGGTTCCTTTCCATCTGTCTAAGGTGTCTCTTGAGTTCTTTATATGGCCATTTTTCTGATGACTCCAGGTCCTCCTGAATATTTAGGCTGTCCTTCATTGTTTGTACTCCTTTTCTTCCTTGCTTTTTTATGCTCATGATACTTCTTGTTCTGTTTGACTGCTGAGTTACTGTTTACTCTTATAAATTTATTTGATGCTTGGGAGGAGAGGTATTAGAAGGGAATTGAAGAAGTCACTAAAGAGAGTGAGTGTAGGCAGGTAGAATTCAAGAAAGGGGGAATAAGAAAATTGAAAAGAAATGAAAGACGAAAGAAAAAAGTGAAAAGAAAGAAAGAAAAAATGAAAAAATAAAAATTTAAAACCAAAAAAAGTTATAATGATAATAAACAAATGGAAATTAAAGTTTAAAAAATAATAGTAATAATAATAGAATAAAAATAATTAAAAAATTGAAACCATTAATAAGAAAGTTGAAGAGCAACAACAACATTAACAACAAAAAGTGAAAAGAAAATTTTAAAAAAATACCAATAATAATCATTAAAATAAAAATAATAATAAATGCAGTCATAGAGCTCAATTAACTTCTCTTCCAGTAGGTGGGAACTGGGCCAGGCTTCTCTTCTTGATGGGTGGGAACCAATCACTGTTCCTCAGCTCTTCTTCCCAGACTGTGTGGGTCTCCAATCCTGAGTGCCTAGGGCCTTCTATTGTGGTTCCTCAAGCCAGGCCCCGCTCACCTGTGAAGCTCGCCACAATACTGGCTGCACGCCGGGTCTGCTGCTCCTGGGAGCCCTGTTTCCATGGATGCCTGGGCACACCCTTTCTGTTTGCCTCCCTCAGACCCTAAGTTTGTAGGGCTTGGGGCTGAGGACCCCCAGCGAATTTGTTTGCCCTCAGGTAGCAACTCCCCTGGTAGCTGGTACAAGGGACCTCTGTTGTCAGCAGAGGAATACCCTGGGTCTGACTATCGTGCTCAGTTGGCTTTTACCTCTGTGAGTTCAGGTGGGCCGACTAGTTATTTCAGCGGGATCATTAGTGCTGAGTCACTAGAAGCAGGCAAACCAGAACTAGAATGCAGCCCAATCCGGGCTCGGTGTGTTCTGAGAGGGGCAGACTGTTCGCCCGGGATCCCCTTCAGTTCAACAGTGCCTAGTGGTCCTGAGCGAACAGTATTTTGACAGTTTACTTCTCCCTATGCTCGTGCAGCTGAAGGGGTTAGAGACTTGATCTCTCCGTGTCCGCTGCCATGTTGGATCACTTAGATTTTAAATTGTCACTCATCTTATCAGCTGTTCCATTTAACTCGGCAGCTCACTCCCGTGGTGAAGAGTCTGCTCTATGGTGCTCTGCGGGAAGCGACGGCAGCGGCAGCGTGGTGGCGGCACAGCTGTGGCCTTCGGGACCCCCGGGGAGGGGGTGCGGGCTGGGGGAGGGGAGGCAGCGCCTCGGGGCCGCACGGGCCGGGTACTGGACACGCGGGAGAGCGGGCGGGGTGGGGGAAAGAAATTGAGATCTAGATTCAGGGACTGAGCATGGGAGGAGAGACGGTGGGGGATAAGCAAAGCGGAAAGGCGGAGAGGAGAAGGAGAAGGGGCCGAGGGAGCCGGGCAGCTCGGGGGCTGCAGCCTTACTGCTCGCGCTGAAGTCGTGATGGACTCACTCCACCTTGGCTGGAGTCGTGGCGGATTCACTCCACCTAGGCCCCGTTCTTGACATGGTGCTGAGTCTTTGTCGACAGATCTCCTTTAATGATCTTTACTTCATCTTTTAAGACGCGGCAACATACACTGTGGGCGCGGCGGCGCGGAGCATGGATCGGCTTACTCACTTCCTGCCGCCATCTTCTCCCTATTATCCAAACACTGTTTTAAAAGTCAATACAGAGAGATTCTGTGTGCCGGGTAAATCTTCTTGCATCTGTATTTATGAAACATGTTGGTTTATTGTTTCCTTTTCTTGTACAATCTTCTGGTTTCAATATAAAGGTAATACTAGCTTCTGTGTCATGCCATGGGCCTGTTCCTCCAATGGATGCAAGCCCTCCTTAGGCATATGCCTTTCAGAATTAAGACACTGATTAGGTTGTGAGAATCTCTGCTCTCATGCCTGCTGTATTCTTCCTTTTTATTCCATCATTAATTAATTAGATGAGTATGATTTTAATCATAGTAACAATCATCTAATTAATCATATCATTTTCACAATTTTACATATTATATAATTCTATCTATTCTTTATGATAAAAAAATTAATCTTTGTTCTTTAATTTTATGGCCCACATTAGTAAGTTTGGACATTTTAAGTTTAAATTTAGTAACTACCATTTGCTTAAAATGTTGCATTTTAATCTGTAAAATATTTATAGTTTTCAACTTTCTTTGTAAAATCTGGGTATATGTTCTCTAGAAAGAGGATGAATTAAGATTTCCTATCCAATCAAAAAAATTAGAATCATACTTTTACATTGTGAAATATTATAAATCACCTGTCCTAACCTTCAAAACCAAGTCAAATAGAAATTAGTATAACCAAAAATAAAATTTATAATAAATTTCAAAATGTCCATCTTTATTTTTAAAGTTTAAAATATATAGAAAAAATGTAGGGAAAAAAATATAAAAAGGAATATTGCCAAATTCAGTCCCCAAGAAGTCATTTGCACTTGGTAAACTGAATCAGGCTTCTCTTAACAGGAAGAATTAAAAATATAGTCAAAATTATAATTTAATTTATATATTTATACTATTATTAATCCATACAAAATCTAGACATTTTATGTGAACAGAGTCATTAGTAATTGTTTAACTATGGAGAAATTATTAAATTTAACTTAAATATTTTTTTAACACAAATATTTAGTGGCCAAATTTTTTTTTTTTATGAAATAATGATAAAAACTCAAAGATAGTAACCAGATTCACTTTCCAATAAATTCTCTTAAGTTTGGTAAGGTAACACAATTTATTATTTTAAATCATTTTTGGGAGGCAGGGGAGTAAACAGGGACTGAACTCAGGGGAACTCTACCACTGAGCCACATCCCTAGCCCTATTTGGTATTTAATTAGAGGTAGGGGTCCCACTGAGTTGCTTAGTGCCTTGCTAAATTGCTAAGGCTGGTTTTGAACTCACAATCCTCCTGCCTCTGTCTCCAGAGCTGCTGGGATTACAGGCGTGCGCTACCATGCCCAGAAATCTTAAATCATTTTAAATTGTACAGTAATCAGTATTAAGTATATTCACATTGTTGGGGAACAAAGCTTCACAACTGTTTTTTTTAATGAAAAATTAAAAAATGAAAAATTTACCCAGCTTCTGGCAACCACTTTTTCACTTTCTATAATTTTAACAACTATAGGTCCCTCCTATAAGGGCAATCATAGAATTTGCCTTTTTTGACTCAATTATTTCATCTAGCATAAAGTCCTTAAGGTTCATCTATCTCATAGCATGTATCAGAATTTCCTTCCTTTCCAAGGCCAGTATTTCATTGTCTGGATATACCACATTTATTTATTTATTTATTTATTTATTTATTTATTTATTTATTTATTTATTTATTTATTTATCTATCTATCCCTGGAAGCCTAATTTTATTCCTCCTTTTAGCTATTTTCAATAATGCTGCTGTGAATATAGATGGACAAATAACTCTTCAAAATTGTACTTTGAATCTTTTGGATTTATTCCCAGAAGTGTAATTGCTGCATCAAATGGTAATTATATTTTTAACTTTTTTAGGGACTGCTATAGTGTTTGCCACAGCAGCTACACCATTTTACCTTCCTATCAAAAGTACAAGGAGTTTTTATATCTCCACATTTTTTCCAGCATTTGCTATTTTTTGTGTTGTATTTTTGTTTGTCTGTCTTTAATAGTGCTCATCCTAATGCCTATGAGACATTATCTCATTGAGGCTTTGATTTATATTTCCCTTATGAATAGTGATGTAGAACATCCTTTGTACAGGCTCACTTGCCATTTGTAGATCTTCTTTTAGGGAGAAAAATCTATTCAAGTCATTTGTTCAATTTTTTAAATAATTTTTTTGTAATTATTTGTATATTCTGGATATTAACCCTTTTATGGTTTAGATATGAGTTGCTTTTCAAAAACTTGTGTGTAAGATAATGCAAGAAAGTTTAGAGGTGAAATGATTGGGTTATGAGAGTTTTAAAAAACCAAATCAGTGCATTGGCCACTGATATTGATTAACTGGGTGGTAACTGTAAGCAGGTAGGGTGTGGCTAGAGGAGGTGGATCACTGTGGGTGTGTCTTTGGAGGACCCTCTTTAGTGGAGCGCTCTCTCTCTCTCTCTCTCTCTCTCTCTCTCTCTCTGCTTCCTTTTAGTCATGTCCTGAGCTGCTTTTTACCTCCACATCCTTCCACCATGATTTTTTTCCTAACTTCCAGCCCAGAGCTATGAAGTCCACCATTGATGGATTGAGACCTCTGAAACTGTGATCTCCAAATAAACTTTTCCTCCTCTAATTGTTTTAGTCAGGTCTTTTGGTCACAGCAACAACAACAAAAAAATAACTAAAATAAATACCTTATGCAAATATTTTCTCCTATATCCAGATTATTTTCACTCTGTTGCATCGTTTTATACACAGAAGTTTGAATTTTGATGTAGTCCAATTTATCTTTTTTTTCTTTAGTTGTTTGCATTTCTGGTGTAGGACTGAGTCTCCTTTCAAGGATACATTGTGGTTTTAGATCACATCTTCTGACTTTATGGGAAGTATGAACCTATAGCACTCTTGGATTTTTTCCTATCTCAATTTTATTATTCTATTTACATGTTATGGACCATAGCATTTTTATTTTCCTCTATAACCCTAATTTCCATGGTTTTTCCAACTTGCACCATATTCTCTGTTCAAAAAGATTCAGTGCTTAATACCCAACTCTTCATTTCTCACTTTCCTCCATCAATCCTTTATTTTTTAAATCTTTGAAGTTCAGTGCTTCAAAGTTTAGACTTCAAAGAGGGTCCTAGGTCTGTCTTTCTTTCTTTCTTTCTTTCTTTCTTTCTTTCTTTCTTTCTTTCTTTCTTTGTTGTAATTGGACACAATACCTTTATTTTACTTATATTACTTTCATGTGGTGCTGAGGAGCACACCCAAGGCTTCACACATGCTGGGTGTGCTGGGAGAGTGCCCTATGGTTGAGCCACAACCCCAGCCCCTAGGTGTCTTGTTTTTAAACCTTTAGGTTGAAAATAAACTCTTAAAGATAAGCTTTCATAATGATAAGAGATTGCATAAATTCTTAACTTGCATAAACTCTTGCTCATCTTTACACTTGATAAATACGCCAGCTATTTATAAACTGTGGACTGCTATTTTCTCTCCTTCTAAAGTGTGTAAACATTCTTCTATTGCAAATATTTTTTCCTATATCCAGATTATTTTCACTCTAGAAAATCTGAACGATTTGCCTTTTTGTTTTTATTCTAGATCTTGTGGTATGAGATGAAAGTTTGATAGAACTAATGATGGAAAAATTTTCTACTTCTTAACCTGAAAAACTTTTATAAACTTTATCTTAAGAACAAAACTTGGAAGTTCTTTATGACAAACGACCTAACTCCAAAGTCTTGTCCTTTATTATGATTCCCTTCAGAAGAAATTAGATTCAACAATTCGGCAAGATATTGTTTAATTTAAATCTAATAAGAGAGAAAAAAAGAGTAGAAATAAAGGATGTAGTGCATAAAATTTACAGTAGATTTTAAGAAAACTTAAAATCTTCTTTCTTATTAGTAGTAAGATCAGTCTGGAATATATTTTCAAATGAGTCCAGGATTTATAGACCTTTCTTAGGTTGTTTAGAGAAATTGATAACATCACCTTTCTTGAGTACCTGAACTCTTCCTTATGTTATGCTTGAATTCAGGACCCCCAAAGACCACCAGAGACCCAAGATTGATGTAAGCAGCAAAGAGGTGTTTATTGTGAACTAGCTCGGTCCTCCGCATGCACACACAGCAACTGGTGACGCTGAGAGGCCCCGAGCCCAGGGTTTGCAGCATTTTTATACATTCTTTGGAGAGGGCAGGGACTTCACATACATCATAGCAAATCATCACACACCGTGGGAAAATCAAATAACAACTCTAAAACATGATTAGCACATTCACTGGCGGGAACAAGTTGGGTAGGGGTGATTGGTCAGAACAAAAGGGGTATTGGTTTGAACTGATTGGTTTGAGCCAAGAGGGGTGTACCTGCTGAACTACATGGTTTCCCAATGTTATCAACCACCATAAAATACTGGGAGGGTCATCTGGCATCCTAGGTATTTCCCTGTCTCATGCTGATTGGTGGCTGCTAGGGGGTTGCTATGGATCTCCACCTAGCCTGAGTCAGGAACACCTGGGGCAGCAGATCTCTCCTGTTATTTGTAGAAAAACAACTTAGCAGGGTGGGAATGTGCCTAGGAGTGCTCTGTGGGTTTTTCCAAGGACAAACGTCATGTCCCTTTCTTGGACAGGCTTTGCTCTGAGATAGAGGCTGGTTTTTCACTTAGATGCTGCAAAACAGAGATAAAGAATATGAACACAAGAGTCAGACCACTTAGGTTCTGTTCGTGGGGCTCTACATCCTCATTTTGGGTCTAGGGTCAGCCATCCAACATTCCCATACTTAACATTTCTCTTAAAATAAGGATGTACCACTGATTTCACAGATTATAGTGAAGATTTAAGAAGGTAAAGGATGTGAAGCACTTAGGGTAGTAACAATACGTAGGAACATCTATAAGATTACAGCCATGTGTACCTAGGTCTAAGTCCAGGACGATACAGAGATATAGATAAAAAGGCAGAAATAGAATCAGAGAAACACCATTGAGATATTCCTCATTGGCTTCATGGTTGTATAACCAGAACTGTCACACAGGGCAGCACTCGGAAGGAAATATCTTACAATAATCAGAGGGTGCCATCTTGATATTCTTAGTGGTTTTGTATTTAAACTTTCATATTTTAAATGAAGTTCAATGGGACAATGGAGCCTAACTTCCTGGCCTCTTCCTTTCCAATACCTCCTGGGTTGGGTTCTCAGCCAGTTTCTTAATCTCCTGATGCTTTTGTTGGAGCTTGCCTTCCCTGGCCCACCCTCCACACAGGCAATGACTAGGTTCAGTCATGTGAGGGGAGAGATCAGGCAGGGGCCTGGGCCTAATCAAAAGGAGTCTTCAGCTTGGGCACAGGTCTCCCAAGGCAACTGGCTCAGCATGGAAGCCACTCCCATTAACATTCCAAGCACACTTTGGCACAACAGTTTAAAGACTGTTAGAAACTGTCTTCCTTCTGTGGGTGTAGGTGGAATTCACATAGAAAGTATAACACCAGATTAAATTTTCTCAGATCTGTCAGATTAGTAGCTGGAGAGTGTCACAAATCAGGTATGAATTCTTAGTTCCACAAGTCTGGGATCTGTGAGAGTCTGTATTCTCTGAGTACACAACCACTCCTCATCCCTGATGATGCTATTGCATTACCTCAGCAACCTAACACTTGGAAACTTCTCTTTCCTCTTTCCAATTTTGGTGAGTCTGACTTTAATTTGACTCTTTTGGATAGTTTGAGGCACTCTGGTAGATGAATTACAAAACACAAATTGAATAATTGTGATTCCATATATGACTTAAATGTTTAATTTTTGCTTTTAAAGCTGGCACTGCACAATATTAAAAATGAGTGATAAAATGGTTGCTACTATGTTGAACTTAAAATTTTCCTTTGCTTAAATGAATAAATAAGAAATGAAAAACTAGAGAAAATCTGTGGATGAAAGAAAAGAACTTTGTACTTTATTATCTTTGATAGTATTCTTCCTAGCTTTTTGAACATGAGGTAATGCATTTTCATTTTGCATGAGTCCTCACACATTAGATAGATGATCATGTGTTTATATGAATGTATGTGTATGTGTATATGAATGTGTGCATATATCTAGGTATATGTACATATATTACTAACAAGTATAAAACATTTCTTGACTTTGTTTTACATGTTGAAACTATTTTAACAGTTTTACCTTATTAATGTTTTAGTTTAGCAATTTATTTTTTATTTCTTTTATGTTTTATAAATTATATTTCAAAAGTTCTTACACATAATTCTTTTAACAGAAGTATGTTTTACTCTCCATGCTTCACATACATTTTGAGTTTTTTCAAGTTATTTAGACATGTTGATCTTTGTAAAACAATATCAAAAAAATCTCTGTATATTTTTCTGTAATTTGACCTTCTCTTATGTTTCCTGAAGATCTCAAAATGCTCCACAAATAGAATCACAATGTGGACTTGGATCATCCAACAATTTGGGGTCATGTTAATATTCTCTGAAGTATGGCTATGTGGAAGACAGTCATGTGAGGGGAGACAGGACCACATCAGACAAAATAAATTTTGTAAGTAAATTCATGTTGTAAGGGTTCGGCGAATCGTTGGAGAAAGAGACCACAAGAGACCAGCTTCATGCAATGAGCAGGAGGGAGTTTATTGAAGAGGATCCTAATTCAGCGCGCTGAGGCTCAAGGCTCACTCAGGAAGGGAGAGCGGCCCAGAGCCCAGAGCAGAGGTCAAGCAGAGCTTAAGTACACTTTTTGGGGAGGGCGGGGGGGGGTGGTGGTTTGCATACATCAGAACAAATCATCATGAGGCACGGGAAAATTGAACAACAACTCTGAGACATGATTAGCACATCCATTGGCGGGAACAGGTCGGGCGGGGGTGATTGGTCACTCCTAAGCGGGTACACATTCAAACTGATTGGTTCGGGCCCTGTGACAAACTGCACAGGGCCCTAGGCTAAATGGCCAGTAGGGCGTTGTTTTAACTATCTCAGGAATTTCAGGTTCTGGGTGTAGCAGAGGAACTTAACAATACCTAGTCTTTTACATTTTAATTCAGGCTTTTGCAGCTTAGAATCAGCTTAGAAATTTTACCTTTACAATGTGTTTTGTAAAATAAATATCAAAGAAGACTTCAGTCAAATGAAGATCTTTTTCTACTGAGTTTTTCACCTGTGTAAGCATGCCTAAGTGCATAGGCAAATCCTAAACAAAGTAATTATTTAAAAGACAATGAACGAAATAGTAAATAATGGGTGGGAAGCAAAAGGTAAGAAGGCATGAGAGGAAACCACATATTGGGAAGCACATAGGCTGAGGACTCCTTGAGACATTATACAAAATGGGTGTTTGAGGGGGAAAAAATTAACTCAGTCCTCAGGGGGTGGGAAAAAAAAACTGTCTCCTACTCAAGGATCTCTAGAGAAATGGAACCAATAGAAAGAATTGGCTCATATGGAGACTGGGAAGTTCCATGATCTGCCATCTGTAAGCTGGAGACTCAGGAAAGCTGAGGATAAAATTCAGTGTGAGGACAAAGTCCTGAGAACCTGGAAAGCTAATGGTGTAAACCCTTGTTCAAGAGCAGGAGAACACAAGATGAGTTCTCAGCTCAGTGTCAGGCAGACAAAAAAAAAAAAAAAAAAAATGGAAAACTCCCTTCCTCTTCTTCTGTTCTATTCAGATCCCCAGTGGATTGGGCAAGGCCCAGCCACACTGGGAAGGGGCATCTGCTCTAAATCCATTGATTAATATGCTAGTTTCATCCAGAAACATCTCACAGATACTCCTAGAAATAATGTTAATCTAGGTACCCTGTGGGCCAGACAAGTTGATACATAGAATTAACCACGTATCCACTAAAAGCTGTTTTAACCCTTTCTAATTGCTATGATAAATCAGCAGGGACATATACTGGCAATGTACTTTCATAGCTGTAGTTTGAAGCATTCCCAAACAATTTACTACTGAGAATCCACATATTCCAGAACTTCACATATTCCAAATCAGGGCAGCTCTGTTCTCCAATACCAGAGACATTCCCTTAAAGAAGACTCTCCTTGGCTCAAAAAGGTAACAAATTCATTCTTTAAATACAAAAGCCTAGCAGGGTCTCTTCTTCCATTGTGTTAAATCAGTCCTCCTTCTTTGCCACCGTGAAGAGAATTTGCCATTTACTGAATTATCAGTATTGTTCCTTAATGCTTTGAATTTTTAAAAAGTGTTTGTAATTACTCGGAAAAGAAAAGCAGTTAAGTTGCAGCCTCAAATAAAAACATTAGTTAGCTAAATGACAAATAAAATCTGGTGGCATAGTGAGCACTGCTCTTATCCCTGCCCCAGAGAAATCCCTGTGGGGTTTTCATGGCAGGGTCAGTTCTGTCCTCTACAAAGACAGAGGAGACAGGATACATACAGTTTTCGTTATAAGGCAAGTTGAATACATACTTTTAAGTAATGGCTTTGTGATTTGACAAATCCAACTTCTGATTCATTTGAGTCATGTAAAAACTGAAATAAGGTTTACTCATGTATTAGTCACTTTTGCATTATAATGAAATACCTGAGATAATCAATTTGTAAGAGAAAGGGTTTATTTTGGCTCATTGTTTTAGAGGTTCTTGACCAGGATCATTCAGCCCAGTTGCTTTCAGCCTGCAGCAAAGCACCACATGATGTTGGCAGAGTATGACTGAGCAAAACTACTCACCTTATAAGCAGGAAGCAAACAGAAGCATGCAAAGACCCAAGTCCCACACCCCCCCCCCCAGTCTCCTGGAGGGCACACCCTCAATGACCTAAGTCTTCACACCAGGCCCTACCTCCTAAAGGTCCAAAGTGCCTCCCAATTTCATTACCTGAAGACCAACCCTTTAACACATGGGCCTTTGGAGGGATATTTCAACATCCATGCTATTGCATTCCATGACACAGGATCATCTTAATTAACAACTAATAGAGTTTATTTCTATTCTACAAATAACGTACAAAGATTTATTTTGAAAATAAGTCCTTTCTCTGCATTAATGGGTCTGAAATATGTCCCTGTCATGCACTTTCAGCCTGTGACTCACACACATATACTAATGTGGAGCTATACCCTATATGAGCATGCAGCTCCTTCAAAGAGTAGCCCCACCCCAATACATGATAAGGTTACATATTACAGCCCAGCCTTGATTCTACTTCCAAGTCTTAGGGAGAGTCTAGGGTCCTTTTAGCTTAAGTTTAATGTTCATTAAGTATCCTGTTGCTATAATTTAGATCTGGAATGTTCCTCAAAGTTGAATGTGTGAAGCCTTGGTGCCCAACCTGTGGCACGACAGGAAGTTGATGGAATGTTTAAGAGGAGGGCCTAGTGGAAGGAAGTTAAGTGTGTTCTTCAAGGGGACATTGGGACTTGAACCTCAGCCTTCTTTGTTACTGAGCTGCCATGAGATGAGCAGCCTCTTCCATCAAGCACTCATGCCGTGACACTCTGTGCCGCCACAGTTCCAAAGTGATGGGGTCAAGTGACCATGAAACTAGAAACAAAATAAATCTTTCCTCCTTTTAAATTGATTATTTCAGGTATTATGTCACAATGACAGAAAGGTGACTAACACACCCACGTTTATATTCTAGATTTTATCTGCAGCTGAGGTAACTTATCCAATCACAAAGATGTCCCATGAGGATGAAAAGTGACATTTGTCATTGTCAACTTTAAATTTGGTTTTCAGGCCTGAGCCAGAATGATTGCCTTATGTGGTGGATTTACATGTTTTATTCACACTGTAGCTATCTGGTGAATAGCAGAATTATGTGCCAATTCAAGTTAAATTGTTTATTTATATTGTTATTTAAATATTCATCACTTTTTGTAACTCTTTTATTTTTAAAACACTATAGCCTCCCCTCCTTCCCCCCTCCCCAAAATGAAGAGAGGAATGTGCTTTATATTTGCTTCAGCATATATTCATCTCCTCCATTCACTTCTTCCTACACCCTTCCAGTTCTGTCTTCTAAGTAATTTCTTCTCCAATATGTGAGCCACACATTCTGGGGCTCTTAGTATAGGACCAAAACCATGCATATAAATATGCTCTGGAGAAGCTAAGGCCAGTATCACTATCTTCCTGAGATGAATCAATGCTTCAGAAACAAGAATGTTGTCTTTGTTTAGGGGTAGAGAGCAGTTTCATGGGGATGTGAGCATCTAAGGGGATTCCTGAGAGGCCAGGAAGAGATGCCAGGCAGAAAATGCATTCTGGAAATCAAGAATATCAGAAAGTTATGTCACCCACATCCAGAATGCTCGGTGGGAACCCCTGGACATCTGTAGGCCAGAAAGCATCCTTTATATTTCAATGGGACTTAATCAATGAGCCATGTTCATGAGGGAAACAAGAACTCTCTCTTGGCCTTCTTTAGGCTAAGTTTCAAGCAAGAATAGTACAACCTCCTCTCTTTTTTCCACTAACAATATAGCATGAGCCTCCTAGTCCTCTTGCTCTGACATTCAGGGGAGATCAGAAGTCTGTGAAAGTGGATGGAAGCTCCCCAAACCAGGGTCTTTTGTGGTGTGGAGAGCAACCCTTTGTTCCACTCTCAGGCTCTGAGAGAGAGCATTGTCTCCTTGGGAACGAAAGTCTTCCAAATTTTGGGGCTCCCAATCTCAATTTTTCTCTGGGTTACTGGGTATTAATTAACTCATGAAACATAGGCTTGGATCTCCCTTTTCTTTTGAATGCTTGGGTGACACAAGGTGGCCCAGAATAAGTACATCCTGGCCTGAGCAAAGCTCTTAAGAGATAGCTGGGAACAATTTGTGGTAGGTTGACTTAAGTAGGGCAAGCAGGGGTCAGAGATGGGTTGGAGCTCTGGGATCTTCTCAGGGAGGTAACAAGCATTTCCTGGGGATGCTACCAACAACATAGTTCCTGGGACAAACTTGCTAGTCCTCTTGCAGCAATCTCTCCCCACCCAGGCATGTGCCCTTAAGTAGAACTCTGAACTTAAGGGAAGAGAAACTATGAAAGTTTCCATGTGCTCTGGACTCTGTCACATTCTTCAAAGATGGTCACATTTACTGTACACATTAATATGAAGAGGTTATATGGATTATTTTCAATTTTATGTGAGAAAACCGAGACTGAGAAGGCTCACAAACTTCCCTAAGTGATACAAATTGTATGTGGCAGAGCAGGATTCCTCTATCCATTCATTTTTTTTCTCCATTCACTCATTTACTTGGTTCAAAAGTCTGATTTCCTACTATTTCTGGGCATTCAAATTGCAGCAGGGAATAAGTCCAGTGCAGTTGTTCATGCCACTCTGGAGTCCAGGTTAAATTGTCCTACGCTGCATGTGAAACTTTGGGATTTATCAGAATTTAGAGCCTTGAAACTGGATAAGATCATGGAGGGAATGTTTGTTGATCTCAAGAAGAAGAAGAAAAAAGTTGAAAAGGAAGAAAAGAAAAAGAGGAAGAAGAAGGAGGGGAGGAGGAGGAGGAGGAGGAGGAGGAGGAGGAGAAGGAGGAGGAGGAGGAAGAAGAGGAGGAGGAGGAGGCAGCAATCCAAAGCCTGAGCCATGAGCACACCATACTTAAGAGGTTATGGGTGTAAGGGGGAGACAACACAAAGAATGGAAAGAGTGATCACTCTGGTGTCCAAAGGAAGATAAGGGAAGTGGAGTCCTGGAATCCAAGCCTGGAAGGAGCATCTAAGAGAAGATGAGATCAGTCCTGCCCTTGCTACTGGCAGTTTTAGGACTGAGGAACAATTTGTGGTCTCTGTAATGAGAAGGTCATCATGACCTTGACAAGAGTAGCTCAGCACTAACTGGATTGGGTTCAATAAAGGCTAAAAGTAGAATGATCAGAAGCAGCAATGGCATTCAACTCCTTTTGTAAGTTTTGCTGTGAGGGAGAAAGGGGAAAACAATAGCAGCTGCAGGAGAGGGCAGCAGAGAGAAGACTGCATGTCTGTCTTCTGCCTGGAGGAAGAGGGAAAACCTGATGCAGAGCACAAGGGAGAATTTCTGATGGGGAAAGAGACAGGTATCTTCACAGGTTGGGTTGGATGCTGCCCCTGAAAAGCAATAAATAACTCAGAGCAGGAAAGAGAACAAGTGGGGGCATGTACCATGGTTGGAGAGGAGATATGGCAAGTTTCTGTCTGATTATTTTCTATTTTCTTAGGAGCTCAAGTGGTGTGAATTTGAAGGAATTAGTTTTACAATGACAGCTGATGGATTATCCTAATTTGGTTTTGCTTTAGAAAGGCTTATTGCGTAGTATTCTGTGATTTGGGCATAATTTTAAATCTCCCAGAGCATCAGGCCAGCAGCAACTCCAGTGAGACAATAGGTTTATTTTGTGACTCATGCCAGTACAGCACTTTGTTATTTTAATAAGGAAAAGGGAGTTCGGCATGTGTTACAATTGCATCAGCCCAAGGAAATGGGATTTCTAACTATGTGATATTTATTCTCAGTTCAAACTGAAATGGGACAGCCCCATTTTTCAATCAAATACTGAATGATTTGTATTTGTGGGAATAAATAGGAAGAGCACATTTTAGAAAGCATAATGTCATTTCTCAGACAATAAGGCTATTCACAGCATGGTAAATAATCACAATATTGTTGGTAAACAAAGAAAGCGGGGAACTGTTGTAAATATTTGTGTGTGGGGGGGTGTTCTGACTTATAGCAGATGAAAAACCTTTGGAAATTAAAATGAAAGTTTTTATTTTAGAAAGTTTACTGAACCACTGACAACTGGGTTACTATTTTTCTGATAGTTAATTCTGTGAAGGTTTTTTTTATGATCCCTATTTCACAGCTAAGTAATAATAAAAGTACAATTTGTCACATCTTGACATTCCAAATTCTTCATCCTGAATTTCTTCATTAGTTCTTAGGTTCACCATGGGAATGATAAAAATGGTTGTAAGAGTATAGATTTAGTAACTTAAACTGCTTTATAGGTGAAAAATATGCATCAATGTAGAAGAAGGAATGAACTGTATCAAATGAGTAAAATGAAGACTGAGAACTGACTTGGCTTTGACAGTGGATTGTTTATTGGTGAGTGGATAGAGCCCTTTCAGTGGAATATTGAAGTCTGATTGGAGTGGGTTTGAGAAAATATGGACAGAGAAGATTTGGGGTTTTATTGTTTATTGTTTGAATGGTTATAAGTTGGGAAATAAGTGTGGATGCTATTGAAAATATTACAGAATAAAGTGAAAAATTATAGAAGAGAGAGGCAATCATTAATGGGCATTAATTAAATGCATGTGTAGTTCATCTTTTTGAAAGTCTGAGAAGCCCAATATGTAGGTACAATTCAGCAAGTAGAAAAATGTGAGGGTGGAAGTATGTAGAAATTCTTTACTAATCTCTTCACAACTCTAGTGAAGTAAGAAGCAAAGAAAAGATAGAAGCTCAGAGTAAGATTGGGTGAAATATTCTAGAAGAACAAAAGGACTAACATCTAAACTTCAGAACTCAGAATTAATTAAAAGAAGCAATTGGTTCTCCTTGTTCTAGGCAGTAAATACTCTGAAAATTTTTACCTTGAGTACTTAGGAAGGAAGTCAATCTTTCAGATCACTTGGGTAATTGTGAATACAGTGATATAATCAATGTGAATTCTGATTATCTCAGAGACAAGAGACATTATTATGAACTACAGAGTATTTATAACTGGGCACATTTTATAATTCATCTGTCTGAACACTTCACTTTTGAGAAATCAACATTGAGTTCCAGAAAGGTGACTCAGATTCCTGAGTACAGTCCCTACCCCTTCACAGGCCTGAAGTTGGCCAGATTTTGTGCTCCCTGCCCATCTCCTGGATCATAAACTACTGTCATGCATAACAAGTTCGCTAATGAAATCAGGGTTCTTGCAACTGTCCCTGATATGGCTGTCACCTTACAGACCACAGTGGCCAATAGTTCTTCGTGAGAGGTGCAATTTTCTCTACTTCTAAGATGTATACTTCCTCTAAAGTGCTTTAGCACAGGTTGTCCAAAAGGAAAATTATTTAACTTTCCAGAGGAGGAGGCTAAAAACAAAATCACATATTCCCAAAGAAGCCAAACTACTTCCAGGTCTTGGTAGACTATAGCTGCAGAATTACAAATGCAGAAAGAGGATCAGTTGCAAAGGAGCATGTCACCAGCCACATTGCACCTGTGCTGAGGTATCCAAAAGGGCACACTTTGGCTAGTGCTTCTGTGGTTCAAAGCCCTGGCAGTAATTCTTGTCTATATTTCCCTATGAGTTCCCAGAAAAGTATTGTCTTTTTCTCATGGATTATTGTGTCCTTTTTATCTAAGGTGCTTGTTATCCTCTATCTAAGTCTCAGAGTGTGTACAAATGTGTCTCTTTTATCTATCATGAATGCCTAGAGCTCCTTAATAAAATACATCTTCTACTGTGTACCTTAAGTGTCAGTATATTGAATACTCATTAAAAAAAAGGAATAGAGGCTGGAGAGTAGAGACTATATCTAGCATGCAGGGGACCCAGGTTCAATCCCAAGCACCAAAAAACAAACAAATATATAGGCAATTTGACAATTTTCTAGTAGCAGTGTTGTAGGAGAGAAAGATGAAATAAAACTACATCATCTTCCCCCAAGGTTCAGCATCATCCTTATTTCTGGTACCAGCTTGGCCTTATTCTGCTTGGATCACATGCTTTCCCTTACCTTTGCTTTCCAAAATTTGATCTGACAACATTCTCAGGTAGGTTTCAGTTAATTTCAGGTGATAGGAATAATAGTAGTTCCAGTGCTGTAAGGATTTACAGTTTGCTTGATTCCTCTGCTCCCTAAATGCCAGCCCAAAATTTTCAGAAACCACTTAGTGGTTCCTCAAAAAGTGCAATAGAATTACCATGAGACCCAGAATCCTACTACTAAATGTGGACTCAAGAGAATTGAAAACATGTCTACACAAAAGCCTATACACAAACGATCAAGAAGCATTATTCATAATGGCTGAAAGTGAAAATGATCCAAGTGTCCATTCACTGATGAATGGGTATATAAAATTTGGTATATTCATGTACTGGAATAAGATCAGCAAAAAGAAGGTGTAAAGTTCTGATATAAGTTACAACATGGATTAACCTGGAAAAAACCTGAGAAGTAAAAGCATTTAGTAACAAATGATGGGGTATCATAGTGTTCCATTTATGTGAGATATCTAAGAAAGGCAGATATAGAGGTGAAAGGTAGATTAATGTTTGCTGGGGATAGAGGGAAAAAAGGAAAGGGATAACTATTAGTGGGTTCAGGGTATCCAGGTGATGGAATGAAAATATTCTTTGTTCAACCCCATGAGTATGCTAAAGGATAATCCATTGTACGCATCAAATGCTTAAATTGCAGTACTATGTGAATTATAACTTTAAAAGTACTTAATAGTGAGAACTTTCTTTATGTGATGTATTGTTTAAAGATCCAAGAAGTGTATAAATATAAGATTTTTCCACAATAAACTAAAAATAGTGGTTTATAATACTTTATTTTTCCATATTTTATTATAAAGGATTTTGTTGCCTTGTACCAAGGATTAAACCAGAGCCGCTTAAATACTGAGTCACATCTTCAGCCTTTTTTTTTTAACTTTTCTTTTAGAAACAGGGTTTCACTAAGTTGCTTAGAGCCTCAGTAAATTGCTGAGACTGACTTTGAATATACAATCCTCTTGCCCCAGCCTCCCAAGCCGCTGGGATCACCACCATGCCTGGCAACTATACAGGTCTTGATGTTTTGAAAGAGTTGCATTTATTTGACAAAAATGAAACTAATATATTACTGGTTTTCTTTACCTTGTCTTGTTGTGATGATTTTGCTATGCCTGCAACTGTGAAGATTGGTGACTCGGACCATGGTCTTTGACTGCCTTGGAGCTGTGGCTGTGTTTTGCCCTGGGAACTTTCTGTACAAAAGTGCAGGATGAGATTGCCCGGGAGCTATGATAATGCACTGCTTGAGGAAGTTTTGTGCCAAGGTGAGGGATGAGATTGCCCAGGAGTTATGGTAATGCACTGCCTGAGGAAGTTCTGTGCAAACGCATACAACAATATCAGTCTTGACCTTGAGTTCAGACACAAGCTGCTGGGGATAGAGAATTCTGAGCATAACAAGTTAACAGCAATATCTTGCAAGTGCTCTGAACTTTAACCCTGCCTGCTTTGCAGAAAGTTTCCCACAAATAACCTTTTGATGATAAAACCTGTATAATAAATAAGCTGTGCTAGTTCTGCATCACTAATCCTTCATCAGAGGTCAGTGCCCAGCTAGTCCCAGTTTTCTCTTTGTAAATGTTTGCGTGTCTTTCTTAATCCCCCATTGCCCCTTATCGATCTTTAGGGTTCAGCTGTGCAAGTCACAGCATGCAACAATGAATGATCACATCAAAGCTCTGAGGCCTTGCTCACTTGACACTCAACTTCTAGACTCTGGGCATCAGTATTATGCTTGATCATAAGTAGATTACCTCGTGCACACACCACTGTAAAATATTGACCACAAATATTTTTACCCTGATAAGGATGTCATGCATGATATCCCATGTTCTGCTACACATAAGACATCTTTTTTTTTCATTGCTTGACTTCTTTATCTATACTTTTTCCCTTGCCCCAACCCCAATTATTTCTTTGATTATTATGCCTTCTAGTCTTTAATATACCTTGGGCATTACTGATCCTCACGAATGGAATCTTAGGTTGAAGAATGTTTTGAGACACTTGGCTTTTATCTTGATTTCGATAAATGAAATAATTGACATTCCAAATATAGGTCCTTGGATAAAACCATGCACAAGGTGCGGTGAAGATACACATATAAGGAAGATGTTCTGAAATTGATAACTGTGGAAGTTCAGGTGAACAGAACAAGTAGATACCCATTTGTTCTAACATAATTTTAAGCTAGTTCTGCTTTCCAGATAAGATACTTAAATGGCATTCCATTTTATAATGTTTTCTTGAAGGCCATCCTAAATTTGGTCCAGTTCCTCCTTTGGATTTAATTTCTTTTAGTCCTCGGCAGGTTCAAAGTTCAATAGACATATTCATTGTTTCTTTTTTACTCTTTTTGCCCCATGTCTCTGCACTATGGATTAACCAGGTTGAGTCTCCACTCATGGCCTTGTAAATGCACCAGAGCTGCCTCCTCCAGAAAGCTTTTGTTGAACCAAAATAGAAATAATTTTATAATTAGTTTTGCTGCCTAAAAGATGGGATGGATTAATAACTCTGTTGTAGGCTTTGTTAGGGCTATGTGCAATAACCTAAGCAAACTACTTATTATGATGAAGGGCACACATCACCTACTCTTTTAGCACCTATCCATAAACAGAGTTTTATGAATTTAATAAATACTAATACTATTTTACATCCATAGTGGTAGAGGATTCACAAATGGCATCCTGGAACTAACACCATTTGTGTCCATATTCCTGCTCAAATCAGAATCTGAGCTTATTGGAAATTTCAAATCTGCCCAATTTATATATATCCCCAAGTATCTAATATGGGGATATATATATTTCACCATATTTCATTATCACCTAGGGAAATAAGGAGTGGGAGAAAGAGCATACCAGAAGAAGCTCTGGTCCCCAGCCAAGCCAGCCCAGGTTTCACCTCCTTTTCCCCTTAGGGTGTTTTCAAACCCAATTCAATGCATAATACATAATCGGAAGAAGTACAATCATGTGTCATTTAACAATGGGAAAATGTTCTAAGAAATGCATCATAAGGCCACTTTGTCATTGTGTGAACATCAGGCAGTGTACTTACACAAATTCAATTGGCTACAGCATCACCA
This sequence comes from Spermophilus citellus, assembly GCF_964194105.1. Lineage (NCBI taxonomy): Eukaryota > Metazoa > Chordata > Mammalia > Rodentia > Sciuridae > Spermophilus > Spermophilus citellus. Next base: position 30,188,157 of record NC_138198.1, on the reverse strand, counting down.
GGCAATAAAATCTTTTGGAACCACTGATGCATATGTGATCTGTCATTAACCAAAATGCCATAAAGTAATATGTGACTATGTACTCTGCTTTTCTGACAACTCATCCACACTTTAAATCAGTGTGTTATAGTCTTTCAAGTACCCATGAACCTTTTATCTTGGTAAAAAACTTTCAATATCCACCTACATTAGTGGGTGGTCTCTACTGGAGTATCACTCATGGGTCTCATGCTCATCTAGACAAATAGAGGCAATGAGACACTCTCCCTGGAATTCACATCTTGAATGAAGTGGCAGAACAATTAAGTTGATGGAAAATTTTCAGCTTCCTAAATTGTGTTAGGTAAAACAAACTCCCATTAATATATACCCTTTAAGAGCAAATTGGGGAGAATACTGTTGCTTAAAAACAAAGAATCCAGATGGCACAGGTTATTATGGCTGTACCTCCAATCCTAGAGGTGGATCCCCTTGTGAAAAACAACTTATATCCTGGAGGATGTTTGTTATCTGCTTCCAAATATAAAGTGACATAAACTATCCTCTTCAGGAAAATATGAACACCAAACAAAATTGGAAATGCATCTGTCTGAACATAGCCAAGAGTAACTAATCCGAAGATGAGAGACCTACAATTCAGAGTAAAGAGAAATACACCCTAATGAACCTAGTATTCACCTCTGCTTTGCCCTCAAGGTGGTTGTCAGTTTTCACAGTGAGAAATCAAAATGTTAAGCAGAATGGTGGTAGGTGAAGAAGCTGGGGTAGGCAGAGCTCTGAATATAGCATTCAGTGAGCTTGAGAAAACTTACTGAGATTCAGGAGGAATGGGAAACTTCAGAGAAGGGGTCAGAGCCCTGGGCATCTGGAATGGTTGTGATGATACCAGAAAGGTATGAGTCAAGGAAGAAGCTGGATGGAGCCACATGAGATCCTCCCTAATATGCAATATCAGTGTCTGGACCCACTTCTTCCTGCCTGCCTTGCATTCACTACTCTTTGTTGTATTCATTTTCTAGTGGGACTGTGAAACTCTTTCTAGTGAGGGAATAAAGAATCTAATTAATATAAGAACCCTGGAAGAAAAGCACTGAGACTCAGTGGAGTGAACATGAATAATACCCTATGACAAACTGACAAGTTCAGGACTCTCCAGTGGGAGTATTTGATTTTTAAATTTTATTGTCTTAAGTCCAGACTTTCAATAATTATCTCTCTGTAAATTAAGAAGTATGACAGAACCTTTTAAAATGGCACCTTTGACAGGGTACAGTGGCACATGCCTGTAATCCCAAGGACTCAGAAGACTATGGCAGGAAGATCACCGAGCAAACTTAGCAAGACCCTGTATCTAAATAAAATATAAAAAGGGCTGGGGATGCGGCTCAGGGGTTAAGAGTCCCTAGTAACACCCCCCCCCCCCACCACCACCACTTGCCTCCAAGAAATGGCAACTTTGGAACTGGGAACAATTGTGAAACAGAATTTATCTCTAGACGATGTGTTTTGGTCAGCTTTTTCAAAACTGTGACTAAAGATCTGATAAAAACAGTTTTAAAGGAGGAAAAATTTATTTGGTGCTCACACAGTCCACAGATGACTGATTCCATTGCTTTGGGCCTGAAGTGAGGCAAAGCATCATGATGGAAATGTGTGGAAGAGACCAGCTCAGGACAAGGCAATCAGGAAGCAGAGAGAGAGAGAGAGAGAGAGAGAGAGAGAGAGAGAGAGAGAGAGAGAAACTTTTCACACTAGGGATAATATATAAACCCCCAAAGGCTGACCTCCAGTGACCCACCTCTTCCAGCCACACCTTGCCTGCCCACAGTTACCACCCAGTTAATCCATTCCAGTGGATAAATGTATCAATTAGGTTAAGGCTGTCATAATCTGATTATTTCACCTCTAAACTTTCTAGCACTGTCTTACACATGAGCTTTTGGGGGACACCTCATATCTAAACTATAACATCGTGTATTAAAAATCAGTTCTGCATCTACTCGGGATGCTTCCTTGAGGGCATCTGTGATTCCTTCCTTTCCTCCACTGAAGCCAATAATGCTATGATGGTGATGGGTCTAGGTATATATATAGCTAAGGGTTCTCTCTACTTGACACCAGATAGAAGTACTTTATTGAGGGATAAGAGGTGGTGACTGAGATAATGTGTAACTCTTGAGTTATTGCATAAAAGGAGTTGTCAATAACCTTCAAAAAAAGACCAACAGGAACATCTGGAGTTGAATGAGTTTACTGATAATTAATGATAGCATCTACATTCCAGGCTTGGTCTATGGCATTTTATGTGTATTATTCTCATTTTGTCCTCATAATCACCCTAAGATAAAAGTATCATGGTGAAACCAAGGTAGAGTTTAAAACTTCACCCAAGTTACACAGTTTATATTTGACGGAACTGGGATTTCATATCTAAATCTGAACCTTTAGCTCCAAATCTCAGGCTGCAATGTCTCTGTAGTTGAGCTGCCTCTCCAGAAGGATACTCATAGGAGATTGTCTCATGTGGACAGCAACAGGCTGGCTTTGTACTTCTCATCTATAATGTTAATTACTTCCAGATATACCATATTGAAAGCATTTGTGAACTTTATCTATGAAAACTAAATCAGAAGACATTTAACTAAAATATTAACTGCCTAGGAGAAGAGTCACTGTAAGTAATTTACACACAAACTGTCAAAACACCACAGAAAAAGAACAAATTATCAAATAATGCTATGATGGTGATGGGTCTAGGTATATATATAGCTAAGGGTTCTCTCTACTTGACACCAGATAGAAGTACTTTATTGAGGGATAAGAGGTGGTGATATATATATATATATATATATATATATATATATATATATATATATATGACATACAAAAACACAGTAATTAATATGAGCTCTTATTATTTCATAAAGGGGAAAATTTTAGTTTTGTTTATATAGCCACCCATTTTTTTCATGTTACTAGGCTAGAGAACCTTAGCTTTTGTTGTCTTCATGAGGAAATAGGAAAACAAACTAAAATTTAATGCTGCTGTTAATGAATAGAGCATTAATTAAACTAAGCAATCTGAATATTAAGTGTTCTTGGAAAATCACTTGCTTCTGTAATAGTTAAACATAGTTAATTACAAAAAGATGAGATGTGCATAGTTTTTAAATAGGTACAGAATTAAATGTTTATAAACCAGCTTCTTATGTATTACACAGTACATAAAGTAATTAGCATTTTCTGAGCAAGCCTTGGTTATGTGTTTAGTAGTAATACTCCTTGAAAAACAAAACTGAAAATGGAAAATAACATAGAGTAAAATCTGTACTTTCTGTTCTTTCCATTGACTGTGTTTAAGTTATTGCCTATTCCATAATGCTATAAACTAATGGAGAAAAAAATGTATCTTCTTTGCTGCCTTAATACCAATGAACCTCCATGGAACTGGGAAGAGTCTATTTCCTTAGCATGACTATAAAATTGTCACATAAGAGCTGTGTCTGTGCATACTAGGAGGTAATTGAATAATGCATTCAAAATTTAAATGGAAGCAATTATAAATGCAGGATTTGTGCTACCATTAAATTGCTTTATTCTTGGAAATATTTATTAGTTCCAAGGTCATGTTTATCAAATCTCACACAGTTTTTAGAGTTATAACGAAGACTCTGAACAGAACTGAGAATTGTCCAAGTGACTGACTTTTCTGGTCAGAACTCATTGTACTTTCATCTTGCATAATGTGTGCAGTAACAATGACACCTGCAAATGTGAAGGATAGTTTAATTTGGATATCTAGGATTTTTCTTTTTTGAAATGACTTTATTATTTATTAATTCTTACATAAGCACTGTAGATGAGAATAATTTTTATAAACTGAAAATTACTAATGTGAGAAGTTCTAGTTTCTGATGTATAAATATGAGTTACTGGTGACACTGGTTGTCTCTTCCCATTCCAAGAAGTTCAGCTGGGAGACGATCTCTATGTTGGCAAAGAGAGTCCCATAGCTTTCTTAGTCACCCAACATGATGGCAACTGACATATCAAACCAAACCTCAAAGCATGATTTTCATAAACATGCTAAAGAATCAGCTTAAGACACATTTTTTAATCTTTAGAGCAACCATTAATAAAATAACTAAAAATCATAATAAAAATTCAAGACTGGAATTTAAATTGATAAATCATAATATACTTATTTGAAATAAAAACAGAGTCAAAAAGGAACAGAAAGTCAAAAAATATAAGAGATACAAAGAAAACAAATGCTAAATGGCATCTTTAAATCCAAACAAAACAATACTTACATTAAATGTAGTTAAAAAAAAGACAAAGATTATCAGACTACATGAAAAGCAATACCCATTTATATGCTAACTATAAGCCACACATTTAGATTCAATGCACAATAGTATGGAGTAAAAAGATGAAAATAAATATACCATACAAACAATAACCATAAGAGAACACAGTGGTTTTATTAATATCAGAGAAAATGACTTTAAGATTGGAAATACTATTTGACAAAGAGTGGGTAAACACATGTGGAGTGTATAATTTTAAATGTATATGCATCTACTAATAGGACCCCAAGAAATGCAAAAGAAAGGCTAACAAAATGAAAGAGAGAATAGAGATTTCAAAAATCATTGTCAAAGTTTGTATTTTCTTCCTTCCTTCCTTCCTTCCTTCCTTCCTTCCTTCCTTCCTTCCTTCCTTCCTTCCTTTCTTTCTTTTTTTCTTCCTTTCTTTCTTTTTAATGGTCTATGCCTATGTTGCCCAGGCTGGCCTCAAACACCCAGACTCAAGTGATTCTAGTTGCCTCAACCTCCCAAGTAGCTAGAACTATCGTCCTAAACCACCACACCCAACTCCACTGCTAAATATTTTATACCCACTCTCCATAATTGAGAAAACAACCAGGCAGAAAATTAAAATGAATAAAAAGGATTGAACAACAGTATTAACAAATTTTATTCAGCAAAAATTATAGGACATGCCATTTAATCACTGCCAAATGTACATTTTTTAAAATAGCATCCAGTCTATTATGCAGAATAGATCTTATGCAAAGTTTTTTTTTAAGACTGCTATTTAAAAATACTGAAGTCAAACAAATAAATTTCTTTAAGCACAATGAAACCAAATTAGAAATCAATGATGAGGGATTTGGAAGTCCTCATGTATATGGAAAGTTTTTAAAAAATTTACAAACTTCTAAATAGCCCATGGATCAAAGAACACAAAAAGAAAGAAAGTGTTTGAAATGAGAGGAAGCAACACAACATGAAAATGGAAGCTAAAGAAATGAATAACTTCAAATGCCTCTATGAGCAAAGAAGAAAAGAAAGTCACAGTGAATAACTGAAGCTTCTTAATTCTTGGAAAAGAGCAGAGTGAAGCTAGGCAGAAACCCCCTACTCCTCAGGCAGCCTGAAATCAAAGTAGTGAACAGACATCAGACCAGTGGGTGACAGAGAAGACTGCAAAACTCAATATTGAATAGTTTGAGACTTGGAGGGGCTTGGAAGATGGTTGTTTCAACCGAAAATAAGGGAAGAATTCATTGATCCCAAATCCTGACCAGGGAGGGGTCAGGGATAACAAAGGGAGAAAGAGGGAGAGACAAAGACTTAAAGGTTTCTTTGTGAACAAACCAAGCTACAATGGGACAGGAGTGTCAAAAACAGGGAAGATCACACCATCCAGCTCGAATTATTGACAGAAAACTGCACCCATCAGGGTATCTTATTGTAGTGATCAGAGCCATACAAGCCCCCCCTATAAGAAATTAAATCTATTCACAATGGCTAAATTGTGGAACAACCTAGATGCCCTTCAATAGATGAATGGATAAAGAAACTGGTATATATACACAATGGAATATTATTCAGCAATAAAAGAGAATAAAATTATAAAATTTGCAAGTAAATGGATGGAGTTGGAGAATATCATGCTAAGTGAAGCAAGCCAATCCCCCCAAACCAAAGGCTGAATGTTCTGATAAATGGATGCTGATCTATAATGGGGAGGACATGGGAAAAATGGAGGAACTTTGATGGGGCAAAGGGAAGGAAGGGGTGGGGAGGGGGCATGGGGGTAGGAAAGATGGTGGAATGAGATAGACATCATTACCCCAGGTACATGTATGACTGCACATATGGTGCAACGCTACATCGTGCACAACCATAGAAATGTAAAGTTGTTTTACAATTGTGTACAATGAATCAAAATGCATTCTGCTGTCATATATACCTAATTAAAATAATAAAAAATATTTTCTGAATGAATTAAAAAAAAAAGAAATTAAATCTACATAACTTCTATCTACAGACAAATAAAGCCATAAGAAATACTTCTGAAATAGGCTATCCCAGTAATCCTCGTAGAAGGATCTCTGACAGCTGAAGTTTGATAAAATCCCCACCCCCACTATGGACAAGGGGATAGGTAGAGCTGATTAGATAACAAGTAACTCATGGGGAGTGTTGCACCTGAAAACTACCCCAGCACACCTGTGCTGCCCACCTCACAGCCACTTTCTGTGGGAGCACAAGTGGCCCAACTGATAACCTGCCCGGGGTCAGGTTATGTCCATGTAATAGGTTATAGCAAGATAGAGGCTCCTATGGCACAATAGTTACCAAATACTGCACAGAAGACCTGCATACACAGGCCACACAGCCACAGACAGCTGCCAAGCATTCAGACACTGGTCATTGTCAAGCACCCTGGGCAGATGTAGGGTAGGAGCTCAGCAACCTACAGCAGCTAGGAACAGCCGTTCGCCCTGCACCCTCACACCCAGCAGAAACAGCCAGCAGATGCCATGGCCAACTGAATACACACAGACTTGGGACTGTGGGCTGTCTAACTAGCACTAGCACTGTCTCAGGAACCATAGCAAACAGAATAGAGAATCCTGTGCCCCAGTAGCACAGAGTACTTCTCTGAGGGTCTACAGTCATGACTCAGGGACACAAAGAATATTTAAATGCAAGGATACATGAAAAATATTTCCTGGAGGCAAAAAGAAACCAGCACAACTCAAGCATCTATCAGAGACACTTGCATAGGTAACAGAGTGCACCCCCAAAAGTGGTCTTACTGAGAAGTGTTCCAGAGAAACTAGCCACCACCCAGTGTGTTTATCTACCAACCTGTGTCAGTGGGAACAGTAGCCCTGCACCTCCCATTTCGGCCAGACCCCAGCATCTCTGCTTCAGATCACACCGCACACCCACACAAAAATATATACTGGTGAGCCCACATCAGATTTGACAGCTTTTCTTTAGGAAGGCACACAGGACTGCTTGCCCAAACAAGGATACACCTGGAAGCTAAGTCTCAGAAAGTTAGGGGCTCTCTCCTTTGGCCCACCAGAAATCTGGACATACCAAAGGCTGGAGGGAGCCTTGAAAATATAATAAATATTTGCTTTATGTAAATGTGATGATCAAATGAGATTTACCCACTTGCATTCACTGCTGGTTTACAGCTGAGAATCAAAAAATCACATGTTCACTTTAGTAGAAGTGGAAAAGATATTTGGCAATATTCATGACTCATTTTTATTTCAAAACATAACTTTAAACAAAAAGTCTCTTAACCTGATTATTTAAGGGAAATACAAAATCTACAGGAAAATCATACTTGGTGGTGAGAGATAGTATTTCAACAAGATGGGGATAATTACTTTGCCTTTTCTTTTCAGCAGGAAACTTCAGGTTCTAGCTAATACTGGGGGTTGGGGAGCTAGCATGAACAAAAGATGCTCAGACTGGAAAGAAATAAGTAGAGATGACTTTATTTGCAGATTATATGCTCTTAGAAAATTCTCAGGGACTTATAAAAGTAGTTCTAAAACTAATACAAAAAATCAGTAATATCGCAGGACATGTGATCAATGTGCAAAAACCAATAGTATAGGGGCTGGGGTTGTTGCTTAGCAGTAGAGTGCTTGCTTTGCATGTGCGTGATACTGGGTTCCATCTGCAGCACCACATAAAAATAAATAAACAAAGATATTGTGTCTATCTACAACTAGGAAAAAAAAGAAAAACCAATAGTATATATACTATAAAATTGTATACAATATTTTATGCTAGCAACAAATGATTCAAAGTTGAAATTGAGAAAATAATTCAGTTCATGTGGAATAATAAAGAGTACATATAGCAAAATAAATGAAAGATAAGTTGGCAGCTACAAAGCATCACTTAGAGATACTAAAATAACATCTAAATAAATATATATTTTATGTTCATGATTGAAAAGTTCAATATCACAGTGGCAAGTCTCCCTCATTTATCCATATATTCAATGCAATCCTTTCAAAATCTCATCACACTTACTCTGAGAATGTATATGGTGGTCCTAAAGTACATCTGTAAATGCAAAAAAAAAAAAAACTAGAATATCAAAAATTTTATTGAAGAAGTGGAAAAAATTGGAAAATTTACATGATTTCAAAATTCATTATAAAGCTACATATTGATGAATATAGTTAAATTTTACATTTATGAAAATTGGTTTTTGACACAGGTGCTAAGATTATTCAATGAGGAAAGGATTCTCATTTCAATAGTTGATGCTGAAACAACTGGATATAAACATGTAAAAAATGAATTTACTTCACACAATATACAACATTAACTCAGAATAGGCATAAAAGTAAGATCTAAAACTTTGACACTGCCAGAGAAAAGTGTAAGAAAAAAACTTTGTGACCTGAAGTTAGGTAAAGATTTCATATATATATATATAAAACACCAAAAAGCATTATACATGCAAGGAAAACTTGATAAATTGTACTTCATCAAAATTAAAAAAAAAAAAACTATTATGCTATATACAATCCATTAAGAACATAAAAATACAAACTGCAGATGGGGAGAGAACATTTGAATAAATATTTCACCAAAGAAGATTCATAAGTGTATAATAAGTATACAATGATGCTAGATATTATTAGTAATTAGAGAAATGCAAATTAAAACTACAAAGGGGGCTGGGGATGTGGCTCAAGCGGTAGCGCATTCTCCTGGCATGCGTGTGGCCCGTGTTCGATCCTCAGCACCACATACAAAGATGTTGTGTCTGCCAAGAAAACTTAAAAATAAATAAATAAATATTAAAATTTCTCTCTCTCTCTCTCTCTCTCTCTCTCTCTCTCTCTTAAAAAAAAAAACTACTAAGAGATATCAATACACATCCATTAGGAGACCAAGAATACCAAGTATTCCCAAGAAAGTGAAGAAACTTGAAACTATATACATTGCTGGTAAAAATATAAAATGGAATATCCATTTTATTTCTTAAGAGTTTAATCATAAGATTCAACTATTCTACATCTAAGTGTTTACTACAGATAAATGAAAGCATATATTCACACAAAGTCATGTATTCGAATTTTCGTTGTAGTAATTAATATTTCTGAAAGACCCAAGCTAAAAACAATCTACATGTCTGTCAGCTACTGAGTGGGTACACAAATGTGATGTGTCTGTTTGATAGAATATTATTCTGTAATTAAAGGGAAAGAACTACTGAAACAAAAACATTTTGTTGAGTGAAAGATATATGTTAAAGGCCATTATTCTAAGATTCCATTTATATGGTATGTCAATGAAAGTCAAATTTACAGATGTAGAAAGAAGACCAGCTGTAGCCTAGGACTAAAAGCGGGAGCAAGAATTAATTGCCAACAAGCACATGAAAATTTTTTAAAATTTGTTTAATTAGTTACACATGACAGTACAATGATCTTGACATATCATATATTTGAATCTGATGGGTATAATTTCTCATTTTTCTGAGTGTACAGGTTGCAGAATCACATTGATCATGCAGTCACGTATATACATAAAGCAAAAATAAAGTCTATTTTATTCTGCTGCCCTTCCTTTCCCCCTCCCCTCCCCTCCCCTCCATCACTTCTCTCTACCCAAACTAATGTGACACACTTCTTTTTTTTTCTTTTTCCTCACTTCGTCATACATGTATTCTGTATAATGATGAGGGTTTCCTTCCATCTTCTGTGTAATTCCCCTTCTCCCTCCCATTCCCTCCCACCTCTCTTCCCTATCTAGAGGTAATCTTCTTCTCATGCTCTTCCTCCCTACCCCATTTTGAGTCACCCCCCTTATATCAGAGAAGACATTTGGTATTTGTTTTTAGGGATTGGCTAACTTCACTTAGCATAATCTGCTCTAATGCCATCCATTTCCCTGCAAATGCCATGATCTTATTATTTTTTAGTGCTGAGTAATATTCCCTTGTGTATATATGCCACATTTTTTTTATCCATTCATCCATTGAAGGGCATCTAGGTTGGTTCCACAGTCTAGCTATTGTGAATTGTGCTGCTATAAACATTGATGTGGCTGTGTCCCTGTAGTATGCTGTTTTTAGGTCTTTGGGGTATAGTCTGAGAAGAGGAATAGCTGGGTCAAATGGTGGTTCCATTCCCAGCTTTCCAAGGAATCTCCATACTGCTTTCCAAATTGGCTGCACCAATTTGCAGTCCCACCAGCAATGTAATAGTGTACCTTTTTCCCCACATCCTCGCCAGCACTTGTTATTTGACTTCATAATGGCTGCCATTCTTACTGGAGTGAGATAGTATCTTAGAGTAGTTTTAATTTGCATTTCTCTGATTGCTAGAGATGGTGAGCATTTTTTTGTGTATTTGTTGATTGATTGTATATCCTAATCTGAGAAGTGTCTGTTCAGGTCCTTGGCCCATTTGTTGATTGGGTTGTTTGTTTTTTTGTTATTTAACTTTTTGAGTTCTTTGTATATGCACAGGGAAATTTTAAGGTGATGAAAATGTTATAAAATTGCATTGTTCAATTGGTTGCACAACCCCATAAATTCACCGTTATCATTTTAATTTATATAGTTGATGAATTTTGTGAGATGTCCATTTTATATTGTTAAAGATGTTCAAATTATTAATGAAAAAAATCTCATAAACAGTCTATGTTGATTTATAGTTTTTTTGTTTTACTTCATAGATTTATTATTGTTTTGTTGTATTATTTTGCACATTTTGCAGACTTTATTTGGGATATGTTATGGTTTGGACATGAAGAGTCTCCCAAAATTTCCTGTTAATTCAAGAACATTCAGATGTGAAATGATTAGATTTTGAGAGATGTAACCTAATCTGTCCAACCTAGTTTGAATGGACTGGCTGGGGGTAAATGTAGGCAGGTGGGACTTGGCTGGAAGAGGTGGGTTACTGGGGGTGTACCCTGGAAGGGTGTATTTTCCCTGTGGCCCCTTTACCACTCCCTTTCCCTGTCTACTTACTGACACCACCGTGAACTGAGCTGCTTTCTTCTGGGGCATGCTTCCCCAACGCTGTCTCACAGTGGGCCCAGAGCAAAGGAGTCCATCATCTATGGACTGAGACGTCGGGAACTATGAGCCCCAAATAAACTTTTCCTCCTCCAAGTTGTTCTGGTCAGGAATTTTGGTCACAGTGATGGAAAAGTTAACTAAAACAGAGTATGTTTTGACATCAGATAGTGTGAAACTCAAGCTCTCTTCTTTTTGCCCAAGACTAATTTGACCATTCAAAGTCTTTTGTGGTTTCATGAGAATTTTATGATTTATTTATTTTTCAGACTTTTAGTGGGCAAAATCATTTCCACTTTATTTAGAAAAAAAGAATATTTCACTTCACTAGAGTCCACCTGGTTCTGAGAACTCTTTTTCTCTAAAAGACTGGCTGATTCATTCATGCCAGGCATCATGCCTTCAGTTAGCTTCTGACAGGTGGCTTCTTTTGTTAGACAATTATCCTGGAAAAAAAAAAAAAACCTTGAGTAATAACTCTTAGAAACACAGTGTTTTTAAGTTTTATTTGTTCCCATACCAAAGTCACTGCAGAACTGTTTGTAATAAAGTAATCCATAAACAAACAAAAAAACAAACAAATCCTGACTGATTTGCCCTACATTTACCTTCTCTCTAAGTCATGTGGCCCAGTAATAATTTGGTGCTTCTTTTTGTGTTTTCTAGATTGACCTCGTAAAGATTCTTCTGTAACATGCTTTATTCTTATTCTCCAGCTAGTCTTCACTGAATATTCTACACAGGTTGGCACTAGGTAAACAATTTTTATTCATTGATTCATTCTCGAGACTTCATGAATATTTGGAAATGGGTAAAGGGATCATTACAGAACTGGAGATCTCTGTAAGAATTCAACCTTTTTAAAAATGAAATTCCTCCTCCAGGCAAATCAGATTTTAAAGCAGAATGAAGGTAGTTCTGACACTGATTCCAGTCCTGGGTACCTGTCTGTCTGGATTAAGGAAGTGCCATTTAACTATTAGAGCCATTTGTTTAGCTGACATCTGAATTGTTTTGCAACTTGATAACTTCAAGGTAGGTTGAAAAACAAAAGTGGGTTATATCAAGACAGTCTAAACCCTTTCTTCATTTAAGAGCTCAGTGATTTGGGAAGAATTTGAACTCATTTGCTATATTCCTCAGAGCAATGAGGAAGAAGGGAATGGAGAGGATTGATGGCTTCTGAATCCCCATTAGATCTAGAATGTCATCAGACAGTTCTATTGCCAGATTGTTAGGTTATGTAGTAAAATTTACCATGTCTAAATCTGCATTGCTAATATGAAGTTTTTTTCCTGATATTAGGTAGAAACAAAGAGACTAATTTTATAAAATCCAAATGAGGAACATTAGAACTATCCTTGGGAACCACCTAGTCAACTACATAAGAGTTTCTGGAGGTGGCAACCAAATATCATATCACTTAAAGTCTTCCCAGATTCCTGCAGCAAGTTGTCAAATTTATGAGCAAATCCTTAGGAATACAAATTTTGTTTCTATTCTTCATTATTTCTAACTTCCTTGGCAAAAGCAGTGACAGAGTAAAAACATTGACATGTTTTGACATGTTGTGAAATCCAAAAATGCATTTGCTCAAAAAAGACAAGAATTCCCTGAGTGTTTTTTTGCTGTTGTGTGTGTGTGTGTGTGTGTGTGTGTGTGTGTGTGTGGTACTAGGGATTGAACCCAGGACATTGTACAGGCAAGGCAAACACTTTATCAACTGAGCTATATCTCCAGCTCAAGAATTCCCTGACTTTTAAAGCAAAGTGATATTATATATAGCTTTTATGAATATTACCTAAAATAAAAGGATACAGAAGACAAAAAATAATCAAAGATGCATGAAAGACTTAAGAAATGTAAGTCTGAAAAGTATTAACATAAAATAAAGCAATCATCAGTTGGTAAACTTAAAAAAATCATTTTTTATTCAGGAAATAAACAATGGAAAATGAATATACAAATCACAAACTTTTATTCAGAGTCTCATATATCAGCAAAATAAATAAAATTGGAAGACTACTAAAAAATAGAAAGTGATGCTGACAAAAGCATCATTTATACAGAAATATTTAACATATTTTGTTCAGTTCTATAGTTTTACACTCTTTCTACTTGACAAACATGAATGCTTTATAATGAGTATATGTATTATCTTTTTCTAACTCTATTTCAATAATCCTGGGAGATGAATGTAACATATTCATGAACTAATAGGAGAAATATATAAAGAAAACATTTAAATTGCAAAACCTCTTTGACTTTTTTTTAAAGTTAATAGAGTGAGAAGTTTACACCAGTGCAGAGTATAAATTGTTTTTTTAAATCATTGCCTTTTCTGAGATTTCTGTACATGCAGATCTCACCATGGACTTCGACACTGACAAGCTCTCATTGGATCTTTATTTTTCTTGAGCCTTTATTAGTCACTGTATAGAATAAAACATCATTTACACTGAATAAAATGCCCACAATCATCCTTCAGTTGGGATTTTTAAAATCCACTTCAATCAGTCTCACTAAAGAAAGCTTCAGATCATAGACAAGTGATTGATGGGAGCTGTAATATTCTCTGCATAATGTTTGCTCTTAGTATAATAATCTTGATAAAGCCATTTACATAGCTGAAAGAGAAAGGGTAAATCATTATGGAAATTCCATTCTGTTATTATAAAGCAACTGAAAACAAGAACACAAAGTCTCAAATTTATTTTAAAATAAAACCAAATACTGCTACACTTACTTGGATGGCAGGGCATGATAATAATTTTCTCCTCTAATATGACATACTTTACTCTCTTGCTAGTGTATTTTTTATTATGTATTCCCAGAGATAGGTATATCTTCAATAGGCATAAAAAATATGTCAAAAAATTTGTTCATGATTTCATAAGCTACCTAGAAAACTATGGGGAAGTAAAGAGACAGAGACAGTGTAACAGGGAAAATTCATTGCTCCATTGGTGTTGAACAAGATCCTGCTATACAGACAACATGATAATTGTGACTTCTTCTGTCTGAAAAATCTAGCATTTTCTTTTGACCTAAAGAGCTTGCATGAAGAGCAATGGGAGAACTCTTCAGGCAGAAAGGACCATTCTCTGCTCTAAAGAGCTCAGATGAAGGGTTATAGGATCTCTCTAGGTCATGGGAATAGGTGTTGGGGGATGGAGAGCTCCAACTCTGCATCCAGAAACTCCAAGCCTGGAACAGCTGCCTTGGAATCCTGTCAGCTTCAGTTGTGAATAAACGTACAATCTATCCCAGGTGCCTTGTGGGAAGGCAGTTCCAGGGATATTCCGAGAAACATCTGTCTTAGCAAAATATCTTGGGTCCTAAGGACCCTAAAAATGCAGAACCAGCTCTCATGAGTGTCCTTCACAGGCTACAAGCTGTTCCAGCCTCTGTGGGGAGCCTTTTTTTCATGCCAGAATCCAACTCCAAGAATATAGGGAAGGCACTGTGGCTGGCAGGCAGAAGACTATTATCAATAAGCTTTCATTTCTTTATGCCTAAGGGAGCCAACATTTAAGACAGATTGAAAATGGAAGGGCCCTACTAGGTACAGAGGGATTTGGGGCAGGGCCCATGCAGCTGTATCTGAAGTGGGCAGGGTAAAGTTTTCCATGTTTGGGAAAATGAACAGCTCATGAACCAAGGCTGAATTTGTGTTTTACTATTTATACATCATTTAAAAATCACAATTTTGTATATTTGGACTAGGTTATTTTTTTAAATGCATTGATTAGATAAAAAAATTAAACTATATTCCACACAGCAACTTACTTTTTTAAATTTGTTGTCCTATAGGCATCTTTCTCCACATTTACTCCATCCGCTTTTGACAAATTCTCAAATGACTACAGGTGTCATCAGGACTTGGTCGACCCATAGGATAGATCTCCTTGCAGAAAAATATCTGTCCATATACTTTGTCACGTATTTCTCTGTGCTTCATCTTAGGTGGCCTCTGAGTTTTAAAGATAAAGCAACATTGGTTCTCTTTGACTTTTGTTTAGTTCATTGAAAAACAAAAAATTAGGGACTAAGCAGAAAATTCTCAAAACATATTTCAAGAAACTTCTAAATCTATGCTGACTTTCCTACAAACGTTTTCTTTAAATCTACTAATATTAATCAATCTTAATGATTTTGCTTGTTCCATGATGATGGAAAGTGATATAAATGCTAAGCTGGAAATCATTTGAAGAATTATATATATATATATTTAGCACAGAGGCCAGGGAAAGTGTGAGGCATGCTGAATACAGCAAGAATAGAAGGGGTAGTAAACAGAAAGAATACCAAATTTAGATGAATGCCACAAAATAGCCCCAATTTCATTCTCACTAATCACTATACTGATTCTGCTTTAAAATATGTTCCTCATATGCCTTGTCCACACCACAACTTGTAGCTAGACGGCACTATTTTTTCTTTCATCTAAATTTTACACATCCTTCAGGTCATACTTAAATGATGCCTCTCTGTGGGCTTATTTCCAAAGTCCCACCAGTGGCTGTATCTCCTTGGCCTCTAGATACCTATGTTGGCCACACATTATGAAGCAGGAGGGACCAGAGAACTACTCCCATCTTTTTGCCTGCTGCAATTTAATTTATACTTCTTTATTAAACCTGCCCAGGAAAATAAGTGTTTTTGATCAATGATTGATTATTTCTCTTTCTCTCCCATACAACAAATCCAGTCCTTTCTTGATCTTTCAAAAAATAGCATGAACCTTGTCCTCAGTAGTATTTCTGTGTGATTTATCTCACCAATATTGCTAGCTCTACATGAACATTTAGGCTTGATTCTTAGACCTTTGTCCTCTCTAGTGCATAGATCCATACTAAGCACCCACTGAGTCTTCTGTAAACACTTGTATACCCTGCCAACTTAAAATTTCTCCCAAATCTCCTTTTATTCCACTAGTTGTAAAACACAATGCAAAATGCATACGACCCTCTTTTGGACTAGATATAATTAGCTAAAATGCCTTCTGTACAAACTATGGCACAGACTAGATGCAGGGTATATTGCACTGTAAAACCAGTACTCACCATACAGGGGCTGGTAATAATGCACCAGTCTGCACTAAGGGTCACACACTGCAATATCAGGTCAAAGTTGGTGGATGTTTTCTCCAACTGATCAGAGTCATTAAAATTCTCCCATCAGCTTGGAAACTCATGAAAAAGAAATCAATAACAAAGGGAAAAGAGAGGCAGATAGTACCCACCAGCGCTAATGTTTACTTGTTACACCCACACACTGAAATATTGAATGGATATGCCTTGTTAGGCTCCCAGCCAAGAGTCAGGTGACCACCCTCCTTGGACTCAAATCTTTGTTTTACAATATGTAATTTCACTTGCCTGAAATTTCTTCCATCCACTTTGGAAAATAGCAGTTACATCTCCATTAGGAAAAATGTCTTTATTGATAAAAATAAATACAAATATATTAACCCAGTATATTGTGAGGTCTCACATATAGTTTGTTTGTTTTTTTAAGAGAGAGAGAGAGAGAGAGAGAGAGAGAGAGAGAGAGAGAGAGAATTTTCAATATTTATTTTTTTTTTTTTAGTTTTCGGCGGACACAACATCTTTGTTGGTATGTGGTGCTGAGGATCGAACCCGGACCGCACGCATGCCAGGCGAGCGCGCTACCGCTTGAGCCACATCCCCAGCCCCTCTCACATATAGTTTGAAAGTGAATTTTGCCCAAATAAAATAATAGCCTTGTATTTACTTGTATAATTAAAACATGAATTGATCAATATCCCAGCAAGCTTCTTGACCCTCCTGCACAAAGAGGTAAACCTGAAAAAAGTTCTCATGTTTCTTCATCTCAAAAAAGAATCAATGAACGGGCCAGCCACAGAATATGATGTTTTCATTGGCATTAAGATAACATTAGATGTTTGCTTTTCTGGTTTTGTGACTGTCAGATGTTGGGCAGATTTTACAATGAAAGGCTTCTTTTTAAAAATTTATTTATTTAATTTAGTTAGGTATGTATGACAGCAAAATGTATTTTGATTCATTGTACACAATTGCAGCACAACTTTTCATTTCCCTTATTGTACACAATGTAGCATCACACCACAGTGCAGTCATAAATGTACCTAGGATAAAAGACTTTTGTTTAGATTATATTCAGCATCAGTCCAGCACTCTTCTGGTAATAATATGTAGCATCAAGAATACATTTCTGAACTGAAGAGGCACCCCCAATTAATGAATAACTTGATAATTTGCCACTTGAGATATCAGCTTTTATAAAGAGTAGTTTAAACTTAGGAGCCATCTGTGTCTACGAGTTGGCAGAGGTCAATATTAGGATTTCTGGATCAGAAGACAAGGGTTCAATCCTCCTGAGGCTTACACTTCATAGAAACCGTCTTTGAGGAAGATTCTCCTGGATTGTAGATGACATATGCATCTATGTCTTAAAGAAACAGGAAATTTTTAAATTGAGCTATTTTTTTGTGTTAATGCTCTAAGAATGGAGACACAGGGGCTTGTTATCAGATGTCCAATAGATTAAACAGCAAATTCTTGGTCAGCCTTGAACTTTGTCAGTCAGGAGCTCAAAAGGAGGTAGGATCCTCCCAAGGAATTCAGCCTTGGGCTAGAGAAGCCATGCTAGGGTTCTTCAACTTCTTAGTAAAGGGGTTCTGACAAAGTCAGTATGTGCAGAATTCTGCAGTTCTCTGACATCATGCCCTTGTGCTGTCATGTCCTTTTAGAACTCACCTCATTGAGGAAAAAAAGAAACTCAGAGGGCATTATCACTTGCTGCTACATCCCTCTTTCTTTCAAGAATTGCCCCAGGAGAAGCTATGACAGATACCCTCACCAAGTCTGCAACATGGACAGCCCTATCCTGGAAGACACAGAGCCTGGTGCCCATTGGAGGTTGATGTGCCCTCAGGGGTCCCTCAGGAGGATACAAATTGGAGTCATATCATGTTCTGTTCTTGTATCATTTTCATGTGCACCCTTGCTTCTCATTTTCTTGACTGTAGTCTCTTTAGAGAAAAATTTCCCACCTCTTTATACTTGTAGAAATTTTATGTTTAAGAAAAACAGAATATATTATCAGTAGCAGATTAAATAGGCCAGAGGAGACAGGTTACTTGGAGTCACTGCAGTCCATTGGGAAAGTGCCAGCAGACCATTATGGCTCCAGGAAAGAAGCACTAAATCAGAATATGGGCTCATATCCACCTCCCTGTCTATTTCTGTGATGATTGCTGCTTGGGCTGAGCAGCCTGTTTCCAGCATAAGGCAGGCATTCAGAGAGCGTGCTTTGGCATATTAACAAATTAGTTTACTTTGCCGACACACTTTAAGGTTCTGGTAAAAACCTACAAATGGCAAGCCTGTTAATATGTGTAGATTTTTTTTTCTAGGAAAATTCTAATCAACCATGAGAAAAGGGTATAAAGGAAGTTAGATCCCAATATTACCAAACCTACTGTGATTCTGGCAGAGTTTGTATGCCTTCATTGCACAAACTTACATATAAATCTGGATCACCCAATTTTCCCCAATTGTGCACCACGTCACTCCCCATGTGTTCCAGCCACTGAAAGCCAATTGTATTGCTTTTCTCCCTGTCTACTCATTTAAGGCCTTTGAAGCATGTGTAAGTGATAATCAAACACTTTCCGTGAATGCAAAGTGGATAAAGTAAAAACTCGCTCTGTTTAAGTGGGAGATAAAGCATTAGTAAAGAAAAAAAGAGAACCCATTTTATTAAAAAAAAAAAAAGATGAAATCAAGGGTATGCATGGAAGCAAAGAGCAGAAGACTCTTAAAGAAGCCTAAAGAAATTACACATTTGGGCCATCTAAGAACCAACTTAAATCATTTCCTGGATTCTCTCCTTTGTTCTCCTTATCTCCTTATTCATGATGCAAAATAGAAGGTCACACTTCTAGGTTTTAAACAAAATGGAAACTTATTTCTGGTTGAGTAAAGTAACTTAACTTCAAGCTAAGAAGACACTACTCTCTCTGAGCAGATTCTGTGCTAACAGTACTGACTATCCAAAACCAAAGCAAAAGTGAAAAAAAGAGATTATAATCTCTACATTTAAAGAATTGTTCTGAAAACTGAATTGTATTTGAGGTTTTTCAGGAATTGTATAAATCCTTCCTATATTCATAAGCTTTATGCATTTTTTGAACATTTTGTTCATAATCAACTTTTACCTTAATTTCAAAGAATAATAGCTCTGAAGGAGCAAATGTAAACTGTTAGGTTCAAAGCCCTTATTTCAGATAAAATTCTACATGAAAGCATTTTATAGAAATCAGATGACAGCAGCTCTACTCTGCCCAGGCACATAGTTTTGCTTCCCTCCCTCAGCCTCTCAGGCAACTTACCCTCAGGCTCCAGGGTTCATGAAAAGGGTAAAGTCACTGGGAGATAAAATCTGATGTCTGGATTAGGCTTATTTTCTTCCCATCTGGATGACCTGAACCCAAATCTCTGCATGCCTTAATGGTAAAGTGAGAAGAGGGTCACAAAGCTCCATTAACTTCTCATGTTCTATTTTTAGTATTTTATTTTATTTTTTACTTAATTATACTTAAGTAGCTGTATAGCTTCTTTACTCTTCTAAAAGTATAAGAAGCACAAACTAAGCATTATGTACATATTTCTTAACAGTTATAACATTTTATATGGCTATCATTTAGTGTAAAAAATAATGTTTAAAAAAAGATTTTCTCCCATATTTTTATTTAAATTAGCAAAATTAATTTAAAGAAAATCTAAACTTTTAAATCTCTCAGAGTTTGAAAGCTTTAAATCATAAGTTATAATATTTAATCTGACCAGAATCTTCCCCAAGGCTATAAGATGAAATACTCATGTGACTCATGATAAAAATAGGTCTATATTTATCCAAACATCTCAGCAAAAAAAAAAAATTTAAAAAAAAGTAACTTCACCCACATTTTGTCCCCACACCCTTTTTTTTTTCTTTTTATCCTTTCTAAGAATAATTTTAGCAATTAAACGTTGGGGCTGGCGGTGAAGCTTGAAGCAGCATTTCCAGATTTTATTTATATTCTGGTTTTTGAGAAAATGGTAGATACCAAATAAGTAAGCGAATCCCAGGGCTTTGGACTTTCACATAGTCTAAAAAATGGTATTGAGAGGGGGAAGATGGCCGCCGAGGAGGAAGCAGCGACTCTGATGTCTCTGCACTAACGGGATCAAAAAGACCCTTTGGAACAGCGGCAGTCTTCACACTTAGGAACTTCTAGCAGAATTCCATGAAGAGGGGTCCTGCAGGGATCTGGTAGGTCTATTAGAAGTGTCGGTGTGTGGCCGCCGGGACTCGGGGCCTGGGGACTGTGATACTTGCCGGAGTCAGGCCGTCGCCTCCCCGGCCCCGGGCGCCGCGAGCCATAAAGACACAGACCGGGCCGCGGTGCGGCTAGAAGCCGGGAACGCCGGGGGCGGAAAGAGCGAATAGGGCAGCGCCGGCTGTAGAAACCGCGGCAGAGAGAGGCGTGGGAGCTCGAGGCAGAGACACACCGGAGAGAGTGAGCCAGCACCCCGCCATCATCCCGAAATAGCGAGAGGAGAAAGATGGCGGCGGGAATTCCTATTTCTTTCTTCTTTTGTCTTTTCATTTTTCTTATCCCCCCTTCCTTGAATTCTACCTGCCTACTCTCATTCTCCTTAATGACTTCTTCCCTTCCCTTCTAATACCTTTCCTCCCTAGCATCAAATAAATTTATAGGAAAATAACAGTAACCCAGCAGTCAACCAGAACAAGAAGCAACATGAGCAGCTTCAAGAAGCAAGGAAGAAGAGGAGTACAAGCAATGCAGGACAGCCTAAATATTCAAGAGGACCTAGAGTCATCAGAAAAATGGTCATATAAAGACCTCAAGGAACACCTTAGACAGATGGAATGGAACCTCAAAGAGGATACGAGACAGCAAATTCAAGCAGCGAAAGAACACATTGAGAATGAGTTACATAAACAGCTAAAAGAAGAAGTTAAGCATCTTTATAAGGAGATAGAGATTATAAAAAATAATCAAGCAGTAATTCTAGAAATGAAGGAAACGATAAACCAAATTAAAAACTCAATCGAGAGTATCACTAACAGAGTGGAGCAAGTAGAAGCCAGAACGTCAGATAATGAAGACAAAATATATCAACTTGAAAAGAGTCTAGCCAACTCAGATAGGCTGGTTAAAAATCACGAGAAAAACATCCAAGAGATTTTGGATAACTTAAAAAAACCAAACTTACGAGTCATCGGGATAGAGGAAGGCACAGAGATTAATGCCAAGGGAATGAATAACCTGCTGAATGAGATAATTACAGAAAACTTTCCAGAAATAAAAAAGGAAACAGATATACAAATTGTAGATGCATACAGGACACCGAGCACACAAAATCACAGTAGACCAACGCCAAGACACATTGTTATGAAGCTATCCAATATACAGAACAAGGAGAAAATATTAAAAGCTACAAGAGAAAAGAGACAGATTACATTTAGGGGTAAACCAATAAGGTTGACAACGGATTTTTCATCACAGACGCTGAAAGCGAGAAGATCCTGGAACAACGTATTTCAAACACTGAAAGACAATGGATGCCAACCAAGAATTCTGTATCCAGCAAAATTAAGCTTCAGATACGACAACGAAATAAAAATCTTTCAGGATAAACAAAAGCTAAAAGAATTTGCAGCCAGAAAACCTGCATTGCAAAGCATTTTGAGCAAAACACTACACGAGGAAGAGATGAAAAACAATAACCAAAACCATCAGTGGGAAGTGCCTCAGTAAAGACAGAGGGCGAGGGGAAAGATAATCACGGAGAAACAAACTAAATATTAAAAAAAAAAAAAGGATAAACATTCAAACATGGATGGAAGTTCAAACCATATATCAATAGTAACTCTGAATGTTAACGGCCTAAACTCTCCAATAAAGCGACATAGGCTGGTATTATGGATTAAAAAAACAAATCCAACAATATGCTGCCTCCAGGAGACACATCTGATTGGAAGAGACATACACAGGCTGAAGGTGAAAGGATGGGAAAAAATATACCACGCACACAGTTCTCGTAAGCAAGCAGGAGTGGCCATCCTCATATCGAATAAAATCGACTTCAAGACTAAGTTAATCAAAAGGGATAAAGAAGGTCATTATATACTGTTAAAAGGAACCATTCACCAACAAGACATAACAATTATCAATATTTATGCACCAAACAATGGTGCTGCGACATTCATAAAACAAACTCTCCTCAAGTTCAAGAATCAAATAGACCACAACACAATAATTATGGGTGACTTCAACACACCTCTTTCACCGTTGGACAGATCCTCCAAACAAAAATTGAATAAAGAAACTATAGAACTCAATATCACAATCAACAACCTAGACTTAACTGACATATATAGAATATATCAACCATCATCAAATGGATATACTTTTTTCTCAGCAGCACATGGATCCTTCTCAAAAATAGACCATATATTATGCCATAGGGCAACCCTCAGTAAATATAAAGGGGTGGAGATAATACCATGCATTTTATCTGATCATAATGGAATGAAACTGGAAATCAATGATAAAAGAAGGAAGGAAAAATCCTACATCACATGGAAAATGAACAATATGTTACTGAATGATCAATGGGTTACAGAAGACATAAAGGAGGAAATCAAAAAATTCTTAGAGATAAATGAAAATACAGACACAACATATCGGAATCTATGGGACACAATGAAAGCAGTTTTAAGAGGAAAATTCATCGCCTGGTGGTCATTCCTCAAAAAAAGAAAAAACCAACAAATAAATGAGCTCACACTTCACCTCAAAGCCCTAGAAAAGGAAGAGCAAAACAACAGCAAATGTAGCAGAAGGCTAGAAATAATTAAAATTAGAGCGGAAATCAATGAAATTGAAACAAAAGAAACTATTGAAAAAATTAACAAAACTAAAAGTTGGTTCTTCGAAAAAATAAATAAGATCGACAGACCTTTAGCCATGCTAACGAAGAGAAGAAGAGAGAGAACTCAAATTACTAACATACGGGATGAAAAAGGCAATATCACAACAGATGCTACAGAAATACAGAAGACAATTAGAAATTATTTTGAAAACCCATATTCCAACAAAATAGAAGATAGTGAAGACATCGATAAATTTCTTAAGTCATATGATTTGCCCAGACTGAGTCAGGAGGATACACACAATTTGAACAGACCAATATCAATGGATGAAATTGAAGAAGCCATCAAAAGACTACCAACCAAGAAAAGCCCAGGACTGGATGGATATACAGCGGAGTTTTACAAAACCTTTAAAGAAGAATTAAAACCAATACTTTTCAAGTTATTTCAGGAAATAGAAAAAGAGGGAGCTCTTCCAAACTCATTCTATGAGGCCAACATCACCCTGATTCCGAAACCAGACAAAGACACCTCAAAGAAAGAAAACTACAGACCAATATCTCTAATGAACCTAGATGCAAAAATCCTCAATAAAATTCTGGCGAATCGAATACAAAAACACATCAAAAAAATTGTGCACCATGACCAAGTAGGATTCATCCCTGGGATGCAAGGATGGTTCAACATACGGAAATCAATAAATGTTATTCACCACATCAATAGACTTAAAGATAAGAACCATATGATCATCTCGATAGATGCAGAGAAAGCATTTGACAAAGTACAGCATCCCTTTATGTTCAAAACATTAGAAAAATTAGGGATAACAGGAACCTACCTTGACATTGTAAAAGCTATCTATGCTAAGCCTCAGGCCAGCATCATTCTGAATGGACAAAAGTTGAAGGCATTCGCTCTTAAATCCGGAACAAGACAGGGATGCCCTTTATCTCCACTTCTATTCAATATAGTTCTCGAAACACTGGCCAGAGCAATTAGACAGACGAAAGAAATTAAAGGCATAAAAATTAGAAAAGAAGAACTTAAATTATCAGTATTTGCAGATGACATGATTCTATACCTAGAAGACCCAAAAGAGTCTACAAAGAAACTACTAGAACTAATAAATGAATTCAGCAAAGTGGCAGGATATAAAATCAACACGTATAAATCAAAGGCATTTCTGTATATCAGCGACAAATCTTCGGAAACAGAAATGAGGAAAAACACTCCATTCACAATATCCTCAAAAAAAATAAAATACATGGGAATTAACCTAACAAAAGAGGTGAAAGATTTATATAATGAAAACTACAGAACCCTAAAGAGAGAAGTTGATGAAGATCTTAGAAGATGGAAAAACATACCCTGTTCATGGATAGGCAGAACTAACATCATCAAAATGGCGATATTACCAAAAGTTCTCTATAGGTTTAATGCAATGCCAATCAAAATCCCAACGGCATATCTTGTAGAAATTGACAAAGCAATCATGAAATTCATATGGAAAAATAAAAGACCCAGAATAGCACAAGCAATTCTAAACAGGAAGTGTGAATCAGGCGGTATAGCGATACCAGATTTCAAACTATATTACAAAGCAATAGTGACAAAAACAGCATGGTACTGGTACCAAAACAGGCGGGTGGACCAATGGTTTAGAATAGAGGACACAGAGACTGATCCACAAAGTTACAACTATCTTATATTTGATAAAGTGGCTAAAAGCATGCAATGGAGGAAGGATAGCATCTTCAACAAATGGTGTTGGGAAAACTGGAAATCCATATGCAACAAAATGAAACTGAACCCCTTTCTCTCGCCATGCACAAAAGTTAACTCAAAATGGATCAAGGAACTTGATATCAAACCAGAGACTCTGCATCTGATAGAAGACAAAGTTGGATCCGATCTACAAAGTGTGGGGTCGGGCTCCAAATTCCTTAATAGGACACCCATAGCACAAGAGTTAACAACAAGAATCAACAAATGGGACTTAATTAAACTTAAAAGTTTTTTCTCAGCAAGAGAAACAATAAGAGAGGTAAACAGGGAGCCTACATCCTGGGAACAAATCTTTACTCCTCACACTTCAGATAGAGCCCTAATATCCAGAGTATACAAAGAACTCAAAAAATTAGACAATAAGACAACAAATAACCCAATCAACAAATGGGCCAAGGACCTGAACAGACACTTCTCAGAGGAGGATATACAATCAATCAATAAGCACATGAAAAAATGCTCACCATCTCTAGCAGTCAGAGAAATGCAAATCAAAACCACCCTAAGATACCATTTCACTCCAGTAAGATTGGCAGCCACTATGAAGTCAAACAACAATAAGTGCTGGAGAGGTTGTGGAGAAAAGGGTACACTTGTACATTGCTGGTGGGACTGCAAATTGGTGCGGCCAATTTGGAAAGCAGTTTGGAGATTCCTGGGAAAGATGGGAATGGAACCACCATTTGACCCTGCTATTGCCCTTCTTGGACTATTCCCTGAAGACCTTAAAAGAGCATGCTACAGGGATACTGCCACATCGATGTTCATAGCAGCACAATTCACAATTGCTAGACTGTGGAACCAACCCAGATGCCCCTCAGTAGATGAATGGATAAAAAAAATGTGACATCTATACACAATGGAGTACTATGCAGCAATAAAAAATGACAAAATCATAGAATTTGCAGGTAAATGGATGGCACTAGAGCAGATTATGCTTAGTGAAGCTAGCCAATCCCTAAAAAACAAATACCAAATGTCGTCTTTGATATAATGAGAGCAACTATGAACAGAGCAGGGAGGAAGAGTAGGAAGAAAAGATTAACATTAAACAGAGACATGAGATGGGAGGGAAAGGGTGAGAAAAGGGAAATTGCATGGAAATGAAGGGAGACCCTAATTGCTATACAAAATTACATACAAGAGGTTGTGAGGGAATGGGAAAATAAACAAGGAGAGAAATGAATTACAGTAGATGGGGCAGAGAGAGAAGCTGGGAGGGGAGGGGAGGGGGGATAGTAGGGGATAGGAAAGGTAGCAGAATACAGCAATTACCAATAGGACATTATGTAAAAATGTGGAGGTGTAACCGATGTGACTCTGCAAGCTGCATTTGGGGTAAAATTGGGGGTTCATAACCCACTTCAGTCCAATGTATGAAGTGGGTTATGTCAAGAGCTTTGTAATGTTGTGAACAACCAATAAAAAAAAAATAAGAATTAAAAAAATAAATAAATAAAAAATAAAAAAAAATTAAAAAAAAATGGTATTGAACCATCATCTACTTGGAAGCTATGAACTGAGTGTCTCTTACATTCTAGGCCGAAATCCAGGTGCAAAATGGTTCATGCACCTAGTGTGTATTCATACTAGCAGTTGACATAGAGATTTCTGAATAAGATAAATGACACTTGGAAGTATAAAGTGCTGAGATTAGGCAGCCATATCCCAGAGAAGCAAGTCAATACAAAATGAGTTGTAGTAAAATACTACGACTTAGAATTGTAGATTGTTCTTTTGAAAAGCTTTAATTCTCACAACCAAATGCTCCAATGCCTATTGATTTTCTTTCCCTTGAGAGCCATCAAACTCTGATGCAGTTCTAACTCCTGTGATTGAGGGAAAAGAATATAGGGTTAGAAGAGAAAAAGGCTTGCATTCATATCTAAGAAAGTTTCTTAGAAAGGGAGTCATTGAGCCAAAACTATTAAAAGAGACTTGTGACTCCTGGGAATAGGCTGCCTCAGTAGGCAGTTGTGCTCAGTTATTAGCTGAAAGTCATACACAAACTCAGCCTTGTACCCAGAGGTGTGGTAACTGGGGCTGTCTGAAGACTTAACTTGGGGGTGTATTTCCACAGCTGCCAAACAGGACAAGTTCAAGCATTATACGAAGGACGAGGGAATATGATGATGGGGAGGGTCTTGAAGTATATTATAAATACTTAGATCATTTGGAATCCAGAAAAAAATTAAGAAGTATTTAAGAGATGATTAGGATTGAAATCTCAGATGAAATAGGAATCTATGGATTCCTGCATGCCCAATTTCCATGGTTAAGAAGAGGAGAACATGGAACCAGAGTATTGAAAGAACAAATCTTGTCAGGGATCAAACAAAATAAACATGTTTTTCATTTTCACTGCTTTTTAAAACTTTGAATGTGGTGCCTTCCCTTTCCTTGAGTGCAAGCTTGGGCAAGTCCCATAAGCTTTTAGGATGCTACTACACAATAAAAAAATGTTCTTCTTGTCACATTCGGCCATGAGCAGACATCCAGTGGCTTAACAATCACTGAAGCCCGTCTCTCCTTTCACCACTCAGAACTGCCGTCCTCTGTCTGCCCCTCTATTTTTCTCCTTCCCTTTGTCATTGTCTTTCTTCTTCACTCCCCTACTCCTCTTCTCCCTCTCTCTCTCCTTCTCTGTATTCCTTTCCCTCACTCTCCTTTTCTTCTTCCTCCTCCTTCTCCTTGTTCTCTCTTCTTCTCCTCTTCCCCATCTCTCTCTCCCACTCTTACTTATTTTTCTCCCTCCTCCTCCTTCTTCTTCTCCTTCTCATGCCCTCCCCCACAGTATTCACTGGATTTTCTCTCTGTCCTCAATAGCATAAAGGGTGGGGCATAAGGAGAAAAATCCGGGAACCATGAAAATTGTAAAGTGGGGTGTGCCATATTGACCTCTGTGACATGGCTCTATGAGCTTAATGGATGCCAAAAGCAGACATTCTCTCTTCTAAAGAACATGATGAGTTTATTGCGGTTTCCCCACTGGAAACCTCCCACTATTGTTCCCAAAATGTAGCATAATAATAGGGCCGCTTGCTGTCTGCTCTATCTTCACCACCATTTCTGCATCCATTAACAATATGAATGTCTTTCTCTGGATGTTGTCTTTACCCTATTTTTTTTTGTGATTCTCTTCAGGCAAAGTCCCTGAACTAAAGATGGAGGTGACTTCTTCCACAGTCCACATGATTCCCAAGTGAGAGTGCACCCATTTTCCACTGCAGCCTCTTTAATATGCCAAGACAAGATGACCAAATAGACACACTCATGCCTCTGCTTATATTATTCAAACATGGGACCAACTCCCATCTTTGATGAAAGTCCAATAGATCAATATTGTGCTGTCTAGGTGGTATTCTTGGCCCCCTATCTGCAGTCTTGACGTAAATGGAATCATCCCTCTTAGAGTGGCTGTATGATAGAGAGCTCTCACTTTCTCCAAATAATCCCATTTTTCTTTGTTTATCCTTAATCTTTTCATGTCTTGAAGCAATGTAATAATACTGGATGAACCAAAGGTAAGAATGAATGTCTTGGAATGTGGGGGTTGAAGAAAGTCTTAATGAAATGTCAATGAGGAAGAAATAATACTATTGAAGCTGTAAAGATCTTTCTTGCAGGAAAAGAGGGTATTTGACTGTGTGTATACAGATGTAGAAAACAACCCAATCTTAAAAATTAAAACCTTGGACTAGAAGCGAAACCAAAGAAACAATTACCCGGACATGCCCTTTCCGCCTACCAATCTCCTTCTCATAGCTCACATAGCTGACCCCAGCTGAAAGTCAAAAGTGAAAGGCAGGGGATCTCTATTCAAGTATACCCAGTGTGACTTCTTTTCCATGGAGCCTGTCTCTGGTTCAGGGCGTCATATCTACTCTTCAGTCAATAGACCAAGGGACTCAGAACATCTCTAATGTCATTCCCTCTCCACACATCACCCTTAAATCAGCCTGCCAGAACCTGCATATCTAACACCAACTTCCGGACCCCACAGACTCCAGGAGAAATTGTTCATCTGTTCACAGTGTTCCCTCAAAGCAGCTTTCAGTCTCATCTGTATGTGTTGGAGCGGGAGTGCACTCTGCACTCTCCACTCTGTACATTAGTCTGCAGCAAGTTGCAGTGTACTTAAGGATGGTAAGTCTAAGAGCTCCACAATTCTCACCCAAAGATCTCCTCTTTCCTGGCTCCTTTGATCTCAGCTCTTATCCAACATAACCATGCTGGTGATTATGCTGATCAGCCATGAAGTCCATATTGTGCAGGGAAGGAAATACAGCCTATGGAGACTTAGAATCCAGGAATGTAGGAAAATACAAAAGCAGTTTAATTTGTGACTAAAGATAAGATATGGTGAGAAAAAATGAGAGTCTGAGTTTCTCTAAAATGTCACAACTTCAAGAAATTGCCATAGTAGAAAACTAGATTTTGTAATCAACTCATTTTGGCAGGTTTATCGTATTTTTTCTTTATTCTAATACTCTTTTATATGCAGTATATCAGTTCTTCACAAGTAGTTAACCCAGAATGAACTAGTTGTTAGTTTTTTGTCATACAACATTTTTCACTCATTTTGTTGGGCTCAGAGTACTGCTTGTAGAAATATAAACAAGGTCCTATAGTTCTTGTTTAATCTACGTGATCACAAATGTCTCTGTATCATCAGGAAGAACCATTAACAACTCCTCAGTGACTAAGAATCCATATTCCAGCAGAGCAGAGAAGCTTCTATGGAGGCTTTGGGCTCAATTAGAAAATAGTCTGTAGATATAATCTCCTGAGTAGGTACAGACAAACACTTCACTGATGCAAACCACAAACCTAATTATGTTATCTCCAGGCAAGAATCTAAAATTTTACAGTGCAGCTGTTTAAAGATTTAAAAACCCTTATCTCCCATTCAGAATTAGGAGAGTGGTAAGACTTTTAGCAATAAACATAATGAGCAACACATGTAATTTAGTGATCACCATGCCATACTACAATATTTAACAAAAGTATTATCACAATTTCCCCTGAAATTAACTCTTCTTCAATTCCACAGTAAAAATTCCAACTCTTAAAAAAAAAAAAACTTTCTGGACTTCCAAATTTTCTAATTCAAATTGTTTTATAAAATCACTTATAAAATTAAAAAATCAGGAAATGCAACTAAATCTGATGAGCCCATTTGTGCTGAAAGTAGAGTTCTTTCCTAACCACAGTAGGTTCTTACGGGCAGTAGAAGGAGCAATGGTGAAGCAAAACTGGCTAAACAGTGCAGTGGTCACAGATTTCAGAATGAGAGGTACATGATATTGGAAAGGCAAGGTGGAGGGGAATAAAAAATTCTTCCTCTGTCTCTGAAGCAGAACCCTCTGACTGGGGCTCTGGAATCCTGGCTGTGATCTTGGGCTGTCTATGGAAAGGGAAGAGATGACAGCAAACCTCTTTCCTGCCTACTGTGTGACTGGAAAAGCCATTCACCTTTTGGCCCTAATGGACAATCTCAGGTTGATAGGAAAGGGGAAACCAGATTCCTGGACTCAATCTAGTGTGGAGCTTAGCTCAATTATAATGCATATTTTAATTTATTTTTTTGTTCTAGAACAGGGTTTAAGAGCAGCTCTGGAAGCAGTGTAGGTTTGCATCCCCAAATCTTCTACTTACTATGTTCTGTGGAGCATGGGCACATTCCCTAAACTCCCATTTGTGAAAGACCATAACATTAGTTCTTGCCTTATGGTTTTATTGGAGAATTAAATGGGTTAATATTTGGAAAATCCTTAAAATATTGTTAGGTGCACACACTATGTAGTAACTAAATGAACCAGTGAAAACTCTCATATTCTGTAACCCTAAATCCAGTCTCAGCAGATGAGGTTTGGAATGACAGGGTAAGATAGAGATTGTCATGACTAGAACCTTGGGCTATCACCCTGGTGCTTGGTCTGGGCTGGTGTATTGAAGTATGATAGAGCTGACATTCTCATATTTTCTCATCTATCTAACAAATATCTATACATGAGTAATATTTGTTAGGCATTGTATATGCACTTAAAATTATTAACACACTTAAATCCTCATAACCATCAGAAGGGCATAGGAACATGGGAGAATGCCCCACAATAGCAACTTTTATTTGGCAATGAAATAATTATATTAGTTTCTATTGCTGTCATAAAAGATTTAGCAGCTTCAAAAATACCCATTTATTTTTTTCACAGCTTCTTCTGTGGGTCAGAAGTCCAAAACCAATCTGAATTAGCTGGATCCTGTGCTTTGGAATTTGTTAGCCAAAGCATGTTATCTACAGGGCTGCATTTCTTTTTAGAAGGAAGTCTGCCACAAGCTCAGATAGGATATTGTCAGGATTCAGTTAGTCCTCACTTTTCCTGAATGTCCTTCCTATATTTCAGATCTGACTTTCTCTTCTGTCTCTGCTTTCAAGTGTGCATGTCATTTTGTAGGGACCAACTCATAACCCAGGGCTATCTATCAAGCATCTAAAAATTTCCTTTTGCTAAGTTAAATAACATAACCCATAGTGTGACCTCTTAAGAGAGTCTCTTCCATTGACATGGGGAGAACACAATTGAAAATCAGAATTTCAGGAAAGTATAGTTAATTTAAGGATTATATATTGATTAAATTACAATAAAATGACCTTTATCCAAGAATAGAAGGAACAAAATAAAAGGGGGATTAAAAGCAACAGCAAAAAAATCTCCATTGGTTTTTGTACTTTATTTCAGATTTTGACATATTTTTGCTTTTTCTGAAGGAAAGAGTTATGAAATTCAAGTTTTCTTTTCATACTAATGGGAATAATTATGTGAGGAACTGTAATATTTTTATTTTTTTCCTTTAGTTGTTTATCTTTCTACACTCTTACTCATAAGTGCTCCTTTCTTCATAGGCCCTAGAGA
Organism: Spermophilus citellus; assembly: GCF_964194105.1. Classification (NCBI taxonomy): domain Eukaryota; kingdom Metazoa; phylum Chordata; class Mammalia; order Rodentia; family Sciuridae; genus Spermophilus; species Spermophilus citellus. Next base: position 30,156,130 of record NC_138198.1, on the reverse strand, counting down.
TGGACTCCTGTCTCAAAAAGCTCATGCCTTCTTGGGAGATAGAGTAAATAGACATGCAAATAAGTAAATGTAATACTGCCTTCCAAGACTGAGGTTGAGGCATCTATAGGGTGGAGGAGCTCCAAGAAGAATGCCCAACCTCTGCAGCATGGTAGGAAATTCCACAATATGGCCTTAGTTTTTTGTATTGACCCAGATAGCATAAAGCAGGAGGTGTGGAATCTTGGTATCTTGGGTAGGGAGCAAGTATATGTCTCTGGAAAAAGCTGCTTAGGGTATCCTGACCCACTCCTTGGCTGGAGAAGAGAAAAGGGCCAATGACAAGCAGAGGAAAAGACTGCCAATGAACACAGAGGAGGGACCAGGCAGGGAGATTGTAACTATTGTAACAGGGCACATGAGGCAATGTGGTATGGCACTGATCAGAGCCCACTGAGGGCTGAATAAATGCTGAGGAAATGAGCTCAATATATTTATGTAGCACCATAAAGTTTGGGGCCTGGAACCCAATGCCTATGCCAATCTTTAGTATGCCTGATGCTAAACTAAGGGAGCTGGTACATCCTTTACCATCCTATCCTGTAATGGAAATTATTGTTTATTACATGCCATAGTATTGTTATCAATTTCAATTATGCATGCACCCCAATTCATTGAGATGTCTTTGTCAAGTATATATAGTTTGCTATGTGTCAAAAGCACCTCAATAAAGTAGATAATAAAAAAGAAAACAAGTTGACTGAACTTTAGCCAGACCTTCCAGAGCATAGGTTTTTTTTTGTTTGTTTGTTTGTTTGTTTGTTTGTTTTTTGTTTTTAGTTTTTAGTTTTTTTGGTGGACACAACATCTTTATTTTTATTTTTATGTGGTGCTGAGGATCGAACCCAGCGCCCTGCACATGCCAGGCAAGCCACATCCCCAACCCCCAGAGTATAGGTTTCTGAACAGAATAAATTTGACTATTATTATAATCTATGTGTACAATCCATAATGTAATCAATGATATTTGTAATTCTGAACTCATTAATATTTCTTCATTGTGCATTGTGTGTGTGTACATGTGTAATGGTAGTGAAGGTTGGCCAGTAAAAACAGAACTATTTTTCATAGGAAAGTATTCATGAGTCCCAAAATATATAATATAAAAGTCAAATTTTATTTTATAAATAAAAGTGAATGTGTTCAATAAAGACTAATTGTTTAATAAAGATGCTTAACATTCTTTATTTTATTGGAAAGGGAAGACTGGCATTTTACAACTTGGAATGGCTTATTAAATTGTAATTTCTTGAATAGCAAAGTTGACGTATGCTAATGTTAACAGCCACAACCTACTCTGCTGGCTCCAAATTATGATTCAGAAGTTTTGAAAACTGAGAATACAAAGATGCTCCCTTGTTAAAGATTTCTTAGTTACTCTAATGCAATGCAGACAATGCTAAACCAACATATGTGGCATGGGACACCAAGGTGTCCCATTTTCACCACAGGTGAGCAAGAGGACCATCCTACTACTGGGCTACATCTCAACAGTTTAGCTTTTCCGCATTTTCTGCACATCATCCTGATTCTTTCTAAAATGCCTGGCACATTTTCCAGGACAGTGATTCTCAAGCTTGGTTTAGAGATTAGAATTCCAATGTCCAGATTGGGGCTCATGTCAATTACATCAGAGTTCTGGTGTATGGAGTGAGCATTAGCACCTTTAAAGTTCAGCAAGAGATTCCAGTGTAAAAAGTTGAGTACTACTGATCCAGTAAGAGAATTATGAAAGGAAATCAAGATGAATTATTTTCTTGGGTTTTAACATAAAACCTTATGTTTGTGGGATGGTTAGAGATGAGAGATTATTGCAAAAGTGACTTTATATTATATTATCAGTGGATTGTTAATAGATTAACCCAGCAAGATCTAGTTAACAATTATTGAAAACATTAGGGCTTTGGCTGTTTTAGTCAGTTTTTTTTTTTTTTTTTTTTTTTTTTTTTTTTTTTTTTTTTTTTTTTTTTTTTTTGCTGCTGTGACCAAAAATTTAATAACAATTTTAGAAGGAAGAAAGATTTATATAGGGCTCAGAATTCAGAGGTTTTGATTCACAAATAACCAACTTCATTGCCCTGGGCCCAAGATGAGGAAGGACATAATGGCAGAAAGGCATGGGAGAGGAAAGCATCTCAGGACATGGCAAAGGGGAGCAGATTGAGAGCTCCACCCACCTGGCACAAAATTTAAATCTCAAAAGCACAAATCCTATGACCCACATCCTCCAGTCACTCCCAGAGTAACTATATTATTTTCTATAGTTACCTCTATAATTACCTCTCAATTATTCCATATAGGTGGATTAATGTACTGATTAGGTCAATGTTCTCATAACCAAATCATTTCACCTTTATACTTTCTTGCACTGTTTTACACATGAGCTCTGAGGGACACTGTATTTTGACCCTTAGTTCTATGTTCTAACAAGTATACAGGAAATTAAAAAAAAATTCCAACAACATACAGTTCCAAAGATATGAAAAGCTGAAATAATGTTTTTTATGTTTAAAATTGATAAATACTTAATGTTTTAGGGGAACCATTCACAACTTTCTTGACTCCAAAATCCTTTCTCCCTGTCTCCCATTCATTCTTTTGGAGAACCAGAGAAAACTTAGAACACGTTTTGAGGACAGATATAAAAGACACCATATAACATGTAAGCTTTTGAGATTGGCTTCTTCTACTAAATACAATGCCTTTAAGAGTTGTACAAGTAACTACTGACTTCAAGTAAGTACTAAGTACTGAGTACTCTTACTTAGTACTCTTCTATTTTACAGACAGACCATAGTTTTTAATTTATTCTCATTGGGGACGTTTGAGTTGTTCTCAGTTTTGGTGATTATAAGTAGAATTGCTTTCATCTTCAAGTACAGGTTTTTATGTAAACATATCTTTTTTCTGAAAGTACATTTCCATAAGTGGGATTACTGAATTAGATGGTACATGTATGAAAAAGTCTGAAAAAAATGTCAAACCAGTTTCAAGAGTGACTGAAAAATTTTGCATTCCTACCAGCAATGTATGAGAAATTAAGTTGCTCTGCATTTTGCCCATAATTTGTGCTGTCATTATTATCATTACCTTTTATAATTTTAACTATTCTAACAGTGCAAAGTAGGATGTCATAATGGTTTTAATTTTTATTTCCCTAATGACCTGTGATAGTAGGCAATTTTTGTGTGACTTTTTTCATCAGCATATCATCCTCTTCAGTAAAGTGTTTGTTAAAGCCTTTTTGCCCATTGTTTATAAATTATATGTTTTCTTATAGTTTAGTTTGAGAGTTCTTTTATGTATATTCTAAAATAAGTCTTCAGATATATGATTTTCAAATGTTTTCTTTTTTCTATATTGTAACAAAATGTTCATAATTTCTGTGAAACCTTATTTAATATTTTTAAATGTAAAGGATCATGCTTTTGTTCAAAGCTAAATTTTCTTTACTCAGCCCAGTTTGCAGTAATTTTCTCTTATTTTTCCTTCTAAAAGTTTGTAATATTACATTTTGCATTTATATCTACCTTCCATTTTGAATTCATTTCTAAATTAAGGCCAGAGGTTCAAGTCAAGTTTCATTGTTTTACATGTGGATGTCCAATTATTCCAACATCATGTCTTGAAGATGTTACATTGTTTCTATTTTCACTTTTGTCAAAATTGATTTATATGGATCTTCTTGTGGACACTGTTCTGTTCCGTTTATCTTTGTCTAGCCCTTCAGTAGTATCACATTTCCTTGGCTACTCTAGCTTCATATAATTCTAAAAATTAGAGCATGTTAGTCCTGCAAATTTATTCTTTTACAAAATTGTTTTGAATATTCTATTTCCATTGCCTTTGCATACATATTATAGAATCAATTTGTATGTATCTACAAAAAAATTCTTTCTTGGATTTTTAATGTAATTGTATTAAATCTATAGGTTAATTTAGGAAGCATTGGTCTTTTAACTTAACCAAGTCTTCTCATTTGTTTATGCATTCTTTGATTTCTTTCATCAGGATTTTGTGACGTTCGGTGTATGTATGTATGTGTGTGTGTATACACACACACACACACACATATACACACACATAAACACAAGTTTTGTTAGCTTATATATATATATATATATATGTATCTCCTATTTGGGGCATTATTGTAAATGTAATTTTTAAAAATATAATCAATAAATTATAATAGTACATACTTTGTGTGCAATTTGATGTTTGCTACATGTTTATATTGTAGATTAATTAAAACAACCTAATTAACATATCTATCACCTCACATACTTTTCACAGTAAGAACAGTTAAATGTATTCTATTAGCAATTATGTAATATACAATACATTATCATAATTACCATTCTGTGCAATAGCTCACTAAAGCTTTTTTCACCTTTCTAACGAAAACTTTCTACTCTTTGATCAACGTCTTCCTTTTCCTCCATACATCTCCCTTCCCGGCCTCTGTTAACCACCATTCTTCTCTCCACTTGTATGAGTTTTATTTCTTTTGATTTCCTACATAAGTAAGACCATGAAGTTTTTGTCTTTTATATTTTCTTTATTTTACATAATAAAGTAAGTTCTCTGTTCTCCAGAGTCATTCATGTTGTCACAAAATACAGAAATTATTTCTCTTTTAAGACTGAAAAAAAAATTTCAGTTTCAAATTATTCATTGCAAGTACAGAGAAATACAATAATTTTTGTGATGTGCTTTTGCATTCCATGACTTTATTAAATAAATTCATGTATTAATTCTAGGGGCTTTTTTTTTGGTAGATGCCACAAGATTTTGTACATAGACAATTTAATTATCTCTGAGAATTAGAATGAACTTCCTACTCATAAATTTTTTTAATATAAACACTGATGATGTCACTCCATGAGTGTATGGAGTCTCTATGGAGGGCAAGGTTTGGCTCCTATGTACGTCCAAAAATGCTGTATTAGTGAGAGAAGACTGACTGGACTTTTATTGTGGTTGCAGAGTGGGGCCAGGGTGAGGGTTCCCGCATATGGATCAGGGATTGCAGGGTTTGAATTTACAACTAGCACAGAAGGAAGTGGGCTTTCCCATTGTGTTTCCATATTTGAGGCCATAGGAGAAAAAGTGAAAGGTGGTGCTTGAAAGCTATTGTCAAACAAACACCAAAATTTGAATCAAGTTATACAAACACATAAACACATTGCCTGTAAGGACACTTTTATTTCTTTCTTTCCAATCTGTCTTTTTTTCCCCCTTTTTTATAATGGCTCCAATTTTCAGTAGGATGTTAAATAGGAGTCATAAAAGCAGAATTCTTGCCTTACTCCCAAAACTAGGAGGGGCTGGGGTTGTGGCTCAGCAGTAGAACTCTCACCTAGCACATGTAGGGCACTGGGTTCTAGCTTCAGCACCACATTAAAAAAAAAAAAAAAAAAAAAAAAACTAGGAGAAAGCATTCAGTTTTTATAAGTTATATTATGTTGGCCACATAAGTAAGAGAAAGTACATGGTCTTCCCAACAGATGCATGCAAAATAAAGACAATAGTTCACATTCTTTCATGACAGAACCTCTCAGCAAACCAGAGATAAAAGGGAAATGTTAGTCTAATAAAATGAGTTTGGAGTTTTTCCTTCATCTTCAAATTTAAAAACAGTTTGAGGAGAATTGACCTTCATTTTTCCTTAAACTTCTGAGAAATTGACCAGGAAAGCCCTCAGGTCAAGAGATATAAATTGTTGGGAGATTTTTTTATTTCTGCTTTATTTGTTTTACCTCCTATTGTTCTGCTCAATTTTCTATTTACTTATGATTCAGTCTTGATGGGGTTAAATATTTCCAAGAATATATCCATGTCTTCAAGGTTATCAAATCTGTACAGTTATTCATAGAAATCTTTTGTAGTACTTTATATTTTTGCACTGATTAGTTGTAATGTCAGTTCTGATTAGATTTACATCTTCTTCTTTTTTTCTTAGTCTACCTAATGGTCTGCAAATTTTGTTTGTCTTTCTCAAAACCATGTCTTCATTTTACTAAATTTTCCTATTGTTTTTCTAGCCTCTAACTCATTTAGTTTTGCTTTTATATTTATCACTTCCTTCCTTTTGACCCTGGCTTTGTTTGTTCCTTTTTTATTTCCTTTAGATAGAAAGTTAGGTTGCTTATTCCAGATATTTCTTTTTCTTACAATAGGAAGCTATTGATATAAATATCCCTTTTGGAAATTCCTGTTTTGCCTCCCATAGATTTTCATAAGTTTTTTCCATTTTAATTTGTTTTAAACATTTTATTTCATTTTTTATTTCTTCTTTGACCAAAGATTGTTTAGACTGTATTGCTCAATTTCTACTTATTTGTAAATTTTCCCATTTTCATCCTATTATTTATTTCCAGGTTTCAATCTTGTGATCAGAAAAGTTGGTATGATTTTAATCTGTCTGTATTTCTTAAGGATTTTCTGAAATCTAAGTCATCTGTCCTGGGGGGATGGTCCAGAGTGCTTGAGCAAAAACAGCTGTCTTCTACTGTTGTTTAATGGAATTTCCTATATATATATCCATTCAATCCATTATGTCTTTCAAGTTCAACATGTACTCATTGTTAGACATTGCCCTAATTCAGTGTTGGAGTCTGATGCATTGCTAAAACTGGGATACTGTAGTTCTTTAGTATTTATTTCTATATTGTTGTTTATTTATCCCTACCTTACTGTTAACACCTGTCTTGTCTAAGTGCTCCACTGTTGAGTGACTATTAAAATTGCTTTATCGTTTTGGAAAATTGACCCCCTTAATCATTATATGATGTCCTCTTTGTCACTCGTGTGAGATTTTAACTAGAAGTACACGTTATGCATTATAAGCATAGCTTTCTTGCTGTTGTTTAGATAGAATATTGTTTTCTATCCTATCACATTCTGCCTCTGTGCATTTTTAAACCAAAAGTGAGTCTCTCATAGTCAGTATATAGCTATATCATGTTTTTAACCATTCACGCATTCTTTGTCTTTTGTTTGAAGAGTTTAATCCATTTACATTTAAAATAATTACTGATAGGTAGGGTATTGAGATTTACAGCTGTAATTTTGTAGTTTTCTGTGGTTTTTAGATCCTTTGTTTCTATTCTGCCTCTCTTTCTGTCTTCCTTTGTAATTTAATTTTTTTTTGGGGGGTGGCTGATTTGATTCCTTTCTCTTAATCTTTTCTCTACCAACTACAGGCTTTTTCTTTGTGACTATCATAAGGCTTAATGTGAGATTACCATATGGCTTTACTATAAAATATCTTATAACAGTCTGTTTAAGTTAACAACAATTTAACTTTGACTACTACATACACAAATTCTACATTTTAACTTCTCTTTCTCCCTTTTTATGCTATAGATATCACAGTTTACATATTTTAGATATCACAAATTCATTCATAACTTATATTAGCCATAGTTTATTTTAATACATTGTCATTTGACTTTTATACTAAAATTTAAAGTGATTTATATACCACCATTATAGTATTAGAATATTCTGAATTTGACTGTGTTCTTGCTTTTACAGTAAATTTTAAATTTTCATCTGATTTCTCATTGTTCATTAACATCCTGTCTTTTCAACTTGGGTAAACTACCTTTAGCATTTCAGAAGGTAGATCTAGTGGTAAGGAACTCTCATAACTTTTGTTTGTCTAGGAAAGTACTTAGTTCCTTTTCATTTCGGAAGGAAAACCTTATTGGGTATAGCATTCTTGATTTGGTCCTTCAGTATACTTTCTTTGTGAGGTATGTCTTCAGATATTTTGCCCATTTTAAACTGGTTGTTCCTTTTCTTATTTTTCTATTTTAAGAATTCTTCACATATTTTGGACAAAGTCCATTATTAGATAGGAAGTTGGCAATATTTTTCTTTCAGTCCATGCCTTGTCTTTCCACTAACCTAACAATGCCGATCACACAGTAGAAAATGTTCTCTTTCAATTTTAACAGGTCATTCCTATCAATTTGTCTTCCATGGATCACGTGTTTGGTGGTATGCCTAAAAATTTATCGCCAAACCCAACATCACCTAGATTTTCTCTGGAAGTTTTATAGTTTTGTGCTTTTCACTCCTTGCACTTTGTCTAGGTCAAATGGTTCCATTTTTTGGAAGAGATAAAGTGGGGTTTTCTTTGTTCATCCATCTTGGAATCATTCAAAAATATGTAACATTTTACTTCAGAAGATTTCTTTCCTTTTCTTTTTGTTTTACTTTCAACCCACCCTTTTTTTGGATCTATGGTATCAGTTTGGGAGTGAGCTGAAATTTTACAAGGATATGAAAAGAGTGTTTCTTGCATGGTGGGGATTTAAATGCCCTCTACTTCCTTGTATAGCAGAGCTCTTAGAAGTTATGTGTTCTAGAACCCACTCTTTTAGATTCTGATTCTAACTCTGCTCTCTGGCTGATTCCCCATCAATAAAGTAACTCCACAGATTCAATACTGTCTGCTACTTTAACACATAAACAGTCATTCAAAAGGAAGTTAAGATTAACTTTATCATCGATGTGCTAATATGATGCTCTCCTGGATCATCTCCAACTTTTCAGGATGAGTTAATATATGCAAGGAGAAGTTTCATGATCAAGTAAGTATCTTATCTACCCAGAAAAATTCCAAGCCATAGTAAACCATGGAAAAGACACAAACATGTGAATCTTTTACTTTTGTTCCATATCCTGTAGAATGTTACTTGTTGTAGTATCAGAGTTCCACTTGTGTGTGAAAAATCCACATCTACTTTGTAGCCCCAATTGCTAGAATGTTCTGTCAATAACTTATGAGGCTCCTGGCTGGCTGTGCCCTTTTCTAAACACCTGCTATGTTATCACCTAAGACCTGAGCCTGCCAATTTCTGTTGTTCTCTAGCATATGGAAGTCAAGAAGCAGGCAGATAATTGTGTATTATCACTAGTAACAATTTGGGATCTTTAGCCACATGTCTGTCCCTACAGGTGGTCAACTCATATAGCATCCCTGAAATACGAATACCTTGCTCACTCCATTAGTTTTCTCCTCATGCTGCAGATCCTACAAATGCCATTTTAAAAATATACCTCACTCTTCACTTTTTTTCCCAAGTATTTGATAACTTGTTGAGATGCAAAAATGATTTGCCTAATTGGAAACTAGCAGCAATTTCTTCATACAGACCTATGTCTTCGCTTCCCCAAACCTAACATTCATATAGCCAAAATAAGGCAGTAACCAAGGTAACTTGAATCTTGGGCAATTGATATGAGGAAGGTTGGGAGACTGACTCTTAACTAGGCCCCAAGCACAAAGGGAGACTAATAAATTCTAAGGTAAAATAGGGCAGAGTGCTACTGGGTGTTAATAATACCTATAATAAGGAAATGCAGAAATTTGAACAGCAATGTTAATCATCATAAATAGTGAGTGGGATAGGAATAATGTCTGATCCTCAGACATTATTAAGGAATGTCTCTTTACTGCATTTCTTGTCCCTTAGGTTGGCACCATTCATTCTTTGAGTCATTATTTGTATCTTCATCAAATATTCTTTATATTTGATGAATATTATTTATATTTGGTGAAGATATATATTATATTATATATTATATATTTGATGAATATAATATTATTTATATTTGATGAAGATATAAATATTCTAGGAACTGTATTCTATATTATATATTCTAGGAACAATGTTTGGCAAAAGGATTCACAGATGAGCAAAGCATACACAGCTCAGGTTCTCAAGGAGCTTATGTTGAAATAATTTCAGTATTCATGCACTTGGTGTACAAAGGTACAGAATGCCAAAGGATAACATTTGAGGGCATTGAATCTGGTGGGTTCTGAAGATAGAAAAGGCACATGAGAGAGTCAAGATGCTTCATTGCCTTGGAAGATACTTGGACTGTGGCATGAAGAATGAGTCAGTCAGGAAGAAGCACAGCAAACCCTCCCTCTAATTTGCTTTGCGTACCATCCAAGCTGCTTCTACTTTGGTTCTTCAAGAAAAGGAGAAAAAAAAATTACAAGGCACAGATGGTCATTTTCAGTTCAAACCTGTTCCATTGCCCTATAACTATCCTTTACTTGTTTGCTCTGTGAATGTGTTTCCTCTGAGATCGCCTCATAATAAGTTTAGGAGTGGGATGCTTGCACTTTTGAGCTTATGAGCATTCAGCCCTGATGAAGGTCTGCATAGCCTGGGGTTGTGACTGATTTGGTTTCATTGGAAAATAAATAATCCTCCAAGATTTCATGACTTCTGGCCACAGGGCCCTGTCACCTGAAAGAGATAAATTCTCTTTAAATTGAAGTGTTTAATGCAACTTTTTCTTATGAATGTCACAGGTTCATCTCATGTCACAGGTTTATCTCTTTTTGTTGGAAAACATTTGCTTTCTCAGGTATGATCTTAGCTATATCACTCTATTTTATTATCCAGACACAGGGAAACATGCTGTATACTGGAAGTGCTTAGGATTTCATATATTTACAATGTGAATGTTAAACTGTCCTAACCAGATATGCCACAGTTAAAAACACTGTGCATTAGAACCCTACTAAAATTCCAGAAAAGGCTGTCTTTTGTTCTTTTATCACAACCTGCTCTGCACACTGCTCTCTAATTTTTTCCTCCAAATTGTCTCATAGTTTGTTGTTGTTATTATTTTGTTTTTAATGGACAATGTCAATGTTAGTCACCAGCATAGATTAAAAGCTAAGGACTTTCTTATTTATTGAAGTTGCTTTTAAGTTAGGGAATAAAAACAGAAAAAACGGTTATAAAAGTGGCCAGTCCCTATCTTCAAAATTTATTTCATAACAGAAAAACTGTTTCTGAGCAATCCTCTTGTAGGCTGAGTTTTAACATAATGGGGATTTGTTACAGTCATAAACCCCTGCTGACAAAAGCTTTAACTATATTGGTGACAGCAGATGCTACTAAAATACTGTTTTGTGTTTGAGTTTAGTAGGGTAACATAAACTGATAATTATGATTGGTTAAGTCTGTTCCCAAAGTGAACTCTAGATCCACAGCAGGGAGCACATTGCTTGGAAAGAGTATAAAGTAATTGGGATTTTTATATGACAAATGCAGCCATGAATGTATTCATAAAAAGCCTGAACAAGTGCTACAGAAAGACTTCATGGCTTGCTAAGAAGACCAAATAAAATGCTATAGGAAATGTTTGAAACCTCAAAGGCATTTGTGCTGAGAGTCACTGCAGCCTTTCCAAGGTGTCCAGGCCACTTTCAATGGTGTGATGGGGACAGGGCCAGAGTGATCCTGAGTTTGGACACCTGTCTGTCGATACTTGTCATCTTGGACAATCTGCAGCAATTTCCTCTTTTTTTTTTTCAAATATTAGCTGTATTTCTTGCCCTGGTCATTATTGATTTGCGAATGATGATAATCAGATCTTTTTCTTGATAGGGATTTATGGCTGTGTAAATCCCCATTTTGTTAAAGCTTACCTTAAAAGATGATTGCCAAGAGTCGGACAGCACATACCCAGTGGCTCAGGAGGCTGAGACAGGAGGATCATGAGTTCAAAAGTGAGATGCTAAGCAACTCAGTGAGACCCTATCTCTAAATAAAATAAAAAATAGGGCTGGGGATGTAGCTCAGTGGTCGAGTGCCCCTGAGTTCAATCCCCAGTTACTCCCCACCCCCTCAAAGAAAGATGATTGCTCAGAAACAATCTTTCTTCTATGAAATAAATTTTATTCATAGAGATTGGCCATTTTTCCAATCACTTTCATTGTTATTTCCTTACTTAAAAGGTCAATAATCAGATTTGCAGCTTTTAAATTCTGATATTTGCTGAGGAAGAGAAGAAAAGGAGGAGTAGGAAGAGGGAAAGGAGAGGAAAGAAAGAAGATGAAGTAAGTAGAGCATATAAAAGAATTTTATAAAGTTCTTTTTATAAAAATAACTTTATTTTATTTACTTGTTTTTCATATGTTGCTGAGGAACAAACCCAGTACCTCACACATGCTAGGCATGCACTCTACCACTGAGCCACAACCCCAGCCCCTTATAAAGTTCTTTAATGATTTCCTATAATGCTCAAAATAAAACCCATGTTTACTAATGGTGCCTGGCAGGTAGGTACCCATTATCTCATGTGTGGTTTCCCTTCCACTTTCATCTCCTAGACCTCTCCCTGATGGTTCTTTTTTTCTTGGGGGTGGGGTGGTGTTGTTGGGCATTGAAACCAGGGATACTTACCCACTGAGCCACATTCCCAGCCCCTTTTATTTTTTATTTTGTGACAGGATCTCCATAAGCTGCTTAAGGCCTTGCTAAATTGCTGAAGCTGGCTTTGAACTTGTGATCTTCCTGCCACAGGGTTTGATGTCATAGTAAAACAACAGGAATATCCATATGATACTGGTGGAATTTTAAATTACAAACGTATTTTGAGGGGAAATAAATTGGCAATGTATATGTCAAGAACTGAGTAATGCAGAATAATACTCTATTGTGTATAAATGCCACATTTTTATTATTACTCTGCACTAAAAAATGACAAAATCATGGAATTTGCAGGGAAATGGATGGCACTAGAGCAGATTATGCTAAATGAAGCTAGCCAATCCCTAAAAAACAAATGCCAAATGTCTTCTTTGATATAAGGAGAACAACTAAGAACAGAGCAGGGAGGAAGAACATGAGAAGATTAACATTAAACAGGGACGAAAGGTAGGAGGGAAAGGGAGAGAGCAGGGAAATTGCATGGAAATGGAAGGAGACCCTCATTGTTATACAAAATTACATACAAGAGGAAGTGAGGGAAAAGGGAAAAAAACAAGGGAGAGAAATGAATTACAGTAGATGGGGTAGAGAGAGAAGATGGGAGGTGATGGGAGGGGAGGGGGGATAGTAGAGGATAGGAAAGGCAACAGAACACAACAGACACTAATATGGCAGTATGTAAAAAAGTGGATGTGTAACTGATGGGATTCTGCAATCTGTATACAGAGTAAAAATGGGAGTTCATAACCCACTTGAATCAAATGTATGAAATATGATATGTCAAGAACTATGTAATGTTTTGAACAACTAATAATAAAAAATAAAAAAGAAAACAGTTAATTACATTTAATGGCTTCTTTATAAATGTGCTTTCTTTCAAGGATGGTTGGCACAGTTTGGTGAATGGTTAATGTCTAATCTTCTTCAACTAGCCACTACTTGGCTGAAGAACCCATCTGCATTTGGATATGATACTTTGAAGAAAGTGTCTTGGCAATAAAATTGCTTCAATAAAATGTTTTTTCTTTAAAAAAAAAAAAGAACTGAGAATATTTTAAAGCACCCACACACAAAAAAATCTCTTTTAGAAATGATTCCCAAATATTGTCAATCTCTGTATATTATGTACTGAAATTATGTATTGAAATTTAAGTCAATCTTTAATAAAATGATCAAACATATTGGCAGTTAAAACAAAATTATACTAGGTATAAACATTTAAACCTTAATGATCATGGACATGTAAAAACTAGAAAATATTTATGCTGCTAATGAGAAAGAAGAAGTAAAATAAAACTAAAACAAATTTGTATAAGGACAAAAACCAGAATGAGATTTGCAAAAGTAAACTTAATTTTGACCTTGTTCTATCTTTCTCAAAATAGTACTCAATTCCTGGTTTAAACACCTTTACAATTTTAAGTGAGAAAATACTGTGATCCCCTGTCTCTGTTGTGTAGTTATTATGCTAATTTCTAACTTTGTCAAACTCATCTCAAGCATTTAAAAATAATTTATGTCATTATTTTCAGACCCTAAAACTTAGCACATGACAGGGCAATGTATGCTACATTGATGGACATGCCTCTTGAATCCAACTGTGTGTATGCTACATTAATGAACATGATACAGAGCAGAGAAAATGTGAGATCGTCCCATTCACCTTTGTTCATTAACTCTGTTAAATTAAAATCAAATTATTAAATTGCAATCAAGATATCAATTGAACATGACACCATGATGAGGAAATGCCAGCGCACAAAGTTTTCAAGGCTTTGACCAGAAATGTCATATTATCCCTTTCACTTATTTTACGTTAGCCAACATAAGTTGCATGGTCTACCACAGCATCAGTGGGTAGAAAATTAGACTTCTTGCATGGAGCTGGGTGAACAAGAGGAAATCTACCACCCAGAGAGACGATAATTGTTTCTAAAATAATAATTGCAGAAGTGAGAAATGATAACAGTTATGTGGCATATGATTAACCACTCCAAAGTAAGTTTTGTACATTTTTATTATGTGTTAAATAATTATTGCAATGATTACTAAAAGAAGTATGCTTCAAGCAATGCTAAATAATTAGAATATAAGTTTAAGTTGACCATCAAGACTGCATTTCTTATATTGATGAAAGAGGTGTGTTATTATTTGAAGGACATTTCAAAGAGAGCAGACTTCAATGCCCACAATGTGTTCTGATATAACCCAACAGTTACAAATAATCCACTTCAAATTTATTTGTTTTCTAAGTGTTTCATGCTTTATACACTGTTGTTTTCAAACAGATTTACTTCTGATTGAAGATGTGAAAATATTTGTAGAACCAGGGAAATATTTTCATGAATTTATATCTGTAAAAGATATTGACAAAAATGACAGTGAAATGAAATAAAAATAGATCTCTTTGGAACTGTTTAAAATACTTATAATAACTACCCTTGCATGCACATAAGCAATAAAGGTCACAAGGATTAAAATAAAATCACCAAGGAAAATGTCTGTGTTATTTTTACATGAGAATGACATAGACATGCTAATATACATTTAAAGAGAACATGAATGACTTTATGGATTTAGGGCCCGTGCTTGCTTGTGATATTTTATCCCTAACACTTCAAATGCACTGACCAACCTACTGATAGGTATTCTACCATCATACCTCTTTGAGGGTCTTTCAAGAGTTCTACTTGAACATCTTTATTTGTGAATGTGTCACTGGATGTCTTGAAGGCTGAAGCAGTCCTTTAGAGATTCTTTGTGTTCTTGCTGTCATGGTCAACATGTCACTTTCTCTCAGAGAGGAGTGATTCACTGTCCTGTAACCACTGCCTATTAATCTCAGGATGCATGAAAAATTCAGCCTCTGTGGTTTTGAATTACATAGCAAAGCCCTGTATCTGATTGAACATGACTATTCAGAGGTTCTGAAGTTTGAGTTTTTCCCTTCCTCTCCAGATCTCAACAAGATCTTAGTAAGCTTTGCAAAACAGAGCTAGACCTGAATGTTTATCTTCCTTCTATAAAGACCAAAAGTTAAGAGTTTTGTTCCACTATTATGGGGAAATGCGATTTTCATGTCACTTTCTGATGTTTAAGTAAATTTAATTAAAAATAAAATGTGTTCCATGTAACCTTTGAAAAACCATTGAGAGATAATTTACTTAAAATTAGAAATGTGCTATAAAGCAATCATCTCTCTATTTTTGAAATCCTGTTGGAAAGAATCATCTGGAATCCCCTAAAGGGATAACCAGTTCTCTCAATGCTAACTTGTGGTAGGGGTTTCCCCCAGATGTAGGCCAGGCCCTCTGACGGCCACTGTCTTAGTTGTGCTGAGGGTCACCAAGGCATGACCCAATGTTTCAGAGCAGTTCAAGAAGGTGATGTGGCAGCTGTCATTGAGGCTACTGCTGTAGCTGGCTTAGCTGTTGTAATATGTCCACATGACTGACTTAGCTAACACCCTCTCAGAGTTGTGCCCTCAGACTAAGAAATGGCTGAATTGGTCTCACTGCTGAGACCTTGTGCTGTGGTTTGAATGTTTGTTCCCTATAAAATCATGTCAAAATTTAATTGCCATTGGAACAGTATTAAGAGGTGTGACCTTTAAGAGAGGATTAAGTCAGGAAATTTCTCCCTTTATAATGGAATGAATGTCATCATAAAAGGGGGTTTGTCTCCCTTTCTCTCTCTTTGTCTTTCAGCCATTGTCATGACAAAACAATAAGACCATGAAAGATGTCAACATCTTTATCTTGGACTTCCAAGCATTTAGAACCAAAAGGACATAAATTTCTATTCTTATTAAATTAATTAGTTGCAGGTATTTTGTTATAGCAGCACAAAATAAACTAAGACAAATACTCACATAATTGTAAAATTTTAGAAATAAAAGGGAACTTAATGATTCACCCCCCCTTATCTTTATGATAATGAATATTGGGTTAAGAATATTTAGGTAAATTACTCAATGAATATAGCAAAGCTGTGCAATTATGTTCATGAATGTCAATGTCTTTTTTATGAAGCAAAGATACCAAAGTATATACACACATTGATTCTCTCAGCAGTCCTATGAGTTACACTTCATTGTCATTCTCATCAGATATAGGGTAAAACTAACGTAGATATGGGTAAGGAGCGAGCAGCAGTCACAAAAAGGCAAGATTATTATGGAAGTAGCCTGAGTTCAGAGCCTGAGTTTTCATGACCAAGAACTTACCAGACTGAGTACTGGGAAGCCCAACTATCACCCTCAAAATGAAGGTCAGTTAATACTCAGGTGTTAGCTCCTTCTTCAGAAGAGAATGACCAGAGGACAGCCCAATCTGGAAAGCAGGCCTGAGTGATTAGGAAGGAGTTCCAGATCTCAAGGATCCTGTCCTGCTCAAAACAAAAGCACAGTTACTGTGGCACTTTCTAAAAAACAGTTTTACTTTTCTTTTTTTTTTTTTTCTTTTGTATTGGTTATTTTTAGTTATACATGACAATAGAATTCATTTTAATATAATTATACAAACATGGAATAACTCATATTCCAATTAGGACTCCATTCTTGTGGATGTACAGCAGGGTTTTAAAATTTTAATTGACACATATTTATGGAGTGCCATGTGATATTTCAGCGAGTCCTTTGTAAGAAACAAGCCATCTAACCTGTTTAAGGTACCATTGCTTGACTTAACTGGCAAGAATTCTGGGAAGTCTTGTTTTCCAGCTTCCATCCTCTACCTCAGTATTCAAACTAAAGTGAAGCAAATTTTCAACCACAGGCTACCATGCACAATGGTAGACATAGCCTTTCTTTCTGATACAATCCATGTCCTGCAATTTCTCAGTTTTGTATGGGGGCAGTCACATAACATTTTCAAACACAAGATTATCTTTAATGTATGATGCATCAGACAAGTTGTAGTTTCCAGATTCCACTAACTTCTAAAATTAAAATATGCTTTAGTGGGAGGGGAAGAGTTGATTGATACACACTTTTTCAGAAATGCATTTTACGTCTCTATTTCTCCTCTGTCTTGTTATATCCCTCTCTGACTTTTTCACTTGTTCTCCTTTCTACTCAGCCTTGGAAGCCTACTAGTCTTTTATCCATAGTGACTATAAGTTAGTGAAACCCATTAAAAATCTTATATTCCTCTCCAGAATTTTATTGTATCCAAATATCTGGAAAGGTTGTTCTTCACTAACATTGAGCACTGTCTTGCTGTTCTTTCATCATTTACCAGTTTATCTATAATTGTGCTGTTGGTTATATGTTCACTTTGGTGGCCTGTCCTTAGGATGCCTTTATATAGAACTTTACTGATTATACAGCCATGCTTACTTAGCTAAATGCCTGAGACTGTAAATAAAGAAAAAAAAAAGGTTCACTTAGCTCATAGTTTTGGAGTCTGGAAGGCCCAGATGCGGTGCCACCCTGGTTCAGCTCTGGTGAGGGCTTCACAGAAGTGGTGTCATGATGATGGGAGTGGAAGCAGAAAAGGCTACATGGTGAGCCAGAAAGCCAGAGGGATTCAGAGCCAGACCTGCTCTTTTTATAACAACTCACACTTGCAGAAATATCTAGGATTCTATAGAACTACATTAATCTCTTTTGAAGGTGATCATCTAGTAAACGAATGACCTCCCACTAGGTCCCATCTTTTAAGAGTTTCACCACTTCAACACTGTCAAACTGGGGAACAGGCTTCCAGTATGTGAACCTCTGGGGGATGAACCATAGTAATGGTCATGTGCTTGTAATTAGTTTCATGGCACTTTACCAGTCCTTCTAAGTAATACAGAAATAAATAAGCTCAGTCTCTAAACTAGTATTCATTGTAATCTCTAAAATACTTGAAGAAATAAAGTATATACAGACTTAGAAAGTAATAATGAGAAGGATAAAAAATAGACAAAAAATCAGTGTCAAGGAACCATCATCAGTAATTGTGAGGAATAAGGCCTTTCCCTCTCAGAGCTGGTAACATTCCAGGTGGGGATCTTCTGGAAGCAGAGACAGAACATTATTAAAGGGGCCAAATGGCCCACCATAATCGACCTATCAAAAAAGGAGAACCTCCTTTAGCAGCTGAACAGCCCCATCCATCTCTGAGAGAGCCTTTTCTGTTCTATTCTAGAGACAAAGACTATAGTTGAGATGTGGTTTGGTCGTTTTGCATTGAATTGAATGCTCTATTATTAACTAACAACTGGCACTTATCAAAATAGTTTGCCCAGATCATCTTGTTGGAGGGATCCAGTGCAGGTATTTTTGTGCCCATTCTACATTTAAAGCGGCAAATACTTAAAAGAGTTAGCTACATGGCTTGGAAGTAGACAAGCATCTTCTTGATGTAGGAACAAGCGAGATGAGGACCAAGATCTGGTATACCTCAGAATCATATGGAAATTCCCTTTACTGAAATTAAAATCCCCAAAGCTTTAAGTAGATAGGCTCTTTTGAATAGAAACCCAGACATCTGAAATTTTATGCACCAGAGATTGGGGGACTAAGAACTGGTTGGAAAGACAGTCATACCTTAAAGGCCTCCATCCCTGATGGTCGTTCTTGAGGTGGGTGCCCAAGAACTACCTCATGTTAATCCTCAGATACCCATTTCATTGATTTGGGGAGTCCCTGTTTTCAAGTCTCTATTATTTTTCATCCAGGATTTCTGCAGATGACACATTAATCCTAATATAGAAAAAAATTTATCCTTTCTATATTAGGCAATAACTCAAGATTTAAAAAAATAGATCCTTATGTGTAATGTTTTCATTACGTGCATTCTTAAGCATTATTCAGGTGTCTACAATACCAAAATATATTTTATTTCTCAGTTTCCATATTTAAGTGATTGTACCAGATGCTGCATTTTAGATCTGAAATTTCCCCCAAAGACCCATGTGTTAATGGCTTATTCCACAGCTTGGAGTTATTGGGAGATGGTGGAAACTTTAAGAGGTGGGGCTTAGTGGGAGGTTTTAGGTCATTAAGGATGTGCTTTCAAAAGTAGGTCTCCACCAATCCACAAAATTACAACCATCTTATATTCGATAAAGGGGCTAAAAGCATGCAATGGAGGAAGGATAGCATCTTCAACAAATGGTGCTGGGAAAACTGGAAATCCATATGCAACAAAATGAAACTGAAATGAAACTGAATCCCCTTCTTCAAATGGGACTTACTTAAACTAAAAAGTTTTTTCTCAGCAAGAGAAACAATAAGAGAGGAGGGAGCCTACATCATGGGAACAAATGTTTACTCCTCACACTTCAGATAGAGCCCTAATATTCAGAGTACACAAAGAACTCAAAAAATTAAACAATAAGAAAACAAATAACCCAATCAACAAATGGGCCAAAGACCTGAACAGACACTTCTCAGAGGAGGACATACAATCAATCAACAAGTACATGAAAAAATGCTCACCATCTCTAGCAGTCAGAGAAATGCAAATCAAAACCACCCTAAGATACCATCTCACTCCAGTAAGGTTGGCAGCCATTATGAAGTCAAACAACAGCAAGTGCCGGCGAGGATGTGGGGAAAAGGGTACTCTTGTACATTGCTGGTGGGACTGCCAATTGGTGCGGCCAATATGGAAAGCAGTATGGAGATTCCTGGGAAAGCTGGGAATGGAACCACCATTTGACCCAGCTATTGCCCTTCTCCGACTATTCCCTGAAGACATTAAAAGAGCATGCTACAGGGATATTGCCACATCAGTGTTAATAGCAGCACAATTCACAATAGCTAGACTGTGGAACCAACCCGATGCCCCTCAATAGATGAATGGATAAAAAAATGTGGCATTTATACACAATGGAGTACTACGCAGCACTAAAAAATGACAAAATCATGGAATTTGCAGGGAAATGGATGGCATTAGATCAGATTATGCTAAGTGAAGCTAGCCAAGCCCTAAAAAACAAATGCCAAATGTCTTCTTTGATATAATGAAAGCAACCAAGAACAGAGCAGGGAGGAAGAGTAGGAGGAAAAGATTAACATTAAATAGAGTCATGAGGTGGGAGGGAAAGGGAGAGAAAAAGGAAATTGCATGGAAATAGAAGGAGACCCTCATTGTTATACAAAATTACATATAAGAGGTTGTGAGGGGAATGGGAAAAAAATAAGGAGAGAAATGAATTACAGTAGATGGGGTAGAGAGAGAAAATGGGAGGGGAGGGGAGGGGGGATAGTAGAGGATAGGAAAGATAGCAGAATACAACAGTTACTATTATGGCATTATGTAAAAATATGGATGTGTAACCGATGTGATTCTGCAATCTTTGTAATGTTTTGAATAACCAATAAAAAAAATAATAATAAATAAAAAAAGTAGGTCTCCAGGTGTGGACACTTTTCAATTGAACATGTAACCAGTTAAAATTAGAAAAGAGGGTTCCTTCAGCACTCTCCAAGATACTGGTTTCATTTCATTTTGGAGAAAAACCAAATATTGGATGCTGTATTTTAATATTTGTTTAAACTACATGCTTGAATGTTTTGGGTAAAGGAGACTTTCAAGAGACAGAGAGGTGAGAACTTGCACATTATAATTTCTAACTTTCTTTGCTTCTCAGATTATTAATATTTTTCATCAAAATAATGTATTTGCATATTTTTTTTCTTTAAGAAAACCTACAGATGCATAATACACAGGGGAACATTTTGTGTGCCATCTTACCATTCTTTCTTAAGTGTATTTTCTGACATCCCAGGGACATCAACAGAATAACTTCAAAAAGCCCTTTTATGCCAAATGTGTACAGATCTGCACATGCTATTCCACCAAGGTCAGTGCCATCTCCCTGGGCACTTGCTTTCACCACCAGGCACACTCAGCTGGTGCACACAGAGTCTTCAGGGGGTGTGTGGTGACTTTGGAACAGAAATCTCCATCCATGAGAAGCCTCACATAGGGTAAAAGTGACAACATCCATAAGAAAGATGGTTTGACTTGTGAAGCTGTCCTCAAATAGCTGTGGGCCTGCATTAGAGTACTACAAGGAGGTGTGTGAGCAGGTTTAATTTCATGCTGTATGGTAATATGATGGAGGGTACTCATGCCAAACAAGAATTTTCAGCACCAATTACAATTTCTGCTAATAGTAGCCTTTTCCATTTTGAATCTTAACCAGGCTTCTCCATTGTGACTGTTTCCTGAGCAATTCTTAGAAACGGTTTGAGCAGGGAAGAACTTTCTCAATGATAGTGACTGTAAATCTACTTCCAATCTCATGCCTAAGGGGATGACACTTTAAAGATAAGGATATTAAATTCTTTCCAAATGAACACTCACTCCCAATAGTACCATGCTGACAACAAAGCCTTTACCATATGGAGTTTGGAGGAGCATTTAAGATTAAAGCTATAGCATCAACCAAAGCCTCACAATTTATACAAAAACTAACTCAAAAGACTCCTGCTTTTATGTCTAAATAAAAGTTACCATGATTCTCATATCTTTGGCATCTTCTCCAAATTATGTTCCCTAAGCCATTGATTTGGGGTGTTATATAGGACTAGGACCATCAGTTCCCTTCATCTTGGGTTTAAAATACATCTGATCTGCTCAATGTGAAAACAAGATTCCCAAAGACAGAATAGATGATGAAACCCTTTCTAGAAACAGTAATATTAAAATGTCTCAAAACATCTGGCTATACCTAGCCTATTTCCTGAGGGTCAGGCTTCACTTTGTTTAGGCCTGTTCCATTGAAATGGGAAGAAAATACTTTCTAAAATGTTATGTAACGCCTGGTGCATATGAATATTATAAAGATGCACATGAGAGGCTTACTAAAACTTAAGCCAAGTGTTGGGGGAGGGGTATGATAACTTTCATTCTTCTGTGATGGGTCTCAGTGTAGGCTTTGGGCTATGACATTTGGCAGCAGATGCACATGTGTAAAGAAAGGGATATAATGAGTTGAAGCCTCTAAACCCCAATCTGTGCTGGCAGGGAACGGCATGGTTCTGTAACTTTCTGCCTTGTCAAAATCAGACATGATTCTGTAACTTTCTGCCTTGTCCTTGGCAAAGCCCTGAGTGCTTCCTTTGGTCCCAGAAGGGCAGAGCCCTATTTGATTCCACTGCTTATACATTACAAGAAGAAAAGCAAAGAGATGGTGTTCTGCAAATCACTTCTGGCACTTTATTTTGTTCTATTCTAAAGTAATAAGTTCACTGCAGCAATGGAACAAGACCTCATCTTAGCTAGGCAAGAAATAAAAGAGGAAGGAGATGAGAATCTTGAAAGCTGATGAAATTCACTTCAAGTGATTGTACCACAGTGCATGGGATTCAGAATCAGAGGAGACAGAACATCACTCTGGCTAGACTCTTGTCTATGATACAGTTTTAACAGAGTATCTTAAATTCTCTGAGCCTCCATTTCTTCAGCAATAAAATTACATAACCTACTGCATATAGTAGCTTTAATTATTGATCCTGAAGCCCCAGCATGGTTCATAGCCCATGGCACCTAATTCATAAATGGGTTGACCCTGTTAACCTACTTTACCTCCTCATTTCTAGTCCATTTAGATAAAAAATATCATAAGAAAGGAATAACATGTGTCTAACCATAGTATGAATCATATGCCTAAAGAACACAATGCTGAACCAGGACAACATTCTCTAGGACTCTATGTGTGTTTACATGGTGAAATAGCAATCATTGCTCTGACTATGTATCTGTAAATGTAAACTATTTTGTGTTCTAAATGTTCCAGGAAGGTAAGTTATGCACTCCATATTTGGCTCACTATTTTTGAAGTTTAGTCCCTACTACGGCTTGGCTATGGTGACTATGACTACTCGCCCTATGGCTATTATGGCTACAGCTACGACTACAGTCAGGGTAGTACAAATTATGGGAAGAACCAGCAATGCAATGGTCATCAGAATAACTACAAGCCATACTGAGGCGGCAGCAGGAGCAGCTGACTGACTGACCCAACGCTTTGTTGGATACAGAGTGAACGCAAATATGTACCAAATTTAACATGGCAAACTTTCTATGGCCTGTCCCATGTGCATCTTATTTAAAATTCCCCCCCTGGAAATCACTCTCCTGTTTACTATTTCCAGAGCTCTAGTTGTTTTAGGCAGCGTGTGGTGTTTCAAGCCACAGCGGCATTAGGGGTTGATTTTATTACCAGGTTACTTAGAACCAGGTTGTAGTGTCTGCTTCCTGCTGCTGCTATGCAGCCTGGACCTGTGGACCCTGGTTGTAAAGAGTAAAATGTATCTTAGGAAACCAGTGTCAACTTTTTTCCTGACTTTTAATTTTATATTATTTGTGTCATACATTTCCTGTAATGGAAGTGTTAATTTTTACTGTACTTTTTGGTACCTTTTGGGAATCTAAAGTATTGTACGGTATTTTACATGTGTCCTGATTTTGCCACGACCTGGATATTGAAGCTATCCAAGCTTTTGAAATAAAAATTTTAACCCCTCTCCCCCCCAAAAAAAGAAATTTAGTCCCTAATTGGTTGGCCCTATTGCTTTTAGGTCTGTAAAGACCCCCCAGTAGTTCTCACCGATTCAAGTTTCTACAACCTCCCAATAAAGCCAGAATTAGACAGGCAGTCAGTGTAGATAGGTAAAGCGAGTCAGGTCGGGTCAAGGAGGCCAATTTTGAGTGAGTCTGGGAAATTGGAGACTGTCTCCTGAGGGACCTTATCAAGAACCTGACACCCCTCCCCCCCCCAACCTGTTGCCAATGTAACCTGTCCCAGGAATTTCCTCTCCCTACAGGGAGCTGTGAGGTTGTTAATGTGTATCTGTCTACTCCATCCTGCCCTTCCCCCTTCAGCACAACTGTTTCCCACCTTTTGGCCCTCCCACTGAGCATTTCTGGGCGTAGTCAGGAAGGAAAACGATAAGGAGGTGCTGCAGTCTGGCTGGGCACAAAATCACCAGCCACTCAAGCAGGAACAAGCTTTATTTCCAAACCTCCCGTGAATGCCACGCAAGCGGCCTTCTCCCGGGACACACTGCACCAACAGGAAATCCCTCCTCCGAAATTCCCTCCTACCGCACTTCTCCAACCAATGGTGTAAGGGTCCGGCAAAAAGTCGGAGGAAGACACCACCAAGAGACTGACTCATGCAATTGCAGAAGGGGATTTATTGAGGATCCAATTCAGCGCGCTGAGGCTCCAGGCTCACTCAAGAAGAGAGAACAGCCCAGAGCCCAGAGCAGAGGCTAAGCAGTGCTTAAGTACACTTTTTGGGGAGGGCGGGGGCTTTGCATACATCAGAACAAATCAGCATGAGGCACGGGAAAATTGAACAACAACTCTCATACATGATTAGCACATTCATTGGCAGGAACAGGTCGGGCGGGGGTGGGGGGGATTGGTCACTCCTAAGCGGGGTACACATTCAAACTGATTGGTTCGGGCCCTGTATGCTTACGTGACAAGCTGCACAGGGCCCTAGGCTAAATGGCCAGTAGGGCGTTGTCTTAACTGCCTCAGGAATTTCAGGTTCTGGGTGTGGCAGAGGAACTTAACAATACTTGGTCCTTCACTTTTTAACTCAGGCCTTGCAGCTTAGAAACTTTACAATGCCTGGTCTTTTACATTTTAATTCAGGCTTTGCAGCTTAGAAACTTTACCCTTTCACTAGAAATTAAGATTTAACATGTGGTCCTTTTGAGAAGAACAGTCAAAATCCAAAGTATAACAGTATTTATCAGTGGTGACTCATGATGGCAGTGTTCATGAGTGTGTGTATGGGCATGCACCTCCATTTGTATCTGTAAGTTGTTTCTGTTCTGAAAGTATGTTGGTTATAAAACAGAGGAAGCCCTTGCCCTGGGGTCACCAAAAGCCTACTTCTGAAGACACAGGAAGGCTGTTCCAGTCCCTGGGCTGTGTGATTAGCTCTGTGTGTTTCTTCCCTTCTTAATGGCATCGTTCTATTAAATAACAGCAGTATTAAATGACCTTAGAGCATCTTACTAAGATGTAGATGATCTAGCCACAGCTGGATATTTTCCCAGAAAATTCCACACAGTTGGTGAGGCTCAGAAACATGCTATTTTTCAGCATGATATAGGTGACAAAACCCAGAGAGTTGCCCCATTTCTACAAAATAGTACCACAAAAGGGTGGGTTTTGCCTTTTTTTATAACAGTAGTTTAGAAATTGAAACCTGGGGAAGTGCAAGGTTTTGATAATTTATGAAATGTTTATTTGTCCCCTGAATTGGCTTAAGGAACAATTTAAATTAAAAAGAAAACTGTATGAGTGAAGCAAAAATAAACACCTGACTTATTTTGCTTTGAAAATAAGATTCCAAGACCATGAAAACATAAACCTTGTACTATAAATGGATACAATGATGGTAGAAATTCCTATTTCCTGCCAGAGTTATGCTTTCAAGCACATAAATGATTCTGTCTGACTTAATCTGCATTGATTTACATTATTAGTTAAGAAATTTTAAATAAATATTTTCATTGAAAATAATTAATAAAATCCACTTTTCAAATTCAGATGTTCACTTAATGTAGCATGAAGGGTATTTTCTCAATTATTCATGCTGTATAAATGGCAAAATTAGTCATAAAAGCTGAATATTCATAACATTTTCATTCTTAGTTTGAAATAAACCATCTTATTAGGACTTGGTGCAGTATAGTTCAGTACAGATGTTGAGCAGATATGGTCTTGTGGAGAAAGGGACCAGTCAGACCCTAACACTGCCTAACCACTAATCTGCCCTCCTAACCAGAAAACCCCACAATTGGGTCTTTATTAAGGGTTCAATAATTAATACTCTACACTTAATTGAATTTAAGTAAATGATTTATCCAAAAAAAATCCCTAGAATTTATTTATGCATTTATTTTGAGTAAAGATAAGCACTACCAATGCATAGATGTTACAAAGAAGGTGGTGCCAATAGGGAGCCTGTACATTATCTTTGAAAAGACATTAGATTTATGTGCACTATTTATTTATTTATTTATTTATTTATTTATTTATTTATTTATTTGCCTCCATGCAGTAACTATTTACCCTTCAGCTGCCAGGAGTCAGGTTTTGTGTCTGTCTTGTGCTCAGACACAAAGACAAACAAAAAGACAAGACAATGGGAGAAGGCAGACAAGGTCCCTAAGCCTGGAAAGCATAGAGCTAAA
Source organism: Spermophilus citellus (assembly GCF_964194105.1). Lineage (NCBI taxonomy): Eukaryota > Metazoa > Chordata > Mammalia > Rodentia > Sciuridae > Spermophilus > Spermophilus citellus. The sequence goes on along the minus strand of NC_138198.1, from coordinate 30,129,673 downwards.
TGAAAAAGAGAGGGAGGGATGGAAAGGGAGAAAGAAGGGGAGAGAGGGAGAGAGACAGAGAGAGAGAAAATATAAATCCACAGAAAATAAAGGTGTTTTCATAGACATGCTAAATATATTTCTATGGCTTCTGTAACAAATTACCACACACTTGGTTGTTTAAAGCAAAGCAAATATTGTTATCTTATACTTTTGAAGGCCTGAAGTACAAAATGATTCCCACTGGGCTAAAACCCATGTTGCTACTGGTCTCTGTTCTCTTGAAGGTTCTAGGAGAGAATGTTTTCTCACCTTTTCTAGGTTCTACAGGTTGCCTGAATCCCATGTCCAAATCCAGCAGGGCAGCACCTTCCAATCTTTCTTTGAATCTGATTCCCTTGCCACCCTCTTATATAATCTTGTGTAAAATTATGTAGTCCTGTGATTGCATTGTGTTTATCCTGATAATCCAGGAAAATCTTCCCATCACAAGACTTTTAATTTAATTGTATTTATGAGGTCCCCTTTGCTATGTAAAGAATCTATTCACAAGGTCCAGGGTGTAGATATTTTATATATATTATTATTCTGTCTACAATACATGCTATGAAGAAAATAACAACATATTACTATTCTACCTTGAAGAATTTAGTAATCTAACACTTTGTCAAGCAGACACAAAGAATAACTTACAGAACATTTATCTACATCATTGAGTATTACATTTTCAGTCATGGAAACCTTCTCTTCATTCCTCAGAGAAATTCTTAGACTCGCTTTTAAACACCACTGCCTTTAAGAACTATTTTCCTTAATCTAATATGCTCTTTTAGAAGTTGAAAATAAGATTCAAATTATCTTGAAGCACTGGAATCTATAAGGAACTGTCTCAAGTAATGATGCTGCTGATAAAGATAATGCAATCTAATTCATGGTTCTGATTAAAATAAATCCCACTATGTAGTTTTTGTTTATGGTAAATGTATCACTATAAGCAGATCAAGTTTCAGGTTGATCAACAAACACTCCCACCCCTGGGGAAAAGATTTTTAGATACTTGCTCCTTCTTCTAGAACAAGTAATTCCCCATAAGATATAATTGATGAGATGAAGTCTGAGTCTGGACCCCATTCTTGACAGTATTTGGAATTAAGTTTATCATTGGAGTTGACAAGCTTGGAATTTTTTTGATTCTTTGAGTGGAAATATATTTGCATGATTTTGTAAAGCCTCTTGATTATCATATACAATATAATTCAATACCATACAAAACAACCTGCATTCATTTAAATATTTGTACATTGTTTTGCCAAAAGAAAGAAACTCATATCACCAGAGGAATTTCCCACAGGACACTGAGTGTATGGAGGCCAATCCTTCAAAGAGGAAGTGAGGGACACTTCAAAACAAATGTGTGCTGTCCTCATTTTGATGGTAGAATTTGAAAGAATAAACTATTGAATACTTTGGTCTTCCTGCTGTGCACCCCCAAATTACTTTCTAGGTCCCTGGTTTTAATGCAATTTCAAGAACAAGTACTGCTGGTAATATGTCTACTGTCACAACATGTGAATGTAGTCAGTCCTTCCTAGCCACTGGTTCTATTTCCAAGGATTCAACTAACTGCAGATCAAAATATTTGAAAATAAAATTTTATTGGTCTATGTACAGACTTTTTTGTCATTATCCCCTAAATAGTACAATATAATAAATATTTATATAGCATTTACATTGTATTAAGTTTTATAAATAATCTAGATATAATTAATGTATATGGGAGGATGTACATAGATTATATGAAAGTCCTAGGCAATTAATATAATAGACTTGATTACACATAAATTATGGTGTTCAAGGGGGTTGCACAGATACTGAGAAATCATTGTACTCACTATTTGTATTAAAGCACAATGTTCCATTTGTAGACATATTAGCAATGTGAGCAGAAGGGTAAGTGGTCCCTGGACCCTGCTGTAACTGTACTTTCAGCCATGTTTGATTATTTATCCTTTTTAAAAAAAAATTAGTTTGTTTCTCCATGATTATCTTTCCCCTCGCCCTCTGTCTTCACCGAGGCACTTCCTACTGATGGTTTTGGTTATTGTTTTTCATTTCTTCCTCGTGTAGAGTTTTGCTCAAAATGCTTTGCAATGCTGGTTTTCTGCCTGCAAATTCTTTTAACTTTTGTTTATCATGAAATATTTTTATTTTGTTGTCGTACCTGAAGCTTAATTTTGCTGGATACAGAATTCTTGGTTGGCATCCATTGTCTTTCAGTGTTTGAAATACGTTGTTCCAGGATCTTCTCGCTTTCAGCGTCTGTGATGAAAAATCGATTGTTAACCTTATTGGTTTACCCCTGAATGTGATCTGCCTCCTTTCACTTGTAGCTTTTAATATTTTCTCTTTGTTCTGTATATTGGATATCTTCATAACAATGTGTCTTGGCGTTGGTCTACTGTGATTTTGTGTGCCCGGTGTCCTGTATGCATCTACAATTTGTATATCCGTTTCCTTTTTTATTTCTGGAAAGTTTTCTATAATTATTTCATTCAGCAGGTTACTCATTCCCCTGGTTTGAATCTCTGTACCTTCCTCTATCCCGATGACTCATAGATTTGGCTTTTTAATGTTATCCCATATCTCTTGGATGTTTTTCTCGTGATCTTTAACCAGCCTTTCTGAGTTGGCTAGGCTCTTTTCAAGATGATATATTTTGTCTTCATTATCTGACGTTCTGGCTTCTACTTGCTCCACTCTGTTAGTGATACTCTCAATTGAGTTTTTAATTTGGTTTATCGTTTCCTTCATTTCTAGAATTATTGTTTGATTTTTTTATAATCTCTATCTCCTGATAAAGATGCTTAACTTCTTCTTTTATCTGTTTATGTAATTTATTTTCAATGTGTTCTTTCACTGTTTGGATTTGCTGTCTCATATCCTCTTTAAGGTTCCATTCCATCTGTCTAAGGTATTCCTTGAGTTCTTTATGTGACCATTTTTCTGCTGACTCTAGGTCCTCCTGAATATTTAGGCTGTCCTTCATTGTTTGTAGTCCTTTTCTTCCTTGCTTTTTGAAGCTGCTCATGTTACTTCTTGTTCTGTTTGAGTGCTGAGTTACTGTTTACTCTTATAAATTTATTTGATGCTTGGGAGGAGAGATATTAGAAGGGCAGGGAAGACGTCACTAAAGAGAATGAGAGTAGGCAGGTAGAATTCAAGGAAGGGGGAATAAGAAAATTGAAAAGAAATGAAAGGACAAAAGAAACACAAACAAACAAACAAAAATTAGAAAATAAAGAAAGAAAAGAAAAAAAAATTTTTTACAGAAATAATGATAATAAAAAAATGAAAATTAAAATTAAAATAATAATAATAATAATAAAATTAAAACAAAAAAACCTGAAAACATTAAAAAAAGTTAAAGAACAACAACAACAAAAATTGAAAAAGAAAGAAAAATGGAAAAAAAGGAAAAGAGAAAAAAATGATAATAATAATAATAATAAATGTAGTCCTAGAGTTCGATTAACCTCTCTTCCAGTAGGTGGAGCTGTGCCCACTGGGTCAACTTCTCCTCTCAATAGGTGGAAACCAATCACTGTGCAGCAGCTCTTCCTCTCAGACTGGGCGGGTCTCCAATCCTGAGTGCCTAGGGCCTTCTCTTGTGGTTCCTCAAGCCAGGCCGTGCTCACCTGTGACGCTCACCACAATACTGGCTACAAGCCAGGTCTGCTGTTCCTGGGAGCCCTGTTTTCATGAACGCCTGGGCTCCCTCTCCCTGTTTGCCTCCCTCAGACCCTAAGTTTCTAGAGCTTGGGGCTGAGAACCCCCAGCGAATTTGCTTGCCCTCCGGTAGCCACGCCCCCGGTAGCTGGTGCAAGAGACCTCAGCTGTCAGCACTGGTGGGAGCGGTAGCCGGGAGTTCTGTGCCACGAGTCCCGCACCACTCCTGATTCCCTCGGTCTGGCTATCGCGCTCACAGGAGAGCTGGGAGGGGCCCTTAAGGTTACCCCCGCTGTGTGGAGATGATTAGGGGATTACACACCTGTCTCCGCTGGTTTCAATGCAGTTGTCTCCTCCGCCCGTGACATCAGTTCTCTTCCAAGGTGGTATCCCATGCAAATGGTGACCCTTCGTTCCCTATGCCGGGTAACCAATGCAACGGATGGGTCCTGTCTCTCCCAATCCCCGTTTCAGTCCTGTGGCCACTGCCTATGAAGGCTCAGTTGGCTTTTACCTCTAAGTTCAGAAGGGCCGACCAGTTATTTCAGCGGGATCGTTTGTGCTGAGTCATGAGAAGCAGGCGAACCGGAGCTTGAATGCAGGTGATCTGTGCTCAGTGTGTGTTTTCTGAGTGGCCCAGACTGTACGTCCCAGATCCACGTTAGCTCAGCATTGCCTAGTGATCCTGAGCAAACAGCCTTTAGATAATTTACAGCTCCCTGTGCCCGCGCAGTTGAAGAGGTCAGAGACTTGATCTCTCCGTGCCTGTCGTCATGTTAGACCTCCTCAATGATATTCATGTTACCCTTACAGCTTCCTGGCATAAGCAAGATCTTGGGATTATACAGACTGCTGCTTCTGTTTCCAGTCCAGATTTCTAGAAATGAAACCCTGCTCCCGTCGCCTCCACCTCTGGGCTGCGCTCACGGGCGCCGTGCTTGTCCGTGACCTTAGCAGCGCCACCACTCCTCCGCCCCGTGCCTGGCTCCCAGAGCAGGCTCTGCCCAAAGGTGCAGCAGCGAACAGGTGACCGAGGCGCTCGAGGCCGTGGTCCAGCCTTCGGAGGACAGGGCTCGGCACGCAGCCCAGTTTCAGCCTCTAGATGCGGCTGCTGTACAATGTAGACAGAGCCATCAAGACAGCAAGCAGAAAGCAAATGGCGGCTCCCACGGAGTGGATTTTCGGCCCCAAAACCACAGCCCAGCCAACAATCCCAATCCACTAACTCTCCCTGTATAGAAAATATTAAAAAAAAAAAAAAAAAGGCGGGTGCACTGAGCTTTCTTTGCCTCAGGTACTTACAATCCACTGCTGATTACACATTCAGCTTTTCTGCCGAGAGCGAAGTGAAAGAGGAAGCACATGGGCGCAAAGCGCCCGCGGCTCTGAGCAGGAAAGCGGCCGGGAGCCAAGCGTCTCTTTTCCAATCTCTTTGTTCTTTCTGCTGCTTGGCAAAGTGGTCCACTACAGATTAATGGTGAAAGGAGCTCTAAAAAGCTGCGCAAAATCTTGATTAAAGCCGCTGCTCTGAGCACCACGCTCAGCACTTCAGCAACCCCCTTACGCAGCGGCCATCTTCCGAGTTAAGTCTCTTTAGAGGACATTAGTTACAGCAAGAGCAATATGTTATGAAGTGAGGCCACCCCACATACTTGGCCTCTTTGCTTATGCCAATTTCCTCTTCTGTTTTTCTGCTCTGCTGTGAAGCAGCTAGGGAGTACTCTGGTACCATGCCATTTGGATTTTTCATCCACTAAAATCATGAACTGAGTCTTTTTTTCTTTATACAGTATCCATCCTTAAGTTTTTTGTAGTAGCAACACAAAACAGACTAAAATGCAGGCTAAACATGAAAGTAGTATTTTTCTATCCTATTTAAAAATTCATCAAGATCCTACTGTGTGTCAAATTTCATGTGGGTGCATTCAAATAAATAACAACTGCAGTGAAATTTGATGCAAACATAATAAAATTTGGGAGGATTATATACAAGTCCTGGTTAATAATTTGAAATCACCATTTTCTATAGACCTCCTGAGGCACAGAAATAAATTTGGCTAATAAGAATAATCAGAATGTTTGCTTTAAAGTACTAAATTTGCTTAAAGTAAGCTAGGTATTCAAACCAAAATTTAATAAGTGGTTGAACTTGTTTGAATAATTAATGGTTCTTATGTATAAAAGGTAGAGAGGAGCAGAGTTCTATCCTGCCTCATTCATCTCTCAAACTCAGAGATGGAAGCCCTTGCCAGAATGCACCCATACTCCTAGTCTGGAATGGCTTATCACTTGATACATCCTTCCTGATCCTCATCATCCCTACACCTTTATTACCAGAGCACTCTGTTATACTTGCTCTCTGCAAACCCCACAGGGCAAGGACTTCTGTCAGACTTATTCATGGCTCCTTCTTCAGTGTTTCCAGCAGTGCCTGGCACATGGAAAGCTTCAGAGAGCCTGAATACAAGATGTAGGATCCTACCAAGCCTGCAAGACATACTTGAGCTCTCATGAGAAAAGGAATGGTGAGAAGGCCTATACTATGTTTATTCTACTATAAATCTTCCCTAGACCTGTGAAAAAACAGCCTCTACCTCAGAGCAAAGCCAATCCAAGGAAGGGACATGACCTTTGTCCTTGGAAAGACCCACAGAGCACTCATAGGCACATTCCCATCCTGCTGAGTTGTTTATTTACAAATAACAGGAGAGATCTGCAAAGCCAGGTGTCCCTGACTCAGTCAGGCTAGGTGGGGACCCATAGCAATCCCCTAGCAGCCACCAATCAGCATGAGACAGGGAAATACCTGGGATGCCAGATGACCCTTCCAGTAGTTTATGGTATTGGGAAACCATGTGGTTCAGCATAAACACCCCTCTTGGCCTAAACCAATCAGTTCAAATGAATCCCCTCTTGTAGTAACCAGTCACCCCTACCCAACTTGTTCCCACCAGTGAATGTGCTAATCATATTTTAGAGTTGTTATTTGATTTTCCCGCGGTGTGTGATGATTTGCTAAAAGATGCTATGATGTATGTGAAGTTCCTGCCTTCTCCAAAGAGTGTATAAAACTGCTGCAAACCCTGGACTCGGGGCCTCTCAGTGTCACTAGTTGCTGTGTGTGCGTGTGGAGGACCGAGATAGCTCACAATAAACACCTCTTTGCTGCTTACATCGATCTTGATCTCTGGTGGTCTTTTGGGGGTCCTGAATTCGAGCATAACACCTGCACAGTGTGGACATGAGATAAGCATTCAATGAGTACGTGGGATTTAACCTACACAAATGTGGAGATAGGATCTCTATCAATTCTAGGCATCTTTCTTTCAATGGCTGGTTTCTAGGCTCTGCTATTAGTTCAGTTGCTTGATTGCTAATTTATCCCTGTCAGTTACTGAAAAAATACTAGAGGGCAAAGGTTATTTGCAAGATAGTGAATCTAGGTAGAGAAATAAATTCATTATATGAGAGAACAATGTCATTTGTCAATATGTTTTCTTAGCTAGATGGTTATGGAGTGAAAACATTTCATGTCCCGAGACTACTTTGAGAACCCACAATTTCTAGTTACACCTTTTGTGATCACAGATTTCACATGGGCACCCTCTGACCCTCTCAACACAGTTCTGTCTCCAGGCAGGACACATTCCCTTTTTGTCTGGTGCTGTGGGAATACTCCCACACTTCTTTGTTTTCCAACAAACTGTGCCTTTTCTTGTTTCAAAGATGGTCCAGTAAACATTGTGAAAACCGTGTGTCGGGTCACAGTCCACCATGACCCAACTGCACTGTGAGGCTGTCGCAATCCTTGTGAGAGAGGCAGGCTGCAAAACAAATAAGATGGGACAGAATTCTGACCCTTCCTTTATTTTATACATAAGAACCATTGATTATTCAAACAAGTTCAACCACTTCTGAAGTTTTGGTTTGTACACCTAGCTTACTTTAGGAAACTTAGCACTTTAAAATTAATAGTCTTATTTATTATTGTTAGCCAAATTTATTTCCACTCTTCAGAAGTGGACTAACTGATCCACTGCCAAAACTTGGAGACAAGGGCATGAGGTTTGTCTTTGTTGTTGTTGCTGTTCATTCAAATTCTTTAATCAGCAAAGGAGTAATTTTCACTTATTAAGTTCTTATTAATTGTGAATCATTCTATAGAGTTAAACCAATAACATTTAAAATAGGATTTCTCTTTTCTAAATATCAAACATACACCACACATACAAAATGATATTAAAGGAAATATTAAAAATTCTAATAGCTTAAAAACATCAGATAGACTCCAATTTGCCCTTCCCTGGATTGTGGTCAGAATACACAAGTGCTGTTGCCCAAAGCAAGTTACCATATCTCACCACAACCTTGCTTTTGTTTCTACTGATTGTTTTTTAAGGTTGTATTTGCAAATACTCCTCAGAGTCATCAATATGCCTTTGAAAAGAATCCCATTCAACTGAATCAAAATTTAGAGAAAAATTACTAGGAACTGTAAGTGCTATAAGAAATAGAAATATTTAAAAAAATGCAAAAATAATCCCCACTTCACAGAGATTCCAATGGGGTGAGGTCTTTGCTAACAGAGCTGATACTCAGATGCTGCTAAAGTTACCAGGTACTACAGTCAGAAGCAAGGAAAACTGAGGTCCTGGGTGATAGGAGAGGGCTAGCTGGAAGGAGAACTCGGTGAAAATCCTATTTTCTAGGCTTGAAGGCTACGTAGTTTTTCGGCAGATAAAGACAGAGAGGAAAGGCTTTCCAGACAAGGGGTCAGTGGGCCCCCAGATAGAGGGCTATGGAGTCTTCAGGTCCAGGAGCAGCTTGCAGATCCATCAAGGAGAATAGAATTGTCTAGAAACACAGGATAATTCAGTCCAGATAACAGATCTGTCTAAGAGTTTAACTTTCTTCCTTAGGTCCTGACAACTCAAAATGTTTTGAATATATTTATGACATGGCTGGTATTGAATTTCCTGGGATCCCTGCTACATTCACTGTGTTTCAACCACCACATAAAACTCACTCCTGGCTTGAATTTGAGCATCTAATCATTGTTATTTATCCAATATTTTATCTTCTATGTTCCAGTACATAAACCAATCCAAGTTCTTGCTTTGAGTATGTTTAGTAGCTTGTGTTAATTAGTTCTGAAATGCTCTGGTGCTTAAAGTAGTATGAATAGCACATTTGAAGAATTGTTTTACAAGTAACTGTCTCTGGGTATATTATATCATCAGTTGCAATCCAAGATGATTACTCTAAAGATGAGGAAAGAAAACTACTTTCATTTGAAGCAAATGCTTATTTTCCATTTTTATTGTTCAATCCTGAACTGTGATAAAACTTGAAACCTTTAAAAGGAGTCCTAATTCATTTTTTTAAAAAAGGGGTCAAAGACAAACAAATCATTTCCGTCTTCTTGATGGTCCCTAGTGCTTCTTGCTTTTTAAATACCACTATTATAAAACAACTTCCATATTCTCTTATAATGTGACTTTTTACTTGGAATATAGAGAAACACAACATAGATAGTATCAGTAGCTGTAGAAATTATTGAATATGGACAAGAAAAAATCAGTAGCATGTTTTACACAGATGCAAAAATAATCTACTTCAAATTTTTAAGAATAAAAAGATTGGAATTTGCATGCACCATTAAAGATTTACCCTTTATACCAATAATCTCCAATATTTTTGTTCAAAGCATTCTATTTGCTTTACAAATAATACAGTTGTAAGGATTTTTTTACATAGAGTACTGGTCTATTTAAAATGGGCTAAATTCAGGGAAAAGGCTGTATGTAGACACCTTTCTACAGTTAATCTAGCCATAGCATATATATGGGTTTAGAGAAAATGGCCACATTTGTTCACATTGATCTTAACTTTTCATATTTCTTTTTTCTTCAAACTAATATAAGAGTATGAAAACATCAGAGTCTGAAATGCACATATAATCAAATCAAGACAAGAGGTTCAGTTCAATAAAAAAGTCAGGGGAATCGATTTCGGCTGTCCAATGATTCCACAGGAATTCAGTTTATAGCATTCTCTATTTATGAGGAGCTGAAGGTCTCTGGGAGATTAAAACTTGTCCAAAGATCCACACTACTCACCTGAGATGGAAATTGAAGACTTTGGATTTCAGTAAAACTGATGTTTGCTTAACTATCATGTAAAGGAAAAAAGAAACAATTTGCTTTTCTGGACCTTTTTAACTCTTCTGTAGTTCTATGCTTCATAATTAAAAAAGAATTTTAGCACCCTTTTTCAACGTTTGGTTGTTAATGTATTCTGTCATCACTGAGCTGTAGAGAATAAATGAGAATGAGAATCTGAAGAAGTAAAATATTTATCTGGTTATGAATTAACCATCCTGATGAGGTCACAATCAGTAGTGGCCATTGTGCCTACTAATTCTCTAAATTATACTGCATTTCTGGCTATAGATACATTCTCCAGATGAAAGCACAAACATAAAGAAATAAAAGAAGACTAAATTGGTCTGCAGAAGGGAAAACTGAGATGGTTCTCCACAATAGCATTTCTTCATTTGCAATTTTATGCCCAGTGACCAGGTTCTCATTAACCTAAATCCACAACAGTTTCCCTCTCCTCTTATGTCTTTTTCCCTGTTTCCTATTTGAAAATAGATCCCATGGTTGGTTTAGTAAACTCTTACAGGTAAATACCATCTGTCAGCCTTAATGAGTTGCCCTTGGCTATCAGAAAACTCTAGTTACCATGGGACACACAATGTACCTTCACTTGACCCCAAGAAGGCCAGTATTGAATTCATGTCAAAAACTAGAAAACCATTAAAATATATCATGACTATAAAGAGAAGTAATGTTCAGTGAGAGAAGAATCCTTATCGTCATAGGACATGGTGGTTCAAAAGGGTCTTTGGAGCATTCATTGGTCCATTTCTTCTCCAGATGGATCATGAATAAAAAAAGACCCAGACATTTCCCCCAAACTGAGAGATCACTGGGGAAACAAACAAACAAAAAAGGCTTGATAAGGTGAGGTAAAAGAAGTCCCTTCTTCTTAACAGGGAACTCTACCCTCACTGTGGCTGGCTAAGGCTTAGCATAACCTGTTGGTGCCAAAGTTCCAATTTTATATCATGTGTATTTCTTTGGTCTCATATGAGCACAATTTCTCCACCATTTCTAACATCATTTGGTAGCTGATGTATGACAAAGATCCTAATCCTGGCAATTATCATCACAATTGATTATGCATTTACTATCTCTCAACTATGTCTTCTGTCATATTCAATGTGAGTAGATTCAACAATTCTCTCAAAATTCAATATTGTAAGACTGAATTTAAAATTCCAGAGTTCAGGGCTAGAGTTGTAACTCAATGGTAGAGCACTTGCCTAGCATTTGTGAGGTACTTGGTTCATCCTTAGCACCACATAAAAATAAATAAATAAAATAAAGATATTGTGTTCATCTACAACTACAATAGTGTTTAATTGTATACTACCTACAAGTAGGACAGTAAAGATCCAACAAATATGTTAAAACCAAATGATGGAAAAAATGCCTTAGTGGTTACACTAATATGAGACAAAATAGACCCCAAACAAAAATTATTAATAGAGATTAAAGGGTCAATCCCCATGAGGAAAAAATATAATTATAAAGATATATGCTCCTAACAATAGAGCTTTACATGAGGTGAAGCAAAAGCTTACAGAAGTAAAGGGAGAATACCTATTAGATTCTCAGGTATTTTATTTTTTTATTTTTTTTTTAATTTTTTATTGGTTGTTCACAACATTACAAAGCTCTTGACATATCATATTTCATACATTAGATTGAAGTGGGTTATGAACCCCCAATTTTACCCCAAATGCAGATTGCAGAATCACGTTGGTTACACATCCAAAATTTTACATAATGCCCTATTAGTAATTGTTGTATTCTGCTACCTTTCCTATCCCCTACTATCCCCCCTCCCCTCCCCTCCCAACTTCTCTCTCTGCCCCATCTACTGTAGTGCATTTCTCTCCTTGTTTATTTTCCCATTCCCCTCACAACTTCTTATATGTAATTTTGTATAGCAATGAGGGTCTCCCTCCATTTCCATGCAATTTCCCTTTTCTCTCCCTTTCCCTCCCACCTCATGTCTCTGTTTAAAGTTATTCTTTTCTTCCTGCTCTTCCTCCCTACTCTGTTCATAGTTGCTCTCATTATATCAAAGAAGACATTTGGTATTTGTTTTTTAGGGATTGGCTAGCTTCACTAAGCATAATCTGCTCTAGTGCCATCCATTTCCCTGCAAATTCTATGATTTTGTCATTTTTTATTGCTGCATAGTACTCCATTGTGTATAGATGCCACATTTTTTTTATCCATTCATCTATTGAAGGGCATCTGGGTTGGTTCCATAGTCTAGCTATTGTGAATTGTGCTGCTATGAACATCGATGTGGCAGTATCCCTGTAGCATGCTTTTTTAAGGTCTTCAGGGAATAGTCCGAGAAGGGCAATAGCTGGGTCAAATGGTGGTTCCATTCCCAGCTTTCCCAGGAATCTCCAAACTGCTTTCCAAATTGGCCGCACCAATTTGCAGTCCCACCAGCAATGTACAAGTGTACCCTTTTCTCCACATCCTCGCCAGCACTTGTTGTTGTTTGACTTCATAGTGGCTGCCAATCTTACTGGGGTGAGATGGTATCTTAGTGTGGTTTTGATTTGCATTTCTCTGACTGCTAGAGATGGAGAGCATTTTTTCATGTACTTGTTGATTGATTGTATATCCTCCTCTGAGAAGTGTCTGTTCAGGTCCTTGGCCCATTTGTTGATTGGGTTATTTGTTATCTTATTGTCTAATTTTTTGAGTTCTTTGTATACTCTGGATATTAGGGCTCTATCTGAGGTGTGAGGAGTAAAAATTTGTTCCCAGGATGTAGTCTCCCTATTTACCTCTCTTATTGTTTCTTTTGCTGAGAAAAAACTTTAAAGTTTAATTAAGTCCCATTTGTTGATTCTAGTTGTTAACTCTTGTGCTATGGGTGTCCTATTAAGGAATTTGGTGCCCGACCCCACAATCTGTAGATCGGAGCCAACTTTTTCTTCTATCAGACGCAGAGTTTCTGATTTGATATCAAGCTCCTTGATCCATTTTGAGTTAACTTTTGTGCATGGCGAGAGAAAGGGGTTCAGTTTCATTTTGTTGCATATGGATTTCCAGTTTTCCCAACACCATTTGTTGAAGATGCTATCCTTCCTCCATTGCATGCTTATAGCCCCTTTATCAAATATAAGATAGTTGTAGCTTTGTGGATTAGTCTCTGTGTCCTCTATTTTATACCATTGGTCCACCCATCTGTTTTGGTACCAGTACCATGCTGTTTTTGTCACTATTGCTCTGTAATATAGTTTGAAATCTGGTATCGCTATACCGCCTGATTCACACTTTCTGCTTAGAATTGCTTTTGCTATTCTGGGTCTTTTATTTTTCCATATGAATTTCATGATTGCTTTGTCTATTTCTACAAGAAATGCCTTTGGGATTTTGATTGGCATTGCATTAAATCTATAGAGAACTTTTGGTAATATCGCCATTTTGATGATGTTAGTTCTGCCTATCCATGAACAGGGTATATTTTTCTATCTTCTAAGATCTTCTTCTACTTCTCTCTTTAGGTTTCTGTAGTTTTCATTGTATAAATCTTTCACCTCTTTTGTTAGGTTGATTCCCAAGTATTTTATTTTTTTTGAGGATATTGTGAATGGAGTGTTTTTCCTCATTTCCATTTCAGAAGTTTTGTCGCTGATATACAGAAATGCCTTTGATTTATGCGTGTTGATTTTATATCCTGCCACTTTGCTGAATTAATTTATTAGTTCTAGTAGTTTCTTTGTAGACCCTTTTGGGTCTTCTAGGTATAGAATCATGTCATCTGCAAATAGTGATAATTTAAGTTCTTCTTTTCCAATTTTTATGCCTTTAATTTCTTTCGTCTGTCTAATTGCTCTGGCCAGTGTTTCGAGAACTATATTGAATAGAAGTGGAGATAAAGGGCATCCCTGTCTTGTTCCGGATTTTAGAGGGAATGCCTTCAACTTTTGTCCATTCAGAATAATGCTAGCCTGAGGCTTAGCATAGATAGCTTTTACAATGTCAAGGTAAGTTCCTGTTATCCCTAGTTTTTCTAATGTTTTGAACATAAAGGGATGCTGTACTTTGTCGAATGCTTTCTCTGCATCTATCGAGATGATCATATGGTTCTTATCTTTAAGTCTATTGATGTGGTGAATAACATTTATTGATTTCCGTATGTTGAACCATCCTTGCATCCCAGGGATGAATCCTACTTGATCATGGTGCACTATTTTTTTGATGTGTTTTTGTATTCGATTCGCCAGAATTTTATTGAGGATTTTTGCATCTAGGTTCATTAGAGATATTGGTCTGTAGTTTTCTTTCTTTGAGGTGTCTTTGTCTGGTTTCGGAATCAGGGTGATGTTGGCCTCATAGAATGAATTTGGAAGAGCTCCCTCTTTTTCTATTTCCTGAAATAACTTGAAAAGTATTGGTATTAATTCTTCTTTAAAGGTTTTGTAAAACTCCGCTGTATACCCATCCGGTCCTGGACTTTTCTTGGTTGGTAGTCTTTTGATGGTTTCTTCAATTTCATCCATTGATATTGGTCTGTTCAGATTGTGTGTATCCTCCTGACTCAGTCTGGGCAAATCATATGACTTAAGAAATTTATCGATGTCTTCACTATCCTCTATTTTATTGGAATATAGGTTTTCAAAATAATTTCTAATTGTTTTCTGTATTTCTGTAGCATCTGTTGTGATATTGCCTTTTTCATCCCGTATGTTAGTAATTTGAGTTCTCTCTCTTCTTCTCTTCGTTAGCATGGCTAAAGGTCTGTCGATCTTATTTATTTTTTCGAAGAACCAACTTTTAGTTTTGTTAATTTTTTCAATAGTTTCTTTTGTTTCAATTTCATTGATTTCTGCTCTGATTTTAATTATTTCTTGCCTTCTGCTACATTTGCTGTTGTTTTGCTCTTCCTTTTCTAGGCCTTTGAGTTGGAGTGTGAGCTCATTTATTTGTTGGTTTCTTCTTTTTTTGAGGAATGACCACCAGGCGATGAATTTTCCTCTTAAAACTGCTTTCATTGTGTCCCATAGATTCCGATATGTTGTGTCTGTATTTTCGTTTATCTCTAAGAATTTTTTTATTTCCTCCTTTATGTCTTCTGTAACCCATTGATCATTCAGTAATATATTGTTCATTTTCCATGTGATGTAGGATTTTTCCTTCCTTCTTTTATCATTGATTTCCAGTTTCATTCCATTATGATCAGATAAAATGCATGGTATTATCTCCACCCCTTTATATTTACTGAGGGTTGCCCTATGGCATAATATATGGTCTATTTTTGAGAAGGATCCATGTGCTGCTGAGAAAAAAGTATAGCCATTTGATGATGGTTGATATATTCTATATAAGTCAGTTAAGTCTAGGTTATTGATTGTGGTATTGAGATCGATAGTTTCTTTATTCAACTTTTGTTTGGAGGATCTGTCCAATGGTGAGAGTGGTGTGTTGAAGTCTCCCATAATTATTGTGTTGTGGTCTATTTGATTCTTGAATTTGAGAAGAATTTTTTTTATGAATGTCGCAGCACCATTATTTGGTGTGTAAATATTGATAATTGTTATGTCTTGTTGGTGAATGGTTCCTTTTAACAGTATATAATGACCTTCTTTATCCCTTTTGATTAACTTAGTATTGAAGTCGATTTTATTCGATATGAGGATGGCCACCCCTGCTTGCTTGCGAGGACCGTGTGCGTGGTATATTTTTTCCCATCCTTTCACCTTTAGCCTGTGTATGTCTTTTCCAATCAGATGTGTCTCCTGGAGGCAGCATATTGTTGGATTTGTTTTTTTAATCCATGATACCAGCCTATGTCGCTTTATTGGAGAGTTTAAGCCATTAACATTCAGAGTTACTATTGATATATGGTTTGAACTTCCATCCATGATTGATTGTTTATCCTTTTTTTTAAAAAAAAAAAATTTAGTTTGTTTCACCATGGTTGTCTTTCCCCTCTCCCTCTGTCTTTACTGAGGCACTTCCCACTGATGGTTTTGGTTATTGTTTTTCATTTCTTCTTCATGTAGTGTTTTGCTCAAAATGCTTTGCAATGCTGGTTTTCTGGCTGCAAATTCTTTTAACTTTTGTTTATCATGAAAGATTTTTATTTCATTGTCATACCTGAAGCTTAATTTTGCTGGATACAGGATTCTTGGTTGGCATCCATTGTCTTTCAGTGTTTGAAATACATTGTTCCATGACCTTCTTGCTTTCAGTGTCTGTGATGAAAAATCCGTTGTTAACCGTATTGGTTTACCCCTAAATGTAATCTGTCTCCTTTCTCTTGTAGCTTTTAATATTTTCTCTTTGTTCTGTATATTGGATATCTTCATAACAATGTGTCTTGGCGTTGGTCTACTGTGATTTTGTGTGCTTGGTGTCCTGTATGCATCTTCAATTTGTATATCTGTTTCCTTTTTTATTTCTGGAAAGTTTTCTGTAATTATTTCATCCAGCAGGTTACTCATTCCCTTGGTTTGAATCTCTGTACCTTCTTCTATCCCGATGACTCGTAAGTTTGGTTTCTTCATGTTATCCCATAACTCTTGGATGTTTGTCTCGTGATTTTTTACCAGCCTTTCTGAGTTGGCTAGACTCTTTTCAAGATGGTATATTTTGTCTTCATTATCTGACGTTCTGGTTTCTACTTGCTCCACTCTGTTAGTGATACTCTCAATTGAGTTTTTAATTTGGTTTATCGTTTCCTTCATTTCTAGAATTATTGTTTGATTATTTTTTATAATCTCTATCTCCTGATAGAAATGCTTAACTTCTTCTTTTATCTGTTTATGAAATTCATTCTCAATGTGTTCTTTCGCTGCTTGAATTTGCTGTCTTGTATCCTCCTTAAGGTTCCATTCCATCTGTCTAAGGTGTTCCTTGAGTTCTTTATATGACCATTTTTCTGATGACTCTGTGTCCTCCTGAATATTTAGGCTGTCCTGCATTGTTTGTAGTCCTTTTCTTCCTTGTTTTTTGAAGCTGCTCATGTTACTTCTTGTTCTGTTTGACTGTTGGGTTACTGTTTACTCCTATAAATTAATTTGATGTTTGGGAGGAAAGGTATTAGAAGGGAAGGGGTGAAGTCACTAAAAAGAATGAGAGTAGGCAGGTAGAATTCAAGGAAAGGGGGGATAAGAGAAATGAAAAGACTAAAGAAGAAAAAAATAGCAACTAAAAAAGAAAAAAGATTAAAAAAATAATAATAATTAAAAAAAATTTAAATTAAAATTAGTAGAAAAAAAATTAAAAAAAAATATTTTGTAAAAAAACAATTAATTAAACAACAAGAAAGAAAAAAATGAAACTGAAAGAAAAACCCAAATCAAAAAAAAAAAAAAAAACCTAATAAATGCCGTCTTAGAGTTTGATTAACTTCTCTTCCAGTAGGTGGCACTTTGTCCACCAGGCCAAGTTTCTCCTGTCAATACGCGGGAACCAATCACTGTGCAGCAGCTCCTCCCAGACTGGGCGAGACTCCAATCCTGAGTGTCTGGGGCCTCCTCTTGTGTCTAGTCACTTTCCACTTTTTCTCTAGCCAGGCCCCTCTCACCACAATACTGGCTACAAGCCAGGTCTGCTGCTCCCGGGAGCCCTGTTTTCATGAACGACTGGGCACACTCTTCCAGTTTACCATTCCCTCAGACCCTAAGTTTGTAGAGCTTGGGGCTGAGAATCCTCAGCGGATTTTACTTGCCCTCCTGTATCCACTTCCCCGTAGCTGGTGCAAGAGACCTCAGCAGTCAGCCCTGGTGGGAGCGGTAGATCCGCGCCCCAGGACCCGCACCACCTCTGATTCCCTCGGGCTGGCTGTAGCACTCGTGGGAGAGCTGGGAGGGGCCCTTACGGGAGAGCTGGGAGTGGCCCTTAAGGTTTTCCCGATGTGTGGAGAGGGAAAGCTGTGGGATCACACACCTGTAGCTGTCGGTTTCAATGAAGTTATCTCCTCCACAGCAGTCTGATGACGTTGTTTCCCTTTGCTGGGCTACCAATGCAACGGGTGGGTCCTTCTCTCTCAAGCCCCGTTTCAAACCTGTGGCCACTACTTATGAAGACTCGGTAGGCATTTACCTTCGTATGATGAGAAGGGCTGACCAGTTGTTTCAGCCGGATGGATTAATGCCGAGTCATAGCTGTTTGTCTGCGGGAAGCAGGTGACCGGGAGTTTGAATTCAGCGGATCAGGGCTCAGTGCGTGTTCTCGGTTCACTTGGATTTTAAATTGTCTCTCATCTTATCAGCTGTTTCATTTAATTCGGCAGCTCATTCGCGTGGTGAAGAGTCTGCTCTATGGTGCTCTGTGGGAGGCGGCTGCAGCAGCAGCGGCGGCAGCGGCCTTCGGGACCCCCAGAGAGGGGGTGCAGGTTGGGGGAGGGGAGGCGGCGCCTCGGGGCCGCGGTGGCCGGGTACCGG
The DNA here is from genome assembly GCF_964194105.1 of Spermophilus citellus. Lineage (NCBI taxonomy): Eukaryota > Metazoa > Chordata > Mammalia > Rodentia > Sciuridae > Spermophilus > Spermophilus citellus. The sequence goes on along the minus strand of NC_138198.1, from coordinate 30,111,414 downwards.
ACACACGGGAGAGTGGGCGGGGTGGGGGAAAGAAATTGAAATCTAGATTTAGAGACTGAGCTTGGGAGGAGAGACAGCTGGGGAGAAGCAAGGCGGAGAGGCGGAGAGGAGAAGGAGATGGGGCCGATAGAGCCGTGCACCTGGGGCTGCAGCCTTACTGCTCGCGCTGAAGTCGTGATGGATTCCCTCCACCTTGGCTCATGACTTGATGTTTTCAATCACAGGCCTGGGCTCTGTCCCAGGCAGCGGCTCCGCGGGGCTCCGGCGGTGCGGGCCTGGCGGCGGCGAAACCACACTCAGCCGCCCCCTCAGGTATTTTAAACAGCATTGCTTATTTGTATTTCTTCCATGAGGTTATTTTGAAAGAATACAAGTTTAAAATGTAGTTGTTCAAGTATGGAAGAGGGAGGGGAGGTAAATAAAATGCACTGTGAGAGGAAAATTTTGCTTTCTAAATTTTTAAATTGAGGTAGCTTCCAAAATATGTAGATTGTTTTATTTTTATAACAATGTAGAGTGTGTGTTGGAAAACTATGACATCTGCTTTTATAAATAAAGTTTATTGGAACAAAACCACACCAATCCATTTATGTGTTGTCTATAGCTACCTTTGCACTACAATGGCAGAATTGTGTTGCAATAGAAATCATGTGTCTGCAAATTCAAAAATATTTTCTATCTAGCCTTCATAGAAAAAATTACTGACCACTGTTGTATGGTTAGTGGCATTGCAATGTAATGTTGATAAACATGATGTAGCAAAATTGCTAAGAATTCAGAACCAGAAAACTCATTCATTTGTTTTTGTTTCTGTGGCTTCTTCATCCTGATGAGTGTAGACATATATTTGTTTATTGTTTGTTTACATGGATTATGCACCATTCTCACATCTTTTCTCAGTATTCTGGCTACCCTATGGCAAATCTCATTCTACTATTTGTGCATCACCAATCTCAGATTCCAGGTTGCTGTTTGTTGTTAGGGAAATAATAAAATTAAGTTAAACTGCAACAATACACTTCGGTGGCACATAATCTCTGCTGGGCCCTCTCTGTGATCCTTCATCCCAATTCTGTATCTATATGACATTCCCTAAATTACTTTTCCTAAGCCCCTTCATCTCTCTTAAGCCTCCTCTAGTAACCCAGAATACTAAAATTCTAAGATGACCTTATTAATGATTTTCTGTAGATTGCATTTTCCTAGCATGATTAAAAAGCTATCTCTAATCCCATGTGTTCTCCTAGAAAAGCTATCTCTAATCCCATGTTTTCTCCTAGAAATGTGCTCCTCCCCCATGCTAGAGTAGATTTTAATTTCCCTCCATTTCTCATTAACATTAATGCTGTAACCAACACTAGGTCAGTAGAGGCAATACCATTCCACATTTATTGGTGGAACACTTCTACTAGAACCCTGTAAACTGCCCAAAGGCCTCCAGATAGTAAAGGCAGCACTAGCCTATGCAGAAAACATCAAAGAATCCTCAAATCTACAGGGGTATTATCTCTCAGCAGAGAGCTCAATTAGAGAAGAGCTCATCTCAGAGTTATAGGTGTGTCTATGAATTAAATCCAAATATGACTCAGAAGTAACTCAACAAGTTTTTAAGGGAATTGTTTTGGAGGAAGCACTGCTGTCTAGAACTCAAAAATTGGAGACAATAAAAAATGGAAAAGAAGTCTTTTGCCTGAAACCTTTTCAGCCCAGAAGCAAGATGACAAGTGTACTCACTTATAAACACAGGCCTCATTCTGTGGAAAACGAAGAATGACTCAGAGTATGAAACAGAAAATAAATTCATGAGGCACATAACTTGTCACAGATCAAAAAGAATGGTACTAAAGGAGGTATGCTTGAGGAATTATACCCAGAGAGATGCAACTGTGCTTAGACTTGATTTAGATTACAAGATTCTAAGACTGATGCTTTGAAGAAACGTGTTCCACTCCCACCCAAAAGGTAATGATGAGACAGAAACAGGGTTGTTTTAGTCAACTTTTTTGCTGTTGTGACTAAAGAACCTGACCAGCACAATTGTAGAGGAGAAAAGATTTATTTGAGGTGCCGCAGTCTGGCTGGGCACAATTCATGAGCCACTTATCAAGCAGAAATGAACTTTATTTTTAGAACACACAGCCACACCACAGGAGCTCTTCAGGAATTCCCTCAGAGCCCAACTGCCACCACCGGCTTCCCACAAGCCTCTCAACCCCCCACCACTCCTCCTGCTCTTGAGGCCGATTGGCTGGGTCACATGGGCGGAGCTAAAAAAAGTCCCCCAATGAGCAGCTCCTTGGTCTGAAAGGGTGGGGAAACAGCCCAATGAGCATCACTGCAGAGGAGCCAATCAGCTGGCAGCTGGAAGTTTGCTGGGGCCCCTTCAGCTGTGGCTCTCAACATTGAGGGCTCACAGTTCCAGAGGTCTTAGTCCATAGAGGATCCACTCCATTTCTTGGGTGCCAGATGAGGCTGAACATCATGGCTGGAGAGTGTGATGGAGGGACATAGCTAACGTCACATCATCAGGAAGCAGAGAGAGCAAAACTCCACTCTCCAGATACAAATATATACCCAAAGCCATGCTCCAATTCCCACTTCCTCTAGCTACACCCTACCACTTCAATTAATCCCATCAGGGATTAAACCACTGATTAAGATAAGACTATTACCCAATCATTTTTCCTCAAAACCTTCTTGCATTGTCTCATGTGAGCTTTCAGGGGACACCTCACATCCAAACCTTAACAAGGGTGATCACAATAGACATCCCTGTTTAACAAGGGGTATGATTAGGGAATACTCTGCAGTCACTGGGAAATTCAGAAATCCATCTGTGAACATCCCACCAGTTCCTTGGGGGAAATTGAGTATATTTTGCAGGTAAGAAGAATGTGACTTGCAGTCTGAGGTCAGAGCATAGAAAATTTTTCTTTCCAAAGATGGCCACAACAATGTAACCTATATCACAATCCTTTCTAGAACATTCCCACTTCCCCGTGAAGAGTTAAACTTGTAACGCTCCTCTCAAATCTGGGTGAGTTTGTGTCTCTGTTATAAACTTAGAAGGTAGCAATGCTGATGTCCAAGGTTTGGTCAGAAAGGATGGAGCAGGTTTGACCTTACCCACTGGAACACTTGCACTGAAGACTAAAGTCAAAAGGTAGACAAAAAGTTCAACTGCCATGTAGAACTGCCAAGATGACATGAAGGAAGTGAGCTGGTTCTCAGCCCTGCTGGCCCAGCCAATCTAGCCCTGCAGATGCTGCTCAGCAGGCACCTTACTGCAACCACATGAGAAACTCACTCTGGAAACATTTTCACAATACCTGTCAAACTCCTGACCACAGAATTTTGAGAGATGATAAAATACTCACTGATTATGAAACAGCTATCTTAGTTCATTTTCTATTGCTGTAACAGCCCACACATGGGTAATTCATAAAGAAAATATTTTATTTCTCATGGTTCTGGACATTAGAAAGTCCAAGACTGAGGGGCTGCATCTGGTGAGAGCCTTCTTATTGCATCGTAAATGGGCAGAAGGATCATATAGAAAGAGAGCACAAGAGAGGAGAGAGGCCAAACTTACTCTTATTTCTAAAGACCACTTCCACAATAACAAACCTACTCTTGTGTTAGTGGCATTAATCCTCATTCTTACAGAACAATCTGGTTGGCACTATTTCCTTTCCAATGTTGCTAAAGGATTATATTCTTTATAAAAAAATTTTATTGGTGTGATACAATGATACATGTTAGTGGGATTCGTTGTTACATATTCATACAATTTAATGATAAAATTTCATTCATTTCTTAATACCATCACAATGGCAGTTAAATTTCAAAATTGGTTTTAAGGGAGACATTCAAGCCATAGCAATGGCAATTTTTCCAAGGAGAATGAGGATGTCCGGGATGGGGAGCTCCCTGAGCTTCACTTTGCTCCCCCTCTCTTGGAAGTTTGTTGATTTTCTCTTTACCGCCCCTTCTGCCTAAACACTCTGCATCCTGCACCCTCCAGTCATTTCCACTCAACACTGAGCTCAGAGGACTTTTCCTCCAGAGCCTTCCTTGACCTTCACCCTTTATTTAATTAGCCTACAGCCTTTTCTATTTGCCTTGTAGAATGCATGTGTTATAAATGCACCTTTTACTCCTTAAATTGCACATACTCCATAAGCATGCACACAAAGCCTCATTTGCTTCCCTATCTGTGGTACCTATGCAGGATGGGTAGTCTATAAATATGTCTTTTACTACATTAATGAACACTTAGCAGGTTGAACACATAATATTGCGTGCTTTTAAGAATGTGTTAAGAGCTTTTGTCTCTCTCAGCATCCTCATTCTTCCACAGTCCAGTTAACATTGCTTCTTTCCAATGTTGCTTTTCAAAAGTAATATAAAGGTAACATCATCCCTGAACTGTCCCCAGAATGAAATAAATGGCAAACACTACAGAGAACAGTGGTAAACTCTTTTTGTTTTACAGCTGAGAACCTGAGGCTAGAAAGACAAAGTGAAATGCCAAGGACATACAGCTGTTCGGTAGCAGAGCTGTGACCGGAGACATAGGCCTCTGACTCAGATCTGTACTCTTTCTCCCACATGGCTGCAACTCAATCATGAATTATTATTTGGAAGAAAATTAATAATTGCCCAAAGTAGCTTCCTGACATCAATAAACTTCCAAGAACATTCAGAAAATGACACATAAAACTGTTCTTCACGCATGGTTCTCCTTTCCCCACTTCCTCAAGGTGCCCTGAATGTACCTGCTTCCCTGTTATTCCAAAGGGAGCTTCCCCATCACTGGGCTGCAGACCCTATCCCAGAGACAGCTCTATATGAGTGGGTGATCAATCAGTAGGTTTTCTTTCTAAATGTTTTCCATTTTAAAGACTAGAAGAAATTTTGCATTTTTTCCCCATAAGGTAGAGTTTTAAATTGATGGCACTGCTCAATCAATTAATCACTTAAAGAGAAAACTTAGGTTTCTGGATGCAGATCAAGTTTTTTCACTGTTTGTTAATTTTTTACCTTGAATACAAAATAAGTCAGAGGTATGAAACTATGAAGAAAAGTTATTTTAAGATCCAAGTTTAAACAAATTGCTAACTTGGTATATAATAGGAAACTGTAGTTCTATGAAAAACTGTAATCCATATAAAAAGATAAAGTCTCAACACAAAAATAAATTGGATATAACTTTTCTATATTCATATATGAATGTATGACCAGTGAAATTCCACATCATGTACAACCACAATAATGGGATCCTAATTAGAATAAGTTGTACTCCATGTATGTATACTATGTCAAAATACACTCTACTGTCCTGTATATCTAAAAAGAACAAATAAAAATAAAATAAATAAATTTGGAGACATCTCCAGAAATGTAATATATTCATGAGTGTCATTCTCAGAATATTTAGAAACTTCAGAAAGTTAAAGCTATGTACACAGAATCACCAATTTGATGAGAAGCAATACTTTAAATGACAACATAATATTTAGTAGCAATCTACATGAAAACAAATATCTCACTATTCCCAGTCAACAACATGTGTATGTCCTAACATGTTCTTGATAACATTGTGTTTCAGCATTTTATTACCAGGACTCTTACTTACAATGAAATATCCAAATGTTAGAATATATTGATAAACATATAAACATAAATATAAATAGATGATCAAAACCAATTGCTTCTTCATGTGTAGTGCAGCTGATTATAAATGTAGCCAGCCACTGATTTCTTTACATTTTTAAAATAAGTAGCTTCTGGTCACTTTTAACATTTCGGAGATAATACATGAAATACAATTACCTTTATAGTCAAAGGAAATTGAAAAACCAAATTTTAATCTTATAGCTATTGAAAGTAAATTTAATACTTAATTTGTTCATATCTACAAGTATCAAAATTAATTGGGGGAAAACGTCTTTAAAGTAATAAGATACATGAGAACTTAGTAAGCAATAAATGAACTTAGTGAGCAATAAAACATAAGCTCTACAAGATAATTTTGACTATAATGAAAAGGTGATCTAAGGGGAGATTATATATCTTTTGGTTACAGTCCTTCAGTGATCAGCCATTGTTTATGGGTATGAGAGCTTTATGATTCATATATCAGACTTCAATGATTTTTTTCTTTAAATTTGGTATCCAGGTTTTTATAGAACATTAACACAATCAAAAGACTTCAGAGTTGAGATGAGACATCTCTTTCAGAAGGTCATAGTCCAAGTGACCAAGTGAAGATAATCTGAGAGATTTGGTGGTTAATTTGGGAGACACTATTTCCTTTGAACCTACATTTCCTGCCCTTTCTATTCCAAAAATAGAATACTTTGAAAACAAATTACAGGTATAAGCCATATCTCTCAGATAACTGGCTGGCTCTGCAGGGCTCTTATAGTCTAAAACTCACCCACATGCTGCTGCTGATTCCAATCTGGGCCTCTTCAGGAATTCCAGACCCAAATTTGGATTCTCCCCCTAGTGTAGACCTCACTCAGAGAATTTTCATGGTTCTTTAAAACTCAGCTAAAAATGGTTTCTGTTATGATTTAGATATGAGGTATTATGCAAAAGCTCATATGTGAGACAAAGTAAGAATGTTCAGAGGTGAAATGATTAGATTATGAGAAATGTGACCTGATCAGTGGATTAATCCTATGATGGATAAACTGGGTGGTAACTGTAGGCAGGTAGGTTATGGCTGGAGGAAATATGTTGCTGGGGGTGTGACTTTGGATTTTGTCCCTGGTGAGCAGACCTCTCTCTCTACTTCCTTGTTTCCCTGTCCTGTTTTCCTCCACCATGCCCTTCTACAAACATGTTCTGCCTCATCTTGGGCTCAGAGCTATAGAGTCAGCTGAAACCGTGATACAAAATGAATATTCCTTTCTCAAAATTGTTCTTGTCAGTTATTTTGGTCAAAGCAGAGCAAAAGCTGACTAAATTTATATCTATTTTCCTCATACACATATCTCTCTCTTCTTGCATCTCTTTCTTGGGAATGATAAAACCCAAATAACTGTCGGAAATCTGTCATTGACTAAAGGTTAGCATGAGTCATACCATAGGACAGGAAGAGGAGAGTGCAGACTTCAGAGGAGGGGTGAGGGATTTTTAAAAAACTCTCTGGATTTGGGAATGAGGTAGACTGAGTAAATCGAGTTGTGAGGAAGGGGGAAGACAGTCTGGCCCCAGGATGCTCCTTTCTGAAATATTCTTTCATCCTTTCCTGCTCCAGCTGACATGCTGTATCCATCACTAAGGCCATGAAATAACCTAAGTGCACTTCAGTGCAGGAAGAGTAAAAGTACAAATATGTGCTCTCCATCACCTCTGTAACCTTCACTGCTTTCCCCTCCTTCTTTTAACTCTTGACTTAATGGAAATAACTGAAAATAATAGCTTATTTCCAAGGCATCACAGTCAGATGAATAGGTAGAATTGAATATTATCTCCCTGTGAGGTCTGTTATGTTGTATTCATTCTTCTATGGTGATATAATGGAAAATTCAGAAAAAATTATTTTGATAAATTAATTATTGGGATAGGGATGTGGCTCAAGCAGTAGTGCGCTTGCCTGGCATGCGTGCGGCCTGGGTTTGATCCCCAGCACCACATACAAACAAAGATGTTGTGTCCGCCGAAAACTAAAAAAATAAATAAATAAATTCTCTCTCTCTCTCTCTCTCTCTCTCTCTCTCTCTCTTTAAAAAATAAAAAATTAATTAATTAATTATTCACATGGGAATCTCCAGGGCCCGTACATGCACACACACACACACACACACACACACACACACACACACAAATGCATATAGCACAGTTAGCCATCAGAGTTCTTAGCCACCCACGAAATATAACAATGAAGAACTGAAATCTCATTAGTGATAATTGTGATACTAGGTAAAGTTGATGTCCATAAGTACTTCCGAATCCTAAGAATAGCATTCAAGCCAAGGGTCCCCATCATGTTCCATAGTTGCAAAAGTCCTTCATGGCCTTGTATAGTTCTCAAAGATTATCAGGGGAAAGAAAAATGGGGATTCTCAAATATTAAACTTTAAGCAAGATAATGTAATCATATAAACCATAAAATTCTAATCTGTTCCTTATACATGCAATAAGTAAAAATACAGCTTCTGCTTTTATGTCCTTGTTCTATGTTCTCTGAGAGCCAACCTCGGCCCTTCTTAGATAACCTTCACTGGACAGGTATAATACTCACCAGTTCTGCTCTTTATCTGTCCTCTTCCTACAAACCCTGTGCCCTTGTATTCTCTTTTCCCTAGAAGTCATATAACCTGTCACCATTCTTCACAATAACGTTTTCACACTGTAATGTAATCAATTTTCTTCTCAGTTTCTGGCCAAGTATCATCACTAATTTAATTTTTACTCATAAGTACTAATTTTCCTCCAATGTTACATCTCTCTCTTTCTCTTTCTTATTCTAAACAAAGATATTGTCTTGGTTAATCACATCTATCAGCTTATAGCTAAATGGTATCGGTTGTCTGGGCAAGATCCGTTGTAAATTCTATTTCTGTCTTCCATCTGCCTATCAACCTGTCTAGCTGTCCTGTTTACCTTCTTTATATCCTTTCACCCTTCTCACTCCTCCTACTCAGAGAAATAAATCTCATACGTTTGATAGATGTTCTTATACATGAAAGGGCGTCTGTTAACACATAATGTTATCTTATGTATATGATAATTAAATTTTCATAAATATCACCTGCATTTGTTTTCTTTTACATTCATTTCTATATTCATTTGCTTCTTTTCACACTATTTTTCAACTGTATTCTTAAGCTCTCCCCTGTTGCTGTATTTCTAGTTTTATCTCTCAACTGCTACATAGCATTCCAAAGTACCCACTCATTGCGTTTATTTATGTACTGCTCTCATTGATAGGACCTTAGATTCTACACACTTGTCAGAATACATAACACATTACCCTCACTTTACCTCTACCATACACACCATCATTTGCATACCATAAGTATCATTATGGACAAATTAGGAATTGTTTTTCAGGGATATATTCTCAGAGATTGGATTTCTTGGCCAACAGACAGCCTGCAGCTTAATCTTAAATTGCTTCTAGAATCACTGCACAGTTTACCTTCCTGCAACTATATGCAACATTCCAATCTCAGCCATTCTTGCCAGTACTAGATCTTGCCCAGCTTTTTATTCTTTATAAATTCAAAGAATCTTCAAAAGCAAGATGATTTATAACATTAAGGACCTTAGATTCTGCACACTTGTCAGAATACATAACACATTGTCAAATTTGCCACGTAAAAGGACCAAATCAACCTGTAATCTGGTTTGATATCCTAGTCTGTATATGTGTCAGTTTATAGCTGTTAACTCTAGACAGTTACCTGCTGCTCTGAGGCCCCAGTCTCATCATCTGTGAAATACTATGGTATTCCCTAAGTCATGAGTTGACTTTCAACATTAAATGAGATAATAAATGTAAAATAATTAGCATGTAAAATATTAGGTGTCCCTAATAGTACAGTAAAATGGCCAACTCTTTTCCTGAAATGAGGAGATTGCCAGGACACTGAATTCTCAGTGCTAAATCCAGGAAAGTCCTACAGAATCCGGAGTTGGTTGACCTGGTGATAGATGTGAAGATGCATTGCTAAAACCCCCACCTCTATTCTAACAGCCCTGAGTTTGTTCTGAATCAGAAGGTTGTGGTAAGATGTTAGCTTCTTCAGGGTTCCCATCAGCTTTTAGGCTGAGATTGCTTGCTTCTTGACTCAACACAAAGGTAGAGCCACAGGGTTGGTCTTTCTTCATCAGCAAAACTGGGAATGAAGGTTGTTCTAGTCACCTCTGTCACTGCGTGACCAAAAGACCCGACAAGAACAATTTAAGGAGGAAAAGTTTATTTGGGGGATCACAGTTTCAGAGATGTCAGTCGAAAGACAGCCAGCTCCATTCTTCAGGGCTCCAGGTGAGGCAGAAGACCATGGTGGAAGAGTATGGAGGAAGAAAGCAATACAGGGCATGATAAATAGGAAGCAGAGAGAAAGCACTGATCAACACAAACAAAATATATACCCGAAATGTACGCCCCCAGGGACCCACCTCCTCCAGCCACATCCTCCCTGTCTTCAGTTACCACCCAGCTAATCCCTATCAGGGGATTAATTTACTGATAAAGTTAAGACTCTCAGAATCCAGTTAGGTCACCTCTAAATTGTCTTGCATTGTCTCATACATGAGATTTGGGGAGGACACCTCATATCTAAATCATAACAAAGGCTCTGCCATCTTTTCCCTATAGGCACTTCTATAACAGAACTCTGCCTACCTGAGCCCACAGTCATTCAGTAGGACATTTGGTCAGGGGCTCAATTTCAGTTTTTCTCTTTCCTTTTAGGTATTCCCTTTCCAGTATTGGCATTGCCAAGAATGAAGTCTGCAGCACTAGGACACAACGAAGGCTCAGGCAGTGATAGCTTTGTAACTAATATTATGCTCTAATTTGCAGTTCAAAACCACCTCTCACATATTATCTCCACCCCCCATCCCCCCACACCCCTGCTTTGTTACACACACACACACACACACACACCACTTTATTTCCCAGCTATGAACTAAAATAATTTGGGTACTATATTATGTAGTTTCAAGAAATTTATTCCAATGTTATTCTCTGTCTTTTGTTTTGATTGTTGTGAGTTTTTTTCTCCCCCTTAGGAAATCTTCTGGTTGATTTAATTCTCTCCAGACTCACTCACAGTCTCTTGTTAGTTCAGAACAAAATTGACATGATGCTTCAAATAAATCACTGGCTTTAGATACATGCCCAAAGAATTAAGAATGCATAAACTGTGAAGGCATAAATCTGCAGGGTAAAGGCATAATGAATTTTGAGTAATTTTACCTACCATCTCTTTATTAAGGTGCCATTTTTCTTGTTAGAACACACCAAGAGCAACTCAAAAGCCAAAAGTGTGTTGAGGATCACAGGACAGATGCTGATCACAAGATGGACGATGGCAAAAATGGCTGCAAAACTGAAATACAGAGATAAAAGCAAGAGGATCAAGTTATCCAGGAAACATGAGGCCACTATTCTTAACTCAGTTTTTCAGTCTGATTTTATAGAAGTGTTTTAAGGATAATTCAGTGCAACCACTTCCCTGGGGTAAGAATCCCTATAAATCCCCCAAACAGATGATCATCTACCTTTAGTCAGAGGGTGACAGGGACTTCGTATTCATCCTGGAAATCTCTAGCTATTAGTGGACAGATGGCCCCCCAATACAATGGTTCAGCTTACAATTTGTTTGACTTTATGGTGGTGTGAGTGATATGCATTTAGTAGCAAGCCTACTTGGGAATTTTGAATTGGATCTTTTCCCAGGCAAGTGATAGATGATGTGATCCTCTCTTGATGATGGGCAGTGGCAGCAAACTGAGCTCCCTGTCAACAAGGCGATCATAATGTGACACCACCATGCTTTGTAATGTACTGTGTTGGCAAGTTTTGATATTCCACAGGCCAGGTGTATGAACTGAATTTTTAACCTAGGAAAGGTTTATTGGGTTATAATCCCATTGTAAATTGAGAAGCATCTGCATATTCCCTTAATTGAACCTATTCTTGCCTGGCATGCCATCCACAGTTCTATTTCTATGACTGGAACAATGAGAATTAAGTCTGACTCCTCACCTTCTTATACCCCTCAAAAGATGGGTGATGGCAAAAATGTCTGCAAAACTGAAATAGAGAGATAAAAGCAGAAGGATCAAGTCTTGACATAATGACCACACTCACTTCCCTAAGGTATTCATTCATGGCATCATTCTGAGCTTCTCATCACTCATAACATCATTATGGTAGGAACAGACATTACAGCCTGGCATTTGGGTGCCGCAGTCTGGCTGGGCACAAAATCACGAGCCACTCACAGCCTTGTAGATTCAAACAGCAATTCTTTATTCCCGAACTCTCACCAGCACTCTACACGCACGTTCTGGGAAAATCCACCCTCCACCGGGCTCTGTGTACCAAATACCCTCTGAATCCCGCGAGAACTCAACGGGAACTCAAGGAGCGGGTGCCTGAGGCAGCAGGATATGCCCTATTCCCAGCAGGATCCACCCTAAACCCCAATCCGCCCTAATCCCTGAGCAAGGTCACTTTTCAAATCAAAACTCTCAAACATTCATGCAATGTCACTGCAAATGACCTGGGTCCAAGGCAAGCCCATTTCCACAATGGAGAGTCCTCCCTCTAACAACATTGGGTAGGCTGACAAGGAAATTGCCATGTGTCATTCCTACTTGGCTATGGCTCTCAGCACTTGGGTTGGGGCATGATGCTTGCTCTTGTTAAAACAACTCATTGCACACTTAACTGCTGTTGGACTGAAGGCCAGCAACACACCTCAGGTGTCCTTTAATGTGAACCATTCTGAAGCATACCTTCTTTCCAGTGACTGAGAACAAGGACCAGGGTAAACAAATAATGGTAACACTCATCTGCAATAAAAATAATAAATCATAGTTGCACATAACAGGGATGAATCTCAGAACAGTACAGCTGAGTGAAAGAAACCAGAAGAAAGAATATATATGCTGCATATTTTCATTTATGCAAAATTTTAGAAAATTCAAACTCATGTTATAGCGATAGAAGACATCAGTGGTTAACTGGAGATGGAAGGAAGAATGGGAGTTTAGTACATTTCCTGTTGCTATTTTAGAAAATGACAGGTTTATTTTAAAAAAAAACAGATTGTTTGGCTCATGGTTCTGAAAGCTAGGAAGTCAAGGGTATCATAGGGCTATCCGGTGAGGACATTGTACTACATCATAGCATGGTAGAAAGGGAAAGGGCAAGCAAATGTGTGGATAAGAAAGAGCATGAAGAATGTGCTCACTTTATAGCAACTGCTCTTGTGATAACTACCCCATTTTCATAACAGCATTGATCCACCCATGAAGGCTTCACTTTCTTGACCCAGTCACTTCTCATTACCTCCCAACACAGCTTCATTGGGGATCAAACTTTAGACACATGAATTTGAGGGACACATGCAAGCCACAGCAGGCAACAGCAACTGCAGAGGCACAAGAAGACTTTTGGTGACTGGTGGTTTCACAGGAATATACACATATCAAACTCATCAAATTATATACTTAAAATATGCTGTACAACAATATGTCAAATACATTTTGATGAAACTGTTTTTAAAATACCTTACAGAACGTGGTGATACTAAGTGTGAAAAAAATAAGACCAGTGTATCATTCAGGAAGGATATATAGGGGAAATCAAGGTGAGATGGTTGAGGAGGGGTCCTTACAGAAGGGGGGTTTGCACTGGACTTTGGAGGAGAAAGATGTGGTACAATATGGGAAAACAGAAGGGCCACTTCAATAGATGAACTTGGCATTTTGGAGGGATAAGGAGGAGACTGGAAGATGGATGTTGGAGAACAGTGTGAAAGAGGTGGTATGTCTGAATGTTGTGGATGCTCAGATGTCAGCTTAAGAAGTCTAGAATTTGTGACTGGAAGAGCAAACCTAAAATAGAACAATGGTGGGCCACATCCAGAAGGGAAATCAGGCAAGTTGGATATTTTGATGGGATGTCTCTAAGTCATAGGAGTAAATTTGGGGACCTTGTTATTTCTGAAATGGCTGTTTGTGGGAAAATAAAATTCTAAAAAATTTATTTTAGAATATTATGATAGTAAGATATTTAGCATAGATTAGTTAAATAAAGAAAAGGCCCTTGAAAAGATGGAAGTGTTTATGCTGCATATAAGTATACTTAATCAAACTGTTCTATTCATGGGCACATGATAAGACCCAGATCATGGCACCTTATTTGACATGAACCCTAAAATTATAATGGTCCCATAAGACACCAACTTGCAGCTGCTGCAATCACTCCTGTCTGCATTCCAGGCTTATATCTTTTTTCTTTTTAACATAAAAATGGGAAAATATGATGAAATACATCTCAAGGGTGATATATAGTACTTTGAGCTATTGCAAAGCATTCTATAAATTCTATATTTATTCTATAAATATGGGTATTGTCATGAGTTATACAATCTAATATTGGTTTACTTGTTATCATCCTTTATTTACAAGCTAATGTGAAAAAGGACAACAATTTTATTTCCACAAGAGGTTTCCCTTATATTAGAATTTTCCTTTTCTTAAGGCAATATAGAAATTGAAGGTATCAAGGAAGATCCAAAGACAGTTTTAGAACTAGACAGACATTCAGGAAATCTGGAATCAAAGACCACAATGAAATCTTCATTGCAAATTTGAAATAAATATGAGAAATCCTTAGCAAAACCAGGGTTGTACTTCCACACAAGAATTGACTTTCAATGGAATAGAAATGCTTGTCCAAAGTGTTCATGAAAGAACCATGCCTTCCCTTTTTCTTCAATAAAAGCAATTGGTGGGAAAGTAGCTCTTAAACCTCCATCATCTTTCTTCTTTCCAGGCGAATGCCACCGCAATTTTCCTTATTCTGTTCTCCACAATAATTCTAAATATTTTGCTCCAAAATCATCCATCAATTGTTTTGTGGCCTCAAAAAAATGCATTCTATTGACTTCTGTGGTAAAAATAAAAACAAAGAAAGAAGAGATGCTGATAACCAAAATGCAATTCTGTCCCGAGTTTGATGACCCCTTAGAACTTGGAAAGATTGATATTTTTAAGCTGAATTATAACTCTTCAATTAATTTCTCTGAACTTATTACCCACTGACTCTTCATTATCTCCATATTCATTCATTTATTTTAGTACCCAAAAAAGTGACCTTTTCTGATAGGAGAAAGTTTTTCCTGCTTCTCAAGTAAATAATGTTTTTGGCGAGTCTGTCTAAAACAGAGCTAAATGAAATATTAAGTGCTACATCTCCTAGTAACACATACTAACATGTTATATATAATTAATACTCTTTATAGACAAATTCTTGTACAAAATTGAGCTTCACACACACACACACACATAATATGTAAGTTAAAGAATAACAGTTCCTAAATTTTAGGCATTTTATGCCATATGAGGAAATATTTTTAAAACTTTTTTATTATTTAACATCTCCGGCAACATATACTAGTTTATATGTTGGTAATACCTCAGATTTATTTGGGGTAAGGTGCTTGTTTTTTAACATTTTACCAGCTATTTCTTTTCTTATTTATTTATTTATATTACCAGCTATTTCTAGCTGTGGCTCGTTTTTACAGATTCTTTCCAAGAGTATGCAACTGACTCAAGCTCCAGATGTTTTTTAAGTATTTAGACCCCCCAAAGTGACAAAATCATGTGCTTTTCTAAAGAGTTAAAAGGAAACAAAAATGCAAAGACTTTACTTGTTATATGAAAGTGAAATGATAATGGTAGATGACCTTGAATTTTTTTCTTGGATGACAGCCATGGAGTTGGATTGTCTCTTGCTGTTTGATATTTATTAAAGTAGTTAACTGCTTGATTCCCAAAATCATTTTTTTCCGGCATTGACCACAACCATTATATGCATGGCAAAATATTTTTAAAAATCAAAAAATTCCTTGAAAGCCCATTTTATGCCAAAAATTGAGCTGGATACTCTCTTACCAATCAACTTATTCATATATTAGAGAGTAGTTTTTTAAAACAACAGTCACACCATAAGGAGATTAATATTTTTCTAACACTGGACTTGATGTTCTAATTATGTGAAAGTGCCAAGCACAGTAGCTGGCACATAACAACTTGGCAATAGCTGCCATTTTAAAACCTGATCCCAGTCACCTCTGATTTTTTTCTAAATTGCATAACTTGAATTATTATTTTCTTTGCCAGCAAAGTTAGCTATTGATACTTTCAAATTATATGCTATGCAGATCTTACATGACTTTTTTTTTTACTATCATAAATAGAATCATTCCATTTAATACCTACTCAAGGGTATTTGTTAATTATGTCTCAAAGGTAAGTTAAAGAATAATAGTTCCTAAATT
Source organism: Spermophilus citellus (assembly GCF_964194105.1). Lineage (NCBI taxonomy): Eukaryota > Metazoa > Chordata > Mammalia > Rodentia > Sciuridae > Spermophilus > Spermophilus citellus. Next base: position 30,095,368 of record NC_138198.1, on the reverse strand, counting down.
TTAGGTATTTAGGAGCTCTCTTATGCCATATGATGAAATATTTAAAGATTTTTTTTACTATTTCTTTAAAATATTTCTGCCTGCATTTAAGGATTTTTTTTTAAAAAAAGGTATTCTATTATTCTAATATTTTGGCCTCAGGGGAATAGTGACATGAAACAGCTATCTGGGAATTTGTTGTTCTGAATGTGCCAGCGAATGACAAAAGTCATTAATGCTCTTTATAGATGTACAAATTATTGTACAAAATTGAGCTTCACACACACACACACACACACACACACACACACACACACACACACACCAAGAAAAAAACTTTAAATGAAGTAAACAAGAAACACAAATATATTTTTAAAGATTTTATTAATTAAGAATCTATCAGTGCCAGTTCTCACATCAGGTTTTGAAGACTCAAAATTAATGAAACTCCATCTTTTCTCCTCAAGTTATTCATTGCTCAGACACAAACCTGCCTCTGCTCCAGCTCTCAGGCTTTCTGCTCCTAGGGAAGGACTTTGCAGACCCATTGCTGGATTTGATCAAGGACTGAGGTCAAACTTCTGATCCTCTCAGTTTCACTGAAGGGGTTACAGAAAGTTCAGGATATAAATTTAAAGTTTTTTTTTTTTTTAAAGTTTAAGCATGATTTTTTTAATGCAAGATTACTTATCTAGATTAATAAATAACATTCTGAATGGTTATAGCTTTCTGAATGGTCACCAAAGGGTAAAAATCATCTGGTTTCTGATGAAATCTAATAACAATATTTTAAGTTTAAGGAATAAGTCACCTGATGCTCCATCAGAAATTTAAAAAAATCTTCTCTAGAGAATTTCTTTGATGCAAGATGTTAGAAGTCTTTCCTGTGCAGTTGCTTCTTTTGACCAGAGTGGTCCAGTTCTGTGCATGGCATCTGGTCTCAACAGTAAACTTTCCAAGTTGTCTGTAAATATTGCCAAGCTGCTCCAAACAAGGAGACTCTTCTCAACTTTACATTTCCATCTCCTTCCTTCCTTCCTTCCTTCCTTCCTTCCTTCCTTCCTTCCTTCCTGCCTTCCTGCCTTCCTGCCTTCCTGCCTTCTTTCCTTCCTTTTTTTAAATCTATGCTGGGGACCATACCCAGGAAATATAGGGTATTATATCTTTTCACCTGCCTGAGTCTGACATCTCATCCCACCTATCCTCATACCTACCCAACTTCAAATTCTAAGAAGTATCAAAGGACAGAAAATCAGCTTAGACACCAGCAGATACTTTGGTTGCCCACCAACCTCCTTCTCCTCCAGATACTTGCTGGTCCTCTGGTCAACCCAGAGAATCACCTGAGGACCTTTATGGCAATCCCTTCTGTGCTAGCAAATGTGTGGATATGTGTTTCTCATCTGATCACCAGCACAGTCCTACAAGTAAGGTCCCATTAGATTCTCCTTTCCCAGTAAAGCACTCTTGGTTCAGAATGTTGTTAATAAATAGGATAGAATCACTCTCACAGTGGCAGACTGAGTCCTTGTTCATAAACTCCAGAAACCAGAAGTCTATGAGTAGAAAGATCTAGAATCTATGTGGTTCAGATAAAGACAACTTGCTTTACCAAAGAAGAAATGCCTTTGTCAGATGAGACCATGGCTTCTCTCCAGCAGAGCTTAACTTTTGAGAAGTCCTGTCTTCGTCATGTAAAATATGGAGGCCTCATAACCATCAATGAGAGGCAGAACACAAATTCAAGTGCTTGCGGCACAGGAAATAGCTCTCTAGACTATTTCATGCAATGCACCCTGCTTTGAAAACTAGGTTTAGGTTCCAAAAGAATCAACTCATTTCTAAGGACTGAAAAACTAGTCCTAAGGATTCATGCCATGAAAAATTTACCTTTCTACAGGTGGGTATTTCATGTAAGATAAAAACTTAAATGTAAAAACCTCTTTCTGTTTTTTTTTAATTCAATTTTCACAGCTTGGACGATAATAAAGAGAAGTTACAATGTTTAAAAAAGTAAAAATTTGGAGTAGTGTCATGCATGCATGTTATTCTTTGGGACAAGTGCTTTAAAAACTCTTTAGTTCTGCTTCTTGTCAAATATTTCCTATATTAAGTGAGTTGGACTGTGACTTGTTCCTTTCTCATTTTGTCACATTGTCAGCTGTAAGAAAGAAAAGATCTTTGTCCTCAATATTACGACCGCGGGTGTAGCTATAGAAAGTGTAGAGAAATGAAGACACATAACCACATGGGGAATGAGACACATTTGATCTAAGATAAATCACAGTGAGGGCACAGAAATTTTAATGAAAAAATATTCTTGGGTTCTGTGGAGCTACCTAGGCACTTCCTCACATTACTGATGTTTGGAGGTCAACACTGCTTCATGGAGTCAATACAAAATGGTGACCCAGGGTTAAATGTAGCTTGCAGGCTTGATCAGTTTTAACCATACTGTCTTGAATACTATGAATTGCTCATCAGCATTTTTATGGGGTCTCTTACTCATGTCAGTTCCCTGTAGGCAAACTGCACTCATTAAATTACTTCCTTGACTCTGAAGGGTATGTCTTAGAAAGTTTTCCCTCCTGTGCACATTGTTGTAGAATGGAACACCTTGTTGATTTTTCTCCAAAGTTCGAAACTCCACTCAGCCTCCCCAAAATGCTGTAGATGACACTGAAACAGGAGTGAGTTAGAAATTGCTTCTTACACATCTCTGGCAATCTGTATTTGGGGTGAAAATGGGAGTTCAAAGCACAATTTGAGTCTAATGTATGAAAGATGATATATCATGAACTATGTAATGCGATAAATAATCAATAAAAAAAATCAATAAAAAAAAAATAAAATAAAATTATTCCTACTTGAAATTTAAAAAAAAAAAAAAAAAAAAGAAAAAATATTCTTGGGTTCTGTGGAGCTACCTAGGCACTTCCTCACATTACTGATGTTTGGAGGTCAACACTGCTTCATGGAGTCAATACAAAATGGTGACCCAGGGTTAAATGTAGCTTGCAGGCTTGATCAGTTTTAACCATACTGTCTTGAATACTATGAATTGCTCATCAGCATTTTTATGGGGTCTCTTACTCATGTCAGTTCCCTGTAGGCAAACTGCACTCATTAAATTACTTCCTTGACTCTGAAGGGTATGTCTTAGAAAGTTTTCCCTCCTGTGCACATTGTTGTAGAATGGAACACCTTGTTGATTTTTCTCCAAAGTTCGAAACTCCACTCAGCCTCCCCAAAATGCTGTAGATGACACTGAAACAGGAGTGAGTTAGAAATTGCTTCTTACACATCTCTGGCTAGGAATTCATAGGCAGCTCTAAGCAATCCATACTTATGTCCTAACAAGTTGTGCTATTCCAACATACAAATTATTCTTCTACCATATCTGCCAGGAATGAAGGAGTCACTCCATACCCTTTCCTCTCACTCCACCAATCACATCCCAACACAATTCTTCAAACATCTTTCCATCTGCTACTTGCACTACTAGTGACAAGCAGACAAGGCTTAACTGTTAAAGAACTGAACTTAGACTTTAGGAAGAGTTGATAGACCCAACCTGATCTTTTCTTAAAATTGGGCATCTCACCACAAAATCATGAAAAGATAATTTCGGCTTTACTATAAATTACTGCAAATTCTGAACCTACTTGGAATGCCTGCCCGTGCCTTGAACTCACCCATGTCCAGTGTTCCCTGACCAGATAACAACCCTTTCCTAAACCTTAGTGACGCCTCATAAATTCTGGCCTTCCCTAGCCGGATAATGACCCTCTCTGAGTCTCTAAGATCTCCATAAATTCTGATGCCGGGGCCAGCAAAAATGTAAACTTGTGTTATGCTCCTCAGAGTGTTGTTATCTGTAACCCCCCTTTGTTTAACTTTTTGGGCTATAAAACTGGGCCGCAAAGAAGCCTCGCTGCTGTCCTTGGCTCCCACGATTTTGATGGGCAAGGCAGCCCGGCTGGTCGAAATAATAAGCTTGATTTAATTTGATTTTAATTGGAGTCATTGGTCTTTTCTTGCGTCCTGGTCTAACAGGGTGACGAGACCCACAAAGACTACACTTAAAAATCCACACTTAGGGCTGGGGATATAGCTTAGTTGGTAAAGTGCTTGCCTCACATGCACAAGGCCCTGAGTTCAATCATCAAAAGAAAAAAAAATCTACACTTTATTGCAGCAAAAGGATGCACTACAGGAGCAATGTTAAAGATGTATGACAGACAAAGGCCACCTCTTAGTAAGGAGTCCTGAGACCAGGCCCAGTCTCCAATGAACAGTCCACTAATGTGTGCATAAGATATCTCACAACAAGGCTCCTGATGTGTAGATAAGATACCCCAGAGCAGGGTGTCCCATGCATATGTTGAACATTGTTCACATATGTGCATTCTTACTACATTTCTATTCCCAAAGACAGAGCTCTTTGGGGGGAGGTGTCTCACCAAGCTTAGGTGCCAACTATCAATGCCACTGTTACCAATAAATCATACAAACTACTTCTTGGGCTCATGGCTACAAAGCTGCACTATAATTGATGCACCCTAGGCCTTGACCAGGACTCAGGCCATGTAGTCACCTTATCAAAAAAATTCAGACTTGATGGACCAAATTCTGACATCACATCATCTCTTCTTCCATCGAATTTTACATTGTACATCAGGCCTTTTCTTTATGCCACCTGAGCCTTCATTAGCTGCTTCATGATCTCATTTTCACAGCTACCACTTAAATATTTCTAAAGCATTGCTTACTGAAATATTCTCCTTCTGAGAGCATTCCATAAGGTACCATTGTTTACAAAAGGAAGCCCAAATTTCTGAGCAAGTCCAAATGCTGGCCTCATAAACCTCTGCCCTTTTTTTCTAAACATGTCTTTGACATTCACTTCCCTGAATATATTTGCTTGGTCTTCCCCTTGGAATGCCCACATCCCCTCTCAGGCCAGCTTCACAGTGAACAGCCTTAGTAGTCCCCATTCTGAGAACTCCCATTTGGTTTTTTGAAGTCCCCCACTTTTGTGATGTGTTAAGTAACCAGTACTCCTCCATCTTTATTCCCTTCTCCCAAATGGAAACTAGAGTTTTCCTCAGAACCAGGAAAAAGACAGGGATTTGTGAATCATCCCCTCCTCCACCCAAGCATTCAAAAACTTTACCCCATGTCCAGACAGTTTCTGTAGTATAAAGTCTTGCCAGTGTCAAGTGCATTTCTGGCATTCAGAAATAATGCATTAATTGAATGAATAATTTTTGTCCTGCTTTCCTCATGAGGCAACAATGAAAATGCCTAGAAAGTGGTTTAAAGGTATTAAAATATCCACTCAAAGATAATTCAACAGTATTTGTCAATAGGATTCTTGATAAATATATAATATAAGCATAAATATCAATTAGTCTTATTTAACTGGGCATAGATATTGAATAAGATTAAAAGGAATATGGAAATGAAAAATAGAAATGGAAAAAATATAGAAATGGAAAAAAATATAGAAATGGAAAAAAAATAGGTCTGGTATTCAGTAAACTGGGTATTTTATATCAATACTTATTTGAAAATTGTCTTCCCTATTGCTAATTCTGAAAAATTTGGATTAAATCCTCCTGACACTTATTTTTATCCCATAAATTTTAGATAGTTGGCCTAAAAATTACCTGAGAGTGTGGTGTTCTTCAGCTGCTTTCCTTCCTGCATAGTTTATTTAAGGCCAACTATTCTGCTAGAGTGAGGTTGGGATAGGTGGTGGGGTGGTCATCATGGGCCTCCTGGCATCCCTCAATAGCAGATATAGTTCTGCTTTTGACAGTGGAAGTACCAGCATAAGAATCATTGATGTAGTGTGAGCTGTTGGGGCAGCAGCAGGAATAAAAGATGGTGATGTGATGATCAGAGATGTTGGGGGGTTGGTGGACAGGTGCCCTGGAAATGTGTTTTGTTTTTATTAATAATACTTTTTTAAAACTGAGCCAACATTAAACAAACGTCCAACATTAAAAACCAAGTGATTTGGCAGAAAAATTAAGACTTTTGATTGCAATGCTGAGTATTTGATGGCAATGGGGGCAATGCTGGGCCCTCTTCCTCCTCAGGAGCCATCGCCCCACATGGTAATCACAGCCCAATCAGCACAGGGTGATACTCTTAAGCTTGAAGAGCCACATGCTCCTGGTTCATGCCTCATCATCTTTGAACTATTCCTCTGAACCAATGTTCCCCAAAGAAGAAAATGATTGAGCCAATGTTCCCCAAAGAAGAAAATGCCATGATCCCAGGATTCAGTGTTAAGAACACACTAGCAGGTGAACATTTGATTCTGAGATGCTGGTTTTCTATCAGCTAGCTTCTAGATTTATTTGAGCAGATGCTTACCTTAGGACAAATTATTTTTAAAAAATTCTCTACAAGCTCCCTGAGCATCCTTTCTACAGTCACAAGAAGAGTCTAGACAACCAATGAACTTATGAAAGAAGTATAAAGTCATCCTCCAAAAATAGTCATTAAGGAGCTGGGGTGGTGGCTCAGCAGTAAAGCACCTGCCTAGCAGGTGCGAGGCCCTCAGTTCCATCCTCAGCAACACATAAAAATAAATAAATAAATAAAATAATTGTGTCCAACTACAACTAAAATATATATATATATATATATATATATATATATATATATATATATATATATTTTTTAAATGGTCATTAAGCTGGCCAAAAATGGAGGACACAGAGAACTTATTTTTTCCTTAATTATTGATTGTTATCCAAGAACTATTTTAGAATCCATAATAACCTATCAAAAAAATTCTCTACTAGATTTTTTTTCCAGAGGATGAAACTTTGAGAAATTATTAACTAAAACATTATGTTATAATTGATCCCACCTTGCTCTATGAAATACATTAGCAATAGCCTTATGGAGAGACTTCTCTTTCTTCTTCTTCACATTGAATCTCAAACCCCATGTTTTTATTTAGAAACACAATATTCGGGGACTTTTGTCCTCTTATTAAATTCTTGTTTACTAGAAAGAAAATTTCAGTGGAATCTAGGTGAATAGTCAAAGGATGGTAATTTTACTATAAAATGGACTACACATTCATGTCATGATGTAGTTTGAAGAACTGCTCGGAGCCAAGATAGGAGCTCTTATCCCTTATCCAGACTTGATCACCAGTCATCAGAGTGAACATGGGAGAGTTGTTTAAACTCCTTTGTCCCACATTTTTTATCTAAATAATGAGACAATAGAATAGACCACTGGTCATCAAGGAAATTAAATGAGACAATGCATTTAGAATGCTTTATAAACTATTTAGCTTTAGAGAACTTGAGGGAAGGAAATAGTACAGTAGACAGAATAATTTGTGTTTATTCTTATATTGTCTGTAAATTTGTCTTGCTGCTCAAGGACAGGTCTTGCTCTTTGTGCAGGTCTCCATAGTCATTAGTTGTCCTCATCCAACCTTTTGTGATCAGGACAACCTTTAGATGATTAAGAAGCCTGCCCCCCTACTCCTCTTCTGTGAAGTGTCTGTTAGTTCTTTTGTCCATTTATTGATTGGATTATTTGGTTTGGGGTTGTTAAGTTTTTTAAGTTCTTTATATACCTGAGGGGCAGCTATAGGCTTTCTTTTCATGTTCATGATTGCTTCCTTTGCTGTGAAGATTTTTAATTTGATACCATCCCATTTGTTGGTTCTTTATTTTACTTCTTGTGCTTTAAGCATGCTTAGCTGACATGATGGGGAGTTGGTTCTACTTTTTCTTCTAGTAGGCACAGGGTCTCTGGTCAAATGCCTAGGTCCTTGATACACTTTGAGTTTTGTGCAGGGTGAGAGATAGGGGTTTAATTTCCTTTTGTTACATATTGATTTCCAATTTTGCCAAAACCATTTGTTGAAGAGGACTATCTTTTCTCCAATGTATATTTATGGTGCCTTTATCTAATATGAGATAACTGTATTTATATGTGTTTATCTTTGTGTCTGTCTTTCTATACTATTGGTCTTCATACCGGTTTGGTGCCAACATCATGCTGTTTTTCTTACTATAGCTCTGTAATATAATTTAAGTCTGGTATTGTGAGTGTGAACTGTTAACAGCAAATTAGTCTCAATTTAGTACTGCATTATTGGGTGAGTCCTAAATCAAGTAGACCCTCTGAAAGCTGATAATCATAAGACACTACTCCATCACCAGGAACAGGTGTAAACACTAAGTGTTCAAATACTTTTTGAATCAATGCAATTGACTGATTGCTAATGCTTATCATTAAGCACATAAGAAAGTATTTCCTTTAGCTGGGCACTTTGGCAACCAGGGAGGCTGAGGCAGAAGGGTCACAAGTTCAAGGCCTGCCTTAGCAACTTAGGCCCTGAGCAACTTAGTGAGACCCTGTCTCAAAACAAAAATCAAACAAAGATCTAGAGATGTGGCCCAGAGGTTAAGCATCCCTGGGTTCAAACACTGCTACCAAATAAATAACTAGGTATGTGGATGGGACTGCCTTTACCTGGCCTACTGAATTAATCTTATTTTTTTTATTATGAAAAATCAATATTCAAGTGCTGATGGATTTCTGAGGACATGAAAACTTGAAAAGATTGTTGCCAGAGCTCAACTTTCTTAAGAAGATTGAGTGTTTTTATCAGTGGAGGAATTTGGGCTGTCCCACAGGCCTGGAAGTTGATGCTTACAAGGACAAAGCTGCAGTAGTCAGACAGGTATGTTGTGCATGCTTGAGAGTAGGTGTAATAGGTACTTGTAGAAGACTCCTTTCCAATTCCAACAGGCTACCTCTGCCCCAGCAAGTTTCTTCCCCTTCTGGCAATGCTGAATCTTCTTTCAAATAGAGGGATTTTTTTCCTGCACATTGTCTTTGCCTTACAGAATCCATGGCAGGGGCCACTGAAAAATCCCACTATTCCTTCCTGAGAAAGTTAGGGATTCTGTATGAGACTCCCAGGCACCATTACTAAATCTCTGGCACAGGAGCAATGAAAAGTAATGATGGGCTCAGGGTAGGTCACATGTTTCTCCCCTGCCTCTGTGGAGAACTCAGCCTCGCCTGTGGCACATGGGCTGAATGTGGGACAGGCATTTCTTCTGAAAGAAGAATAGGGAACTGTGGCTGCAAAGATGGCAATTGCCCATTTCCACTGCTTGTAAGACCCATTCACCAATATGTCAATGGCTTCCTTGGAGTCAGGAACACTATTGGAAGGCTTGCATGAGTGCATGTGCACATATCACATTCTTTCCTGAACGTATCCCTAATAGGTTATTTATAGACAGTAATGGGACACAAAGATTGAGGGAAAGGGCATTTGCCACAGCACCATATCAAAGTCAAATTGTTTGAGTATGTTTTAAAACATCCTTGACGTGTGTGAATTTTGTTGTCCCTTTTTCTTTCATGGATTTTGATTGGTATCTGAAGACAAACATTGGTTGGCTTGCTCAGTAAAGCCAGATAGGAAGAGGGAAGTTGAGGAGGTAGAATTTTTTTTTCCAATTTTTGAGAGGAAAATCTCAATGAAGTATGGGTAGTGAAAGCAGAGAAGAGATGACAGATCAAGAGGGGCATCTCAGGTGGCCAGCCTTGAAAAAGAAGGTAGATTTGACCCGGTGGGTCTGTCTATTATTTGGAATGAAGGAATTTGCCACCTATAATTTATTCCAGCAGTACTAATATTCTTTGATAACATGGTTTATTGATGCACTGATGTCTCTACAATCTTATATGTAGTAAAAATTAAAGCACCTTGGAAGTTTTTGCTTTTCGTTGGTGTTTAAAAGACATTCCAAGTAAAATCAGTATGTTCTTCTAAACAAATATGATTTCAAGAAACATTGTACAGCTGTTCCAAATGGGTTGCTATTCCCTGACATTTTCAAATTAACAATCCCTGAGTGCAACTGAATTTGTAAGATTCATGAGCTCTCTTAATTTTATTAAAATAAAATAACATTTCAAGGTTCGGTGACTGACACAGAAGATCTCATTTATTCCTTTCAGCTCTTGGTGATTGTGATTCTGTTTATTTTTTGCTAGAAAATAGCAACTTTAGCACTTAAATCATGATTCTATAAATGTTTAAATTCTATAAACTTGTTCCTAATGTTTTTAATTGTGATTAAGTATATATGATAAAATTGACCATTTAAATCATGTTAAGTGTACAACTCAGTGGCATTAAGCACCATCACAATATTGCACCACCATCACCAATGTCTATTACCAGACCATTTCTGTCATTCCAAACCAAAACTCCACACTCCTCCCCTAGCCCTTAGAAATCACCCTTCTTCATTCTCTCTGTGAACTTGGCTATTGACCTATATTGAACTTGGCTATAAGTGGAATCACACAGTATTTGTTCTTTTTTGTTTGACTTATTTCATTTAGCATAGTATTTTCAAGGTTAATCTGTTATAGCATGTATAATAATTTCATTCCTTTATAAGAAAATACACACACACACACACACACACACACACACACACACACACTACCTTTTGTTTACACATTCATCTGTTGGTAGAGGTTAGCTATTTTCTCCTTTTGTCTATTGCACATAATTCTGCTAAGGACATTACTGTACAAATACCTTTTGGGTGCCTTAATTTTAATTCTTTTGTGTGTATACCTAAAAGTAGAATTGCTGGATTGCAAGGTAATTCTATATATAACTTTTAGAGGAACTATAAAACTAGTTTCCACACAGGCTGCACAATTTTACATTTTTACCATGAATCTGCTAACTCATGGGGTTTCCAATTTCTTTTCACCCAGGCCACCAACACGTGGTCTCTTTCCCTTTCTTTCTTACTATTACTCTATTTTGTTAATTGCCACACTAATGGGTAGAAAAAGTGGTATCTAATTGTATTTCAATTTTAATTTCCCTAATGAGTAATGATATGGAGCATCTTTTCATGTGCTCTTTAGTAATTTGTTTCTCTTCTTCAGGGAAATGTCTATTCAAGTTCTTTGCTGTTTTATTTTTATTGAGCTTTTGTATTGTTAAGTTGTAGAAAATCCTTAAATATTCTCAATATTAATCCTCATTCAGATATATGACTTGAAAATATTTTATTCCATCTCACGGGTTGTCTTTTCACTCTCAATATAGTAAGCTTTGATGCACAAAAGTTTTAAATGTTGCCAAAGTTTAATGTATCTAGTTTCGCTGCTGTCTATGCCTTTGGTGGTCAAATCAAATAATCATTGCCAAATTCAATGTCATAAAGCTTTCCCCAAAGTCTTTTTCTGAATTTTATTGTTTTAAATATTATTTTAAGTTTTTAGTCTATTTTGAGTTATTTTTTGCCTATGGTATAAACTAGGGTTCAAGTTCATTCTTCTGCACATAAATATCCAGTTTTCCCAGCACCATTTCTTGAAAAGACTGTCTTTAGGGCTGGGGATGTGGCTCAAGCGGTAGCGCACTCGCCTGGTATGCGTGCGGCCCGGGTTCGATCTTCAGCACCACATACCAACAAAGATGTTGTGTCCACTGAGAACTAAAAAATAAATATTAAAAATTCTCTCTCTCTCTCTCCTCTCTCACTAAAAAAAAAAAAAAAAAAAAAAAGAAAAGAAAGAAAAGACTGTCTTTATTCACTGAATTCACAGGAATTTTCAGGGACCTTAAATAGCCAAGACAATATTGAAAAAGAAGAAAACTGGAGAACTTGCCCCTTGTTTTTGAAACTTACTATCAAGCTGTCATAAGGACAGAGATTTATAGATCAACAGAATGCAGTAATGAGTCCAGAAATAAATCCTTGTAAATACGGTCAGTATATGAAGGCAAGTATGCCAAATGTTTGCGCTTACATCAAATTTCATTTGTACAGCCATTGTGCTTCAAACAGAGCCTAAAAGTTCCCTGTGGACCCTTGGGACACCTACAACTCTATCTCCATCTAAATTTGTACCTTCCAAATGGGTGCCCTGAGTTCATGCCCTTGGTGACTTCTGATTAGGTAACAAACTATGGGCCATGGATCCATTCTGACCAGATCTGTTTCTCTTAATAAAGCTTTATTGGAATACAATTACTCTCAGGCTTGTATGCACAGTCTGTGGCTGCTTCTATACTACCAAGATGGAGGGAAATATTTCTTGTGGGGACCCTATGGCTTATTAAACCTAAAATACTTATCATTTGACCTTTTCCAGAAAAAAGTCTCCTGATCTCTGGTCACATGTAGAGGTAGAAAAATGAGAGCACTTTGGAAGACTTATAAAAATAAGGAGAATTTTCAGGAAAGGAATGTATAATCATTTTCTTTTGATTTTTCCCCTTGCTTCTTATACTAATATTTTAATATAGCTAATATTAAGCTACTACAAAGAAAATATTCATCTCATTAATACATGTTCTAAGTAATACTTGAGAGTACAATTTTATGGACATATGAAATGGATTGTAAAATAATATAATCTTGATAAAAAAATCCACTTTTTTGTTGTTTAACGTGTATTTTATTTCTTTAACTTTTCATATCAAATAGACATCATCAAATTTGCACTTTTAGTGTTACTACTTGGCTTCAAGGGGTATAATAAATAGATTTAAGGCATAAGCTTGGCACTTTCATCTGCTTAAGGAATTCCTGTAGCGCATGAGTTGAATGTGCTTTTGGCTATTCTAATTTGGGCTTCTCCTTCTTTACTAGAGATTCATACTCCTGGAAGACAAAAAGAGTCTGAAATTCACTTGATCTCAGCAGCCCAGTAATTTAATAGAAATATATTTTGTTTTATTTTATTTTTTTAAGAGAGAGAGAGAGAATTATTTTTTAATATTTAGTTTTCAATTTCAGTGGACACAACATCTTTATTTGTATGTGGTGCTGAGGATTGAACACAGTACCCCACACGCTACTGCGTGAGCCACATCCCCAGCCCATAGAAATATATTTTAAATGATAAAGTGTATTTCTTTTTTAATCCAGTTGATGTTCCCAGCAGGAACACTATGTCATGTACCATGTGACTTAACACAACAGAAACAAAAACATGTATCCAAATGGCTTCTAACAGATCAAAGGATTTCCTTAGAAAATACCTGAATTTTAAGTTATCTTAGAATTTTCCTTCCACATACTTGGTCCTGGAGCAGCAGCCTGAACCCTGGGTCAGCTAAAGCCATGCAGCCTGCCCACTCCCTTCTCCCCAGACCACCTGACTTTTCCACCGAGGGTCCCAAAAGAGACCTGAGAGCAGAAAGAAGGTCTGTTACATGCAGACTAGGACTTTGAGTCATTTGTAAGGAATAAAAAAGAAAAGGTCACCTTTTGAAATCAATATTTTGATTGAAAATTCTCTGTAAAAGAATTTCAAGGTGCCAGTATAAATAACTATAAATGGAGCCCCAGATCTAAGAGAATAAGAATTTTTTGCTTCTTTAAAGGCACCAGAAATTTTATGTATTAGTAAAATTTGTTTTATGTGTACATCTTTATCTACCTGTGAAAGCATCACTCTATTCAAAATAGTGAGATATATCCACTGTTCCAATATTCACTCATAGCGCTTCTTATTCTTCCCCTATCTTTTCCACCCCTCCTTCTAAGGAAAACAGTAACCTGATTTATTCTACTATATATGAGTTTTCATTTTCTAAAAAATTGTATGAATGGAATCTTGTAGTATCTACTTGTTTTTGCCTTTCTTTACCTAGCATAATTATAATTTGAGAGATTTGTTATACAGACACACACATGCACACACACACACACACATTCATATGTATATAATTTGTTCATTTTTTATTAGTAGCATTTTATTGTATGGTTGAGTCAATTCTTTATTGATATGATAATAGACATTAAGGTTATTTCCATATTAAAGTATTATCAACAGATACAGAAATAACACATCATGTACTTCCTTTTCACTTGGCAAATACTTAATGAGGTAAGAGCCCCATCATAATGTTAGGGAAGGGTATTTTTTCATTACAGAAACTGCAAAAGTGTGCTCCAATGTGGTTGCAACATTTCATATGGCCAAAGTAGTACATCCATGCCAAGGCTGGTATTTTTAGTTTTAGATATTTCCCCCCTTTTTTTGGTACACGCAAAGAAATCTTTATTATATTGAGATTACCTTTTAGATCTTTAATATTTGAGCCTTAGTTTCTTCATCTAAAAATAATAACATTTATGGCTTTTAAGCTCTCTGGATATTGAAAATCTGTGAACAACATAAGCCTATATTTTATAATAATAGCAAACAAAGGCATAATAGGCTTCTTTTCACATGATAATTCAATCATATTAAATTATTACCAAAAGTTTATATGGAATAGCTTCATTTCATATAATTTCCTTCATGACATCTGTTTCCTAAAGCTATCCCATTCTTATTCTTAAAAAAATTATACAAGCATCTATATTTATCCCTTTAAAAAATAGTCAGTTGTTACCTATTATCTGTTTGTTATCCTGGTATATGCTAAAGGAACAAAATAATATACAAAGAACCCTCTCAGTTTCCCCTCCATTTCTTGTCTTCTAATAGAGTTTGAATGATCTAGACTCGATCATTATTATGCCTCCAAAAACTAGTACTATTTCTTTGACATGCTTATGTAATTGAATTTTAATTTTTTTATCTATTATTTAATATTAATATTTTGATAAAGAAAACTTTCATTTTTTCTACTGTATTTAAAATTTTTGTTTGTGTATTTACTAGTATAATATTTTTACTGTCCATTGCTGTTTTTAAATCAGCATATTATAGTGATGCAGCCACATCAATGTTTATAGCAGCTCAATTCACAATAACTAGACTATGGAACCAACTTAGGTGTCCCTCAATAGATGAATGGATAAAGAAAATGTGGTGTATATACCCAATGGAACATTACTCAGGTTTAAAGAAGAGTGAAATTATGACGTTTGCCAGTAAATGGTTGGAGTTGGAGAATATCATGCTAAGTGAAACAAGCCAATCCCACAAAACCAAAGGCCCAGTCTTCTCTAATATGCAGATGCTAATTCACACTAAAGCGAGGGGGCACTAGGGAAGAATAGCATTACCTTAGATTAGGTAGAGGGAAAAGATGGCGGGGGAGGTAGACGATGTAGAGACAGGAAATATAGTAGAATGAAAGTAGACATTACTACTGTAGACATTATTACTGTAGGTATATATGCGACTGTATGACCAATACGATTCTGCAACAATGTACATTCAGAAAAATGAGAGATTATATCCCATCTATCTATGATATATCAAAGTGCATAAATGTATTCTACTGTCATGTGTAAATAATTAAAACATTAAAACATTTAAAAAACAATGATTCCGATATTCTTATAGATGTAGTGACATATGGTTGTGGTTTTAATTTACATTTACTTAATGAATAATGATAGATATTTTTCTATGTTCCTATTAGTCACTTATTTGAGTAAAATGTCTGATCAGATCTTTGCCCATTTTGAATTGAGTTGCTTGTTTTTTTAATAGTGACTTCTGAGTTCTCCATATGTCTGAGACATAAGTCCTTTATTATACATGTTAGTTGCAAATATTTTCTCAATCTTTACCTTTTTATATTTGTTGACATTATCTATCAAAGAGCAGAAAGAAGGTTTTCACATTGATGAAGTACAACACTGATTTTTTTACACATGGCATGTTTTTTTGGATTCATATCTATGAAACCTCTTCTAAGCCAAAGTCACAAGAACTTTTATCCTAAAATATTGAAGTTTTAGGTTTTGCTCTCGTGTTCATGATCATCCTGAGTTAATTTTTACATATGGTTCAAAACAAGGGTTGTAATTTATTTATTTACATAACTATACTGTCTTCCATTTAATTTGTACATTTTTATTTATGTTGTCAAATTTATTGAGACAGAGTTTTTTCACATTAATTTTTTTTTATAATTTTCATACTTGTAGTGCCTGTGATGATATTCTCTCATTCATCTTATTTTTTGGCTTTTACTTTTCTGTTGAATATACATGGAAAACTATTAAACATATGAATTTCAATAAACCAAGTATTTCAGAGATTTTCTCCATTCTTTTCTCCAGTATTTAATTGACTTCTGCTATGACCTTTGTTACTCCCTTTATTCTACTTACTTTAATTCATTCTTCTTTTTCTTGTTTCTTGTCATAGAATCTGAGGTCATGGATTTAGTTCTTTTCTTTCTTTAAATATAGGTTTTTGAATGCTACAATTTGCCTCAAAATACAGTTTTAGTAGCATCTTACAAATTCTGATGTTATATTTGATATTCATTCTATTAAAAATAAGTTCTACTTTCTTTTTGCTCTTTTTCATGAAATACCTAGTATTAGGCATATTTCAATTAAGTGTTCTTCTGGGTTGATAATCTTAAATGTGACATTTTCTCCAAGGGATACTCTGGTTCTTGCTTGCATTTAAGTTTTTTTGGTGTTGATTTTTATCTTCCTGGAGTGACTGCTTAAACTTGGAGCTGTAAATATCTTCCCGTGAAGTCCAAGGTGTGCACTATGGAGGGTCTTACATTCCTCCCTTGTGAGACCAACTGACACCCTCATGCTTTACCTTATGAGGGGAGATGCTGCTGGGCATAGCCATTGACTTTATGCAATGTCGTACATCTCTTGCTCTCCAGTATGAAGACAGTTGGGCCCAGGAACAATTTCGGAATGACAAAATATACAAAGTTTTTCTTTTTCTTTTTTTTTCCCCTGAAAACTTAAATAAATTACTTCTAAACCATGAGGCATGTTTCACTAGGTTTCATAGTATTTTTTAAATCTGCAGTTTATTGGTAGTGCATAGGTGCATATTTTACATTTCTTTTCTATTCCTCATCAAAATGCTGCTTCTAGAATCTCTTTGATGCCTACAGTGCCTCAAGACCCTTTTTGTTGAGTAAGGAAAAGTTGTTTTTGTTTTTTTAATCTTTAACTTTAAGTGAAAAGGCCATACCTTCCCCAAAATCAAAGTCTCCTTAATTTACTGAGATGAATTCACAGCATTTCCCACTGTAGTCCCATTCTACCTTTGTAATTATACACTTTGTAGAAAAGTCCTCCTAGTCTCCTTTTACTTAATTCCTGAAGGCAGGAGCAGAAAGATCCTTCTAATTGGGTTTACAGGGAGGGGAGAAGACTGATAAAGGGAGGCATTGAGGAGGAGCCTGTTAACTGCCCTCTAGGGAGAGGCCCCAGGGGGCAGGGCAGCTGGCCATGGTTGGGCATTGAAGCGTGAATTAGCACTCTGGCCAATGGTGTCAATCAAACCTCATCCATCCTTAAGGAAACCCCCTGGTCTCAATCTCCTACATTGACTCTCTCTCTTCCCTTCCCATCTCTGGCTTCTGTGGGAGCCCAGGCACAGGCCACCTTGATGGATTCTCCCCTCATATTCCATTTGTAGATCACTGAACAGCAGCTTCCTGGGTGATATCAAAATTCATCTGCCCTCTAAAGATTATTCTATCTTCTCTTTTGCATGCTCTCAAAAACTATTTTGTATGCACAGACTTACATTGTATAATTTATTCAGTTTTCAGTGTTGATTCACATTTGATGCGTTAGAGGAAAAAATATTCTTTACAGAACTAGAACTTGTACAGAGAAAACATATGTTATCTTAATATTTGAAATATTTTCTTTAATATCACAACAGGATTGGACAGGGCTGGTTTCCCAAAGATACTGTGGCTAAAACCTATTTCCCACATCATGTACAACCACAAGAATGGAGAGTTATACTCCATGTGTGTATAATACGTCAAAATACATTTTACTGTCATGTATTTGATGTATTATACACACATGGAGTATAACTCTCCATTCTTGTGGTTGTACATGATGTGGGAAATAGGTTTTAGCCACAGTATCTTTGTTAAACTTCACTCTTATAAAACCTCCTCTTAATCAATGAAGCAACTACCCAGACCCAGATACCACATGTATTTTCTTCAATCTAAAAACAGCCAGCAGCTGGAGCTCATGAGAAAATCTCCTGTAGGTCATAGGACACCAGGCTAGAGACAGAACTCAGGCCCAGGTCAGCAGATGTTAGAGGCTCATACCCCAATGTTCTCTCTAGCTCATTGTTCTGTTCTTATCTTTAGAAGTAAGTGGATAAATATTACTGTTATCATTTATTGATTTCACAGAAATGTTTTCTTTGCCATCTGATCAGGATGGAAAAGTAGATTTAGTACTATTTCACTGAAGCACATTTCCCATCACACTCATAGAGACATAGGCACAAATAGCATGTGTGTTATCAAGTTAGCATCAACAGATCTGTGCACATCCCAATAATAGCAGAAATATTTGCAAGGCAATAAGGTCAAGTGAGGGCAAAAAGTTTAGCTGAGCATCCCTGCTTATTTTAGAGCCTTCAACCAGTTTTTGCTTGGAAAGATGTGATGACCATTCTTCTGTGAGTGTTGTCTGGAGTCTGGATGGCACACAGGAAGTGAGGAAAGTGGGTAGCAACTGGGGTACCCAAGTTGAGCAGATGCCAATAGCACATATCCAGGGAGAGTACTGAATTCAGAATTCCTGTGTTTCAATTAGACAAAAGAACAGTGCCCAACCTCAAGGCCTTGAGACTCTCTGTCCCTCTGGCATATGTCCCCAGCCCAACTATAAAGACCTGCCATTTGTCCTTGTCAGGACTCCACTCAAGATGCTAGACTTACCACCCTGGGGACCTTGATCTTCCTTTTCTCTGATGGCAAATCCCTCACATTTCTTAAGATCCTAAGCAATTATCACACTTCTGATATCCTCCATGTTGTCCCCCTTTACCCTTCCCCAATCCTGTTAAGCTATGCTTTTTTTTTTGTTATTCCTAACACCCTGCATTTTATACTACTATTGACCTATGTATCTCTGTCTTACAGGTAGGAGCTGCTTAAACATTGCAACTTAGTCTCTGTAGTGGATGCTTGTGTGCAGCCCAATTAGCGCTGATGTGGTTTGTTTCCCAGAGATTCATGTGCTGGAATTTTTTTCCCAGTATGGCAGTGGCCAGAAGTGGAGAAACCTTTAAGTGGCAGAGCTAGTGAGAAGTAATTAGAGCAGAAAGGACTTGCCCTCAGAAGAGATTAATATAGTTCTCTTCGGATCCCAGTAAGTTGCCAGTGGGTTCCAGATTATTACAGAAACAGTGATCCTGGCACTCAAATGCGTTCAGCATCTTGTCCTGCCATGTGATCTCTCCCTCTCACATGTATTCCCACCATGACATCATCAGTCATGCTACCATGATCCTGGCGAAGAAGCTGGCACCATGGTCTTGAACTTCCCAAACTGTGAGCTAAGCAAACCTCTTTTCTTTGGGAATTCTACTGTAGCAACAGAAAATAGATTTTAAAAGACAGTGATCAAATGGCAACACATACGGGATAGATCCAGGATCAGCAGATGCTGGAAGTGACCAGGCTCTCTGAAGGGAGTAGTGTTCAATGTTGGCTGAGGACTCTGGGTCAGGCTAGGCAGGCAACAGAGAAAGCTATTGGCAAGAGCTCATGGGCACTGAGAATGCCATTCGCCAGTTGGCAACAAAGGGAAGCACCTGCAAGAGGTGGAGTTTGTAAGAGTTCAAGGGACAGGTGTTAGAGGAGAGGAGGCTGACAGGGGTAGCCCTGGCCCAGGGGAGGATGCCATGTTCATTATGTTTGTCAAATTTGGAACGCTTTCTTCCTAAACCCAGATATGCCTCCTGTGTTTTGTATTCCTGGCACTTAGGAACAGTTAATGAGCATTGAAATGGGGTCGGGGGGGGGGGAAGACACTGATTTTGCTTTCTAAACAAACAAACAAAAGTGGAGTTATTAAAATTTGAAGCAACAGTTATTATCCAAACTATATATATATATATATATATATATATATATATATATATATATATATATATATTTGCTGCCAAAACACACTCTCACATGCACTGCTGATGGGGTGATCCTTTCCAGTCTTCACTTGTTTGACCAGAGCATTGGAATGGGGAAGAGCAGACTGGCTCCTGCTCAGGAAAGTGAGGCTTCTGGCCAGCACCTTGCTATGACTACAAGAAACTTCATCCCCACCTTTGTGGCGGCTAGAACAAATAACCTGTAGGAGTCCAGCTTTCATATGAATAGTTTGGTGTTTGGAGACCATATTTACATTTTATGGAGATTTTCTTGGAGAATCTGGGGCAGGTACCTGCTGCAGTCTGGCTAGGCACAATTCACGAGCCACTTATCAAGCAGAAACAAATATTTTTAGAACACACACACACACACACACATACACACACACACACACACACACACACACACAGGCCACAATACACAAGCTCTTCAGGAATTCCCTCAGAGCCCAACTGGCACCACCTGGCTTCCCACAAGCCTCTCACCCCCTGCCCACTCCTCCTGCTCTTGAGGCCGATTGGCTGGGTTGTGTGGGGGGAGCCAAAAAAGTCCCCCAATGAGCAGCTCCGTGGTCTGAAAGGGTGGGGAAATAGCCCAATGAGCATCACCACAGAGGAGCCAGTCAGCTGGCAGCTGGAAGTTTGCTGGGGCCGCTGTGAGCCAATCATTAGCTGGCAGCTGGAAGTTTGCTGGGGCCCCTTTGGCTGTGGCTTTCAACAGGTACCTTCAGGATCTCCATCGGCAGAGAGAAAAACTAGAGACATGGAGAAGCCTGGAGTGCCAAGAAGGAACTGGGGTGAGGGATGGACATAAATTAGAGTGATTAATTCTTCATGCATCAATACATACCATCATTCAACCATACAGCACTTTTAAAAGATAGAAAAGGCCATTCAACTAGGGTAAGTAAAAAGTGTAATCTGCCACCTCTACCACCATCTAACCCTCCAGGAGAGAACACTGGCATGTTTAGTCTAATCGGGATGGAAGAGGCTGTGACAATGACACACCAGGGACTCCATGTTGGGTTTTTGCCAAGGCTCAAGTATGCATAAGGAAAAAGCTCACAGTGATCCCAATGGCTCCATCCTTGTTCCCAATGCTGATCAAGTAACAAGGACAAAATTTTAAGAAAAGCAGAAAAGTATTGTTGTTTTGAGGACAAAGGAGAATGAACAGTGGACTCCTGTCCCAGAGGCTACAATTCTATCAAGGGAAACAACGGACTTTTAAAGAGAAAATACAAAAACTACACTCCAGTTGTGCCCTTTCAGAAGTTATAATTTATTTGTAGTCTTGAGAGATAGCCATTTCTTTGACCAGCTGTTGCCAGCCCCAAGCCTAAATTCCTTCACTTCTGTGTTCAGTGAGCTGAAGAACAGGTAACTCAGCCTAGGATGGGAAGAACGTTAATATTGTTCCCCTGTGGTTAGAAAGAAAGGGTGAGAGGGAGAAGAGGAAGGGAAAAAAATGTCAGTTTTAAAATAAGCCCGAGTGGTATAGCAGCAACGATTATTTTCAAAGCTGGAAGTGGACCCTTGTTATTGCAGGACCTAGACCAATAGGAATGCTGTGCCATCTGCAGAAGTCCTGGTAGGCTCAGTCCTTAGGCTATTCACCCCAACATGGTACCCATGTGAAGCTCATAGTGAGAAGGGAGAGTTGAACTATTATAATGGCATATCAAAGATCTAAAGGCAACTCTAGATCACTTTGAAACTTGTTCTTACAAGTTTCATGGTCTCTTTTCTTTGTTTTTAGTTATTTTGTCTTCCTGAGACCTAGAATCTTCTGTCTGTGTAAATGTCATAAAAGTTCCCTCTTCAGGGTAATTTTTGTTCTTATAGGCAGGGAGCAGCTTTAAATTCCTCATGCCTAAGAGAATAGTTTGTCCTGAGAAACTACTCTGTTTTTGGTGGAGGAAAGTAACACATACCTTATTAGCTAACGTGCTTTGCAAAGAAGAATAAGGAGGAGGAGGAGGAGGAGAAGAGGAGACAGCAGCAGCATGGGGGGAGGGGCACCATACAGTATTCCCTTATCTTCATGTGCCAAGGCTCCTGTTTAGCTCTTACCTATCACTATGATCTAGGATGAGGAGAGGGCACAACACTACTGACCCATATCTTTTTTCTCTATTTAGTAAGATTAAATGTGATAATCACTAGCAATTAAAATATTTTTATGTCAAATAAAATGAAATATATTTATGGATATGTCCCACAGACCAATAGATAACTATCTCTGATTTTATTGTACATTTTATTTAAAACATATTTTCTGAAATCACATATCCCATGTACTGCTTCTTCTTTTCTGTGGAAACATAATCATGAACACACTGTGAGGAAATATTGTGTGTGTTTGCTGTCTGTTTTACTCAAGTTATCAAGAGAAACAGAAACAATGTATAAATAGATGATTTATAATAAGGAATTGATTTAGGCAGTTATGGTGACCTAGAAGACTCATTATCTGCCTTCTGAAAGCTGGAGAACCAGGAAAGCTGATGATGTAATCTAGCACAAGTACAAAGGCCTGAGAACAAGGGAAGGTGAGTATGAAAATCCCATTCCAAGAGCAGGAGAAGATAAATGTCCCAACTCAACCAGTCAGTCAGAAAGAGAGGTTTCAACCATTTTGCTCTATTCTGGCCCTCAATAGGTTGGATGATTTCTACCCACATTGGAGAGGTTCATCTTTTTTTACTCAGTCCCCTGATTCAAATACTGATCTCTTCTAGAAGCACTCACATAGACACACCCAGAAGTAATGTTTTACCAGATAACTGGGCTTCCCATGGTCCAGGCAATTTGACATATAAAACTAACCATCACATTATCCTTAAAGATGGGAGAAGAGATGTCTCCACTGAACGGTCCAAGGAGTTCCTGGGAGAAAGTGAAACTCAATACAGAACCAATGAGGTTCTTGGGTTACCAGACATAAAAGAATTTCAGAATAAACCTGTCAGAGACATAGACATAGTTGATTTAGGAAAGTAGACAATACATTCAAGGGAAGAAGAATGTGCACAATCTTGAGAGTGAAAGGTATGTTTGGGGAATTCTCATCTCTTCTTTGAAAGGAAACTTGGTGAGCGGTAGGTAAGAATGATATCAGACCAGTGACCTCAAGGTAGTTTCTAGTGGCCTGGTCAGTTTCAGAATCCTTAGGCTGACACGACCTTTATTATCTGATTGCTAGACAACATTGGAACGTCTCCTAAATTGTAGATTCCTCAAGATCTCTTATCTCTTTTTTCTTTATTTATTTAATGGGAAATACTTTACAGTGCACAGGCAGATTTACAGATTTCCTAGGATTTGGGTGTTACAGGCCTGAAAAACAGACTGACTGTTACAAGGGTGCAAAATTGTGACATATGCAGTCGAGGGGAGAAATAAAGAATGTCCATGCGCTTCTGCCCCTTTCAATGCTTTATTCACTCAAATTACTCAATGCAATTTCACTCTATAGGTTCTTAATCAAGAAAATGACAATCCTTGATGTTAGGCACTGCAATAGACACAATCAATTCACAGCAAACAATTCTAGATTAATTCTAAGCACTGCAAAACACACTTAATCATGACAGGTTAATGACAGACATTTCCTCTGGATGCTAAGTTCAAAAGTCTTAAGCCTTAGGCTTTATTTTTTTTTTATTTTTTTTTTAAAGAGAGTGAGGGGGGGGAGAGAGAGAGAGAGAGAGAGAGAGAGAGAGAATTTTAATATTTCTTTATTTATTTTTTTTAGTTCTCGGCGGACACAACATCTTTGTTGGTATGTGGTGCTGAGGATCGAACCCGGGTCGCACGCATGCCAGGCGAGCGCGCTACCGCTTGAGCCACATCCCCAGCCCAAGCCTTAGGCTTTAGTGGAGCAGATGCACACTCACTCAGACCAGGTCCGGAACCAAGGCAGGCTTTTCTTGGCGTGGAGTAGATAACCAGTTGAGGAGAGGGTCCTAGGGAGAAGTTGTGGCTCTTACTAAGGTCCAGATGAGGCGGCAGAGTTTAAGAGCAGTTAGGATCACATAAAGGCTCAGGAAACAACAAGTGATGGGATGTCAAGTCCTCATCAGGCTCTCCAGCTCGAGTGAATTCTTGTTTCAACTGGCTGAATTCCTGTTCATTTGCTCTATTATTTATTCTAAATTTGGGGGGGGGGTTGACCCCTTTTTCAATCCTTATCAGCCACCACCGGATTTCTCAGTGACATCATTTGCCCGGGGGACAGAAACATCTGGTCTGGTGGTCTCCACCCTGATCTTCTCTTCTTTCCGTCTTATCAGGCAAGGACAGCCTGCCAGGGGCTTCACTCTGTTTATCAGGGTGAGGAGAAGTAATTTGTCTGAGGCCATACTGGAGGGATCTGTGGGTGTGCCTAGTGGAACTGTAGGTTTCAAACTGGAGTTTTTAAAATGGAGTTGCTTAGGCTCAGGCCTAAGGCCATCCTAACACTGACTTACGGAGTGGCAGGCCTGAAAACACATGCTGAAGTTTTGAATTAAAATTCCATTTTTCTTGTCCTTCCTTTAGGTCTCCTGTCTACTTAATTTTTTTTTATTTCTTCTAACACAGAAGAATGCCTACTTATGCAGACTGAAATGGTAATTGGCCTCAGGCAAATGGTAGTATTGTTTATCTATTGCTATATAACAAATTATTCCAAACTTAACAGTCTTTAAAACACCATTTTAATTTTCTCATGGCTTCCATGGACCCAAAACTTTGTAAAGGAAATACCAGAAATGTTGCATTTCTGCTCTGTGATGTCAGGGGTCCCAGCAAGGAAGACTTGAAATGGACAATTTAATAGCTGGGATCAAGACATGTCTAGAGATGTGCTGTCTAATTTAGTAGCAGCTAGCTTAGTGACTATGTACATTTAAATTAAATAGAATTAACATTTTGGTTCTTCAGTTGTATTAGTCATATTTAAGTGCTTAGTAGGTGCACGTGCATAGTGACTGGTACTGACAGCACAAATATATAACATTTACAGCGTCATTAAAAGTTCCACTGGACAGCACTGATCTAGAGGTGCCTTTGCTTGTAGGCGACTCAGCTAGACCTCATCCAGGGACTGGGCCATCCTGGGCCATCTCCTTGTGGCTTATTCATGTGGTCTATGCTTCTTCACAACAGGGTGTCCTTGGAACTTTTATGTGTTGTTCAGCTCCAAATCTGAATTTCTCTGAAGAAAGAGATGAAAGCTGAGTCATCTTTATGACCTAGCTCTAGACATAATCAACTGGCAAAGAGTCACATAGGGTGGCTGCCATAGTTTAGATATAGCTTGTCCCTTCTGAAACCTATGTTGAGATTTAACCTCCCTTTTGAAAATTAAGAGGTAGAACCAGGTGAGAACTTTGGAGAATTTACATAATGAGAATGAAGCTTTCATTAGTGAATTAATTCATTTGTACATTGTTATGGTTTGAATTCTAAACATCTTCCAAAGATCAAGTTAAAGGCTTGGTTGCTAGCCTGTAGGGCTATTGAGATTCAATGTATATTTCCAGGTTGGCATAGTTGCACATTCCTGTAATACAAATGACTTGGGAGGATGAGGCAGGAAGACCACAAGTTAGAAGCCAGCATGGACAATTTAGCAAGACTCTTTCTCAAAACAAAATAAACAAATAAATAAACAAACAAATAAATAAATAGGACTGGGGATGCAGCTCAGTTGTAAAGCACTCTTGGATTCAATTTCCAGTACAAAAAAAAAAAGAAAAGAAAAAGAAAAAAGAGGTGGGGCTAAGTGGAAGAAAGGACACTGGGGTTATTTATACCTTTGAAAGGGATATGGACACCCCAGCCCTTTCTCCTCTCTCTTTTTGTCTTCTGACTGCCAGAAGATAAGCAGTTTTTCTCCACTGTACATTTCCACCATGCTATTCTACCCCACCACAAACCCAAAGCGGAAGGGCCAAGTGACCATGGACTGCAAATTCTGAAACTGTGAGCCATTGTAAGTTGATTTTCACAGGTATTTTGTCACAGGAACAAGAAACTGACTAACACATATTCTTAATGGATTCATAGGTAATCTCAAGAGTAAGTCTGCTACAAAAGTCAAGGGGGAGGGGAAAAAAAGGGAGAGAATTGAACAACAGCAGGGGAGGTAGAGAGGGAAGATGGGAGGGGAGGGGAGGGGAGGGGGGATAGTAGGGGATAGGAAAGGTAGCAGAATACAACAGTCACTAATATGGCATTATGTAAAAATGTGAATATGTAACAGATGTGATTCTGCAATCTGTATTTGGGGTGAAAATGGGAGTTCAAAACACAATTTGAGTCAAATGTATGAAAGATGATATATCATGAGCTATGTAATGCTTTAAATAATCAATAAAAAAAGTCAAATTAACTAAGCCTCTCTTATATGTATTATCTCCCCTGTTTGCCCTGCACTACCTTGAGGCTCTGCAAGTTAGAAGGTCATTATCAGATGTGGCCTCTAAGACCTTGGGACAGAACTGTGAGCCAACATAAAACCTCTTTTCTTTATAACATACCCAATCTGGGACACTATGTTATTACAATAGAAAATGGGTTCAGACAGTGGTCCAGTTTTAAGGGGAGAGAACCCAGACTCCATACCTCATTGAAAGCCAGGTCAAAGGATGTGCACACATGTTTTAAAGCTGCATGTGTGGTTTGCTCTCTATGTGGAAGAGAGAACAATCCACAAAAAATGTATATATATATATATATATATATATATATATATATATATATATATATGAAAAGCATAATCTTGTGAAGAAAAAAACGGATGCTATGATTGAGAGTAACCAATAACAGGGTTTGGCTAAGCCCAAATTCTTTCCTATTAATGCTGTTGTCTCTCATGCTGGACCAAGTCTCTCAAAATAAATATTGACAGTGCACATTCCTGCTGGAAGTCTGCAGTGCATGTTATCAGAATGCAAATGTTTCCTGCTAGCGAAGAAAAAAAGGAGGTATCTGGGGGAGAACACCTGCTCCTTCTGATAGACCTGCATAGACCAGCCCTGAGTCCTGGTCTTCCACCATCTTTACAGTGGCAATTCACTGCTGTTGAAGTATCAGGGAGTCATTAGGGTGGGGAAAGCAAAGGGCATGAGTCTGAATGGTGGCCCTAGAATGGCATAAAAATTACATTAAAAAGAAGCCAGAGGGGGAAAAAAAGGGCAGATGTAATGTCCCAGGTTATGGGAATAGGTGCTTTGAGGCTCTGGTGCCATGTCAGTTTTACCTGTTTCTAAGCTTGTCTCTAGGAACATCTCATTTGTCTAAGGATTTACTCCAGGGTAACAATTGTTAATATCAAATATAGTGCACTAAAATATAGTGATATATTTTTTCCAAGTCAAGAATTAGAACTGTGAAGGATGAGGACGACTTGCCATTTGCAGGGTGCACCACCATGATGCTGAGCACACCTCTGGCTAAGAGACTTATTTTGGCTAAAAAGGTCACCTTAAAGCTGGACACAATTGCACATGCCTGCAATCCCACATAACTCAGGAGGCGGAGGCAGAAAGTTGCAAGTATGAGGCCAGCCTCAGAAAATTAGTGAGAGCCTGTTTCAAAATACTATATAAGAGTGTTAGGGATGCAGCTCAGCAGTAGAGTACCCTGGGTTCAATCCTTAATACTGAAGAAAAAAGAAAAAGGTCACCTTAAGCACAGCCTGAGATGAGCAAAACTTCCTGGTGTCAGCTGAGGTTCTGTTGGAAATAGAACGGTTCTTTCTGTTTATTTTGTGTAGTGTCTCTGAGGTGACTGCCATCAGAGGTTGATTCTTTCCCTTCTGAGATCATTTTGTACCTCTGGCTTAGAAGGAAGGTCTTTTTGCCTGGGAGGATGGTGATCTGTCTGTCCTCTGCAAACTATGGCTCTGCCACACTTACACACAACAACACAACAATAATAAAGAACTCCTGCTGCACACAGCTGCAGCCCACAGGGGTCACATGTTATTTTCCCTCCTCTTCTCATTTTCCACCTTTACCCTCAAAGGTATGCAGGAGGCATAACAGACCATGAATATTCTAGTTCAATTCTAACTTAAAGCTAATTGGTATCACTAAATCTAATGTAATTTTCTCCAAAGAATTTCTGCAGTACCAGATGTCCTGTTAGGCACTAAGGCTTAACAGTTATCTTATCCTCCTGACTTCTCTCTGGGGCAGCCATCATTGTTATCCCAGTTTTACAGATAAATCAAGGGTCCCTGTCCTTTTTTTAGTCACTCAGTGGGAAGAAAGGGAAGAATGGCTCAAATCTGTGTAGGTTGGACTCCAGACTCTGTTCTCTCAACAACTACTCCCTGTGGCTACCTTGGCTTCTGTCTAATTTAATAAGGAATCAGACAGGCGATTCAGAACAATGCTGCCAATCTCTGAAGATGTCACAAAATGTGACCTTGCTCCCACTTGTAAGGGGGTGACTGTTCAGTGGCCTCTGAAAACTATAAAATAATAATGTGGATGCAAGACTCTGCTCTCTGTGATTATTTGAAAGCATGAAGTGTTCCTGAATTTGAATCATTTGCATTTGAAATAAATCCAAGTTGACATTTTGAAATTTGAAAGACCTTTCCTTATAACAGCATATTATTTGTGAGGATGAGGTAACTCTCAAAGTTATAAGAGGGCTGAAATATTGACTGTGCAAAGCTTACTAGAATATCTAGTCTCCATTTCTTCATGTTTCCTCAGCAGAGAATTTCTCACTTCTAGCAGGAATGCCAGACAGAGGAGAGAATGATGAAGGCTGTTTGTGGGGCAATAAAGCTCCTGGACACTCAACTTTTCTCACATGGAAGCCACAGTTTTGGCCTTATGTGAGGGTTGGCATCCTAAGGGAAAGGATATATGGTGTGGATGCTCCTCTGGATGCTATGGTTTATCAAGTCAATGGAAAGTGGGAGGTATATCTAGGGAGATCAGTTTCGTCCTGAAGCTGTCCAGCTCCACTCCCCTCTGTTCTGCCTTCTAGAGAACCTGGGAGCAGCTTGGATTCCAGGAGGCTACAGGCTCCTGTTCTAGACCCCAAATTACAGTTATTCCATAGCTCATTCCCATGACAGGTTACCCATTATGGAGATTTCATTGGGGGAAAAATTCTAAAACTAAAGAAAACTTTTAAATGCTCCACATTTGCTCTTCTGTTGTCGGTGAGTTCCTGAGCTCTCAGCGGCAAGGAGGCAGCAGCTCCAAGGCATCCATTGTGGTCACCTTGAGCTCTTCATGGATGCAACCAACCCCTCCTAGAACAAGGATCAGGAGGCCCCCAAAGCTTGAATGTCAAAGGACTGGAGAGGTGCAAAGTAGTCTGGCATTTCTTTCTTTTTTTAAAAATTTGTTTTAATTAGTATTTCTGAATCAAAAAACAGAATCAAATAAGGGAAAGGAAAGTAGCAGCATCCAATGAAGGCATGTTTTTCATTTCAATATTTGTGTCTGATTTTGGAAGGTTGTCAGAAGGAGAATTTGTACATAATTTAATTTTTTAAACATTACAAAAACATAAAATTCTATGGTTAAACTCATAATATAAATTATACTAAGTGTTTTGTAACACAATTGTCTCTCCATATCTGTGGATACTGTATAATGTTATTGTGAATGATTTTTAAATTTTTTTCCTTTTGCTACCCACCTTGTGTTTCCTTTTTCATGAGAAAGCACCTCAACTGGCTGTGGTTCTTTACTAGGTGACCCAAAACTTCATTTCTGAAAAGTCCAGGACACTATTAGTTTTACCTGAATTGAATTATAGTTTTTTTATTGCCCTTATTCATAGAGCAGGATAATATCAAAAGAAGCCTAAGAGAGCTCTTGTATTCCAGATACAACCATCATATACCCACAAGGTTCTGCACCTGCATATTCAACTAACAGCAGATCAAAAATATTCTGAAAAAAATTGGATATGATGGTGCACGTCAATAATCCTAGAGATTCAGGAAGCTAATGTGGGAGGATCAAAAATTCAAAGCCAGCCTCAGCTACTCAAAAAGACCCTGTGTCAAAATAAAAAATAAAAAAAGGGCTGGGGATGTAGCTCAGTGGTAGATTGCCCCTGGGTTCAATTTTTAATACCTCATAACAAACGAAAAATATTCCAAAAAAAATCACATCTATCTTGAATATGTGCAGGGATTTTTATCGTCATTATTTCCTAAACAATAAGTATAAGAGCAACATACATAGTATTTCCACTGTATTATGTATTATAAATGATCTAGAAATTATTACAAATAAACAGAAGGATGTGTATAGATTACATGCAGATGTGACTACATTTTATACAATGGACTTGAGCATCCATAGATTTTTGGCATGTTCAGGGGACCAATCTTTTACAGATATTGACGAACGACTATACATAGTATAATAATCCTTTAAAAATGAGATTTTTCTATAAATTTTTTACAAGTAATTACTGTTAATTTCTTTGGTAGTACTACATGCTTAGGCCTGTGATGACTAATGAATAAATATGATGATATCAATATAATCACTTAATAAATGATATAATAGACACTCTGGGTCAAGTTCAGGGCTAGAAACTGGACTTATGATTCTGGACGGGACAGATGCCTTTCCTACAACCGACATTCTGCAGATAGGAGACACATTAAAAAAAAATCCCAAAACATGAAGACATAAAATAAAACAATTAAAATTGTGTTGAGTGACAAGAAGAAAACAAGATAGATAATTATGACAGTAATATAGGATTTACTTTAGGCAAGGTTCCAAGTCACAAGGAGGAATCCTATGCAAAGTGGGGAAAATCAGACCAGAGAGAGTACCATGAACAGTAGCATGTGCAGTGTCTCATAGGTGAGAAGAAGCTGGGAGAGCCCTGGGTGATAAGGAGGGGAACACACCAAGTGTGGTGGTGCATGCCTGTAATCCCAGCACTTTGGGAGGCTGAGGCAAGAGGATCACAAATTCAAGGCCAGCCTCAACAATTTAGCAAGGCCCTATGCAACTTAGTGTGACCCTGTTTCAAAATTTTAAAAAAAAAAGTTAAAAAAGGGATGGGGATATGGCTTAGTGGTAAAGCACCCCTGGGTCCAATCCCTGATACAAAAAAAATAAATAAATAAATGATGGGGAATGCAGTTGGGGGTGAGGCTATAGCCTGAATGGATGGATCAATGAAGGATTGACTTGGGGCAGCAATGCAATCTAGTTTACCTTTTCAGGAATGTGTGGGTAATGGACAAAAAAGAGGAATAATGATCCCAGGGATCCCAATTATAAATCTATCAGGAATTTGGACAGGAAGAACTCCACCTGGAGAAGTGAGGAGAGGAAGCATATCAACCCCAGGGAGCCAGATTGGGGTAGGGAATTTCTAAGCGGGCACAACTGAGGCAAAAGCCTAGCTTCATTTGAGATATGTGTGAGATATCTGAGTAGAAATATCAAGAAGCGGGATGATTATAAAAAGAGACTGAATTTTAGGAGAGACTTCTATTTTATGGCATACTAAAGCAAAATGTTTTGTAGATTATTTTTGTTCTTGACAAAGGCAAAAGGTTATTTAGAGCATGGATTTTCCTTTCTACATTTCAGGAACAGTTAGGATCCCTGGCTGGAGCCCTCGGCCCTGGGTTGGATGACAATGTGGCTTGGCAGCATCCTGGTCACAGGAGCATCTCCATTACTCTGAGCAATCTCATTCCCTTTTTCTGTCATCTTCCCAGAACTTTTCTGCGGCTGTTGGGTAACAGCCCCTGATTAGGGGAGGCTGTTTTATGATTTCTGCCCAAGTGTCATAACCTTGTGTCAGACTTCTGAGGAGAACTCATGGTTGGCTGAGAAACTCGAAATGGAATGTCACTGAAGAAAGATGGCTTTTCCCTGGCAAATTGGATATAGACCCTGTCTAATGCTTTGCACACCTGCGGCTCTGCAGAATCCACTTTCTGAAGACACAGGGTAAGGTTTCATTAGGACGGGGAGCTGTCACTTATGTTGAGGGACTCTTAGCAGAACGCTGCTTCTTCTTTTTATCTTTATTTGTGACAAATGATCATCATTCTGTAGATGCAAGAATAAAAAAGCAGAAATACTTATGGAATTATGCTTTGAGGATTTATAAGAGAATTACTGTTGACTGAAGTTTACCTGCCAATAAATAAAGAAGGAATTTGGAGGTGTGTTAAAATGTAACCTTGATAAGAGCTATGAGCTGAGAAAGAATGTTTAAATGACAGAAGAACGTATAATTTTACAGGATGGTAAATTCTTGAGAATCATGGATTTGCACAAGGTGGTTCATAGGGCAGAGAGAAATCTTCCCCTCTGGTAATGAGGGCTGGTCTCCTAAGGACCTTTACTTCCAATAATTGGCCACCTGCTTCTTCATTACTGCACTTTTTCACCAGTAATAAGACTGAACTTCTTTAGAAATAATTTGTGACTTTTTCATGCCTCCCAATTATTATGGGTTGGTGTTTTTACAGAGCAGAGGACTGAACAAATGAGGATATTACTCTTTGTATCTCAGCAGGCAGAGGCCTGGAGCACTTTAAGATATGGCAGAACTAGCATCACAGTGTCAGCCATGCCCCCATGACTGCTTTGCTCTGCCTCCTAATTTAGTCTTCCAGTCCTCCAGTCACCCCATACCCCAACCTGGTACTGGCTTTGGACTTCCTACCTTCTGTAGAAGGACTCTAGAACTCCCATTATAAAGCTTCTTCCAGCCTCAGTGCCAAGAGGCATGGTGCCACCTCCTTGGTTATGGCCACACCTTATGTCTGGTGGCAATGCGAGGTTCTAGCCTCTGTCCCTGCTCACCTGGCTGGGTCTTCTGGGGTCTGAACCTAATGTTCAGCAGTATAGGTTCTGGGGTGATCCCCTCAGTGTTCCTAGGTATAAACCCTAGTTTCTGAGAGATTTAATCACCCATTATCCCTCCCCAGGGACTCCAAATCTTGTCACATGAGCCAAAAATAACTATACTCTAAACAATGTTTTATCTAGTAGGCAAGAGCTAGGCTAAAAAAAAGATGTAGCATATTAAAAGTATCTTTAATGAAAAAAAAACAATGCTTTACAATGTGTGGGAGAAATGTTAAATATGATCAGTTAATGGAGGGAGGAAATTCTTCCTATGAACATAATGTATCTAAACTGAAACTAAATCATTCAAATACCAAATGTAATTAAGTATTTCTACATTCCTGAATTTAAAAAAAAATGCTGACATCATTTTGCTACGATGGTCACATTGTTTAATGCATATGCTGGCAGGACTCATGTAGCATGCTGACCTCAAAACAAATGATTTTGCTCAAATGAAAACTTTAGTTACTCCAAAATTACTCACAGAAACTAATGGCAGTTACTTGTGCAAAGGCAGTAAATAACTACACCTATTTTTTTCTCAATGTCTAATTGGCCCAAGGAAATGAAAACAGCTGAATGGCATAGTCTGAACTGCAGACTTTGAGCACAACCTTAGAGTGGGGTGAGGAGTGTGCTGATGACAGGTTTTTCTGGTCATCGAGGCTGTTCTTATTGCTCTAATTCAGCAAGGAATTGTTAAACTTTTTTTTTTTTTTTAGTTGTAGTTGGACACGATACTTTTCTTTATTTTATTTATTTATTTTTATGAGCTGCTGAGGATCAAACCCAGTGTCTCACATGTGCTATGCAAGTGCTCTACTGCTGAGCCACAACCCCACGTCCTAGTTGTTAGGTCCTTATACGTTAGATATTTTGTGTAGATTTAGTAGTTCTGTGATTTCTTAGAGAAATTTAGCTATCTGGATCTCCTATTCTTTTCTCTTACTGGGAAAAATTCTTCTGAAATATTTTCTTTTAAGCCCAAATCTGTATACTTCTTTGTATGGCCCATTTTGACAAAAGCCAGAGCTATGAGATCTTTGCAAATTAGTTCTTGTTGAACTGAAGATAAAATACTTGATGTTGACTAAGAAGAGGAGAGGAAAGGAAAGAAAATTTAGGGAGCGGGGCTGAGTGGACAGCTAAATTGGATGTAGTTTGGGGAACACCCTACTGCTTTTTTGATGTTAAAAGGGCAGGGAGAGTCCTCTAACAGAATGCGCCCAGCCATCTCATTAACTCCCAGGAGGTCACTACTCAGTGCACTTGGAATTGACAGTTTGTCACTCAGCTTTACAGGTCTAAAACATGGCCTATAATTGGTCTCGAATACCACAAGAATGTTGGGAGATTAATGAGCATGGCAAGAATTTTAGAGGCTGGAAGCAGGAAGCTGATAAGCTCCTGTCCCTTGGGAACTGATAAGCTCCCTTCTAACCCTTCTTGTGACAGTTTTCCCATGGTTCCACTATGTCTCTGTTGTCTTTGGTACCCTCCACAAGCAAGCCCTGCCTGGTGACTTGCATCTTGTTTTGCACCCAAAAAGTGTCTGTTGAATACTTGGTGTGGAAATGTTGAGCCAATTAAATCACAGGCAAGGGGGATGACCTGCATATGTCTAACTTTTTGAGTCCCCTAACATTTTCTCTGATGTTTGTCCCTGTGTAAATAAATTAGTGCCCATCCAGTCTGGAAATATGACACATCAATCAAATCTAATCAGGTTTTGGGAAAGTAGCAAAATTTCTGAATTTTTGAGAGGCCTAAGTTATTTTAGCCTTTTCTGTCATCCTAAATAGAATTTCAGGGTAACTAGTGAGAGTCCTCTGGGATCCGTTAGTGTCTCATCATTCTTTCTGCTTCCTCTGAGCATGGACTACACTATTGAAATATCACTGGGCCTTCTAACTACATATGTTATACATGTTTTGCCAAACTGCAAATTCTTTATACATCTTTTGTATTAAATCAAATAATTTTAGAAAACAGCAGAAATATGCAATATCTACATTTCCAATGGATTTTAATAACTTTATGGGACTACTAAGAGAGAAAATATTAAATCAGTTATTTAGTAATAGCATTTTATTTTAGAGTTTCATTTGCAAAGTTCATTCTCATTTTGTGGATATTTTGTAGAGGTGTGTGTGTGTGTGTGTGTGTGTGTACGAATGTGTCAGGAGTGTGGTTCAGTTCACTGCTGTAAATTGCTTTTGTTTTTTTTCTGCAATCATCTCATACTAAATTTGAAACCATTGTCATTGCTTCACATTCATTCTATTAATAGCATTTTATATGGGAAATTAGAAGGCTCAAAGGCAAATACAGTTTTAAAATAGTTAAGAGAAACTAAATACTGTTAAAAATTCTTTCAGTAGCTAGAAATATTTATCAAGTCCTTTGAGTATAGTCTGAGGAAAGGGATAGCTGGGTCAAATGGTGGTTTCATTCCCAGATTTCCAAGGAATCTCCATACTGCTTTCCATATTGGCTGTACCAATTTTCAGTCCCACTAGCAATGTATGAGTGTAACTTTTTCCCCACATCCTCACTAACATTTATTGTTGTTGTCTTCATAATAGCTGCCATTCTGACTGGAGTGAGATGATATCTTAGAGTAATTTTGATTTGCATTTCTCTAATTGCTAGAGAGGATGAGCATTTTTTCAGATATTTGTTGATTGATTTTATATCCTCTTCTGAGAAGTGTCTGTTCAGGTCCTTGGCCCATTTGTTGATTGGATTATTTGATTTTTTGGTGCTTAGCTTTTTTAGTTCTTTATATACCCTAGAGATCAGTGCTCTATCTGATGTAGGAGGGGTAAAAATTTGCTCTCAGGATGTAGGCTCTCTATTCACCTCACAAATTATTTCTTTTGCTGAGAAGAAATTTTTTAGTTTGATTCCATCCTATTTATTGATTCTTGGTTTTAATTCTTGCGCAATAGGAGTCTTATTAAGGAAGTTGGGGCCTAATCCCACATGATGAAGATTAGGGCCTATTTTTCTTCTATTAGATGCAGAGTCTCTGGCTTAATTCCTAGGTCCTTGATCCATTTTGAGTTAAGTTTTGTGTGTGGTGAGAGTTAGAGTTTAATTTGATTTTGTTGCATATGGATTTCTAGTTTTCCCAGCACCATTTGTTGAAGATGCTATCTTTTCTCCAGTGCATGTTTTTGTAGCCAATCCCCAAAAAACAAAAGCCAAATGTTTTCTTTGATATAAGGAAGCTGACTCATCGTGGGGTAGGAAGAGGGAGTACGGCAGGAATAGATGAATTTTAGATAGGGAAGAGGGGTGGGAGGGAAAGGGAAGGTGAAGGGGATTAGCAAGGATGGTGGAACGTGATGGATATCATTATCCAAAGTACATGTATGAAGACATAAATTGGGTGTCAACATACTTTTTATACAGAGATATGAAAAAATGTGGTTTATATATGTAATAAGAATTGTAATGCATTCCACTGTTGTGTATTTTTAAAAATAAAATCAATTAAAAAAAACAAATAAAAAGGATTGGCTACAAAAAATATTTATCAAGGTTATTCCTTTTCAATTTTAATTTAGCAATAACAACTGTGTTATTAATTGACTAATTATGCATGTTACCATTTAATTATAGAATCATAGAATTCAAAAGTTAGAAAGATCATGTACCTTAATTGAGTGACTTTAAACTTTTTTGCAGGACACATCATTTGAATTAATCTCTCCTGTTACATAGATGGACAGAGTGGGCAACACAGAGTGGATCTGGCTAAGAAGAAGTGTAGGGTCCTGGCCTCACCTTCCTCCCCTCTTCATAGCAGCATCAGAGGTCCCATGTGAATTATCATAACACAGGAGTTTTGTCACAATACCAGTTAGGTGTCTGCTCCTCCACAATGTTTTGCTTTCAGCTCAACACTAATTCTGTGGTTGGCTGATTATTTTTATTAAAAGAGAAAAAAATTGTCCTGACTGAAAATATTCCTTGGGTATAGTGGTTGCATAATTAAATAATTAACCTCTTAATGACTTTGGATCCATCAAAGGGTATTGGATGTGTTGATTGGCTAAAATAAAAGTTTGTATCAGACTACCACTAGTTTGGACCACACTTTATCCAAAGTGGGGACCAGTTCATCTGTTCAGATATGATTATAGAAAAAGACACCTCATTGTTCATACATTAAATCTAACCACACTATGGACAGAAGGTCACATCCTACCCTTGTCTACACTCTACTTCCTAATCAGATCATTGTTATTCCAGAATCAGAAAAATAAGATGGAGATAATCTTGCATTAACAGAAAAAAAATGCACGACAAATTGATGGGAATGTTGAAAAATTGTATTGTGATTTGAGTTCTTGTTATCAGTATTGTCTTTTTGTTGAATTCTTCAGCCACCTTGAAGTCTCCATTCCTAGTTACATTCTCTGTCAGTCTTTATTTCCTTGGATAGCTCTGAAGACATAGCATACCCATGGAAACCCAGGTCACCATCTGAGATCCCAGAGAGAGGAAGGAGCCACTCATCCAGTAGGGAAAAAGCTTCTCAGAAGCTCCCTCTCCCCTGCAAGGGTGTCCCAGGATGTGGTAATCTTTCCACAGCAGTCATTTTGGGGCCCTGTACACATTCCCAACCGGTTAGTGGTATCTCATCTGTGCTAAGAGTACAAGTACCAGCTGTGAGACCATGAGGAATGGCCCATTGTACACAGGGCACAGCACAAGTACTGAGCACAGAGCAGACACTAAATCAAAGTGGCAAGAAAGAGGGACCGATCAGGATGTAACTCAGTGGTTGAGTGCTTACAAAGTATGTGCAAGGCCTTGGGTTTGATTCCCAGCACCAAAAATGAAAGTTATCATCCTTTCCTTTTTCCTGACTTCATGAGAAGAGTGCTCAGTATCTTATGGTAAAGGCTATATCTACAAGTGATGATACACTTGACTGAACTCAGGTGCCCCTATAAGGAAAGGTTTTCTAAGAGTTTGGGGGATTTTGTTTTTCATAACGAGTGTTAAACATTTTTTAATCTTTTTCTGCACTTGATTATGCTGAGGTTTTTAGTTATTTAATCTGGCAATAAGGTGAATAATGTTGATTTTTCTAATGTAGAACCATCCTTGCACTCCAAGATGAAACTTTTCATCATAAAGCATTTACCTCTTTGATATTTTAATAGATTAAAATGTTTTATTGAGCTTTTTTTAATGTTCATGAGGGTTTTTTTTTTCTTTTTTGCATTATCACTGTTATTAGTGTCATTCTGGCCTCATAACATGAGGCCATGTTTCTTTTATTCTGGGAAAGATTGTATAGAACTAGAATTTTTTTTTCTATACAAGTGGTTAGTAGGATTCAACAGGGAATTCACTTGATTTACACTGTTCATGGGGAAGGTATTATAACTGCACACTCAGTCCTTTACTGTATCTTAAGTATACTCAGATTGTCTCTTTCTTCTCAAGTGGGTTTTGGTAATCTATGCATTTCTGGAAATTGGTATGTTACCTCTAAGTTGTTGAATTTAAATATTTTTAAAATATTTGTATTTATCTATTTTAGTTGTAATTGGACATAATACCTTTATTTGATTTACTTATTTTTTTTTAATGTGGTGCTGAGGATCAAACCCAGGGCCTCACATGTGCTAGGCAAGTGCTCTACCGCTGAGCCACAACCCCAGTCCTAAGTTGTTGAATTTATAGATGTGGTATTTTTCACAGCATTTTTCTGTTCTTCTCTTAATGACTGTGAGATTCATTGTGATGATCCCTTTCACATTCATGATTTTGGTAATTTGTGTCTTTCTTCTTTTTTTTCTGGGTCAGTCTGAATGTAGTTTACTTGATTTTATTTATTATTTTAAAAAAATAGATTTTGGTTTCATTGATTTTTCTGTTTTTAATTTCATTTTTTTCTACTCTAGTCTTTAACATTTCACAATGTTCAGTTTTCTCTAGTTATTCAGGTGAATGATCTAGTGTCTTCCTTCTTTTATAATGTATTCATTTGATGGTATAAAATTCTTTCTAATCACTAACTTGTCTGTATATTACAATTTGGGTAAGTTGTATTTTCATTCTTATTTATTTTAAAATTTCTCTTTATGCTTTCTATCTGATCCAAATGCTATTTTGAAGTTTGTTGTTTAATTTACAAATACTTTGGGGTTTTTTTTAAGGTATCTTCCTGTTATTGGTTTCAATTTTGTTATTTCCCCAGAAAATACTTTGTAAAAGTTGCATTGTTTGAAAACTTTAATGGTTTATTTTATGACCCAAAATATGACCTATCTCTGTGCATGTTCCATTTGCACTTAAGAAGAATGTATATTGTTTTCTTGTTGAGTAGAGCTCACTATAAATTTTAACTAGGTTGTGTCAGTTAATATTGTTGTTCAGGTCATTTATATACTTATTGATTTTCTGTTTCCTTGTTCTATCAATTATCAAGAAAGGGGTGTTGGAAATTCCAAGTATCATTGTAGATTTCTTTATTTTTTCTTTTTGATTTGTCACCTTTTCTCGAATATTTTGAAGCTTATGAGGGAGATGCATATGCACTTAAGAATTATCTCTTTGGGGATTGGACCACTTTGTTGTTATGAAATATCCCTCTTTATTTCTGATTACATTCTTTACTCAGATATACATTCTGAAATTAATATAACCACTTAAGCTTCCTTTGGTTGATGTTTGCATTGCATACATTCTTCTGTCCCTTCAGTTTAACTTGTAACTGTATATTTTGCTTGAAAATAGCATATAGTAGATTTAATTTACAGCACTCTCATGTTGCAACTTTTATGTTTCAACCTTTCACATGCAAGGGTGGGGCTATAGCTCAGTTGGTAGAGTCCTTGCCTTGCATACACAAGGCCCTGGGTTCAATCCCTAGCACAACAACATAAATACCTTTCACATGCATATCAGTCATTAATATGGATTGAAATCCATGCTGTGTATTTTCTGCTTGCCCCAATTATTTGTTTCCCACCAGCATCCTGCTTTCTATTGTTTTGTTTGCTAAGGACTTAATTAAGAATTTTTTATCTTTGAATTGTATCTCCTATATTGACTTATATTTATACCTCTTTAAAAATTATATGGTTGCTCTAGAGTTTACAGTATACATAGTTAAATGATTGGATTCTATAATCTAATAACATTATTTTGCTTCTTGTGCAGTAAAAGAAACCTATAACAATGCATTCCCATTATACCTGGCCAGGTATAATTCCTTGAACACTGTTTTCATACATTTTAATCTGATATATGTCATTGATACTCAAGACATTTACTAATATTGCTTTATATACTGAGTTATCCTTGAGACTAATAAAATAAGAAGTAATTTTTGTACTTTGACTTATTATTCATTTTTTAAACTCTTCATTTCTTTGGGTGGCTATAAGTTTCTGGCCAATCATGTTTCTTCTGCCTGGAGAACTTCTTTTACCTTTTATTTTTGAGTAGATATGTTAACAATGAGTTTCCTCAGCTTTTATTTGCCTAAGAAAGCCTTTATTACTTTTTTACTTTGAAGGACATTTACACTAATACAGGACTCTGGGTTAATCATTTTTTTCATCATTCTGCATTTTAAAGAGGTCACTATAGCATCT
This sequence comes from Spermophilus citellus, assembly GCF_964194105.1. Taxonomy (NCBI): domain Eukaryota; kingdom Metazoa; phylum Chordata; class Mammalia; order Rodentia; family Sciuridae; genus Spermophilus; species Spermophilus citellus. The sequence continues at coordinate 30,054,978 of NC_138198.1, read as the reverse complement.
TTTTGCTTGCATGGTTTCTGATAAGCCTACTGCAATTCTTATCCTTGTTACTGTAGAGGTATGTAGTTTACCTGGCTCTTCCTGGCTGGCTTCAAATCTGTGCTTGGTTTTATACAAATAAGATAAAATATGAGGGACATTCCTGTGTGCTTTTGTTTTGTTTTGAATATGGTCTGTATGCATGTTTTTGTTTTGTTATAAGTTTCCTTTTTCTTTTTGATTTATCCTGTTTGATATTCTCTGAATTCTTGGTTTTGTTGTTTGGTGCCTGTCATTTATTTTGTAAAAAGTTGTAGCCCTTATTTCTTCAAATATTGGCCTCTGCTTACTCTCTTCTCATTTGGGGTTTTAATTATACATTGGATAAACTATGTCAAATTGTTTCACAACACCTTGACACTCTGTCTGTGGAAGGATGATGATTCTAATGATCTATTTTAGGTTTACTGATTCTTCCTTCCTTCCATTCTTTTTCTTTTATTTTTATTTATTTTTATTTTTTGCTGGGTATTAAACTCAGGGGCATTCTAGGTTCTTACTGAGTTGCTTAGCACCCGGCTTTTGCTGAGGCTGGCTTTGAACTCATGATTCTCCTGCCTCAGCCTCCTGAGCCAGTGGGATTACAGGTAGGTGCCCAGCTACAAGTTTTATTTCTGGCATTTCCACTGGACCTAGTTTCCATCACCCATATGACCTGGCACATTGTCTGCACTCCACTAGAACAGTATTACACAGCAATCATGCATGGTACCTGTCCCAGACAAGCAAATACTCCAGACTGTTTCTCCTTGCAGGCACCTGTTTTTCTCTAAGGCGTTGGGTTATTTACTTGCCCTGCAACCTCTCAGTTCAAAAATAAGTTAGAGAAGTCATAAATGTGTACTTTTTCTAAGCCTTTTTCTTGTTGTAATGTGAGAGCAATGCTCTTTCCAGCTTTCTACATCTGTGAGTTAAAACATAAAGTCTTCTTACCTTTCTTTTAAAAAAGAAAAAGTTAATGCAATTAAACTGCAAATTTGAATAAAAACAAACATACTTTTGAATTCAGGGGTAGTGGCAAGTAGAGTTCATCATCTTTCTAAAAGTGAGAGTATTGCTTTTGCTATCACTGTTAAATAACTCTGAGTTCCTAAGTATTATACTCAAATTAGCAAGTGATTTAATCCTCTCAAAAAATTTGTCCTCTCCAAAATGGTGACTCTTTTGAGTGAAGATTATTCCAGGGAATTTAAAAATACCCTAAATACCACCTTAGTCTAAACTAAAGGTGATAATGACCTCCTCTTCCTTTGAATAGATGTAAATGTGTCAATGAAATATATGCTACCTCTGGTTTGAAATGATATAAGTATGCTTTAACAACATATAACATCCTGAAAATAATAGACTTGGAGTATAGAGTAATATATAATAAAAATACTGCTTCATGCCTCCATATTCATTAAGACATGGAGATATAAAGTAAGAACGCAATGTTACATCATTCCTCTATTACATCTGTCAGGTCCTTGGTCAGCATGCATAAATCATAACCTGACAGCAAGGTCTACTCTATTTTTTATGTCAGGAGTACAAATTGCACCTTGAAATTGTGTTATGCTCTCTGCCTTTGTGTATCTTTAACACTATTATAGAGTCACAAATCAATAAATGTGCATGGTAGCCAGACATGGTGGCACATGCCTGAAATCCCAGCAACTTGTGAGATTGAGGCAGGTGAATTGCAAGATTGAGGAAGGTGAATTGCAAGTTTGACGCCAGCCTGGGCAATACGACAAGGCCCTAAGCAACTTAGTGAGCCCCTGTCTCAAAATAAAATAAAATAAAAAGTGGGATGTAACTCAGAAGTTAAGCACCCCTGGGCACAAAAATAAATAAATAAAAAGTAAAATGTCATTTGAAAAAACACTGTGATATTTAAAAAAAATTAAAGTGCTAAATGGGAATAAACAGAACATAATAAATAAATAAATATGCATTGTATTTAATCTCTTCCAAACAAATCAAGAATGAATAATCAGGCAGGTATAGTGGCACACACCTGTAATCTGTAATTCCAGCTAATCATGTGGGTGAGGCAGGAGAACCCCAAGTTCAAGGGAAGCCTCAGCAATACGCAAGACCTTATCTTAAATTAAAAAATTAAAAGGGTCAGTGTAGAGGGACCCTGGGTTGAATCCCCAGCACCTTAAAAAAAAGAATAAAAGTAACCATGCTTTTCCAAGGTGCATGTAGACACCTTAGTTCCATTTAATTAATTAAAATGTTTGATTCACTGACAGGTCACATATACTGTGAAATACTAGTCTTCTGACCGGTAAATGTTTCTTCCCCATTTTTTTTCACTTAAGAGTGTCTTAAAGAACCAATGTCTTTAACAGTCTAGCTTCTCTTTATTATCTATAGTAACAAGAAAAAAACAGGAACTAAAAATCAAGAAAATAAAGAAATAATCAGATTGCCAAACCAAGATAAGTAGAAAGCACCCCTATCCCCTCAGGGAAAGACACTGTTTTGGGGGGGAAAATTAATTAAATATTGTTTAATTTGGTTGTTAAGTTTATTTATAATAATGGAAGAATTACAAAAGTAAAGGTCCTTATCACGTAATGTTGATCATTAACTTCTTCCAAGGACACAAGGCAAGAACAATCAACTGCCACTTCCCCAGGTCTTCACTAAGGTCACTTTGAGTAGTAAAAGGCTTAAGAAATGCAGAGTGTTCTGGTCATTTTTTTGTCACTGTTGAGAGAAATAGGCTATCAGTCTTTTCTATCAAACCAGAGAAGCTCTGTGATAACCCCTTCACTACCAGATTGCCATTTTCTTACAATAACTGATCTGCACTCCTGCACCTCCTCTCCCCACCTTTACTTCTCTCTTAGGTGTATCTGTGCCAAAAGGCATTCAACCTAGGGGGACTTTCCTGCCATAAGAGAACAAAGGGAGGTGGGATGACTAAAGGTATGTTTCTTCGAATGACCCAGTAGAAGACAGGGCCATCAGTCAGAACCAACAAGCCAAGTGGTGGCTAAGTGTCCCTTTCCTCAAGAGCTGTTCAGGACATGATAAACATGAAGCAGGAAAAGGGGTTCAGCTCATCAAGGACAAAACATAAATCCCAAAGGCACACCCCCAGTGGCCTTCTTCCTCCAACCAGTTACTGCCTAGTTACTCCATATCAATGGATTAAGCCACCAATTAGGTTACACCTTTCATAATCTAATCATTTCCCCTCAAAAAATTCTTACTTTATATCACACATGAGCTTTTGGGGGGACATCTCAAATTGAATCACAACACATAGTAAACAATAAAGGGCAATTAAAAGCTTGTTTGCCTTTGTTTATATTTTCCTAAGTTAAAACTGAAGAACAGCTATAATAGTAGGCCTATCCTAAAAATTTCATTTTTTAAAGCCCCCAAATCCTATTGCTTTTTAAAATATTAATCATGTGATAGGAAAACAGTAATCTATTTAAGGTGAAAGACTTTTTAGAAATTAGATCATCAGATACTAGTGTTTGATTCTAGTTCTGGTTGTATACCAGAGTTAGAAACACTACATACCTGCTTTTATTTTGTTTAGGTGCAGGATGAATGAGCTTGTGGAATTTCACTAATTTCCACTTGCAGTTATATTATATAACCCTTAATAATCCAAAGACTTATCTTCTGGTGTTATGATTCAAATAAATTCAATTATATGAGAAATTTTCTACAATTCAATGTTTTGTACATCATGGTTTATGTGTCTAAGTATGTAATTTTGGTGGTTGTTTTAATCAGTTCAGGCTGCTATAGCAAATATATCACAAACATATCACAGACTGGTTGACTTAAATAATCAATATTTAATTCTCACTGTTCTAGAGGTGGGAAATTCAAGATCCAACTGACAGCATGGTCAAATTATGGTGATGGCTCTCTTCCTGGTATATAAATGGTTGATCTCTTGCCATACCCTCATATAGTGAATACAGGGTCCATCTCTTTCATATCTCCTTTTGTAAGGGCACTAATTCAATTTGCAAGGGCTTCCCATCATGACCTTATTTCTCCCAAAATTCTCACCTCTTAATATTATCATATTGGGGGTTAAGATTTCAACATATAAATTTGGGAGAACACAAATTTTCAGACCATAATATTTTGGCCCTGACCCTCCAAAATCGATGTTCTTCTCGCATGCAAAATACATTCATTTCATCCCAACAACCTAAAAAATTCAACTCACTCCAACCTCAACTCTGATTCCCATGTCTTATCTAAATATTACTAAAGTCTGATTTGAATGGTACTGAAGGCACAATTTATCTTTAAGCAAAATTATTCTCCAGCAGGGAACGGTAAAACCAAACTCAAATGTCTCCAAAATATACTGATAAGACAGGCATAGGATAGGCATTCTTATTCTAATAGGGAGAAATGGGAAGAATGAAGGAGTCACTGATTCCAAGTAAGTCCTCGCAAGGTAAATTCCATGAGACTTTTAGGCAGTAGAGTAATTCTCCTTGATTTGATGTTCTGCTTTCCAGATCTACTGGGGCACCAACCTCATCCCCACAGATTGGCAGGGTGTACCCAGGCCAGAGCTCTGTCAGGAAGGTATGTGCCTCCTGACCCCTCCAGCTTCTACTCTGTTCAGTAGGTGGTGGCTCTGATGATCTCTCAATTGTCTCAGGTATTGTCTTTCCTTTTTGTGAAGGATAGCAGACATTCACAGACTCATTGGGTACCACTTTCTCTATTTCCTTTAGTCCCAGTCAGCAGTGCTTTTGCTTGAATAGTCCCATCTCTATTCTTGGTTTCTCTCAAAAATGTCTAATGAAGTCCATGTTCTCAGGTCCTGATAAATAGTTTTTCTACCATGCCCTTAGTATTTGTATTGGTCAGTTTTGTGTTATTATAGGAAATTCTTTAGGCAATTAACTTATAAATAAAATACATTTCAAAGAGAGTTGTCAAGCAAAATGGAACCAGAATTTAAAGATTTGAAAAATTCTCAGCATGTCTATATTACAAAAAATGAGAAAACAAGTTTAGAAAAAGAATACTGCTATCATTTGGAAATGAGACCCCAAAAGGTCCATGGGTTAAAGGTCCCAAAGTTGGGGCTTTTGGAAGGTGGTAGGAACTTTAGGAGGTGGTGCCTAGTAGAAAAATTTAGGCCACTGAGACGTACCCTTGAAAGAGATTGTCAGACCCCAGTATCCTTTTCTTTCTGCTTTGTTGCTCCTGATGTAAGTAATTTGCTTTGCTACATTCTCCACCATATGTATCACTTTGCCAGAGGCTCAGGCTCCATGGCTACTCCATGGTGCTACAAGCATATGCACAAGGGGATCCAGTAGCTGAAAGATTCCCTTAGCCACAACTTCCACAGTGGAAGAAAAAGAGATGAGAAGAGCCTCAGCAGTCTTTGCCATTGAAGACTCCACCAGCCTATGTTGTCAATGCAGACTAGTCATTGCTACTGAAGACCTCTGCAAATCTTTACCAATGTTGACTTCAGGTGACAGAGATGCATGGAGACCAAATACTGTATGCTCACTGGATTCATAACCAGAACACCCTATTCAGCCAGCACCTTTATACCATTCATAAGGGAAGGTTTTTTTCCCCCACTAACTACTTCATCAGATGTATAGACATCAAATCAAGGAAAAAAGAAACATTAAAAAAAAATTAAAACAACACCACCAAAATAATACAATATTTTTCAAATGATTGACCCCAAATAAATAGTTGTGAACTGACTAAAAAGAATTCAAAATATTTGTTTTATAAAAGTTTATCAAACTTCAAGAGAACACAGGGAAACAATTCAATAAATGAGGGAAGAAACAAATGAACAAATGGGAAGTTAACAAAGACATTGAGATCATTAAAAAGAATCAAGCATAAACTCTGGACCAGAATCATACAATAAGTAAAATGATTTAAAAAAAAGTGCAGTAGAGGGCATCAATGGCAGACTTGATAAGCAGAATAAAGAATCAATTAACTTGAAGATAAGCTATTTGAGGACAGTTAAGAGGGAAAAAAGAAAAGAATGAAAAGGACCAAAGAAAGTCATTACAGTACCAAGAAAGCTCAGTTTATTTTATAGATTTAAAGAAGAAGAGAACAGAGAATGAAAAGATAGAAAATTTAAGGAAATAATAGTCCCAAACTTCCCAAAATTAAAGAAAAATATTAACATTCTGATATAGGAGATTGAAAGATCTCCAACCAGATTCAGAGAACCACAGTAAAATGTATCATAAACAAATAGACAAAAATCAAAGACAGTTTTTAAAGTAACAAGATAAAATTAAAAAAAAAAAAAACTCTGACATGAAATGTGACTTCTATAATCAGTTTTCTTTGCAGGAACTTTACAGGCCAAGAATGGGCAGGTATGTTCAAAATACTGAAACAAACAAATGTCAACTAAGAACAATTTAGCAAGCAACACTGTCCTTAAGAAGTAAAGGAGAGGGGCTGGAGTTGTGGTTCAGTGGTAGAGCGCCTGTCTGGCTTGTGTGACGCACAGAATTCTATCCTCAGGACCACATAATAATAAATACATCAAATGAAAGTACTGTGTCCAAGAAACAAACAAACAAATAAAAAAACTAAAAGAAAGATAAAGATTTTTTTCCAGCAAAGCAAAGCTCATCACCACCAGATCTGCCTTACAGGAAGACTAACAGGAGTTCTTCAAGCTGAAATGAAAGTTTACTTGCAAGAAACAAATAAGAATGTATAAAACTTACTGGTGAGCTGGGCGGGGTGGTGCATTCCTGTAATCCCAGTGGTTCTGGAGGCTGAGGCAGGAAGATTGGGAGTTCAAATCCAGCCTCAGCAATGGCGAAAACTAAGCAACTCAGTGAGACCCTGTCTCTAAATAAAATACAGTACAACATAGGGCTGGGGATGTGGCTCAGTGGTGTCTTCAATCCCCAGCACAAATATATATATATATATATATATATATATATATATATATATACTGGGGCTGGGGATGTGGCTCAAGCGGTAATGCGCTCGTCTGGCATGTGTGCGGCCCGGGTTGGATCCTCAGCACCACATACCAACAAAGATGTTGTGTCCGCCGAAAACTAGAAAATAAATATTAAAAAATTCTCTCTCTCTCTCTCTCTCTCTCTCTCTCTCTAAAAAAAAAAAATATACTGATGAAAGTAAATGCATTGTCACATTTAGAATTCATATCTCCTTAGAAAGGCAAAGGAAAAATATTAAAACAACTATAGCTACAATAATTTGCTAAGGAACACACATTATAAGAGATATAAATTGTGACATTAAAAAATGTGGAAGGAGCCAGGGCTTTGGCTCAGTGGTAGATCACTTGCCTAGCATGCATGAGGCACTGGGTTCTATCCCTGGCACTACATATAATAAACAAATAAAATAAAGGTATTGTGTCCAACTACAATTATAAAAATATTTTTTTTAAAAGTGGAGAGAAGAAAATAAAAGAATATTTGTGCTTGTGATGAAAATTAAGTTGTTATCTGTTTAAAACAGTGTGTTCTAACTGGAAGATGTTTTACGTAAGCCTTCTAAAAATCACAAAACAGAAATATACAGGAGATACCAAAATGATAAAATGAAAAAAATCAAAGCAAACCATTACTGAAAATCATCAAATTATAAAGGAAGACTATCAGAGAGAAACAAACAAATGTCTGCAGAAATCAATTAACAAATGGAAGAAGTAAATATTTATCAATAAATAATTATCTTGAAAATAAATAGATTGAATTTTCTAGTAAAAAATGTAGATTAACTAAATACTTTTTTAAAATATCCAATTAAATGCTGCCTACAAAAAACTCATTTTAGCTTTTTTTTTAATTTTTAATTTTTTAATTAATTTATTTATTTATTTTTTAATTTTATTTTTTTTATTGGTTGTTCACAACATTACAAAGCTCTTGACATATCATATTTCACACATTAGATTGAAGTGGGTTATGAACCCCCAATTTTACCCCAAATGCAGATTGCAGAATCATGTCGGTTACACATCCACAATTTTACATAATGCCCTATTAGTAATTGTTGTATTCTGCTACCTTTACTATCCCCTACTATCCCCCCTCCCCTCCCCTCCCATCTTCTCTCTCTACCCCATCTACTGTAATTCATTTCTCTCCTTGTTTATTTTCCCATTCCCCTCACAACCTCTTATATGTAATTTTGTATAACAATGAGGGTCTCCCTTCATTTCCATGCAATTTCCCTTTTCTCTCCCTTTCCCTCCTATCTCATATCTCTGTTTAAAGTTAATCTTTTTTTCCTGCTCTTCCTCCCTACTCTGTTCATAGTTGCTCTCATTATATCAAAGAAGACATTTGGTATTTGTTTTTTAGGGATTGGCTAGCTTCACTAAGCATAATCTGCTCTAGTGCCATCCATTTCCCTGCAAATTCTATGATTTTGTCATTTTTTATTGCTGCATAGTACTCCATTGTGTATAGATGCCACATTTTTTTTATCCATTCATCTATTGAAGGGCATCTGGGTTGGTTCCACAGTCTAGCTATTGTGAATTATGGTGCTATGAACATCCATGTGGAAGTATCCCTATAGCATGCTCTTTTAAGGTCTTCAGGGAATAGTCCAAGAAGGGCAATAGCAGGGTCAAATGGTGGTTCCATTCCCAGCTTTCCCAGGAATCTCCAAACTGCTTTCCAAATTGGCCGCACCAATTTGCAGTCCCACCAGCAATGTACAAGTGTACCCTTTTCTCCACATCCCCGCCAACACTTATTGTTGTTTGACTTCATAATGGCTGCCAATCTTACTGGAGTGAGATGGTATCTTAGGGTGGTTTTGATTTGCATTTCTCTGACTGCTAGAGATGGTGAGCATTTTTTCATGTACTTGTTGATTGACTGTATATCCTTCTCAGAGAAGTGTCAGTTCAGGTCCTTGGCCCATTTGTTGATTGGGTTATTTGTTATCTTATTGTCTAATTTTTTGAGTTCTTTGTATACTCTAGATATTAGGGCTCTATCTGAAGTGTGAGGAGTAAAAATTTGTTCCCAGGATGTAGGCTCCCTATTTACCTCTCTTATTGTTTCTCTTGCTGAGAAAAAACTTTTTAGTTTAAGTAAGTCCCATTTGTTGATTCTTGTTATTAGCTCTCGTGCTATGGGTGTCCTATTAAGGAATTTAGAGCCCGACCCCACAATATGTAGATCGGAGCCAACTTTTTCTTCTGTCAGACGCAGAGTCTCTGATTTGATATCAAGTTTCTTGATCCATTTTGAGTTAACTTTTGTGTATGGCGAGAGAAAGGGATTCAGTTTCATTTTGTGGCATATGGATTTCCAGTTTTCCCAACACCATTTGTTGAAGATGCTATCCTTCCTCCATTGCATGCTTTTAGCCCCTTTATCAAATATAACATAGTTGTAACTTTGTGGATTAGTCTCTGTGTCCTCTATTCTATACCATTGGTCCACCCGCCTGTTTTGGTACCAGGACCATGCTGTTTTTGTCACTATTGCTCTGTAATATAGTTTGAAATCTGGTATCGCTATACCGCCTGATTCACACTTCCTGCTTAGAATTGCTTTTGCTATTCTGGGTCTTTTATTATTCCATATGAATTTCATGATTGCTTTATCTATTTCTACAAGAAATGCCGTTGGGATTTTGATTGGCATTGCATTAAACCTATAGAGAACTTTTGGTAATATCGCCATTTTGATGATGTTAATTCTGCCTATCAATGAACAGGGTATATTTTTCCATCTTCTAAGATCTTCTATTTCTCTCTTTAGGGTTCTGTAGTTTTCATTGTATAAATCTTTCACCTCTTTTGTTAGGTTGATTCCCAAGTATTTTATTTTTTTTTTTGAGGATATTGTGAATGGAGTGTTTTTCCTCATTTCCATTTCAGATGTTTTGTCGCTGATATACAGAAATGCCTTTGATTTATGCATGTTGATTTTATATCCTGCCACTTTGCTGAATTCATTTATTAGTTCTAGTAGTTTCTTTGTAGACCCTTTTGGGTCTTCTAGGTATAGAATCATGTCATCTGCAAATAGTGATAATTTAAGTTCTTCTTTTCCTATTTTTATGCCTTTAATTTCTTTCGTCTGTCTAATTGCTCTGGCCCGTGTTTCGAGAACTATATTGAATAGAAGTGGTGATAGAGAGCATCCCTGTCTTGTTCCAGATTTTAGAGGGAATGCCTTTAACTTTTGTCCATTCAGAATGATGCTAGCCTGAGGCTTAGCATAGATAGCTTTTACAAAGTCAAGATAAGTTCCTGTTATCCCTAGTTTTTCTAATGTTTTGAACATAAAGGGATGCTGTACTTTGTCGAATGCTTTCTCTGCGTCTATCGAGATGATCATATGGTTCTTATCTTTAAGTCTATTGATGTGGTGAATAACATTTATTGATTTCCGTATGTTGAACCATCCTTGCATCCCAGGGATGAATCCTACTTGATCATGGTGCACAATTTTTTTGATGTGTTTTTGTATTCGATTCGCCAGAATTTTATTGAGGATTTTTGCATCTAGGTTCATTAGAGATATTGGTCTGTAGTTTTCTTTCTTTGAGGTGTCTTTGTCTGCTTTCGGAATCAGGGTGATGTTGGCCTCATAGAATGAATTTGGAAGAGCTCCCTCTTTTACTATTTCCTGAAATAACTTGAAAAGTATTGGTATTAATTCTTCTTTAAAGGTTTTGTAAAACTCCGCTGTATACCCATCCGGTCCTGGGCTTTTCTTGGTTGGTAGTCTTTTGATGGCTTCTTCAATTTCATCCATTGATATTGGTCTGTTCAAATTCTGTGTATCCTCCTGACTCAGTCTGGGCAAATCATATGACTTAAGAAATTTATTGATGTCTTCACTATCTTCTATTTTATTGGAATATAGGTTTTCAAAATAATTTCTAATTGTCTTCTGTATTTCTGTAGCATCTGTTGTGATATTGCCTTTTTCATCCTGTATGTTAGTAATTTGAGTTCTCTCTCTTCTTCTCTTCATTAGCATGGCTAAAGGTCTGTCGATCTTATTTATTTTTTCGAAGAACCAACTTTTAGATTTGTTAATTTTTTCAATAGTTTCTTTTGTTTCAATTTCATTGATTTCCACTCTGATTTTAATTATTTCTTGCCTTCTGCTACATTTGCTGTTGTTTTGCTCTTCCTTTTCTAGGGCTTTGAGATGAAGTGTGAGCTCATTTATTTTTTGTTTTTTTTCTTTTTTTGAGGAATGACCACCAGGCAATGAATTTTCCTCTTAAAACTGCTTTCATTGTGTCCCATAGATTCCGATATGTTGTGTCTGTATTTTGATTTATCTCTAAGAATTTTTTGATTTCCTCCTTTATGTCTTCTGTAACCCATTGATCATTCAGTAACATATTGTTCATTTTCCATGTGATGTAGGATTTTTCCTTCCCTCTTTTATCATTGATTTCCAGTTTCATTTGATTATGGTCAGATAAAATGCAAGGTATTATCTCCACCCATTTATATTTACTGAGGGTTGCCCTATGGCATAATATATGGTCTATTTTTGAGAAGGATCCATGTGCTGCTGAGAAAAAAGTATATCCATTTGATGATGGTTGATATATTCTATATATGTCAGTTAAGTCTAGGTTATTGATTGTGATATTGAGTTCTATAGTTTCTTTATTCAACTTTTGTTTGGAGGATCTGTCCAATGGTGAGAGAGGTGTGTTGAAGTCACCCATAATTATTGTGTTGTGGTCTATTTGATTCTTGAACTTGAGGAGAATTTGCTTTATGAATGTCGCAGCACCGTTATTTGGTGCATAAATATTGATAATTGTTATGTCTTGTTGGTGAATGGTTCCTTTTAACAGTATATAATGTCCTTCTTTATCCCTTTTGATTAACTTAGTCTTGAATTGGATTTTATTCGATATGAGGATGGCCACCCCTGCTTGCTTAGGAGGACCGTGTGCATGGTATATTTTTTCCCATCCTTTCACCTTCAGCCTGTGTATGTCTTTTCCAATCAGATGTGTCTCCTGGAGGCAGCATATTGTTGGATTTGTTTTTTTAATCCACGATACCAGCCTATGTCGCTTTATTGGAGAGTTTAAGCCATTAACATTCAGAGTTACTATTGATATGTGGTTTGTACTTCCAGCCATGTTTGATTATTTATCCTTTTAAAAAAAAATTAGTTTGTTTCTCCATGATTATCTTTCCCCTTGCCCTCTGTCTTTACCGAGGCACTTCCTACTGATGGTTTTGGTTATTGTTTTTCATTTCTTCCTCGTGTAGTGTTTTGCTCAAAATGCTTTGCAATGCTGGTTTTCTGGCTGCAAATTCTTTTAACTTTTGTTTATCATGAAAGATTTTTATTTCATTGTCATACCTGAAGCTTAATTTTGCTGGATACAGAATTCTTGGTTGGCATCCATTGTCTTTCAGTGTTTGAAATACATTGTTCCATGACCTTCTTGCTTTCAGTGTCTGTGATGAAAAATCCGTTGTTATCCTTATTGGTTTACCCCTGAATGTAATCTGTCTCCTTTCTCTTGTAGCTTTTAATATTTTCTCTTTGTTCTGTATATTGGATATCTTCATAACAATGTGTCTTGGCATTGGTCTACTGTGATTTTGTGTGCTCGGTGTCCTGTATGAATCTTCAATTTGTATATCTGTTTCCTTTTTTATTTCTGGAAAGTTTTCTGTAATTATTTCATTCAGCAGGTTACTCATTCCCTTGGTTTGAATCTCTGTACCTTCTTCTATCCTGATGACTCATAAGTTTGGTTTTTTTTATGTTATCCCATAACTCTTGGATGTTTTTCTCATGATTTTTTGCCAGCCTTTCTGAGTTGGCTAGACTGTTTTCAAGATGATATATTTTGTCTTCATTATCTGACGTTCTGGCTTCTACTTGCTCCACTCTGTTAGTGATACTCTCAATTGAGGTTTTAATTTGGTTTATCATTTCCTTTATTTCTAGAATTATTGTTTGATTATTTTTTATAATCTCTATCTCCTGATAAAGATGCTTAACTTCTTCTTTTATCTGTTTATGTAATTCATTCTCAATGTGTTCTTTCACTGCTTGAATTTGCTTTATTGTGTCCTCTTTAAGGTTCCATTCAATCTGTCTAAGGTGTTCCTTGAGTTCTTTATATGACCATTTTTCTGATGACTCTAGGTCCTCCTGAATATTTAGGCTGTCCTGCATTGTTTGTACTCCTTTTCTTCCTTGCTTTTTGAAGCTGCTCATGTTACTTCTTGTTCTGTTTGACTGCTGAGTTACTGTTTACTCCTATAAATTTATTAGATGCTTGGGAGGAAAGGTATTAGAAGGGAAGGGAAGAAGTCACTAAAGAGAATGAGAGTAAGCAGGTAGAATTCAAGGAAGGGGGGATAAGATAATTGAAAAGAAATGAAAAGACAAAAGAAGAAAAAAATAGGAAGTAAAAGAAGAAAAAAAAAATTAAAAAAATAATAATAAAAAATTAAAATTAAAATTAGAAGAAAAAAAATTTTAAAAAAATTAAAAAAATTTTAAAAAAACAAGAAGAAAGAAAAATGAAAATGAAAGAAAAACCCAAATCAAAAAAAAAAGAGAAAAGGAAAAAAAAGAAAAAGAAAAAAACTAATAAATGCAGTCTTAGAGTTTGATTAACTTCTCTTCCAGTAGGTGGCGCTGTGCCCACCAGGCCAAGTTTCTCCTGTCAATATGCGGGAACCAATCACTGTTCATCAGCTCCTCCCAGACTGGGTGAGTCTGCAATCCTGAGTGCCTAGGGCCTCCTCTTGTGTCTAGTCACTTCCCACTTTTCCTCTAGCCAGGCCCCTCTCACGGGTGCAGCTCACCACAATACTGGCTACACGCCAGGTCTGCTGCTCCCGGGAGCCCTGTTTTCATGAACGACTGGGCACACTCTTCCAGTTTGCCATTCCCTCAGACCCTAAGTTTGTAGAGCTTGGGGCTGAGAATCCTCAGCGAATTTTACTTGCCCTCTGGTAGCCATGCCCCCGGTAGTTGGTGCAAGAGACCTCAGCTGTCAGCCCTGGTGGGAGCAGTAGTTCCGCGCCGCGGGTCCCACGACACCTCTGATTCCCTTGGGCTGGCTATTGTGCTCACGGGAGAGCTGGGAGAGGCCCTTACGGGAGAGCTGGGAGGGGCCCTTAAGGTTTCCCCGATGTGTGGAGAGGGAAGGCTAGGGAATTACACACCTGTACTCGCAGGTTTCAATGAAGTTATCTCCTCCGCCGCAGTCTGATGACGTCAGTTCTCTGCCATGGTGGTGTCTCTTTTAAATGGCAACAGTTCGTTTCCCTTTGCTGGGCGACCAATGCAATGGGTGGGTCCTTACTGCCTCTCCCAAGCCCCGTTTCAAACCTGTGGCCACTACCTATGAAGGCTCGGTAGGCATTTACCTCATTTAGGATGAGAAGGGCTGACCAGTTGTTTCAGCCAGATGGATTAGTGCTGAGTCACAGCTGTTTGTCTGCTGGAAGCAGGCAAACGGGAGCTTGAATTCAGCCGATCCGGGCTCAGTGTGTGTTCTGAGAGGCCCAGACTGTTCGCCCCAGATCCACGTCAGCTCAGCATTGCCTAGTGATCCTGAGCAAACAGATTTAGGTTGTTTATGACTCCCTACGCCTGCACAGCTGAAGAGGTCAGAGACTTGATCTCTCTGTGCCCGCCACCATGTTGGAATCTTTCCTCATTTCAGCTTTAAAGACACATAAACTGGGGCTGGGGATGTGGCTCAAGCAGTAGTGCGCTCACCTGGCATGCGTGTGGCCCGGGTTAGATCCTCAACACCACATACCAACAAAGATGTTGTGTCCGCCGAGAACTAAAAAATAAATATTAAAAATTCTCTCTCTCTCTCTCTGTCTCTCTCTCTCTCTCTTCTCTCACTCTCTGTTTAATAAAAAAAAGACACATAAACTGAAAGTGAAAGGATGGAAAAAGAACCATAACAGAGCAGGAATACTTACTTAAGACAAGATCAAATAAAAAACTATGAAAAGAGACAAGGAAGGATATTATATAATGATATAATGCTAAAGAGTTGATTCGTTAAGAAGATATAATAATCATCTGTATATATGCACTCAACATCAGAGTACTGAAACATATAAAGCAAATATTAATAAATCTGAGAGATAATTAGTAATATAATAATAGTAGGGGAATTTAAAACCTTACATTCAAGAATGGATAGATCATCCAAACAGAAAATCAATATAGGAATGCTGGACTTGAACTACATTTTAGATTAAATGAATCCAACAGCAATAGAATACACATTGTTCTCAAGCACACACAAGCACTGTGAACAATTATGCAATAACAAAAATTAGAAAATCTAGAAGAAATAAATTCATAGGCAAATACAACCTACCACTGAATCATAAAGAAAAAAAATTAACAAACCAATAATGAGTGAGGTCATAGAATCAGTAACCAAATGCCTCTGAACAAAGAAAAGCAGCTGACAGGGTGGCTTCTGGAACCTACCAAACAAACCCTGAATTAATACCAGCACTTCTCTCACTCTTTCCAAAACTTGAAAAGCTGGGGATACTTACAAACTTATTTTAAAAGGCTGGCATTACCCTGGTACTAAAACCAGGTAAAGATAGAAACAAGAAAGGTAAAGTACAGGCAATGTCACTGATGAACACTCATGCAAAAATCCTCAATTAAAATATTAACAAATTTATTTTGCAGATGATGTCATCTTGCATATAGAAAACCCCAAAATTCCATTAAAAAATTAAGATTGGTAAATAAATTCAATGAAGTTTCTGGATTTGAAATATAAAAAATCATTCTATGCAGTAACAACAACCTATGCCAAAAAAAAATCTTGCATCCCATTTATAATAGCATTAAGTAAATTAGCTAAATCAAATAATATGCAAAACAAATCTTGAATTATAAATTTAAACACTAAAACGTAATTGAACAAAAATGAGAAAGTAATGTAAATATAATTGATTAAAGTCAAAACAAAAGTGAAAACACCACAAAATTAATTTCATCTCCCAGAGAAAAAATTAGAAAATAAAGAATATGAGTACTATCAATATATCTGAATGAGTTTAACTTATTTACTAAGAGGAAAAGAGGGTTTTCAATTTGGCTCATGAAGAAAGAAGCAGTTATATGCTCAATAACACAGACACAACTTAAAGAAATAATGCAAAGAGGTTTTAAAAACAAATGAATGAAAAAGTACCTCAAAATAAATTGAAACTTAAAAAGAGAAGATATTTTTAATATCAAAGCAGAATTAAAGCCTAAAGCATTAAATGTCACAAAGAAGCATAATTTGAAAGCCATAATTTGCAGCAAAGTGTAATATTTATGAATGTATGCACTGAGAAATATAGCAAACATCATCATGAAGCAGAAACAACAAGAAATGGAAGGAACATGGATAGAAACATGCTCAGAAGAGTTTCCTACATCACTTAATTCAAGACAGATTTAGTGGAGGAACAAAGCATAGGAAAATAGAAAACCTACACAATATCATCAACGTAGATTATCCTGTGGATATATGTAGAACTCTTCACCCTGATAATGAAGTATATTTTTATTTCTCAAATATCTATGAAACACTAAAATGTTAATTACATAGAACAGATTGAAAAAAGAAGCAAATTCTGATCTTGAATTAAAAATAAACTCAATAAAACTAGAAATTACTAACAAAGCAGCAAAGAGAAAGTCCCTTCTAACTTAGACACTAAAGAAATTAATAAGAATATAATAAACATATTAAAGAATATGACAAGATTATATTGAACAACTCTTGGGTAAAGGAGAGATACAAACTGTAACTACATAATTTTCTTTAAAAAAGATAATGATAATGAAAATACCACATGTCAGAAAGGAATGATCAAGAGAAAATTAACAGTACTAAATATTTTGGGCATTTAAATTTAAGTATTTAATATTAATGAATCAAATTTCCAGTTAAAAAAATTAGACCAACTGACTATTCCAGAACATATTTGCTTGTAGTAGATGGACACTGTGTAGTAGATGGGCTTAAACCCAAATGTCCTCAGTGGCTAAGTTGTTAATTGATAGAAGGAAGCAGACATAAGGACAATAGAGTATGGTGGGTCCTGAGCAACTGAGGGTAAAGGTACACTTACAGAATTCAAATGCAAAAGTTTTTAAAATGCAGTGTAGACTAAATGGGTTACCTATCAGCACAACCTGAGTGGATTGTGAGTTTGAACACCTGATTCACAATTATGTTACCAGGTAGGTTTGATTCAATGTTCCAGTTAGAGATTAGTAGTATTTTATGGCCCACAGGAATAGATTAATCAATTCAAAATGTTGAGCATTTAAATGATTTTATTTTATGTAAATATTCAAATAAAACTTGAGTATTATGTTTCCTTTCAGATAGCCAGCAATCAGGAACAATGAGCCTCTAAAATATATGTTTAATGCTTTAATAAAACACTAATGGGACATTTTTTAGTCCAAATGTTCTAAAATATTACTGGAGACTTTTTCCTTAATTAGGCACTCAGTAAACATTTATTAATTATTACTAAACAATTATACCAACACAAGGCAGTGAAGTAAAAGAAATCATGAAAGTGACATGTAATCCCAGCAATTTAAGAGGCTGAGAGAACCGTAAGTTTGAGCCTCAGCAATTTAGCAAAGTCTTAAGCATCTTAGTGAGACTCTGTCTCAATATAAAAAATAAAAATGGCTGGGGATGTGGCTCAGTTGTTAAGTGCTCCTGGGTTCAATTCCCAGTACCAAGGGGGAAAAGAGAAAGGAAGGAATGAAGGAGGGAGGCAGGCAGGGAGGGGATAATAAAGCAAAAATGAATGACTAGGGGAATAGAAAACAATGTACTTAATAAAAAAATTTTTGAATTTTGAAAAATTTTTAAAAAGACATATTACCAGAAAAGTTGAATAGAAAAACAGGAAGAAAAAAAATACAGAAATAAGAAATGATAAGAATTTCATCAAAACAAATTTTTTTAAACTCATTAGAAAATACTATAAAACTTTTACAAAAAAATTTGAAAGTTTAGATAAAATAGTTAAGCTGCTCTCTTGTATATTTTTTTTAAAGTTATTCTAGTAAAAGTACAGATTGTCTTAGGAGTCACAGGATGGAAATACTGTCAATGCCCCTTTAATTCAGCTGCCTCTAAGGAAACCTCTGCCATTAGCATCCATCTATAGCTTGCTTCTGGAGGTTTAGTGGCAAACTGGAGCTTGAGTATCAAGCTGTAGATGCATATCAAAGCATATTTTCATGTCTCAGGGGCTTCCACAGAGAAAGGAAAATCTTCTCTAACACCCATATGGTTAAAAGCAAATAGGAAAAATGCTATATGCATTTGGATTGTCCAAACTTTTGATTTATTGAAAATTTGCTTAAATTTTCCTTAGGAAAAAGGAAACAAGGACTTGCAGGAGGGCATTGCACTTTTTTTAAAGGCTGCTTAATTATTTTATGTAGACAGAGATAAGCTGGAAGCTGTGAAGGCTGGTAATACTCCATGTTCTGCTCCTCAGAAAGTTTGAATATCAATGAAGGATTCTGTATTAAAGTGCATGATGGACATGGGAGGGAGCAAAAAAACACGTTAAATTCAAGTGTTAACACCTAAAGGGAATGAAAAGTTATGGCTACTAGAAAAGGACTCGTGATTCCCTAAGGACCCTTCTCGATTAGCTGGCACTAACTTATACCAGCTTTCAGGGCACACAGGACCAGACACCTGAAATGACTAGGCTACCACTGCATGCAGCCACCACTAATAAGCATCCCAATTTTAAAAGCCTACTGTTAATATTATTCTTCACTGAAATGTGTCTTGTCAAACTTTAAAAATAAGAGAATGATCAGAACTCAAAGAGCAATGAGTCATTTCACAGACAAGCTTGCCTGCACGCTCTGCTTACAAATGTCAACATAATGAAAAGATTTGCTATGTGCTGCTGCAGGCACATTAATTCTCATAAACAGAACTCATTTGGAGACAGGGAGAGGGACAGATACCATCAACAATCACAGTGCCTGTTTAAAGAATAGCTTTTGAAGTTCTTGAATAGACCCCAATCACTTTAAAGCAGCTTAGATGCAGCTTGTGGCCTCCTGCATTACCCTCCCTGGATGCAGGCAAGGCTTCTGACAGAGCCCTCCTCCCCTGCAGTGGAGAGTGTCCAGCCCCAGTCATATCAGCAAATAGGAAGCAATCCCACAACATAATAGCTTTGGCCATGATGTAGGAACATTAGCACATGGAATATCTGTCTCCTATGAGCTCTGAACAATCTTAGGTCATTGAGAAGATTAAAAAATTTAAAACTCAAATCCTCGATATGCAACTAAGTCAAATCCTTTGGGAAAGAGCTGTTCGTTGAAATGGAATATTCCCCATTATGTTCTAGCTCAGTAACCTCAATTTCTGCTTCAGTTCAGCCTCAAGCTGATCTCACCTGAATATTATCAATATTTTTTAATGGCTCCTTGGGGCTGTAGTTTCCTGTTCCTCCCAGTTGTTTCTCATTAATCTGTCTCTAACCTCTATACTTTCTGACACCTTAGCAGTCTCTCTTGTATCCACTGCCATCATCCTCATCCAGGACAATTAAAGCCAAGCCCTCTTTCATCCTGGAACACTCACTCCCTTGGCATCAGAGCTTTCTATCATCACATTGCCCAATCCTGAGTAAACTACATTGTTCCCCTCACCTCTTCCAAAATAATGATTTTAATTAATTAATTAATTAACTCATAAAATATATAAACAAACTGCACCAGAATAGTATCATTTGTTCTAACATTTTGCTTAGCATATAAAAGTCATTGCATGCTTTTTCTTTTTTTAACTTCCCATCATATTTCCTAAAGTAATTCCCACCATATTTCAATCTGTGACCACTTTCCCCATTCTCAGGTTTTCTAAGATGAGCAAGGACCCTTTTGAGATTTCTTAAATTTTATCCTCTCAACCTCAGAAATGTACTACTTTCCTTTTTGCATAGCTTCTTTTCCTTGGAAAGATTCCCACTAGTCCTTGCTCTTTCCCATAAAGACCTCCATCTCGTTTTTTTCTTGTCACCCTGCAAATTTTCTTCATCTGTCATCCCAAGTGTTATGTATATTCATGTCATTCTATGCTTTTCCAACACTGCAACAAAATTTCTGGGATAATCAACTTATAAAGAGAAAGGTTCATTTTAGTGCATGTCTTTAGAGGTTCTAGTCTATGATCTGTTGGACTTACTGCTTTTTAAGCCTGTAGCAAGGCAGCACACCATGGTGAGAGCATGTGGCAGAACAAAACCACTTCAGTAATGTCAAGAATTAAGAGTAGAAGAGACCTGGGTCCCACTTTGCCCTGTGAGACCACACCTCCGCTGACCTAAAGACCTCTACCTTTTAAAGCACCACCCTGAGGAGCAAGTTTTAACATGCAGTTTGGGGGATATTAAAGAATCGAAATGATGGCATTCCTCTTTCTCTATTGACTTATTGTATTCTGCCCAGCACATAAACACATTACTTATGCAGAGCAAATATCTATTACCAGGTGATACTTAATCTCAAGAACACAGAAGTTTTTAAAATTATATTACCTTCAAAATATTATTATATAAACCTGAAAATTGATAATCCATGTATAATTAGTATAATGCTCAGTTAATCATGAAAGCAAAAGAAAATGTCTAACTATCTGGGAAAATGTAAATTTCCAACAAATAACACATAATTTATTGATTAGGTTTTATTTGACTTCAGATTTTATTTCAAGTTGTTTATAGAAGAGCACTATGTAATGTCTATTCACCTGTCATTTCAAATATATTGCTTGTTGTTTCAGAATAAAATATTTTATATTACCCTAAAGTTATATTTTATTTGTTAATTTAGTACAAAGTTCTTTAGTTTTTAATAGTACTGTTCATATGACAACAAACATTAAAAAGTCACAATCCTTTTTCATTTTTTTAAATTTTGAGACAGGGCTTGGCTAAATTGCTGAGGCTGGCCTTGAGCCATCAATCCTTCTGTCTCATCCACCCCACCAATGACTGGGGGTACATACAGTTCAGTGGTGGAGTGCTTGCCTAGCATGTGCAAGACCCTGAGTTCAATCCCCAGCACTGAAAAAAAAAAGTGAATTTTCAAGAGCTTTTAAAAAGAAAACCAGGAGGCCTATAATAATTAACATTTGAGTTGAAAGGATAATTATGTTTAATAAAAGGATAATAATAAAGGATAATTACTCTTTATCACTTGTGCTTTTAAAAGTTAAATTTTTATTTTTAACAAAGTATCTTTGCATTAACATTTTCATCCATGTAATGCTAAACTTTTATAAACTAGTAAATGAACATTTCTTAGCCTATTTTTCAAATAAATGAATGTTAAGGTACTGACCAGAATGCAGACTGATCTGTTATCATTCCCTTAGAACATGACTATTTATAATTGGAAATTCTGGTTTTCTTTTTTTCCTTATTTCCATTTGTGGTCACATTATTTTTCAGAATGTCTTAGGTTAATAGAAATTTCATTAAAACATTCTTTGTGCATTTTATTATTAAATCCAAGAGAACGACTCCATGTTCTCTTTATTCCAGTGATTAGAGTTTTACTGTTGAGATTTTATCATTTAGAAAAAGGCCAACATCAAAAATATTTAGGATTAGCATACACATCTTCTTGGGCATTTAGAAATTTCATTTAAATAATTATTTAACAGCAAATATATATCTAATAGAAATAAACGTCTAACATTTTTTTTTAACAATGAAAACATTAGCAAGTCAACTAAAGTAAAAAATAGAGCAAAACCACTAAATCAGAAAAGTATGTTTGTATCTGGTTCAAAATAATTTCCACAAGTCTTTTAGTTTGTTTTAGTAGTAAAAGAACCATTTTTGTTTGCGGTTGGTTTGTTTTGGTGCTGGGGATTAAACCCAGGGGCACTTTAACCCTGAACTAGGTGCCAGTCCTTTTTCATTTTTTAAATTTTGAGACAGGGTTTGGCTAAATTGCTGAGGCTCATCTTGAGCTATCAATCCTTCTGTCTCATCCACCCCAGACACTGGGATTACAGGTGTGTGTCACCATGCCCAGATGACCTGGTCATTTTTACACCTGAGTCTTCTTATTTATCCCTGAGACGGTCCTATGCTTCCTTAGAATCCTTCTGAAACATTTCTGATTCCTCTCTCTTTGGTCCCACAGATTCCACAGGTGCTATGTGGCTACTTGTGATCAGTCCAAATTGAAATATCTGGCAATTATTCAATGAAATATGTTTGCAAGAGAATAATCACTCGTTTATATCTCCCTAATGTCAGAGGGCACTCCCTGCATTTTGAGTACAAGGCTCTATTTTCAGAAGTGTTCTATTTTAGAATGAAAATTTGTAAAGCCAAAACATTTAAGGAATTATTTGCTTATAAAATGTTTTTATGACCTGCTTTAATAAATGTTCCAGACATTCGTCATAATAGAACAAAAGTTTTCAGCATTTATTTAGCTGGTTCTTTCTTTAGAAGAGACTGAAAATAGCATTATTTAACCCATTTCTCAAATGATGTTCAAGCTTTCTCAACCTGCTCAACACTTATTACTTACCACAGTGAAATGTGAATTTATTCCAATCTATGGAAAGTGGTGAAATAATATATGCAGTGACTGCTGAAATTCAAATAATTAAGAGATTGATAAAACCAGGAACTATGCTAGGTCCTAAAAATACAAGTGAACAAAATCAAGAAATAAGGAAACAAGAAATAAGACAAGGCAGAAAGTGAGCAGGTACTCATCATGCAGCAACATGGAAATGGGACCGTCTCCACTTGGCAGGTCCCTGGGCTTCTCGTGCAGGATCACCAAATAAGAATGATAAGCAGATGGATGTCCTTATGGCCTTGTGTTCAGGACCAGAATGGTGTCTACAGGAATAATCATTAGGTGTCTTTTCAGAATTGAAGTAGTGCTATACTTGGGATTTTAAATGTCCCCCAAAAGTCCGCGTGTTGAAAGCTTGACCCCCACTTGGCACTATTGGGAGGTGGTAGAACCCTGAAGAGGTGGGACATAATGAGAAGTCTCTGGGTCATCTAGTGTATGACCTTTAAGGAGACTGTGGAACCCTGGTGTCTTCCTCTGTCTCTCTCACATGAGGTAAGGAGTTTTGCCTTGCCATTGACTCCTGCCTGAGTGCTACCTCAACCAAAGGAATGGGGCCAGCCAGTCATGAAATGAAAGTTCTAAAATCATGAGCCAAAATAACCTTTTCTCTTTTTAAGTTGATTATCTCAGGAATTTTTTATAGTAACAGAAACTTGACAAACACAGCAGGTAATTCTGAAGGAGTGAACCCAGGCAAACCATGCATTCAGACCCACCATATTATTACTTTTTGGGATCTCATAGGGCTTATGCAGCTGATAGTGCAGGCAACAAACATGATGCAGTGCAATCAATGACATTAAGAGTTTGTTTTGCAAAAAGGCCATGGATTTGGGACCACTCAAGTGTTAGACTAGGAAAGACAGTGGAATGAATCTGACACAACTTTTCTATGTACATATATGAATATACCACAATGAATCTCCATATCATATACAAACACAAGACTGGGATCCTAATTAGAATAAGATATATTCCATGTTGGTATAAATAGATCAAAATATGTACTACTGTCATGTATATATAAAAACAACAAATATAATTTAAAGAGTTGAACTGAATATGTAACAAGTTAACTTTTCTTTTTGCATACAATTAAGAGGTCCAACTTTTTACTCCACAATTGTATTAGCACTTCTTATTCATCAAATGATTTTGCTAGAATTGCTTTTGCAAAGGGTCTTGCCTAGCGGATGAGGCAATTAACTATTAGTAAATATATAGTGTAAACTAGCTCTATAGTCCTGAAAGATAGAAGTTATATGTCATTGACTCAGCAAGGGCAGGATAAACACTTTGGAGAGAGTACATGTTTTCTATATTAATAGGGGTACAGGTGATAGGCATTAGTCAAAACTGTACTTAGATCTGTCATTATACTTTAATCTAGATTATACTTCAGTCTTAAAGTAATTAAACTATTCTTCAATGTGAATACATCAAAGATATAATTAAGAATTGTTTGATCCAGGCGTGGTGGCGCATGCCTGTAATCCCAGTGGCTTGGGAAGCTGAGACAGGAGAATCTCGAGTTCAAAGCCAGCCTCAGAAACTGCAAGGTGCTAAGCAACTCAGTGAGACCCTGTCTCTAAATAAAATACAAAATTGGGCTGGGGATATGGCTCAGTGGTTGAGTACCCCAGAGTTCAATCCCCAGTATCAGAAAAAAAAAAAGAATTGTTTGAATGGGTTAACCAAAAGATGAGATTTTAAAATTATTATTATCATCATTGCAGCAGAAATGAGAAATGTAATAAAATCATATGACAGGTTAATATGATATATTAACAGCTTTCCTGAAAAACATGCGTAATTTATTCAAGTCTTCTCTGATTCCATGTGTATTTTTGGAATGAGTTGTTTTGTTTTGTGTTCTCAAGGATTGTATAGTTTTTAACATAGCTGATATAAATCCTAAATCCAAATAAGAACTGGGTAGCGTGAAATGTCTATAATTTTTTTAAATATCTTGTATATAAAATCTAAGGGTGAATTTTTGCAGGTGTTTTTAACTACTCAAAAGCTTTGATTTTTAAATAAAGAAATTGAAATGCTTCTGTACAAACTACAGCATTTGTGTTTAAGTTTAATATTAAGTGTTAATACGTGTATGTGTGTCACGTGTATCAGTGAGGTCATGCCTCATCACCATCCTCCCCGCAAATTTTTGAGAGAGGGAGGAGGCCCAGAGCTGAGGCCTACTTCACAGCTCAGGTGATGTCTAGCAAAGCCCAGCAACACGGGCATCAGGATGGAATTGGACATAAGAGGACCCACCTGAGCACCATGTTAGGTGAGCAGGACAGTCATCAGCTTGCTAATAGCCATAGCTGTACCTACCCTAAGGCTTGGGACTAGATGGCTCCTTCTGGGTAATTTGAAAAACAAATATCAGTGTTGCTTCTCACATAATGTGCATAATTATTAAAAGGAGAATCTTTTGGGGCTGGGGCTGGGGCTCATAGTGATCATAATATACAGGATGTTCCTTATCTTGTGTTTATATCCAATAAATATATAATGGCACCATTTACATGTTCGTGTAGCTTTTTAAAATATTAACCTAAATTTCAGAGCATAGACAGAAGACTTCAGTTGGTAAGTTCTTTTGTCTTTATTCTAGTCTGTTCCAAGGGCCTTCAGGAGCCTAAGCCTATAGAGCGCTCACCTAGCATGTATGAGGCACTAGGTTTGATCCTCAGCACCACGTAAAAACAAACAATAAAATAAAGATTATGTGCCTACCTATAACTAAAAAATAAATGTTTATAAAAAAAGAGAGCATCTTTATTAGAAAAGATCTCAAGATGAGTACTCTGGTCCTCTGGGGAAGACTCCTCACTGAGTAATTTTAGTTACCATCAGCTAAGTCCACATTAAGAGCAGGAAAGCCAAAAGAAAGGAAAATGTGATCTTTTGTTTATATACAGTGTTCTGCACTGAGGGGGTTGCTTTTCACCAATCACGTCTGGAACTCTCTGCAGATAGTCAGGCACCAGCTGAATAATTTCATCAGCAGTGCTGACCCCTACCTGGTCTCCAGGACTCTGACCTGGGCTCTGCCCCATCTCCCAAGGTGGTAATGGTGACAGCTGCCTGGCCCCACACCCTGGCTGATCCTACTACTGACGATGCACCTGGTCTGCTCCCCTCCCACCTGTTCAGTCTCTACCTATTTCAAACGATTTATGAAACAGAGGCATGGTGATTTATTTTCCCCTTCAACATTCATTAATAGTAATGAGAGCTTTACATATTTATTAAATCAGACACTTTTTTGGGGCTAGAAAGGATTATAAATGGCCCAAATCTATCATAGTTTGGTGCTGAGGCAGAAAGAATCTTGAATATTTCATAACTAAAAATTTCTTTCAATAAGGAGAACATAATATTCTTCAAATATATTTTATCAATATAAAGAAATAGAGAAGGGAAGTAATATAGTTCCTCATTTTACTTTCATGCAGCCATTCTCAATAGGTTTTATTAGTTTTATTATAAAAATATGATAATTATACATTATGAAAAATATAATAGAAAATGAACTATAATATTGAGAATACGGACTCTATAAAGAAGAAGATAAATCTCAAACATTCCTTTTTCCATCTTTCCTAACCCAATTCCACACAGAGGGAACCTAGCCATTTCCTACACAGATACAAACCAGCACAAAAACACATACCAATGGGATCATAATGTACAGGATGTTTCATATCTTGTGTTTATATCCAATAAATATATATTGGCACCATTTACATATTCTAGTAGCTTTTTAAAATATTAACCTAAATTTCAGAGCATGGACAGAAGACTTCAGTTGGTAAGTTTTTTGTCTTTATTCTACTCTGTTCCAAGGGCCTTCAGGAGCCTAGGGCTGTCCCATCAGCCTTTCTTCTCTTCCTCTGGGGCCAAAGGAACTCTAAGACACTCAACTTCTCTTCTCATTAAAGAAGACTTCTCAATAAATAAAAAGTATTCTGACACTCGCTAAAATTTAAGGAAAACTTTATTCAAGACTATTGAAGTAGAAGTCAAGTCAATCACAATAAGGGAGAAAGATTGAACTTGATTCTGAATACACTTATAACAATTGAAGGTTTATAGTCAAGAGTAGAATCCTGAGGTCAGAGAATGGCAAATCACTAAGAATAAACATCAAAGGTAGGATTATTATTAAATTGAGCCCACGGAATTCTTGCTAAAGGGAAGCTAAGGATTTACATACCATAAGAAACTTGGGGATAAGAAACTTGACCAGATATCAAGGGAGTCAAAGGTAGGAAGTGATTCATTCTTGCAATGACTGAACTGAGAAGGCCAAACACAAGACATGGGCTGCATTGAGACTTAGCCAAGGGTTTGGAAGAGCCTACTGTTCAGTTAAGGAAAACATTTATGCTGTTCTCTGCCTATCTCTGAGAGCTGTCCTAGAGAGCCAGGTCTAACATGCTTCCATGTGAGCTCTGTTGTATATGTTTCTGTTTCTGTCTTCTCATCTAAACTGTGAGCTCCTTGAAGACAGAAGCATTGTCAAAGTTGTTTGTAGTGTTCCTCAGCCTTGGTCACAGGGTCAGTACTTCATTGGTGGTTAATACTTGATGAAATGAACCAACTTCAACTTAATAACATAGAAAAGTAGGTGATACTTTGTTTTCTTTATTTTGACAATTACCCTCTTTGGGCTGCTGGGTGAAAATTAGTTTGATGAGGGCAGAAAATTGTATCTCTTCTCCATTATGCTTTGGCTTATCAGAAGCGGGGAGAAGACTGAATTGTTCCAAAATCTTGTAAGCTAAGTAGAAATGCATGAACATGTGAAATATGCTTGTGTGTAAATTGTGGAAATACAAGTGAGTGTTTTATATTTTTCTATTTTACCTTTCTGTTTTCTCCTAAGACTCAGCATTATAAAAATATTATATTTATTATTGAAGAAAAAATAAATTTTGTATAACCAGATGTATACATTTTTGAGCTCCCAAATGAGCACTGGTGCCTCAGTGTTCCAGTGTGCTTTGAGCTTTTTTATATTCTGAAAGAAGCCATCAATGTGTGGGGATCCATTTCCCATCACCCTGCAAGAAATTCCCACCTTGGGACTGGGGTGTACCTCAGTGATAAAGCACTTTCTTAGCATGCTCAAGGCCCTAGGTTCAATCCCTAGCACTGTAAAACAAAACAAACAAAAAAAAAATTAGAACAACAACACGAAGAATTCCCCACTCCAAGTTAAAAACTCCTTACCTCATCCTTCTCTTCAGTCTATACCCAGAAATTTTAAGATGGAGAGAAAATTCTGTGTTATAGGGTACTTGGCTTCATTTATTCTTTAATCCCTGCCGGCATGGGGTGAGTAGAGTTCTGTGAAGATCACTTGGAGAGAGAGTAATGAAGAAGGAGGGGGCAGATAATATCTCACTAAATCTATGGTTGCTGAAATGTAAACTTCATGTAAGATCCTAGGAATGCCCCTGGAGAATGTGGGGGGAAATATTAGGTGGGGTGAGAATTTGGCCTCCATCCTGAGAATCTGAGGGATAACTATGGGGAGTGGTACCTACTTCCCACCTGAAATTTTTTGGAGATGGAAGCTTTCTGCTCTAGAAGGATAGTTGAGAGTGTGGTTTGATGTTTCTGTAATGGAGTTATGCAAAAAATTAGCCACCTGAGTGAGAAAGATCCCAGCAGTTTTTCTGGCCCCACAGGAAATTACATGAACTTTTAAGATAAAGGAAGAGGGCATTTGGATGGTAGTTCAGTCAGGCAGAAAGAGGCAGCATCCACCCAGAGAGAGTATGAAAGTATACTGGTGGAGCTGAAAGAAGCACTGCAATGATGGAAGAGGTCAGAATGAAGCTGAATATCCCCTTGCAGAGTCACACACATACCACGTGGACTCAGCACAGAAGAAACCAAAATTCAGAACCAAGCCAGGGGTATCTTCCATCACTAAGGCCATGCTAGTTCTCTCCCTTATTCTCCTTGTCCAGCTTGCAAACCAAAGAAGTTAACCTTGGAAATGGATGGGAGGCGTGGATATGTCAGTAGTGGGTTAACCCACCATTTCACTCCCAAGTGCCTCAGTAGGAGGGGGACTGACTGAGCCCATCTTACCACTGCATGCTAAAGGGGCTCAAGTTAATATGTATGCCCTGCCTTGCCCTGGTTCAGGTAGGTTTGAATTTGGATAAACTAGACTTTTCAACAGGACTATAGTAGAATTCATAGAATCTGGAAGTATACACAGTTCCATCTTCTACTGACGGTACCTCTGAAGGAGGATTTGATGGAACACAGTGATAAAAGTGACAAAGAGATAAAGCTGGTCCCTGGTAACATCCAAGTCATTGTTCTCACAGTAAACTCTCAAATCTCTATACCAGCTCTGGTCAGCTGCTTTTTTTCCCAGGAACATCTCAAAAACGAATGTTATTGTTCTCTAGAAAGAGTTTCTTCTGCCTGATTTCAGATGATAACATGAAGTTCTGTCATGCCCTTTAGGTGGATAAGGCCTCTTTAAAGAAGAATGTCAAGGAAAAAGAGCCCCTTTACCTCAACTGAGTTTCCTTTTGATGTTTTAGTCCACTTTTGGCTAAATAAAATAAGAAGGTAAGAGTAATGCAGATGGTCTTTTTTGTCTGGGTAAACAGAATAGATCCAAAGTTGATGTGCCTTATTTATCTGCTACTTCTGTATGAAAGAAAATGGAAGAACAGGAAGGCAAGTTGTTGTAGATAATCTTGAGCATCTTTATAATGTTTGAATATGAAGTGAGGAAAAAAATTAAATTTAGGATGAGAAGTATGCATTTGTAGGACTGATCTTGAATCTGATTTCTGACTTGATCCACCCTGAATTTCTGTTGATACTGCATAGATCCTATTTTTCTCTTTTATTCATACAAATGTAAATTTTTAATAGTATTTTTTAAGAGAGAGAATTTTTTAATATTTATTTTTTAGTTTTCAGTGGACACAACATCTTTATTTTATTTTTATGTGGTGCTGAGGATCGAACCCAGTGCCCTGCGCATGCCAGGTGAGCATGCTACCGCTTGAGCCACATCCCCAGCCCCACAAATGTAAATTTTTATCAATGGCATATGAGTTAAGAGTGCACAGGAAAAAGAATGCAAACTAAAATAAAGTACACAGTTACTTATTTCATTTTATAATTATTTTGGCAATTAGCACAAACCAACCCAACTCTAAAAGTCTAAGTGTAAGCTGTGGTTCTCTTCATGTTTCTTATAACATGAAATAAGTTTCACATGAAATGCGGTATTCAAACTGAGTATACTTCTTTCTTTTCCTATTAATAGACTATTTTTTTAGAAAAGTTTAGGATTATAGAGGAAAGGGAATGAAATTACAGAGTCCCATATCACATGCCATCCCCACCACCATTTTTTCCCTATCAGTATCTTCCTATGTGGTTCCTTTGTTAAAACTGATGAACCAATGGACAGACGTCATTACTAAGTAAAGTCTATAGTTTATGTGTGATTTCACTTTTTGTGTGGTATATTCTTTGAGTTTTTAAAATGGTATCCACCATTATAGTACACATAGAATAGTTTCACTGCCCTAATAATTTCCTGTATTCTACCTATTCATCTCTCTCTCACTGGCTCCAAAACTTGGCAGTCACTTGGCCATCCTTCATCATTTTGACTTTTCTAGATTGTTGAGAGCCACAGCCAAAGGGGCCCCCAACAAACTTCCAGCTGCCAGCAAACTTCCAGCTGCCAGCTGATGATTGGCTCACAGCGGCCCCAGCAAACTTCTAGCTGCCAACTGATTGGCTCCTCTGCGGTGATGCTCATTGGGTTGTTTCCCTGCCCTTTCAGACCACAGAGCTGCTCATTGGGGGACTTTTTTTGGCTTTGCCCATGCAACCCAGCCAATCAGCCTCAAGAGCAGGAGGAGGTGGGGAGGTTGAGAGGCTTGTGGGAAGCCAGTGGTGGCAGTTGGGCTCTGAGGGTTTTTCCTGAGGAGCTGTGTGGTGTGGTGTGTGTGTTCTAAAAATAAAGTTCGTTTCTTTTGACAAGTGGCTCCTGAATTGTGCCCAGCCAGACTGCGGCACTAGATTATCATGTATTTAAAATAATATCTTTTCAAACTGGGCCTCTTTCACTAAGATATAGGATATGAGCTTTCTTTATGACATTTTGTGGCTTGACAGGTCAATCTGTTTATTACTAACACTATTTCCTTGTATGGATGTGCCAGGGTTTGTTTATCCATTCACAAACTGAGTAAACAAACTTAAAGACACCATCCTTGCTACCATGTTTTGGCAATTGTGAGCAAAAGAGCTATGAATATTAGGTGTCAGGATTTTGTATGAACATGAATTTTTATCTCATTGAGATTAGCACAAACTGTTAGATAAATTGTAAAGATATGTGTAATTGTGTAAAAACTGCCAAATTGTCTTTCCAGAGTAACTGTCCCATTTTTGCTCCTATCAAAAATAAATGGGAGTTTCTGTTTCTCCATATCTTTGCCATGGTTCTCCAACCTTTGAATTTTAAAGTCTATTGAGTTGTCTCATTGTATTTTGCAATTCTTTTGGGGCATCTATGCATGCTTAATTGCTATTGTAGATCTTCATTAGTAAGGTGTCTCTACTCAAATATTTTGCCCATTTTTAATAGGCCTTTTGTTTTTGTTTTTAGCTGTTGAGATTTAGGAGTTTTTGCATAAATTCTGGATACCAGTCCTTTATCAATGTGTGTTTGAAAATATTTCATCCCAATATGTAGCTTATATTTTGATGCTCTTAATGGTGGTGCTTGTCTTTCCTGGCATTTTCTGAGTTTCCTATACCTATGGATTCATGTTTGTGAATAATTTTGAGAAAATCTCAGTCTCCAATTTATTGAGTTTTTTTTTCAAGGGGGTGGTACTAGGGATTCAACTCAGAGGCACTCAACCACTGGGTCACATCCCCAGCCCTATTTTTTATTTTATTTAGATACAGGGTCTCAGTGAGCTGCTTAGCACCTTGATTTTGCTTAGGCTAGCTTTGAACTCTCAATCCTCCTGCCTCAGCTTCTGGAGCTGCTGGGATTATAGGTGTGAGCCACTGCACTCAGCAAGATTTGTTTTATGGTCAATCTTATGGTCTATCTTTGAGAAAGTCTCTTTGAATTTCAAAAGAATTTGCAGTCTGCTCTTGTTTAGTGGAATATATTTTATAGATGTCTGCTAGAACTAGTTGATGTATAGTGCCATTCATATTTCCTTGTTGATCTTTGTCAAGTTGTTTTATCAATTTTTGAAATGGAGCACTGATACCTACCTATCATTGAACTACTTCTCCCTCAAATCTGTCAGTTCTCACTTCATATATTTTTGCTTTCTGTTTCTGGGTGAATATATACTTACAATTGTTGTAACTCCTAAGATATCAATTCTTTCTCATTATGAAATATTCCTCTGTACTCTAATGTTTGTTTTGAGTTGCATTTTCTCTAATGTTTATATAGACAGCATATCCCTTCTATGGCTATCTGGATGATAGACCTTTTTCTATCCATTTACTTTCAACTTATTTGCATATTGAATCTTAAGTGTGTCTGTCTTTACAACACATGGTTGAATTCTTGCTTTCTCATCCAATCTAAAGATTTCTGTCATTTGATTGAATTATTTAATTTATTCACATGTAATGTTATTATAAATGGGATAAACATTGCAAAAATATTTTTGTATTTTGAATTTTGAAGGAATTTTATATGTATTAGATCAGTCTGTCACTTTGGTCACTCTTTTTTTAAAATTTATTTATTTATTTATTTTGTATTACAATTCTTAATACACCATAATACAATAATTTAACATATCTCTGATTATATATAAGATATGTTGACACCAAATTCACATCTTCATACATGTATTTTGTATAATTATGAGGGTCTCCTTTCACCATCCATGCTATTCCCCTTCTCCCTACCTTTCCCTCCCACCCCTATTCCCTATCTAGAGGTAATCTTCCTCCCTTGCTCTCCCTCCCAACCTCTTTTGAACCACCCTCCATATATCAGAGAAGACATTCAGCATTTGTGGGTTTTTTTGGAACTGACTAACTTCACTTAGCATAATCTTCTCTCTTCTTTTTAATTTTTTGGTTAACATGTATAAATTATGCATGCTAATAGGGTTCACTGTAATATTAATGCACATATGCAACATACACTGATCAAATCCATCCTCCCTCTATTTATCCCTTCCTCCATCCTCTTTCTAACCTCTAGCCATCACTATTCTACATTCAAGTCCACTTTTTTATTTTTGAAACTTCAATATATAGGAGATAACAAGCAGTACTTGTCTTTCTGTGTCTGGCTTATTTTACTTAATACCATGGTCTCCAATTCTAAATATTTTGCTGCAAATGACTGGATTTCTTCTTCCTTATGGCTGAATAATATTCCATTGTGTATACCACATTTTGTTTATCCATTCATCTATTGATGGACACCTACGATGATTTCATATCTTCTCTATTGTGAATAGTGCTGCATATAGGTATGCTGATTTCTTTTTCTTTTCTCTTTTTGGCTATAGATCCAAAGATCACTGGATTATGTGGTAGGTCTACTTTTAACTTTGTTGAGAAACCTCCAGAATGTATACTGTAATAGTTCTACTGTTTACCCACAGTGTATGAGAGTTCCTTTATTTCCACATCTTCATTGGAACTCATTTATTTATTTATTTGTGTTTGTGTCTTGGATCTAGTCATTCTAACTGGGGTGGAATGGTATTTCATGGCAGTTTTTATTTGAATTTCTTGATGCCTGCTGATATTGAGTGTTTTTTGCATATATTTTTGGCCATTTGTTTGCATTTCTTCTTTAAGTGTTTTTCAGATCATTTGCCCATTTTTATTTGCATTACTTGGTTTTGGGTTTTTATTTGTTTTTTTTTTTTAATTCCTTATGTATTGTGGATACTAATCCTTTGTCAGAAGGATGACTGACAAATACTTTCTCCCATTCTGAGGCTGCCTTCTCACTCTGTTGTTTCCTTTGCTGTGCAGAAGCATTTTAGTTTCATATGATGCCATTTGTCTGCTTTTGCTTTCTTTCTATGATTTTGGGACCACATACAAAAAGCCATTGCCTATACGAATATCTTAAACTGTTTCCCCTATGTTTTCTTCAATTAGTTTCAGGTCTTACATTTAGGTCTTGGATCTGCTTGCAGTAGTTTTTTTGTACAGGGAGAGAGAGAGAAATCAAGTATTAATCTTCTGCATATGTATATCCAGTTTTCTGAATGCCATTTATTGAAGAAGCTCTGCTTCCACCAGTATGTTTTTGGTACCTTTACTGAAAATTAGTTGACTGTAGATGTGTGGGATTATTTCTGGGATCCTATTCTGTTACATTGGCCTCTATGTCTAGTGTATTGTTTTGTTTTGTTTTGAACCAGGGATTGAACCTAGGGGTGCTTTATACACTGAGGGGTATATCTCCAGCCCTTTTTGATTCTCTTATTTTGAGACAGGGTCTTGCTAAATTATTGAGGATCTCACTAAATGGCTGAGGCTGGCCTCAAGCTTGCAATCCTCCTGTCTCAGTTTCCTGAGTCACTGGAATTGCAGGCATACACCACTGTATGTATCTGTTTTAATGACAAAATGATCATATTTGGGTATTATAGTTCTGTAGTATGTCTTATAATATGTTTATGGATTGAAAAAAAAATAATATTCTTAAAATTTCCCTACTACCCAAACCAATCATAAATTTTATATTGAAGCACAAAAGACTCCGATTAACCAAGGAAGTCTTTAACAAAAAGGAAAAAGCTGGCCTGATTCAGGAGGTACCATCCAAATTTTATAATTAGAAATCCAATATGCCTTTAGCAAATCATGTGAAATGCCCTCCAGTTAAGATAAATTATACCTGAAATTTTAATTAAGATTTGGGTATGTGAAAATATAAGATGATTCTTGGGTGGTACCCTTATATCCGAAGTGAAATAATTCAGTAAAGAACTATCTGGTATAATTTTATGGAAATGTGTTTCTGGAATATGCCAATTTACCCAACAAAGTAGTTACTTAATTTTCTATTTGGAAAACACTGCATCCTTCCTAGCAGCTCCATGTTCCAGATCATGAGAGAGTCCAGGTTGCCCCATTATTAACTGAAAGTATTTTTCCCCTTAGGAAACTTCTTAAAGTTTAAACTGGGTCACCCAAGGCAAATACTGAAATAAACTACTAGTGTCATTTTTTCAAAATATGTTCTAAGTGTATGAAACATTGCAATGCCAAATGTAATGTTAATGATTGCAACTCTAATGAAAAGTTAATTATGTCATTCAGCAATAAATTTAGAAACAATTATTTTAAAGTGTTATTGGGCTTTAACTTATTGCAATCATATTGAGGTTATGAATAAAACAGCAATAAATTTGCAAAGTAGGATCATAAACATTTGGATACATAACTTAGTTGGATATGGAACATCTTAGTCATACAAGTGATAGTAAATTGATACCCTCATCTAATTATTCTATATAAGATGGTACATAAACATCATTTGGTCTAGTTAAATAAGTGTTTCAAATTATTTAGAATTAATATAAATCATTCAAGAGATTACTAGAAAGTAATCTCATTTCATCATAGATAACTTACAATTTTATGTCAGATCATTACATTTAATTTATATGGTGTTAAATCAGTACACTAGAATAATGTACATCCAAGAAATTTCATCTGTGTATCTACTTATTTTTTCCAGAACTTAAAAAATAAAATTTGGCAATTTCTGTCAATAATAATAACAATAATAACACCACAATTTGGTAGCCCACCAGATTATAGGAGCACAACAGAACAATAATCACAACCCACACTTCTAAAGTATTTAGATTGTACCAGGGACTGATAAAAGCATTTTACATGAATTAACTCACATACTTTGTTGTTATTCCCATGAATGACATAAGTGGGGGAAAAAAAAAAGAAAAGAAAAAACAGACAGGGAGGGACATGGAGGGTAAGCAACTTGACTGGAGTCACACAGTGGAGCCTGCATGCAAATCAAAGTTGACAGGGATCCATCCTCAGTCAGTCTGCCTGTCTTGGAGTCATTTGGACTTAGTCTGACTCTTTGTTCTGTTGCTCACAAGTTCCATGAACTCAGGCAGATGCTTACATGCCCTGCTCCCTACTTAATTCATTTGCAAAGTGGTAGTTAGTAGTAACCATAACAACAATAACACCCCTCTGGAAATCCTGCTAAGGGTAATAAATGAGACATGATATTTAAGATGTCAATTTTCAAGCAGCAATGATCAGCATATGCCCACTTATTCCTCTCATTATTTACTATTTATCATTATTATCTTCCCAAAGTCCTCATGCTGATATTTTATCAATAATTTTCAGTCTTGCTGTTAATAATTTTTCAATATTCAGAAGTTATTCCATTCCTACAGGGCATATCAGAAACAGGTCATAGTTCCTTGGTTTCTAAAGACATCATTAATAACAAAGCATCACCAATCTCTAACATTTGTTATTATTAACCAGGCAACAGGGGATTGAATGAAAAGACTAATTTAATATAAAATAATGTAATACTTAAGTTCTACACACACATACACACACACATATTGCAAAAGACATCTTAAGTTTAGTGATGAAACTCATTAATTGACTTGAATTTTTTTCTAGATACATGAGTTATTTATTTAAATAAGAAGGTGTTTTTCTTTCCAATGGCTATGAATCATTTGTTGTTTTCTATCTCATTTTATTGCATCAAAATAATACTAAATAATAATACTGGCAAATGGTTAATTCTCCCTAAAATACATGAAAATGCACAATGTAGACTGTTTAATATAGTTATCTTTTTCCACATTAAAATTTTACATCACAAGGGCATACTATCTCACTGTAAATCACACTGTATCCACGAATATAATGAATTTCAATACTCTGAATATATGCCTATTGTGTAGAATGCCATAAAGTTCACAAATATTCTATATATGTGTCAAAACTTTTTTTGATTTGAAATAACAGAAGAAAATGAAAACCCTTAAGCTTATGCAAAGAACCTGTACATGAACTTAGAAATCTAAACCATATAGGTTTAAGTAAAGGAACATTGAGATCTAGGGGTTCAAACTCACCAATTGATCATCCATCTGTCTCCTTTGGGGCACCAGGGATTGAACTAAGAGGCCCTTTACAATGAGCCAAATCCCACCCTCAACCCTGTTTTATTTTATTTAGAGTCAATGTCTCACCAAGTTGCTTAGCACCTCACCATTGCTAAGGCTGGCTTTGAACTCATGATCCTCCTGGCTCAGCCTCCCAAAACTGCTGGAATTATAGGCAAGTGTCACCACACCCAACCATCCATCTCTTTTTTTATTTCTCATCTTTGCTTGCCTCTATTTGGAGGCAGGATGGTCTCTAGAAACTGCAGGCCAGAGCTCTTATAAGCTAACATTTTAGTTATCCTCTATTTTATATCAAATATATACTCTATATTTTGGTCCCTTTCTCAGAATTTTTTGGTATTTTATGTTTCAATAAATCCAATTTAGAAAGAGTTACTTTCTTTTTCTAAAAAAAAATAACTTTTGTGTCATAGATTGTGCCTTTAAGTCCATATTTATAGGAATAAAACAAGTTCATAAATGTAATAAAACATCCTACTCATTAGGAGAATGTCTTCCCAGCGGCTCAGGAGGCAGAGCCAGGATGATTGTGAGTTCAAAGCCAGCCTCAGAAAAAGTGAGGGTGCTAAACAACTCAATGGAACCCTGTCTCTAAATAAAATACAAAATAGGGCTGGGAATGTGACTCAGTGGCTAAGTGCCCCTGAGTTCGTGCCCCTGAGTTCAATCCCAAGTACCAAAAAAAAAAAAAAATGCTAATTTTTGCTGATTTCAATTTTTGTTTTTTAATTTACTAATATATAATATTTGTGGGAAGTAACAAAGAAGGGGCACAAGATTTGGAATACAAACATTGGCTGGCATTTGGAATATGATTTCTTTCAAAAGAACTTCAACCATTGTAAAACTCAATGTATCTGCATAAATAAAAATCAATTGAATTGATTTTGACAGACTTGCTCCGCTGCTTTCAATTCAGAACTCAATTACTCATAGTGTTCCAAAAAGGGATAATTATAGTAGTCTACAGAAAACAGTTTTGTTAATTTTGCAAAAGGCTTGCATTGCATGAGTTCTTGGTGAAATGAAAATGTTTTAATGTACTCATTTATAATACAAATTTATAATATCATACTCTGCAAATGCTAAGAATCCAGTCTTCTACCGAGGTGAGAAGACTTTAAAGAGACAATTATCAGTACTAATACTTCTGTATTTTTCCTTTACACATTTAAATCATGTACACTTACTGTTTAAATAGCTCTGAGGAATGTTCTTCAGTTAATCTTAAGAATTTTACAATATTCCAGTAAATCCAAAGGTAAGAACTAAATATAAGATCTGCAAGCTAGTTTCCTCTGCTTAGGGAAAACCCATGGAAAAGAAAGAAGGCAGATGACCCAGGTTTATCAACTTTATAAATACACTATTGACACATGGTAGATTCCTTTTGTATTCAACACTTTTAGAATAATAGCCATATTTGTTTAAAATTGCTCCTAGTTTAACTGGGTACAGATGGTACATGCCTGTAATCAGCAACTCTGGAAGATGAGAAAGGAGGATTGCAAGTTCAAGGTCAGCCTTCACAACTTAAAGAGACCCTGTCTCACAGTAAAAAGAAAAACTAAAAAAGTTTTTTTTAAGGGTTTTTTTTTTAAGGATGTAGTTCAATAAAAGAATGACCTCCAGTTCAATCCCCAGTACCACAAAAAAAAAAAAAAAAAAGTTTGCTCGTTAGTCAAAAAGAAATCAACAACAAAGTTGAGATCACTAGATTTATTGGGCATAGTTCTCAAAAACTATGCAGCTGTCTGAATATACAATGGAAAGGATTCACAAGCTAAATGGGTTTTTTTCTTTGTGAGATCCTGATATGTTAACCTGAGCCGGAACATGTCCAGTGAAAAAAATGAAAGAACCTGAGAAGTCTCATTAAAGATCTTTAATCATCTGAGAAATCTTTATTTATTCTTCATTTGAAACTTATTTACTAGATGTGGGATTCTATGTTGACAGATTTTTTTTTTTTTCATTTAGAACTTTGAATATTTCATTGTAAAGTCTTGGGTTTCCAATTTTGTGATGGTAGGTCAACTGTTAATCTTTGTTTAAATTTTCTTGTACATTGAGTTTTTTTCTCTTATTGCTTTCAAAATCTCTTTGTCCTTTTACAGACTAAAATTTCTCTAAATATGGATTTCATTGTGTTAGAGGGAACTTGGTATTTGCTAAGCTTCTTGGAGTTGGTATTTAATTCTTTTAACAAATTTGAGAAGCTCCCACCCACATATCTTTAAATATTTTTTTCTCTTTCCTCTTTTTCTAGGACTTTTATTACATAAATATTTTTACTTCTTTGAGATTCTGTTCATTTTTACTCATCGTTTTCATTCATTCTTTTGATGGGATATTCTCTAATAACTTACTCTTGTACTTGAGGGTTCTTTCTTCTGCTAGCTAAACCCTTTTGTTTAGTCCCTAACATGATAGTTTTAATTGCATTTTTGTATTATCCAAATATATTGCAAATATGCTGAGCCTACAATTAGGAATCAGTCCCAGACCCTACTTCTTATAATTCAGAATCATTGAATATTTTAATGAGGATAAAGGAAACTGAAAGATTATATAATGCAATATTCTCATTTTCTAGATGAAGGAAACACCAGGTCCAGGAATGTGTTTATCTAACAGTTATACAGCTTAGAATTTGTAGAAGCTAAATCCAAATTCACTGGTTCTTAATACTTGGGGGCGGGGCTTCCTAATATACCTTAGTAGCCACCACACTCACACAAATCACTAGCACAAAATAGAATAAGGTATAAAATATATTGTGTTCACATTACATACAATTCATCTTCTCATTTAACAAAAACTTTCTCAGTGCCTACCATGTGTTAGCAATTTACAGGAAAACAACAGCAAATATTTGAACATTTATAAATCTGTGAAGTATTGTCTGAAGAACACTTCCTGTTCCCACAAATGATGGGATCTCTCCCATTTTAAGTGAAGAAACTGAACCACAGAGAGGCTAATAATAACATTGAGTAGCATGAATTTGGAGCTCAAAAGCGGGAGTCAAAAACTGTTGTGTTCATTTAATCCTCATAACAACCTTCTGAAGTAGGTATTACTGATTTTTCTTCACTTAACAACTGAGGATCTAGATCACAGACAATTTAAATCACTGGCACAAGATCAGACAGATAGGCCATGGCAGAGGTGCCATTTGAACCATAAAATCTAGTTCCTAAGTTTGCTGTGCCATCACCACCACACCACAATGCCTGTTACAAGGCTGGTGACTTGTGGGAAACTGTGGCAGTATGAAGGCCCCCCTTCAAGTCCCAATTCTTGCAATTAAGTCAGAAAAATTTCAGACATGTTATTCAGAGGAACAGGAATGAGTTTGTTAAAAAAGATGGTAAAGGTGACACTCTCTAGAGGAGAGTGGATCCTCTCAGAAAAGAGAGGAACCGCATGCTTATCCTGCAGTCCAGTTTTATTGGAGATTTCAGAGAAGTTTCCCGAGCATCCTGCCCAAATCTACCTCTTAACTTTTGACTGACAGCAGGATGACATCAGATTTTCAGCTCCCCACTGCTATGACCATTCTAGATCACTTTGGCCCATGCTAACTGGTTCTAATTAGAACCTGTTCTTACAGATTTTATGGTGGGGGGAATTGTCCTTATCTTCCTGAATTCCAGAGTCTGTTCTGTGAAAGGGTCACAGTAGTACCCCCTTCAGGGTAACTTGTCGTCTTCTTACCGACATGATTTTGGAATTTCTCCTGCCCATAACGGGTAGTTTGGTGAGAAATGTGGCATATCCATTTAAGCCAGGCAGGGCTACAAGTAAACTGATTCTTGGAAAAGAAAGACTGTGGGCATCAGCATAGTAGACCCATTTTATATAATTATTCTCTTAATCTTGTCTTCCCACCACTCACATATGTCCCTCTCCTATTAGTGGGGCACTACACCAAGGCAATGGCTGTCAGTGTGATAAGTGCCACAACAGCCTTGGGGTCACGCGATAATTTTCCCAAAACTGCTCTAACAAAGTATCATAAACTTGGTAGCTCAAAACTATAGAAATCTATTTTTCTCATAGTTCTGAAGGCTAGAGGTCTGAAATCAGTGTCATCAGTGTTCAGTTTTATCAGATAGACAAGAGCAAGTGTTGACAAGGTAGTGAAGAAACCAGAAGTCTCATATATTGCTGGCGGGAATATAAAATTGTGCGAGTGCATTGGAAACAGTTCAGCATTTTCTTAAAAGGTTAAACAATTCTACATAACTGTTTCAGTCAGATTTTCCCCACTGTGACTGAAAGACCTGATAAGAACTATTTCAGAGGAGGAAAAGTATATTTGTCATTCATGGTTTCACAGGTCTACTCCATGGCTCTGTGTCCAAGATCAGGCAGAAATCATGGTGGAAGGGTGTGACAGAGGAAAGCAGCTCATGGCACGACAATCAGGAAGCAGAGAAAAACTCAACTCAGCTCACCAGGGACAAAATATAATCTCCAAGGCACACTTCCAGTGATCCACCCCCTTCAGCCGACCCCCACTTACCTACAATCACTACCCTGTTAATCCCTATTAGTGGGTTAATTCCCTCATAGAGTTAAGGTTCTCATAACCCAATCATTTTACCTCTAAACTTTTTTTCATCGTCTCTCACATAAGCTTTTGTGGCATATCTCATATCTAAAACATAGCAATTGCCTAGCAACTCCATTCCTCAATCTATACTCAAAAGAAACAATACAAATCCTAGAACACAAATGTTTATAATAGTACTATTCATAATAGCCCAAAATACAAAGATTCCAAGAAATTGTCAACTGATGAAAATGTAGCTTGACCTTATAGAATGAAATTCATTTTGGAAGTGAATTCAGCAAAGTGGCAGGATATAAAATCAACACCCATAAATCAAAGGCATTTCTGTATATCAGTGACAAATTCTGTGAAATGGAATTGAGGAAAACTACCCCATTCACAATATCCTCAAAAAAATAAAATACTTGGAAATCAACTTAACAAAAGAGGTGAAAGATCTATACAATGAAAACTACAGAACCCTAAAGAGAGAAATAGATGAAGACATTAGAAGATGGAAAGATCTAACTTGCTCATGGATAGGCAGAATTAATATTATTAAAATGACCATACTACCAAAAGCACTATACAGATTCAATGCAATTCTGATCAAAATTCCAAAGGCATTCTTCATAGAAATAGAAAAAACAATCATGAAATTCATCTGAAAAAATAGGAGACCCAGAATAGCTAAAGCAATTCTAAGCAGGAAGAGTGAAACAGGTGGTATTGCTATACCAGAACTTAAACAATACTACAGAGCAATAGTAACAAAAACAGCATGGTACTGGCACCAAAACAGGCTGGTAGGCCAATGGTACAGAATAGAAGACACACAGATTAACCCACAAATATACAACTATCTTATATTCGACAAAGGTGCCAAAAGCATGCACTAGAGAAAGGATAGCATCTTTAACAAATGAAGCTGGGAAAACTGGAAATCCATATGCAACAAAATGAAATTTAATCTTTAACTCTCACCATGCACAAGTTAACTCAAAATGGATCAAGGATCTAGGAATTAAACCAGAAACTCTGCATCTGATAGAATAAAAAGTAGGCCCTAATCTTCATCACGTGGGGCTAGGCCCCAACTTCCTTAATAAGACGCCTATAGCACAAGAATTAAAACCAAGAATCAACAAATAGAGTGGACTCAAACTAAAAAAGTTCTTTTCTCAGCAAAAGAAATAACCTGTGAGGTGAACAGGGAACCTACATCCTGGGAACAAATTTTTATCCCTCACACATTAGATAGAGCTCTAATCTCTAGATTATATAAGGAGCTCCACAAGATAAGCACAAAAATAATAATAATAATCAAATCAATAAATGAGCCAAGGACCTGATCAGACACATCTCATAAGAGGATATACAATCGATCAACAGATATACAAAAAAAAATGCTCATCATCTCTAGCAATCAGAGAAATGCAAATCAAAACTACTCTAAGATACCATCTCACTCCAGTAAGAGCCATTATGAAGACAAACAACAACAAGTGTTGGTGAGGATGCAGGGGAAAAGGTACAGTCATACACTGCTGGTGGGACTGCAAATTAGTGTAGCCAATTTGGAAAGCAGTGTGGAGATTCCTTGGAAAGCTGGGAATGGAACCACCATTTGACCCAGCTATTCCTCTTCTTGGACTAAGCCCAAAGGAACTAAAAACAGCATTCTACAGGGACACAGCCACATCAACGTTTATAGCAGCACAATTCACAATAGTTAGACTGTGGAGCCAACCTAGATGTCTTTCAGTGGATGAATGGATAAAGTGGCATTTATACACAATGGAATACTACTCAGCACTAAAAAAGAATAAGATCATGGGATTTGCAGGGAAATGGATGGCATTAGAGCAGATTATGCTAAGTGAAGTTAGCCAATCCCCAAAAAACAAATGCCGTATGTTTTCTCTGATATAAGGGGGGTGACTCAAAGTGGGGTAGGGAGGGAGAGCATGGGAGGAAAATTACCTCTAGCTAGGGAATAGGGGAGGGAGGGAAAGGGAGGGGGAAGGGGAATAGCTAGGATGGTGGAA
The DNA here is from genome assembly GCF_964194105.1 of Spermophilus citellus. Classification (NCBI taxonomy): domain Eukaryota; kingdom Metazoa; phylum Chordata; class Mammalia; order Rodentia; family Sciuridae; genus Spermophilus; species Spermophilus citellus. The sequence continues at coordinate 30,011,420 of NC_138198.1, read as the reverse complement.
GAAGAGGGTCATCATTATGCAAAATACATGTATGAAGATGTGAATTTGGTGTCAACATACCTTATATACAAGCAGAGATATGATAAATGGTGGTATAAAGGTATATTAAGAAGTATATGCAAAAAATAAGTGAGCTCATGTATAATGGCATAATTTGGTGTAAACATACTTTATATACAGAGTTACAAAAAATTGTGCTGTGAATGGATAATTATGAATGTAATGCACTCTACTATTGTCATGTATATAAGAAATAAATTAAAAAGAAATAATTTTTTAAAAAAAGAAAGGAAAAAAAGAAATTAATTTTGGCCCTTATAAGAAAAATGAAGTGCTGGCACATGCTACAACATGGGCAAGCTTTGAAAATAGTATGTTAAGTGAAGGAAGCCAGTCAAAAAGATTTTATAATTTCTTTTTATGTTAAATGTCTAGAATAGGCATTTCAAATCCATAGAAACTCATTATCCTAACTAATTAGTGGTTAGGATAATGGTTGAAGAATAAATACAAATTGAGTATTGATAGGTATGGGAGTTTCATTATAGGCATGGCAGAAAGGCTTTGCAATTAGATTGTAGTGAGATTGCACCACTCTGTAAATAAACCAGAAACCACTGAATTGAATAGTTTAAATGTGTGTATAGTATAATATCTCAAAAAAATCTTAAGGAAAAAGTTAGGCAAAATGTTATGTGAAAGGCTGAGGTTGTGGCTCAGTGGCAGAGCACTTGCCTAGCATGTGTGAGGCACTGGGTTTGATTCTTAGCACTGCATATAAGTAAATACAATAAAGGTCTATTAACAACTAAATAAAATGCTATGTGAGTATAGACAGTATTTATTCTAACAAAGATGCCAAATAAATAGGAAGAAATTTAACAGTCTGTCAAAAAAATTTTTACGGTTGCTTGCTTACCCCATTTTGAAAAATCTTATATCAAGGAAAAAAATGAAAGCTTGGATGTTCTTAATGAGGGAGGAAAAGTAGTGACTCTTATTTCACACTAAAGGCTGAGCCCTCTTCTCAAGAATTTGTTGAGAGGTCTGCAAAGATGTGAAAAGACTATAAACCCTTTGAGGACAGGGACCACGTCCTCCTCACTTCAGGATACCAGCTCTCTCATTAGTACTTGCTTCACAAAGACATCTATTAGGTATTTTTTCACTAAACTAACCTGAACTCAGAATTTATTTTCCAATTTTATAGATGCCATCAAGCACTAAAAAGCAATACAAAGTAAAAAAAGTAAATTTTTAAGAATAATGAATCTATAGCTCAATTAAAAGTATATTTTTATTTTTTATATATTAAAAATAAAAGGCACTAATGTAGGTTTAAGCTTTCCTTTTTCTTTTTTTTAATCAATTACTTTAATTGTTTAGAAACAAGACAAGGTTTATGTATTTGCAGAGGGCAAAAGAGTCAAAAATTAGAATGCAAAGGTTGGTTCATGGTGTTTGTTAAACATTCCAGACACTAATCAAGAGCTCAGAAAAGAAGAATCAAGCTTGCCAAATAAGTTTTCATCATGGCTCAGTTATTTGGATTTACAGAGGGGTGTGCTAATTCTGCCTGCATGTCTGGAGCAAATGAGTGTCAATAATCCTTTTAACCCATTAGGTTCTTTATCAGAATGATGCTACTTTCCTGGAGGAAGTCAGCTCTTTCTTCTAAATCAGAAGTCTAGTTGAGGGGAAATCAGCCTTTGATTGCCCAAAAAGACACAGAAAGTCTCAACTGTGCTCCCTCCACCTCAGGCCAATCTTCCTTTCTAGTTGGATCAGCTTGTGGGGTGTCACCGAGAGCCACACATACCACTTCAGCATCGACCATGAACAGCACCAAGAAAAACACCTAGTCCTACTCAGATTTGGAAGCTGAGAAATA